>NC_081413.1:642663287-643353287 GCF_030272615.1 Cryptomeria japonica
AAATGGATTGACACCGTCTGCTACCAATGAAAGACCGAGATTACGAGGTTCTTCTTTAAAGTGTGGCCACTTTTCCTCTATGTCCATAAATGATGAACCATCTACAAGCATTCAAATAATGTCATCTTGACTTCTATTGCGTGCATGGTAATCCATAAATTGTGCCAAGCTAGTGCACTTGAATAATCGTTGCATACGTGGAATAATGGGAATATAGCGAAGAACCTTGCGAGGAACCCTTTTTGTTATTTGATATGTTTGATATCTATTGATATGACATTCATGGCATTCAATTCAAAATTCATGTTATTTGTGATATATGATATGATCAATGGGACAAGCATCTATTGCTGGATACTCCATCCCAATATCTTTCATAATGGCAGATAATTCTCGGTATGAGCGAGGTAGAATATTTGATGGTAGTAACAAAAACTCACCTATCAATCTACAACAAAAAAATATAATTTGTTAATATAAAGAATATTAATGGTACCACATGATTCACCATTTATTATGACATATATGACATACCTTAACATACGTGAGATTGTTATGTTGGATAAACCATTCATAACCTTCAAGTTCACCAACAACGATACAACAGAGAGAAGAGTTGTCTACAAGCCTTCGTAAAGGGCCTCAGATGCCTTCTCAAGTAGAGGGACATCATAAACAACATCAAGGTCATCTTCATCATCATGATCAGTTGCGCGAGTACTAAATGTGTCATGGATCAATGTATTTGTACCATCATCTTCAATTGTGTTTTGTGGCTCATGATCGTCATCTTCCATGGGATCATTATCTTCAGCTTCGATATTCACACCTCCATGTTCGTCCACTTCAAAAACCATATTCTCCAGGTTGTGCTGATCCATATCATGTGCTCAAGGGTGCTTGACCTATATAAAATTGATAAACATAAATAAACCATCATGATCTCATCATCAAGTGATTTATTATGTATATAAATTGTTAAAACAATATAATGAAAAACTTACCAATGGATGATAATCATGTCCACCTTCAATGTGACCATGCAACCTACAATGTTTCTTAGTTGTTTTGATTAGAAGTCTTCTAGTCTTTAACCCCTTACAAATTTTGCAGGGACAATAACATTTTCCATCACCTTTTCTTTTCAAGTTAGACCACAATCTAGCAATTGTCTCCTTATTTTGTTGTTAGTTGATATTGTCTGACATGGTCTTTCTTCACGGGCAAGAAAATCGAGCTATAGAACTAGCTATATAGAAGTTGAAATGTTAGTTATGAAATCACATTTCAGTATAATATACCAAATTAAATTACTTGAAAATAGAAATTATCATCATTGAACCAAAACCATTTAACTCTTCTTTTTCATCTCAAAACATATCTAATGGCTTTGTGGTATGCAATCCTTATATCATATCTTAAGTTGACTAATGTCCAATTGGGGTAATCCATGAGTGTCTAATGTAAATTCAGTATCCTAAACATTGGAGAGACCTTATCTGACTTGCCTAATCAATGTGGTTGTTGTCCTAATATGAAATACTGAGTTCTACCCTTGCCTCTACATCAAACTTCTCACATCATGTTTCTTCAACAAAACACACTACTATGAATTGAGCCAGCACCATGAGGATAGGGTCAAGTATCATGGCAACTAATCATAATACATGAAGATGGGGTTCACACATAAGTGTTGGCTCTCAACAATGCCACACTTCTAAAAATGTCAGTCTCAAGACTTCTATTGGGTCAACCCTCATTGATGGCCACAAGGCCAAATCAATGTATGTAGGCTTCGAAATCTTTTCTCTAGGCTTGGAGGACCCTACACAAGGTCTATGAACACTCACTTGGTATTACAATAGAAAGAGCCTTCCTCTATAACTTTGTTTACAATGCACACATCAATATTGGTAATAATTGTTATGATGGATGGTCTATTAGGAGGGTAAATAAAATTCTTATTCTTTTTCCACCCTTTGAAACTACAACAAGGTATTTGACTTGGTAGGGTCCCCACACATCACTTCAACAACAAACATTAGGCAATTCAACCTTTTGCCCGTTCAATGCATTTTTTTTTGTCTTTCACTGGTTTTCTTAGTCTGATACAAAGGGATATCAGACCTTTCATGGCATCATCACACGCACCTTCCAATACGTAGTCCTTTCATATTTTAGGTGCCTACACACTATGTTGTTGTTAAGTATTGATGTAGTCTTAAGACATCTCATGACTCCATTACATGTCCACACTTGGGTTTACAAACACAACTCTGTTAAAACAAAAACAATATCACTAGTAAAACTATGACCGTGACAATCAATACCCTTAGGACAGTCATAGAAATTTAATCTATTTCATTTGGTTTTGATCCACAAACCCTTCTGAAGGTTGCATAGGGTCACCTCACCCCTCCCTCTATCATCAACCACTTCAAAATACCAATCGCTTGGTCTTCCCACCAAATTCTTAACTCTTACTGCCTTTTACTGTCTGATACATAAGAGATATCAGACTGTCCTCATGCCCAAACACGTACCAAATCTAATTTGGAGCCCTGCACACAACATAATATAATACATAGCATGAACAAAGGCCTTCCCACACATTTGGGTGAATTTATATGCATGGGAGACCAAACTATACATTATTTACTCCTCTCGGTAAACACTAGGCAGGGTTTTGACATTTTTTGGAAAAACTATGATATCTTCTTTAAAACACTATGAAATCTCATCTCTATTATGCTTTGATGGATGTCGCATCCTGTTACAAACAATATTTTGGCACTAGCAGAAAGGATTTTAGCAAAGGTTGTGGAATATGGCTTTTAAATCTACCAATTGTCATTCCATCTTGTGCATATGGCTTTTACATGTAGAAGAAATAAATTTGATAATTAGGCCATATGGTGGATGATAAGTGAAGGATTTTTCATACTAAAGGTGTGGCACTAGTGGCTTTGGTACATGAAGGTGACTAGAGGTTGTTAGCTACTGCCCCCTTTCTTACCATTGAGCTACTGCTTGAATGTAGATTATTTTCAACACCCATTATAAGACATTATAGGTTCTTGGGGCTCCCAACCTAACCTAGCTTTGATAACATTTTGAGCTACTACTCATGGACTAGTTAGGTTACCAAGATATGACCTTCTATTTGTTGTTAGAGTGTGATCTATGACTAAGTATTAGAGGATCTTACTAACTTGGGTATCATGCTTTTATGTGTCTCTGACATGACTCCTAGTAACTATATAAGGATATTACTAGTCCTAGATCTATGCAAATATTTTAGCCATCTTGTGACAGTCAGAAAGGGCAATACTAATAAGTCTTCATGATGGAAGTCCATTAAAGGTGGTAGTCAACATAGTGAAAAAGCCTAATCATGTTTAGAGCAATAGGCAACCATCAGAAGTTACTGAGATGCCTGCCTAGGTTTCTGATTTAGATGAGTTTATAATGTATATACTAATATTGAAATCAATAGACAATCGAAACTTCATGTCATCACTGCAAAGTGCAACTCTTTAAGTTTTGGCCTCAATGCTCATCAAAGAGCAATAGTCAAGAGAAATACCACACTACAGAAGGGATGTACATTGTAAACATGATTTTGTGTTACCAACAGTGATTAGAAATCTGGCTAGGGGCATGACATTCAGTTAAGGTTGCCTTAGGCTTGCTACTATTCAAGCAATGTGTCCAATAGCACTAGGATAAATCTTGAGGATACTTTCAACTTGGGTCTTGAATGATATCCAATTTCTTTACGAATTCATTTAGGTTTCCTTAAGAATTATTTTGTTTGGTTGTGTAGTTGTAAGTTTTGGTTTTGGTTTCCTCCCAAAGAGAAAATGAGTCTAAGAAAATAGGAACTTATAATTCTAAAAAAAATCAATAGCAAAAAAACATGTATGTTTGCATATCAAACTAGGTATCTCTTGAAAACAAAAGAAAACTCAAATAACCTAATTCTAGTAAATCCTAGTGAAAGAAAATAACTACTTCAAGAAAACACTAAAAGAAGTCATTGATATCAGTAACCACATGACCCACCTAATCACGATGAGAAGAGGAGCTTGGCAACCCGTGTTAAACTCCATGCATATCAAGTCTTCCAAGGGAAACAATGGACTGGTGAAAAAGTGAATTGTGTTACAAGTTGCTTCACTAGACAAAAAACAATTGTTCTATAGTTAGAATGCAATGAATTCTACTCAAACATTAGGTATATCATGGCAGGAAACCTAAAGCAATTGATGATATGAACATCAAATCTCCTCTAGGACTACTATAGACACCTAAAATTGTCATGTCTAATTAAATAAATATTTTATTTATTTAATTATCTTTAGCCTAATTCTTCTATTAATTAAATAAATCTTTATTTATTTAATTAATTCATTTATCCTCTTCTAGCCTTATTTCTCATTTAAATAAATGCCTTTATTTATTTAAATTATCCTTTTTCTAAATTAAATAAATATATTATTTATTTAATTTGATCCCACTTCTTCTATTAATTAAATAAATCTTTATTTATTTAATTAATTCATTAACATTTTCTACCCATGACACATGTCATTCATCTCTTAATTCCTACACTACCTACCCCTTTCATTATTTTATTATTTCTTTTACCTACCCTCTAATCATAGCCGACTTCTTTTACACCTCTCAATCTTATCCCTCCATTTCTTATAGTGCCTTCTATATAAGGAGATGCTTCCTTCATTATCAAACCCTGAATTAACTCACTATGCATTCAGCCCCGACTATGCTTTCGAACTTGCATATGCAATCAAGCCTACTTGCAACCACATTTTCATTCTTTGTTGAGCTCTTGTGCACATATAAAATCTGAGAGCAAATATATCAAGCAAGATCAATGGAGATAGGAAAAATGGAGATTCAAACCCTATTGGACATGTGATGGTATAATCTTTGTGATTTCATTTGATTTGCATTGTCTTAGGTAATCTTCATATGTTATGGTGGATCTTTGTTGTTGTTAGACTAGCGTTTTGTGGTTGAATTCATTTAATCTTTCAACATTGTTTTATCCATTTTCACCATAAACATTTTGGCACGCCCGGTTGGACATGGATTTTTGTTTTTGATTAATTAAAAATAGGTTTTAAGGGACATGGATTTTTGTTAGATCTATGTTTTTTTCAGGTTTTTCTAACCCTATATTGCTGTTTTGTAAAACAATCTGGAGAATAACCTTGTGCAGTTAGGGTTTTGGACACAAAATCAAGATCTTGGAGAGATTCAATCATATCTCACAAACAACTTGGAATTTTTGCATAAAATTTTGTTTGTAGGTTTAAGACAGTATCAAGAGCTCTCAATCCAAAATTCAAAATTTTTGGAGCACACTTTTCATTTTATATCAATTTTTTATGATTTTTCATAAAAAAATAATTTTGAGAGTAAATTAGCGAATTTTTTGGATTTTCTTAAATTTTTGGAAATCTCTCATAATTATACATAGGATCTGTTCTTTGTGATTTTAAATTTGATGCAATATCATTCCTCAAAAATCAGATCTTTGAAAATTAGGGTTTTGCATTAGTTTACTCATATCTCACAAACTGCTTGGATTTGTTCCACAAATTATTTTATGCGGGTTTGGAAGACCATCAAGACTCTCTAGTAAAAGTTTCAGATTTTTTGGATCTATTTTGCATTTTATATGAATTTTTTGTGATTTTTCATAAAAAATTAATTTTTGGAGCAAATTAGCACATTTTTTGGATTTTCTTATATTTCTGGAAATCTCTTGAAATTTTACAGGTGTTATTTTTTTATGATGAATCATATATTTAATTTGTCAACAAAACACATTGTTGAAGGCCCCTATTTTACAAAGTCTTTTGGATCTAAAATTTACCTAACTTGTGTGCTTGCAAGAAGGGGTGATTATTTCAAACAATCCAAACTACTAATAGATCTTTGTTGCAAGACCTTGGCAAGGGTTTTTATATTTATTGTGTGTCTTATTTTCATAGATTATCAAACACTTCAATTGGTGCACTAAAATTGAACCAGTGTCTTTTGTGTCTTGGGCAATAGGCTCTTTTTGTTTCATTTTTAGAGGGTATGTCTCCCCATGTGGTCATTAGGACTACTAGTGAGGAGAGAACGACCCAAGTGGTAGTGAGGAAAACCCACCTCTTCCAAACCACTATAAACAATTGTATTCATGGTGAAAACTATGGATAACTTGTGTTGATTAGTTCATACCGACACTATGTCTCTCCATAAACCCGTTTGATCAAATTTATTTGATCATTTTTAGGGCGTAACCCCTATCGGTTGGGAGTCTTCTGTATTTACAGAGCTAAAAGTGCCACATGTATGGCCACACGAGCGGATGCCCTTACTAGCACCTTTTTGTTTTAGAAGCCAAAATCCTTCTAGTTGTTGGGGCAGGAGGTCGGACCTCTGGTAGCGGCCCACACACATACGGTTCTTAGTAGAGATACAAAGTTCACCACGGGGAGTTTTCGTGGGGACTGATGCTTGGCTTCCTTGAGAAGTGAGTGCTGAGAGTGGAGCCAGTGGGGTCAAGCATCTAAGTATCTGCTCTGAATAGCGTAGCCTCGGGGGAAACTCCATGTGGGATCAACAACTATTGTCCTGGCCAACCATATGAATTGTGCTTGTCTTATTTTGAATAATCAAACATTTAAGACCAAGCAACAAAACATTATGTCTTTTGTGTCTTCAAGTGTATGCAATTTTTTTTTACATCAAACAACACATTTTTCTTTGTGTCATTTTGAGTCTAAACACTTGCAAACATTGAGTCTTCATCAACATTGTGTCTCTTGTCACGGAAATACAGTCAAAATTTCAGATTGGGTCACAACAAAACAACTTCACAAATTGGAAAATTTTACAGTCCAGCAAACAAGAGCAATCAGTTTCAAAATTCTTGAGCTTCCTAAGTTATCTTTTCAAGTTTTCATCTAGCATTCAACCTATCTTTGGGTCTCACAAAGTCCATCATTACTTTACACCTTACATTACATACACATTTGTCTAAACTTGAGTCAAAAGGTCACTTGCTTGTCCTCATCGTACTTTGTCAACACATTACATACAACAACATTTTGCTAAGTGGTCCCTCATCAAGGTCTCTCACCTTTGGGTCTCATTTGGTCTTACTTAGTCAAGGTCAACTTACCTCATCAAGAGAAACTATAATCTCTTTGGAAACCACACCTACTCTACTACATACATACTTGGTCTTACACTTTGGACATTGCAAGTACACCTCAGATTCATTTACATTCCATCCAACTCTTGGTCTTCCATACTCTTTCCATTTTCATCTAGTCTCACACATCTTTGTCAATACCTAGTTCATGGTTGAAACCCGTTTACAAAAATCTAGGAGAGAAGCTAAAGAGGCTCAAAAATCTGCAAACATGAGTTCTTATGAGTATGACAATGATATCTTTTTCAATTCTGATCATACTACATTACCTGACATGGATGCCTATAAAAACATTCCAAATGTTGAGAACATGGACACTACAAACAACAATGATACACACAATGACAATATGGACAACTTTTCCATACATTCAGCAGAAGTGGAAGACACCATTATGAATCCCCATTTTAATTGATTGGTTGAGGAAATAATGAGGAGAGATAGACAATACTATCTACAAGTAATGGCACAAAGTGGAACCAAGATACCTCATGATTTTGACATGTCTCAAATAATGGAAAATTGACCTTCACAACAAACTCACTCCAATATGGATCAAAGGAGGCCTAATAGTGGAGGCAATAGAGGACCACATCTTGTGCCTAAATCACCATCATCTTTGTTTCAAAAACCAGAGGTCCCATACACACATGGTCAAGCATATGATACTCACCTTCATAGACCATTATGGAAGCCTTATGCAAAAAAATATGCTCAATCACATACCAATGCTAAGGATCAACCACCAAAGCAATTGGATATTCAAAGTCATGCTCAAAATTTGGACACAAGGAAACCCCGCGTCAAATTTGGGGGCAACACACTAGAAGAAACTCATGACATTCTTGTAGAGTATGGTATACATGGACAAAGGAAATGTTCCCTTCCTCATTATGATTCTATACCAAGTGGTCCATATATGCAACATCACTATAGACATCCTCCATATGAACATGTGCATGATCAATATCATCCATATATGCAACATGCTCCTCCACACATTGGTTTAGGCATGGGGTATGGCCCAAGAAGTCAATCTCCACCTAAGAACAATTTGGAACAGCAAATCAAGGACTTACAAAAGAAAATGGAGGACATAAATACACCGAAGCCAACATACACAATGAGAGACATATGTCCTTATCCATTTGACAAGAGTATTCCAATGCCTCCTTTTCCTACACACTTTGTGACACCTAATTTTGATAAGTATAGAGGAAAAGGGGATCCCAAGGCACATATAAGACAGTTTTTCATAACTTGCATTGAGGTAGTAGCAGAAGAGACATATTTGATGAGATTATTCCCACAAAGCTTAGGTGATCAAGCTATGGAATGGTTCCCTCAGCTTCCACCTAGAATTAAGTCATGGGGTGATCTAGCAGAGGCATTTATCCAACATTTCTCATACAACATAGAGACAGACATATCAGTCACTACTTTGTGCAACACCAAGCAAAAAGATGGAGAATCTTTTTCATCATTTTTACAAAGATGGAGGAATCTAGCCAGCAGATGCTCTTGTGAAATTCCACAAAAACAAATGGTAGAAATGTTCACCCAGAATGTTAACAAAGACATTGGTTATGACTTAAGAAAAGCTTGTTTGTCCACTTTCAAGGACGTCATTGAAAAAGTCTTAGCGACAGAAAAGGTCCTAATTGAACAAGGAGTCATTAAGATATTCAAGGAAAACAAGAACACAGTCAATGATGGTGTTGTTGATGCCAATACAGTACGACCCAAAATCATTTTTTCTAGATCAAGCTCTACAAACAATCAAGTGAATACTCAAACAACTTCAAAGTCACAAAGGAAGTACACTCCATTGGGAGAACCACTTGAGTCAGTTTTCAAGAAACTAGGGGCAAACAAAGTAATAACTATTCCAGATTTTCCTCCATATGAGCCAAAGGTTAAACCAAATTGGTGGAATGATGATGAATATTGTGAATTTCATAAGAGAAAGGGTCACAAGACAGGAAATTGTCATCGACTGAAGAACATCATACAAGATCTCATTGATAGAGGTGACATTGAAATTGAAAGACACTCATCTAATCAAGAACGTGAGATGTTTAAGGAACCATTCCCAAAGCATGACAAGGGAAAAGCTAAAGCCATAGATGACCAAACCAACTATACCAGAGTATCCTACAATTATGATTCAACCATCAATCACATTTCGATGGATAATTATGTCTCTACCATTATTATCAAGGACAAAACGCCTGAGAATTCTACCCAAAGACCCAAGATTGTCCTGAAAGGAATTGGATCTTCTTTCGAACCTACCTCTGAATGTAATGTTACAACTCGTTGAGGTAAATTCACTTTGCAAGATGCTCCAGCTAAAAACACTGCTTCCTCATCAACTAAGCCTGAGTATGACCTTGTAGAATAGTTAGGGAAGACACCCACGCTCATCTCCATTCTTGAGCTCTTACGCATATCCCCCGCACATAAAGCCATTCTTGACAAAACTTTGAGAGACACTTCCATCCCTACTGATTTGAACGTGGACCAATTTCAAGCCATTGTGGGATACCTTTATGTTCCACACTCCCTTACATTCACAGAAGCCAATGATGCCTCCATAAGTCAGCCACATAATGCACCATTACACATTGAAGCCTTCATACACAAACATCGAATAAAATGAGTCTTGATAGATGGAGGAGTAGGTCTAAACATTTGTACATTGAGCACTATTAAATAATTGGGATATTCTGATAAAGTTGTGAATTCTACAAACAAAATTACCATTAAAGCATATGATGATGAAGTGAGCTCATCCAAAGGCACAATCACCTTACCTCTCAAAGTTGGGCCAATTACAAAAGATGTGGTTTGTCAAGTCCTAGACCTTGATCTCACATACAATATATTGCTAGGACGCCCATGGATTCATGAGATGAGCATGGTTCCATCTACATATCATCAATGTATCAAGTTTCCACACAATGGAGTTGAAGTGACCGTCAAAGCTGACCCAAATCCATTCATATATTGCAACAATGTGCGACCTAGATCAAAAATAACAATACCAGTCAATCAAGAAGTTGTTCCATCTTCAGCATATGTGGATCCAGAATCCTTGAAAGCTTCTACATCAAAACAAGCAGAGAACAAAGAAAAGTTCAATATTAAAGACATGGGATGTGGTGAGTATATCTTTCATGTTGATCAACTCCCACTATCTCCTAAGACATTCAGTCGACAAGAATGATCTATAAATAATTTGCAAGGAATTGGGTGTGAACCACCTAGTGTTGTGGCTACTAAGTCTGAATGCAAATCTCCTCTAGTGGTGCAAGCATCTCTTGATATCAATAGTCCGAAGAGTGGTTCCAGTGAAGAATCTATTGAGCATATCACCAGCCCTCTTGAGAACTCACATAGCTCCACCATTTCATCCACTCATTCCATTTCCACTTCTCTCCCAGACCTAGATCAACAAGAATCAAAAAAGCCCTTACTCATTGAGGATCACAAAATCAAGATTTGAAAAGAAAAATCTAAAAGTCAATAATAAAGAAAAGTCCTTTAGTCCAAATCAAAATCAAAATCTATTGGACTCTGCAAAAATCAAAGTCAAGGATAAAAATCCTATGAACAAAAAAGAACAAGAGTTGATCTCCCCTAATATCAAAATAATTGGGGGCAAAAGTTCTACAATTTTAAGTCAAAAAGAATACTTGTTGATCCTAAGTCTCCATCATGCTATCCTACTTTCACTTCTTTTCACAATCACAAGCCTTCATAACTCATCCACTTGTTCTGCACATCCTTTCCCTTCTAGTGATACATCATGGACCTTGTTTCCTCGAAGGACTTTGTTATCAGGGATGCCCAAACTTCTTTAGGTGACACGCATATGGGCCTGTGTAGTCCACACACTAGTAATTCTATCTCAGTTCCTTTATCAAGGAATATAGTCACTCGAGCTACATATCATTCAGTCAAGGAACATCACAGTTACAATTATAAAGTCAAGCCTCGCACATTTGAGGTAGGTGACTTAGTTCTCAAAGAAAAACCTAAAAATCAGTAAGACAGAGAGAAGAAGGGCAAATTTAAACCAAACTGGCTTGGTCCTTACATCATTACAACAGCCTATGGATCTGGTGCATATCAGCTCTCAACGATAGAGAGAACCTTGGAGGATCCTATCAACAACATGCACCTTCGCAGGTTTTACATATAGCTCTTCAAAATATCCTAATTCAAAAATACAAAAAAATTAAAAAAATTTAAAAAAATTCAAAATTTCAAAATACAAAAAAATCGTTACTTGGTGAAAACCTAGCAAACAGGCGCCTTGTGACACAAAAAAAAATTGAAAATTTTGAAAAACAGGAAAAGATTTCGTCCAACGGTGAAAACCACTTCGATGGCGCCCTGGGCAAGTACCATGGTGAAAACTGGGTCACCAGCGCCATGCGTAGAGACATTGCTCCTCCCTCCTTCAGGATTCCATTTCATCATTTCACTTTGCACACACTCACAACCTATTCATCCATAATAAACTTACCCATTTCCATCATGGCTTGTTATTGATCTACCTAAGATTGGCTAGCCATTCATAATAATCCCTCCTTTTCACAATTTTCCATCCATAATAAATCAGCTCCTATATGTGGCTAAGGAAAATCCTATGTCTAGTGATGGGTGTGAAACTAAGAGCATCACATGTTTCGAGGAGTATAGTTTCTTCCAACTTTCTTCAGTCTATCTGTGCACAATTCGCAATAAAGCAACACTTGCATTGCCAATCCGCAATACAGTTCTGTCTTCTCTGTAATAAAGTATCAATTTCATGGATTCAGCCAATTTCAGATGAGACACAGCAGCAACAATGGGCTTCAACAAATCAAATCTTTCAACAGACTCGGACAACATATGGTTCGGTGCTATCTATCCTTTCTATGAAAGTAAACATTGTGACTACAATCAAATAAGACTTATACAAGTGACAAGAGACACTAAGCTTGAGGACTACAGTGGATGTTGGTGTCGAGTCTTGCTCTTCTTTTTTGATTTTATCTTTTGGTGACATGTCTTTTAGCTTTTCCAAGATGTCTCTGACTAGAGATTCTATCTCCAGAATGTCTTTGACTAGAAAGGCGAGGATAGGGTATCGTCACCTATTTTTCTTTGCTGTCTGTGGATTGTCTCTTAGTAATGCCATGAGTTGTCCAAGGATATGAGGACACTGTGAGTCTAGTGTGAACTGGGGCATTCCTTGTTTGTGACTATCTTATCTCCATGCAAACGGGTACAATGATTTTCTGGGTCAAACATATGCCTAGATTGTCATAACCTACTTGCCATAATAAAGCTCAATGATGATAATGCACAAGAAGCTCTTTTCACTTTCATATCTTCTATCTTCCATCCCCATTTCTTGATTGACCTCCATCGTCCTTCTTGAGTCTATGTAGCCTACTATCACATGATTGAGTATAATGACACACCAAAAATATTTATATTTCATGTAGTTGCACCTGCATTATCACATGTTAGCATTTCATACATACATATAGATATCACAATTGCATCACATCCTGCACACAACACATGTTAGCAATTTTACATTTTCATCATGTAAATAATCATTTGCATTATCATATTCATTTGCATTTCATACATTCACATTTGCATTGGCATAACATATTAAAAACATAAAAGAACAAAAAAAATATTGCATTTCATCATGTACATATTTGCATCCATATCATAACCATCACATAGAAACATACATCATGAAACATCTCATCACATAGGTACGCATGCATATAGCTGCCGCAAAGATGAATCATCTCATATATATAATCATAAGTGTCATGATACAATGATGTCAAAATCATATGGCTACAATCACCCGAAGGTGTCTACATCATCATACAAAATGGTACAAAATTGATACATAGGGAGCCCTCTAAGGCTATGATGAACTTCCTCCCTCGAAGCCGCCTAGCCTTGACGAAGGCTGAACCCTAGAAAGACCCACCCCAGGATCATCTCTCCTGCCCCCTCTGTCTAGTGGTGGTGGAGGACCCATAACCCCACCACTGGACGCCTGTCTCCTCTAACTCCCTCTTATGGCCGTCACTGTTTGTGATGGTCTACGGAAGCTCCTCGCCTGCTACTCTAGTGGCACTACCCCGTAGTATAGGTCTCACCAATAACCTATCTCCTCCCCTGCCCACAGAACATAGGCATATCCAGCCCCTGTGTCCTTTTCCACCTGCCTCCTAGCCCTCAGTGCTATCTTAGCCTCAATATAGCACTAGTTAGCCTGATCCCACTCATGCTCTGTGTCCCTCAGTCACCTCCTGAGCCTAGCTATCTCCCTCTCCAGGTCCTGGATCTCATCTGCCTATCCTTGGCAGATCTCCCTCAACTCAAGCAGCTCATCCTCCTCTTCTTCAGCCCCCTGTGGCTCCCCCTATACTGGTGGTCATACCTATGCCTGTACCTATACCTGCCTCTGCCCCTATCCCTGCACCTGTTTAGGACCTTGTGCTGCTGGCACCTGTAATGGCAATCCACCGCGACCCCTCACCACCCAAGCCTATCTCTCCTCCCCACCCTCTCTCTGTGGAGCCACCCTCCTCTCTCCAACTCCACCCCGCCTCCTCCGTCCGCCTCTCCCCCCACCATCTCCATCATCATCCCCATCCCCACCACCATCTCCATCTAGAGGCTCCCTTGGGTCTGTCAGTTGTGGAAAGGGATGCTCAGCCCAATACACTATGTACTTTGCATCCATGCCTGCATCCTCAATCTTTGGCCACATATCCCATGGCATAGGCACCATCTCTACCAGCTGCATCACGGCCTGATCATATGATAATAACGGCCCAAAGTGTGCCTGATTCTTGACTATCTGAGCATACATCCCGGAACCCCGTGGCATCTGCTGGATATAGCCAAACTGCCTACATACCCTGTCAACCAGCTATCTCCAATACATAGGGTGTTCGCCCAATCAGATATCTACTTCAGAAGGTATAAGGTAGATCTATTGCATCCTCCTCCCACTGCTCGCACTCATGGTATGACCTCCATATCACAGTGTCAATCTCATCTAGGACTCGACGCCAATGCTCCAACCTACCAATCTGTGGCTGTGATGTAATCATATCATATAGATGCACAAAGTTGCATCCATGACCCCTGCCCCTGAAATGTATCGGTCAGGTAACTGGCAGATGCTCATATGCCCACACCTGCAACAATGTAACTCCGCAGCCCAATCCTACAGATCCTTGATAAACAAACTGATGCAGCTCATAGTACAAGTGTGCCAGCACACACGGTCCCTAGGCATATCTGGCATGCTGTGTAACCAGTGTCTCCAAGGTGCTCCCCCAGCCCATAGCCAACCCTCGTGTCGCCCTGTCTGGACATAGGAACCCACTGATCACTCCTCCTAGCACTGCTAGTAGTGTTAATCCTGTCGCTGTCATCGTGTCCCAAGCCACATTTCCAGCCCTCATCTCTAGTCCTGGATCTTGAAACACTCGTCTCAGTGCCTCCCTGTCTCCGTCTCGATCATAGGGTACTAACTCCCCATCGATCGGTATCCTCAGAATCCTATAAACATCCTCCAAGGTGACTATCATCTCACCCATAGGCAAATGAAAAGTGCATGTCTCAGAATGCCATCTCTCAGCAAGCGCAGTCAACAAACCCATGTTCACCTGAAACTCAGGCACATACAGAATGAATCTCAAGCCCATAACCTCAATGGTAGCCCTATCCTCAAATGTCAGCTCTGGTCGTAATCTCTGCGTCGACGGGAATCTCTCTCATGACTCCAACATAGGTAAGTACTCCTGCAATCAAGCAAATCAATCATGTCAGTCAAAGTGACACTCACTGTTCATCACAAATTGTTGCTTCTATCCTAGTGACACTCACTGTTCATCACAAAGTGTTGCTTCTATCATAGTGGTACTCCCTGTTCATCACAAAGTACTACGTTTTTGCACTCCCTATTCATCACAAAGTGCTGCACACATTTGCACTCATTGTTCATCACAAAGTGTTGCTCATATTTTAGTACTCCCTGTTCATCACAAAGTACTATGTCTTGGTACTCACTGTTCATCACAAAGTGCCTCGATCTATCCTAGTCTTCCCTAGAGGACCTGCTTGAGTTTATCCTCTCAGCAGCTTATCCAATCGACAACATATGTTCATCATAGAACTACCGATTTGACCTTGAAGATATAAACGCACTTACAGACTGCACAAACACGTCTGCTCTGCGTAGACGCGCATGCTCTGCACAGACATGCCCACACATCACAAATGCGCCTGCACAACACAGATGTGCCTACACATTTTTTACATTTTTTGACATTATCCAAAAGTGCATTTATTTCCCTACCTAGCATGTATTTATGACAACATTTATTGCGACAAAGTACAAGGAGGTTTTATGATACTCACTGGCTCTCTTGCATCTGCTGGCCTCTGAAATCGACGAACGCGATCGAATCTATGCACCTATGCCATCACTGCTAACTGTTGCTGCTCTATTCTCTCTCTGCACTTTGATCTCTTGGATGTGTGGATGACAATAAGGATGTATTCCCCTCGTGGTCTATAGACTACCCTAGCCCTCGTTTCCCGAGTCAGTCTTCTTTATCCCGTGACTCTGTCACTCTATCCGGTCAGTCCATTCTAGCCTTTCTTTCTTATCGAGAGATTGTCTACGATCTTTCCAGACATTTTCATCCAATCTCTCGAGGGGGCATATCATTCCCATCTTGGGGCAACATTGTATCAGTTTATCTTATCTTCTTTGAAACAACGCGACAAGCCGCATTGTCTCAAAGGGGCAAAATGTAGACACCTAAAATTGTCATGTCTAAGTAAATAAATATTTTATTTATTTAATTATCTTTAGCCTAATTCTTCTATTAATTAAATAAATCTTTGTTTATTTAATTAATTCATTTATCCTCTTCTAGCCTTATTTCTCATTTAAATAAATACCTTTATTTATTTAAATTATCCTTTTTCTAAATTAAATAAATATCTTATTTATTTAATTTGATCCCACTTCTTCTATTAATTAAATAAATCTTTATTTGTTTAATTAATTCATTAACCTTTTCTACCCATGACACATGTCATTCATCTCTTAATTCCTACACTACCTACCCCTTTCATTATTTTATTATTTCTTTTACCTACCCTCTAATCATAGCCGATCTCTTTTACACCTCTCAATCTTATCCCTCCATTTCTTATAGTGCCTTCTATATAAGGAGATGCTTCCTTCATTATCAAACCCTGAACTAACTCACTATGCATTCAGCCCCGACTATGCTTTCGAACTTGCATATGCAATCAAGCCTACTTGCAACTACATTTCCATTCTTTGTTGAGCTCTTATGCACATAGAAAATCTGAGAGCAAATATATCAAGCAAGATCAATGGAGATAGGAAGAATGGAGATTCAAACCCTATTGGATATGTGATGGTATAGTCTTTGTGATTTCATTTGATTTGCATTGTCTTAGGTAATCTTCATATGTTATGGTGGATCTTTGTTGTTGTTAGGCTAGCGTTTTGTGGTTGAATTCATTTAGTCTTTCAACATTGTTTTATCCATTTTCACCATATACAACTACAACCAATTTGACAAGTGTTTCATAGCATGCATGCATCAATGTTGTCACCATAAGTTGGACCCTACTTGGTCAATGGTTATGTTCATATGGTGGGTCTTCCCAATCAATGGCTCCATTCATATTTCAAGTCATAATTCGGCTACTACACAAACCTTCCCAAATTCTAAATCAGACGAATGAATATAACTACAACACCTATAAATAGTAATGATCCCCATCACCTTAGAGTTCATTTTTAGGGCCTATTCTCTTAATTTTGATTAATTAACCAGCTTCATTTTGAACACTAATCCACAACAAATTATGTTGTGCAATGCCACCATAGCAAAAACAGCCCTAAAACCCAATATCATTTGACTCTATATTATCCAGGGCACAATAACACATATCACTATAGGTATAAATCTTAATACACATCACTCTTGAACTTACCCCTGCCTCATATAACCCTATGTTGGCTAAGCCCCACCATAATTATAAGATCCTAATTACTATTGTCCTAAATGGCACTCAATCACTACACAGTGGTCTGACGGTCCTGCAACTGGGAGTTTCTATCATAGCCATATATACCAACATCCATACCCCAAGGTAAGCTCCTCAGCTAGTGCCTACATTCAGGCCACTTCCAACGGATGTCGAATACAAGAGTGGCACAATCTGTGTTCTTCCCTATTTGATCACGCAAGTTTAGGTCATCCTGGTCCTTAATTAGGGTCTGCCCTAAGAGGTTATGCCTATAAAGAGGATAATTGATCATTTCATTTGATCAACCATCCAAATCAATCTTATTTTTCTCTTTGTCTACCGGGCTAAATATGAGCTAGGGAAAAAAAAATTATGAGCAGGAAAATTCATTATAATAAAGATAAAACTTGATCATCAACCAACACAAATACAACCTCCTATGTATATTTCAAACAATTTCATCACTACATAAAGAAAATTTGACACATTGTCACAAACTTAAAGATTTTTTCTTCAAGAAAACATTGCTTGAATGAATTGGTTGATTACCCTACCTTTTTTCTTCAACTGGATCTTGGCGGCACCGCATTCCAGAACTATTTCCCTCCTTGTAATGCCCATTTTTTTGGTGAATATCGCAGAGGTCGACGAGACGATGAGGCAGGATTAATGTTTATCAAATTACTTGGTTTTTTTGTTTTTTTTAAGTAATGCCCGCGGTCATCGGAATTTCGACGAACGTGGGCATCTTTTCAAAAAAACACAAATCTCAAATTGCCAATTCCTTCTCCGTCAAAACAAAATGTTGAATTATCATTGGAATTTTGACGAATGCGGGCATTTTTTCAAAAAAAAAGTCAAATTTGGTCACAATATGCCTTCTCCGTTGGAATTTTAGGCCAAATGTATTAGTGTGGAAGTTTAGATGCACCAATATTAGCATCATGCATTGAGAGCTAATATGAGTTGCATTTTTCTTTTTACTTTCTTCATTAGGAAAACTAAAATCTAAAAGTGGGAAGTATTCTCGGACTATTTGATCCAATAAACCTATACCTAGATAAGTATCCTCTATAACAACTTCTTTCAATCTAGGTATAAATGCATATGATGCAAGTGGATTAGAGAAGGCAGTTGGTACCATGCAAACAAGATTGTCTAACAATTAAGCAAGCCAATTGCTCCCACTATGATTAGGAAAAGTGCTTTTGGAAGGATTCAGATTACGAATAATGTCATCAACTTTGGTGGACATAGAAGAAGTAGAATGATTAATATTAGATGAGGGATGGAAACATGAAATGGAACTTGTATTAATGGAGTTGTTCAAACCAGTATTCTGATAAGAGTCTTGAGAATAAAGATACTTGGAAGCAAATAAAGATGTTAAATTACTCTCCATATTTGAATTTTCCAAATATCGGTTATGCCAGACCTACTTGTAGTTTCATGTCCACTCTTGTTTTTGTTGTTTGTTGCCTCAAAAATAACATACTATAAATATTTGCAAATACCTTTGACCATATGATCATTGTCCTCTAATACATCTCTTGAATTTGTCTAGATATAATTAGAGGATGGGTCAGATTGCCTTATGTTCATAGCTTGAGTCAACAATGTGTCTAGTTTGGAAATCGATTCCTGTTTTGAAGATGACAAAATATTTTGTTTAAATATATTGCATGGCAATGAATAACTATAATTAAAATTTGTTTTTTTTCATTGATCTAGTAGCTATGTTATAAGCATTAGCTACTTGTTCAGTTGTATCAAATGTGCCAAGCCATCGACGTCGCTTAGATTCAGGATCTCTAATTTCTACTACATATTGATCCCATGGACGTCTCCTAACACCTATGTATCTATTTTGCTTTCCATGATATTTGAATTTCTTCAAATTAAATTTTAGATATTGTTTTATGTTGATTTTCTTCTGTAAACTCTTGAGAACTTGACTGCATTAGCAATCTGTCCATTTTCTTTTGGATTCCCTAGTTTAGGTAGACATTTTCATCAAGATATGTATTGAGGTTACTATGGCTTTGTCTATCAAATTTAGGTTGTCAACTACTCAAATTTCAGCATGTATGCTAACTTAAATTTTGAAATACAAGTGTAGCTAGAATTTGATTTTATGGTACATCCTGATATGTAGCTAGAATTTGATTTTATGGTACATCCTGATATGTAGCTATAAAAATGTATTGTAATGTTATGTATTTGAAAAGTTAATAAAATTTATTGAACAAGTTTAAGAAAATGAGAGTAGAAAATTAGATGTGGTACATACTTGAATTATATTGCTCAATACACTTATGGATGTGGGTAAAATTGATGATGGAATAAGTTGTTCATGGTGAAATTTTTAATTTGGTATGTAAAGAAGTTATGTAAAATAACTTTAAAAAGGGAACTTATAATTTAAAGAGGTCATAGAAATTCATGTTTAATAGATATATAAATACATGATGAATAAATACACCTTTTAACCATATTTTAAAATTGTTAAATTTTATTTGGATATGAGAGAAAAGAGACAATAGTAAAAAATCACCTATATTTGACACTTAAGAAAACTTTCACAATTTTTTCCAAGATTTCTCTTTCATAGTTATGAGGATGATCCCATGATTGTGGACTTGATATAGGATAAAATAGATGGAATATATCATGATAAACATAGTGTTTAGGAATTCATGCATATATTATAGATGGAATGTATCATGACAAACATAGTGTTTAGGAATTAATGCATATATTATTGATAATAGATGGATACATCAAGTGTCTAGGAACTTGTGTGCATAAAAGTAGGGTGTTAATAAGTATAGAATCCTATGCAAAAAAAGATGAGCTAAAATCTATATAAATGTGTTTGACTTTACATTAGAGTATTGACATTTGCCATCATATATATGTATGGAGACATTGTCAAAAATAAGCATAAAATTAAACGAAAAAATTGATATTTTTTTACCCTTACAATTTATATAGAAAAATAAAACTATTGAAATAATTAAAGATAAAGATTAAAGATTTAAATGACGATAAATCTAACATATATCTTTCATCTAAATTATTAATCTTATAAATTCTATAAAAAAAATTCACCTGCTCCAGTCTCACTAAAATAGGTACAAATAGGTACTTGCTCTTGCGGGCAGCAAATAGTGGATGACAAGGGGATAACCAAAATGACAAATAAAACCATTTGAAACCTCATGACTACTTTCACAAGGAAATAAACAACATTACAAAATAATGTATCACAATAAAATAAATAATTGCATGGATAGGGTAGAATAATTGAACTAATTTTAAGACCACAAATTAGAGAAAAAAATCTCATGATTTGTTGTCTATCACAAATCAGATGCTTTACACAAAAAGCTAAAAAGTAATAAATTAACTCAGATCTTTGATGTCTATTCATATCTTTATTGAGTAATTTTGTTCACATGTTGTTTTCCTGAAAAAGAAAAGGATCTTGAAATTTGATTTGCATTTGACATTTTTAGGCCACTTACATGATTTTTGTCTATTACACAATGTATTATCTCTTTTACATCTTTTCCAATGCAACCATGAATTGCATTGGAATAGCTTCATAGATTGTCATACTTCATATTTATTGCAGTGTTAGGAAAAAGGTCAATATATTAGTTGGCTCCAAAAAGAGCAAATGGCCCACTATCACAATGTGACACAATGCACCACTATTGCAAAACAATAGTCATAGTTGTCCACATTTTAAAATTAATCAATAGTACTATAAAATTGCTAAAAAAATTTGGAGAGAACAATTCAAGATGACATCATCCCAATAAGAGTGTACAATGCTATGAGCCAATAGAAATACAGATAAATGAAATTTGTAAATGTTTTACAAAATAGATATGCTTAATAAACATAGCCTTAGACCTTCAATATTAAAATGTGTTTGTATTGTTGCTTCGGCAATGTGGCAATCATTATGATAAGGTGACATCAACACATATCTCTAATATGTCAATTATTTGGACCATCATTCCAAATCTTCTTAGAAGAGTGAGGAAACATTATCTAAATGGCATCTAATTGTGGAGTTTTACATAGCCCAAAATGGTGAAAATGTCAATGTACAAACAATAGTGATTTTCTAATATAGTAGGAAAATATATATTTATTTTATTTTTCTTAGAGAAAAGATAATTTTTTAGAGAAAGGGTAATTTTTTAAAAGATAAAAAGTGATAAGATGAAATCTGATTTGCTTTGTATTATTGTCACAATCTAACAACAAACTCTCACTATCTATAATAAAAATTATTTGTAATATTTCTTCAACAATGTGAGAACATTATGATAGAATGTGAAGGATTTGGATCATCAATCCAATTCTTGTTGAAAGGGTGAAGAAACATTATCTAAATAGAATCTAATTGTGAGAATCTTTATCCACTAAATCATTTAGGTATCAGATAAGAAAGAGCATGAGACTTTAACTAAGAACCAAACATGACACTTTAACTAAGAACCAAAGACTAAAGAATATCCCTTGTGAAAAAAAAATTTAAAATAAAATAATTTAAGCCAATAAAAATGTCAGCCAGAATAGTCCCCTTTCAGGTATTATGAGGGAGGACAAATATTCGCAGCAAAGCTCTTACTAAAGCCTCTCGGCTGATGAATTCTCAAGCTATGAAAACCCATCTTCTTAGGAAAATGCCTGACATCCTATGTTTTGTATGCCTTGTGCTTGTGCTCTGGAAAGCTAGCTACCTCTAATTTAGGGCTAAGCGCCAGCGTTACCTGGCCTCCTTTTGTCCGACAGAGGACGCCCTGCTTCTCTACAAGCTCACCAATTATGTCAAATTCGGCTTCCTCTCCCACAAAGCTCTTGAATTCGCACTCTTCAGAACCTTCGCCATTCCCTCCATTTCCAAATTGTTACAATATACTCAACAATTCTACCGGAGCAGTATCCTCAAACGCTATGATGACACAAACATTCTGACCCAAGAATTCGTTCTGCATCATGTCAACAGTCACAGGGGCTCTCTTGCCATTCAACACCTCAATTTCATTCATGTGAAAAATATATTACAATTACTGATTATTATCCTCCTATCTTTGATAGATTATTTGAGCAACAAATATTGGAAAATAACACAACTGTAATTTCACAAACTCATATAAATGCACAACACAATGAACACAATATTTTTGGACAATTGTCCCTTGAAAAACCTCGAAGGGAAAACCAGTACTACAGATGAGGAATATTTATTAACTACAACAAATCAAGAGATACAAATACTACTTGCCTGTTACTGGCAGAGCTTCGACGACCTCCCAATTTCTCCTGCTAAGATTCCACCCTGCTACTATCCCAACGCTATCACTGCGCCCTTGCTAACACTGCAAGATTACTTGCTAACACTGCAAGTTCTTCACACAATTCATTCATTCATTCATTCATTGTTTTCCAAATTCCCCCTGACCCCCTTATATACTACTCTCATTGGAAAACCAACGGCCGAGATTCATTCTCAATCAACGACTGAGATTAAAACAACTAAACAACCCTAACCAAATTGGTTGCTAGAAGTTTCTAAAAAGAGTCAAATAATTAATAATAATTATTTGAACTCTGACTACATTTGTTAGCAAACAATTATTTACTAATTATTTACTAAATGGACAAACAGCTGTCCAAGCTAACAAACTAACAAACTAACACTCCCTCTTAGCGAGGAAGTTGTTCTGCATGACACCCAACTTCTCTCTGAAGAAGATGAATTTTGCCTTCCCCAATGCCTTTGTCAGAATGTCTGCTACCTGCTGATCTATAGGTATAAACTGTAGCTGAACAACTCCACGCTGTACATAATCTCTGATGAAGTGATACCTGATGTCTATATGTTTCGACCTATCATGAAACACGAGATTCTCAGTCAACTTAATGCAACTCTGATTGTCACAGTGTATCACTGTAGTCTCCACCTTCTGACCAAACAAGGCTAATAGCAACTTTCGAAGCCATATAGCTTCACATGTCACCATGCTAGCTGCTATGTATTCTGACTCTACAGAACTCAGAGCCACAGACTTCTGCTTCCTGCTGAACCAAGAGACAACTCCTGATCCCAAACTGAAACAACACCCTGAAGTGCTCCTCTTGTCTATTATACCGCCTGCCTAATCTGCGTCAGTATAGCCCATCAACCTAATTCCTTCACCTCGAGCATATCTAATCCCCTACTCAATTGTACCTCACAAATAACGTAGCACATGCTTTACCACTGTCCAATACACTCCCTTTGGTTCAACCATGAACTGACTAAGAGAGTTAACTACAAAAGCTATATCTGGCCTGGTGTTGACCAAATACATGAGAGAACCAATCAACTGCCTGAATAAGGTGGGATCTACATCCTTCTCCTTGGATGTGTCTACCTTCCTCCAATTCGTGATCATAGGTGTAGACATGGCTTTGCAATCTTCCATCCTGAACCTTTTCAAGATTTCAATGCAATATTTTCCTTGTCCAAGGAAAATCTCTCCATCTGTCTGCCATACCTCCATGCCTAGAAAGTAGTGCATAAGTCCCAAATCCTACATCTCGAACTCTACTGCAAGGTTCCTCTTGCACTCTTCTATGAGCCCTAGTGAACCTATTAGAAACAAGTCATCCACATATAGAACAAGAATGAGAATCTCACCCCCAACCACCAAGTAGTAGAGATTAGCATCCACCTCACTCTTAACAAACCCCATTTCCTACAAGTATCTATCAATGCGTTCATACCATGCTCTGGGAGCCTGCTTGAGTCTGTATAAAGCTCTCTTTAATCTACACACGTGGGTCTCTTTGTTGTGTGCTACAAAGCCTTCTGGTTGTTCTATGTATACCTTCTCTTTCAACTCACCATTGAGGAACGCTGTCTTGACATCCATTTGATGGATCTGCCATCCCATTTGTGCTGAAATTGAGATTACAACTCGTATAGAAGTATACCTGGCAACTGGAGCAAATGTCTCCTCATAGTCTATTCCCTCCTTCTAAGAGAACCCTTTTGCCACAAACCTTGCCTTGTATTTCTCGATGCTACCATCTGCACCGTGCTTGATCTTATAGATCCAACGTGATCCAACCACAGCTCTATCCGTTGGTCTAGGCACTACCTCCCAAACATCATTCTGCATAATTGAAGTATACTCCTCAACCATAGCATCTTGCCACACTTGATGTTGTGCACCCTCCTAATAGCTAGAAGGTTCACTATTTACCAACTAACTAACTAATGCAACATAGTCATCAAACTTGGCTGGTTGTTTCCGTTGTCTACTACTTCTTCTAGGAGTACCCACTAACTCTTGAGTATTTCTTTGTGTCTGTTGAACCTTACAGTTGTTGCTGCCAACTGTAGAAGATGAAATATCAACCTCCATGTCTTCTTGATGCATCTCTTCTTGCACCTGTTGCTCCATACTCTGAGAACTCTCACCTCCTGAGCCTATGCTTGTACTAGTAACTGTACTAGAGCTTTGCTGACCTTGATTCGGTTGAGTGATCCTTGAAGCTTGTGTTGGTTGCTCACTCTGATCATCTACTGGCAAATCTCTGGACTTTCTAAATGCCTTGTCCTCCATGAACTTGACATCACATCAAACAATAATCTACCTAGTCTTTGGAATGAATATCCGATATGCCTTTGAGGTTTCACTGTACCCCACAAAGTACCCTCTTTCTGCAGTCTGATCAAACTTGGTATGTGTATCCTTTGGAATGTGACAATATGCCAAACTCCCAAAGATCTTGAAGTGACTAACATCTGGCTTCTTCCCAGTGAATGCTTCCTCTGGTGTCATCTTCCCTAGAACCTTATGTGGAACCCTATTCGGTATGTATACTATCGTACTACATGCTTATGTCCATAAGTAATAGGGCAAGTCTTGATCATGTAGCATAGCCCTTGTTGCCTCCGATATGGACCGATTCTTCCTCTCAACAACCCCATTCTGTTGCGGGTTGTAAGGAACAGTCCACTCTCTCTTGATTCCTTCCCTAGTACAAAACTCTTGGAATTCATTCCCTTTGTACTCGCCTCCATTGTCTGATCGAAGAACCTTTATCTTCCTTCCTGTCCAATTCTCCACAAGAGCTTTGAACTCTTGGAAGCGACTGAAAACCTCATCCTTGGTCTTCAAGAAGTATATTCAAGTCTTCCTGGAAAAATCATCAATAAAAGTAACAAAATACTCATACCCTCTGAGAGACTTCATCAACATAGGTCCACATACATCTGAATGTACTAGATCAAGAACACCCTCAGATCTTGTGTCACTTCTTGGAAAAGATGTTTTCGCAAACTTCCCCAACACACATCCCTTACATATATCATCATGCTCTGTGCTCACCTCTGGAACACCTGTCATAGTCTCACGAAGCAATTTAAGTGCTCCATTGTGTATATGGCCCATTCTCCTATGCCATAGCTCTCCAAGATCTCTAGGATTACTGCTGCTCAGGAGTGCCTTAGGAGTATCAAACTGCAACCTATAAAGTCGACCACTCCTAACTCCAATAGCTATGGGTGATTTCCAATCCTTATGCTTAATCAATACATGTGCCCCTCTAAAGAGTGCATTGTACCCTTTGTCCTGAAGGATAGATACAGAAATCAAATTCATCCCTAAGCCTAGAACAAGCAACACATCACGAAGAGGAATCATCTTACCATTCTCCCTCTGAAACTGAACAGTCCCTTTCCCAACTGAGTTGAGTTTGGACATGTTTCCCATAGAGATCTGGATTCTGGTGCTCTCCTCCTCATAACTAAAGAAGTATTCTCTAACTCCTGTCCTATGAAATGACGCCCCACTATCTATGTACCAAACACTCTGTGAGGTTGAGATAACCATACATGCTATGAGTGCAAACTCATCTTCCATTCTATTTGAGAGCTCATCTGCACTTGCTGAAGCTGCAACTTGCTTCTTGCCTTTCTTGTTATTCTTCTTCCTTTCGGGGCAATCGCTGATATAGTGGCCAAACTCGTGACAACCGTAGCATTGGATCTTCAACAAGTCTTTCTTCTTCTTCTCACCTTGTGGATTTGATCCTTTGTTGGACCCCTTCTTTGATTTTCCTTTACCCGCTAGGGCAACGTTCTCCTGTTTTACCTCACTTTTCTGACTCTTATTGTTGGCTCCATTGACAAGGCTTAGTCTAAGCTCCTCCTGAGTAAAGTCACTCCAGAGTCGATCCCAACTTGGTAAGGTGTCTTGTCCATTCACAACTTGAACAAAGACATCCCACTGCTTAGAAAAACCATTTAGGGCTATCCGTACTAGCTCATCATCACTTGGTTTATCTCCAATAGTCGCTAACTCATCCTTGACAAGTCTGAGTCTGGTGAGGTAACTCATCACGTCTTCTCCCTTATTCATTCGGGTATTCCTCAGCTTTTCTCTGAGAATCAGCTTCCGATTAGTGGTAGCATTCTGGTACGAATTCAGAATGGTGTGCCACATCTTCTTTGCAGTATCTAACTCTACAATATGTGGAACTATATGGTCCTTGACACCATCAAGGATTAGCCTCCTCGCCTTGGAATCATCCTTCTTGTATGTTGCAAGCTATGTTGCATCTGTAGGTACAGTCACAGCAATGGTAACATATTCCTTGATACCATTCTCTTCTAGCAATAAAGAAATTCTGGCTTTCCAAACACCAAAATTAGAGGCTCCATCCAATCTATCCTGATCTCTTAAACCAACTGAGGCCATCTCAAAGATTAAAGCAAATAAAAATTCTAAAGAGGTTAAACTAGGTTTTATAAACCCTCAATTTTCTTCGCCTAGGGTAAATCTCTTCTACCCTTAACTTAGCTCTAATACCATGTGAAAAATCTATTACAATTACTGATTATTATCCTCCTATCTTTGATAGATTATTTGAGAAACAAATATTGGAAAATAACACAACTATAGTTTCACAAACTCATATAAATGCACAACACAATGAACACAATATTTTCGGACAATTGTCCCTAGAAAAACCCCGAAGGGAAAACCAATACTGCAGATGAGGAATATATATTAACTACAACAAATCAAGAGATACAAATACTGCTTGCCTGTTACTAGCAGAGCTTCGACGACCTCCCAATTTCTCCTACTGAGATTCCACCCCGCTACTATCCCAACGCTATCACTGCACCCTTGCTAACACTGCAAGATTACTTGCTAACACTACAAGTTCTTCACACAATTCATTCATTCATTCATTGTTTTCCAAATGCCCCCTGACCCCCTTATATACTACTCTCACTGGAAAACCAACGACTGAGATTCATTCTTAATCAACGGCTAAGATTAAAACAACTAAACAACCCTAACCAAATTGGTTGCTAGAAGTTTCTAAAAAGAGTCAAATAATTAATAAGAATTGTTTCAACTCTAACTACATTTGTTAGCAAACAATTATTTACTAATTATTTAGCAAATGGACAAACAACTGTCCAAGCTAACAAACTAACAAACTAACAATTCACGCCCACTACAACATCTCTAATGCTAATTTGCTCTATACTCTTTCTCTCTTCGTCCTCGAGCCCATCAGATTTATAGCCAAGTAAGCCTTCTACACTCTTTTCTTCTTCTTTTTTTGTTGGGGTAAGGGGATGACAGGGGTAAAAGGGGGTTTCTGCTATAGAGGATTAATTTGCATTTATTTTCAGGTTTGGTTACAGAAATTGGACGGAAGGGGAGAAGCAAGTGCAATTTGTAGTGTGGCATGACATAGGAAAGCGCTTGGACATTAAGCATATCCCTCACAGTTTGAAGGAAATGGCAGCGTTTAGCAAGCAATACGAAGCCCAACACATGGTGTATTCGGAATCGAACAGAGTGATTGGGGATGCCACGCTTGATTTGCTATTGTCAAAGGTATCGGCATCATTCCGCCCATTTGCCAGACGGGTGGCATATGCTCTGTTTGATCAGAGACTTGTGAAGGCAATGGGTTACCCTCCTCAGCCCTACTGGCTGGTGTGGAGCGTACAAGGCATGATAAGGCTGTGTGGGGGCTCATTTGTGCGGTGATGTTTGCCCCTGAGGCCAATGCATTGGTCAGTGCAGAGGATTCCATTGCAAGAAACAGAGGAAGAGCAGGAGGTATATAAACTGAGGTACGATGATTACAAACCGTGCATATATTCGAACGGGTATAAAATTGCGGAGGTGGGAAAAGCACCAGGAGGGAAAGTGGGCAAGACCGGCCAGGGAAGCTTGTTATGCCCCTTAGCCTGCCTCTCTCAAAACAAGATTACCTGATACCCAGAATGCTATCTAAACGGCGTTCTGCGGGTTTGTGTAAATTTGTAGGCAAGAAATATATCTATTTATTATGTGAGAGCCTTCATCTTCCCACTCAAAAACATGCTTGGCTCCTTCATGTGTTCTATTTTTCCTCATTTTTAGCAGTTTAAATCCTGAAAGCCCGTTTGCAGTCCAAAAAATCGGGTCTATGTTTTGTCTTTCCAAGACGTAAAGTTAGGCTGGAGGAGAAGATGATGTCAAAGCTCAACCGATACAGGACTGCCCATTCTCGGAGCGGAATTCAGGGGAGTGGTGTCTATTTCCTCTTTCAGAGTGGGAGATAAGGTTGATCGTTTTGGAAACATTCAAACCCTATTCACTCAGGTTGAATGGAAGGAGAAATTATAACTTTCAATTTTAGGCCCTCTAGAAACTTATGCTTCATTCCTTTCCTGCAGCTATATCAAAAAGGATCACCATGAAGTTGATGCAGATTTCAGTCATGATCTTCCAGAGCGGGGATTAAAGATTAGAAATGTGGTTTATTTTTCCCATTTTTTGTTGGTTCTCTAGGGATCTGTAGTTATAGCTATAGATAAGTGTTGATAGTTATAGTTCTAATTTGGTTAATTGGCTATGGTTGATGCCATTCAGAGACATATTTCATGTCTATACCATAGAGGTGGCAGATTGTTTTTATGTACAATTTTATATACATAAATGAATAGAGGACATAATAAATCTCCTTTTTTTATTATTTTGATGATGGATTACAAAATATGATTTGAAACTTGAATATAAACCAACACAATCTAAATCAAAAATGATATTAAAAATTAACTATTATAGGAAAGAGGATCCACTAGTTGTGCACCCTAACTTCGTGTTTTTCAAAATCTTACATCTGCTTATAACTAAGGTTTCAGGGTCACATCAACATGCTTTTTGACAAGTGTGTAGGGGAAAAAGCGAGACTAGGACAATGTACCCTAATCCTAACTTTTGACACACATTGCGGAATACGAAAGAGCCTAGAGATATCGCACGGTTGGCTACTTCTTTTGGTGAAAGAGAGAGCCACGGGATATCTATTAGGATTTCTATTCCCTTGTTGAAATTGAAAGCTAAAATGATACAAGTTCAAACCCTAACCTCGAAATGTAAGTATGAACTAGTAACAAGTTTGCAGAATTGAGATTAAACAATGAACAGCTGTAAATGTAAGGATAAAATAAGAATGCAGATATGTACCTGGAGTCGAAATCAGACTGAAAATGTTCGGGACGGGGGCGCGGGCGCCACTGTCCTGAAAACTGCACCGGAAACCACTGTTTTGCACCCTGAAACACTGTCTGGAAACTATCGGAAAGCTGTCTGTCCGGAGGACCAGGGCGCCCAGCGCCTCTGTCCCAGGGACCAGGGCGCCCAGCGCCCCTGTCCTGGCAGGACCAGGGCACCCAGCGCCCCTGTCCCTGTCTTCTGAGCTGCAATTGCACACAGAGTTCTGTCTCAGTCTCCTCTTTCCGGATCTGTGTCCTGCGGCGTCGTCCGAATCCCGAAACCTGCAATAATATCTGAAAAGGGGGAAGGGCGGCTATATAGGGTTTTGCCTTAGTCAAACCCCCGCTTTGGTGATTTCCACCTCCACGAATAGCCAAGTTGTTTTGTAAAATGTATTGTGTGTGGAGACCTAGTGTGTGTGCAAGGTCCAAAATGCAAGAAAGCAAACTAGAGCAACCTAGAAAGTAAACCCTAATTGCTTGTAAATGATAATGCAAATGCTCTAAATCAAGATGCAATGTGATCTAAAGCATGAATAAATGATATATCAAAGCTTATGTAAGGACATGAAAACAATATGAAATCATACCCAACCCTCAAGGGAGGAGTACAAGCCAATCTTCAGTCGGTAATCTCCTATTGTTCTTCAATGTCTTCCAAGCCCTAATTGGATGAATGAATGAATTTGATAGATGCTTGATAGAATGATGTTGAGTATTGTTGAAGTCTTCAAAGATCTGCTCTTTCGCTGCATATGAAGTTCCTCGAAACAAAAATCGGATCCCTTCAAATGAGGAAAGAGAGCTTTTATGTATGAAACCCTAGGTCGTAAATTCGTATTTTGGCCGACCTAGAGATTGAATATCCCGCCAATTTCTTGGGGTTAAGCTTTATTTTATGATTGGATCGTGCTCCCAAAATTTCGGGAAAAATGTCCGGGACCATGTTGCATGGGCGCCATGGTCCCGACAACTTTTCACCAAATTTTCAGGGCCGTCGGATATGATGATTTTAGAGAGAATCTCGAAGTTACAGGTGATTTTGAGATGTTTAGACCCCGAAACCAAGCCCCCAAGTTCGAAATAGGACTTAATTAGGGTTTTTGATTAAGTGATGTATTGGAGGAATAAAATGCGAAGGGCGCGCTTTAGTGAAAGGGCCCTACTTTATGATGTAGAGAATGATGAAATAAGACTTTAGACCTAATTAATTTGATTAATTAAGTGCTTAAGGAGAAATGCAATGCAAAATGCAAAATGCGCTAAGGCGGGTGCTAAACTAGGTGTGAAATTGTACCACCCTAGCGAGTGCGTACAATTTACGACACTACATTTAGCCCCCACTTTAGCGATCATATGAGTACTACGTGCATATGCAAGCTAAAGTACAGAAAAGTAAACATTATTTGAAAAAAGGATATATCCATAAGTCGTCGGACGAAGCCCCCAGCGGTATCTGCAGTACACGGTTAGGAACCACACCCTACAAAACAAACGTTAGATCACAAAATCACCTAATGCTTACTAGGGAAAGTGATGAAATCTGTGAGTAGCTATATGCCCCCCCCTGTTTCGACTTGCTTATTTAGGGAGGTGAAACAGGGTAGCATGTTTACTTGCGACAAATTGTGTAATAGAGTGTTGATGAGGGGTGTTCACTAAATAGGCTTCATCAGAGCACTTTTTGGAACATCCCGAGAGTAGGAGAAGGAAAATACGATTCCAATGCAACAAACGGCTCGAAAATCGCATCTCCCAAACCCAAGTTATGATAAAATGAATGATAGGGGAAAAATTAGGGTTTCGAGAAGTAAGAATAGACAAACGAGAGTATATACTTTGAAAGTGACACTTGTATTCGTCACTTTGCCAATTTCAGGATACTATTCAGTGCAGCGGAGCCCACCTAGTCATCATGCCTTCACAACGACCGGAGCGTCCCACGAGGATCGAGATCCTGCGCCAGGCCGTGATCGACGACGAGCCACTGGACGAGGTGAGTTGACTGAACGTTTGACTTTTGATTTCTCGCATGTTTGACTTTTCCGTGATCGAATGCGGACCCTGAACGCCGACCGGGGCCCACCTAGGGCGCCCTGGTCCCTAAGGGGCGCCCTGGTCCCCCCAGGGCGCCATGGTCCCTGACAGGGGCGCCATGGTCCTTGCAGGGCGCCATGGTCCCTGACAGGGCGCCATGGTCCCCTCAGGGCGCCATGGTCCCTGACAGGGCGCCATGGTCCCCAATCAGGGCCTGGCGAGGGGTTATAAGGCAAGCATTCAATGTTCAACAGTTTGCATTTGTGATTTCGATGATTGAGTACTGATTTTGGTCATGTTTTCATTTTGCAGGGTCTCCCGTACATGAGAGAGCATACAGCGGGACACATCCTTCGCACTTTGCGAGACCAGATTCCATGGCTAACTCAGTCAGAGAGAGACACCCTATCGATAGTAGGATTGTGGTACATGATTCTTATGCCGGCCATTCGATTTCATCCTGCGATGCTGATGGCACTGATGGAGAGATGGGATCCTGACACCTGTACCTTTCACCTTCCGGTAGGAGAGCTGACGGTCACACTCGAGGATGTGTACCGTATACTGTGTCTTCCTATCAGAGGAGCGACAGTCACATATGTGACTGATCGGGTAGCAGAGGATCATCAGAGGGAGCAGATGTACTGCATAGGGAGAGTCATGCCGAGCGAGATGAGAGGTCGTATCATGGTCAGCTGGCTCTTACATCCTACAGGAGAGATACCACTTCTGACACGCCTCATGATAGCCATCATAGCACTAGCCGTCTGCCCTAATGGGCGAGGGACACACATGCATGGGGGCCTCACATGGTGTATCAGAGGGATGGAGAGACATAGGAGAGTTTATGCATGGGGTCGGAGTATGCTTGCACATCTCTATCACGACCTTGAGGAGTATGTATTCGGACAGGGTTGTAGCTTGATGACATGCACACTTCTGCAGGTGTGGATCTTAGAGCACTTCACATGCACCAGGCCCGTCGGCTATCCACTGAGTATAGCGAGCGAGCGACCTAGGGTGTTCGCTTATCCACTGACTAGCGAGTGGAGATTTGGGGATTTGTTGTATTGGAGAGTGACTATTGACAAACTGACATCCGAGGTGATAGTGTGGAGACCTTACCTACTGATGCACAGATGGGATGGTATGGAGAGATAGTTAGCATGTCTACAGAGGAACCGCCTACTGCGAGGACGATATGCACACATCATAGTCCCTTTCTACTTCGACCGAGTACGGAGGCAGTTCAGACTAGAGCAGTGTGTTCCAGCCGATGTGCCCATCTATACTCGACACTCACGGGTCCTTCCCAGACCTAGAGCAGTAGCGAGACCGATGGTGGATGATATCGAGACGACAGACTTGGAGGGATCAGATCAGGATGTAGTCACTGACTATTTTGCAGAGCCTGGAGCACAGCGTAGATATGTTTCATGGTTCATGAGATCATATCCAGGTCCTATCTTTCCACCAGATCATCCGACAGGCTATCCAGGCCCATGGAGACATGGAGACCGAGATGAGGACGAGGGATCCAGGTCAGAGGAGCCAGATGAGGGAGAGGGTCATGAGGAGGCGGGAGATCCTGATCCACCTACAGGCGATCAGCCCAGTGACGAGGAGGAGGAGGATGAGGATGCAGATAGAGAGGAGGATGAGGAGGATGCAGGTGATGATGCAGATGAGGATGAGGATGATGAGGAGGACGACGAGGAGGATGATAGAGATGATGAGGAGGAGTCGGATGCAGCTCCCCACCATTCAGGAGACGATACCATAGCTCTGGATCCACCTTTTATTCCCCAACAGGAGGAACAGCAGGTGAGACGGAGACCTGTCACCAGTACCGTCCAGCCTACACCCATCATGGATAGAGTATTCGAGCGAGGGGAGCCTAGCGGTTCCCAGTCACAGATGCTACCATATCATGATCCCTACTGGCGCGAGGGAGATCCAGGTATAGTAGGTTTATATTGATTGATTAATGCTTTGATGATATAGAATGGTACTAACAAAGATCTATTCTACTGCCACAGCTAATGTGTAGGACTGGTGTTCCTTGATTCAGCAGGCAATGACAGATATCTCCATGATAGCACAGATTCCCAGTTCCTCACAGATTACCTACAGGCCTCAGGGGAACGCGGGTCGGCATGAGGATTTGTTTTTCCCATTCCGATTACAGGTAGATATATGGAGGGAGAGAGAGAGAATCCTATCAGAGGATCTCTGTCAGGCGCGGCAGAGAGAGGGAGTCCTATCGGAGGATCTCCATCAGGCGCGGCAGAGAGAGAGAGTCCTATCAGAGGATCTCCATCAGGCGGGGCAGAGAGAGAGAGTCTTATCAGAGGACCTCCAGCAGGTGCGGCGAGATCTAGTAGCGGCCCAGACCGAGGCTACCACCTATCGTGCGATCCTCATGGATAGGGATCGTAGGAGTTCCTCTCGGAGTCAATCACGATCTGTATCGCGCTACACACCCATGGGTCCACCTCCACGGCCAGATCAGGAGGGAGCATCCAGTCGACACTCTCCAGCCACTAGCCCTAGGGATAGGAGATGATTGTATGATGTAAGAGAGAGATCACATTTTGGATATACAGTGACCTATGTTTGTATACGATCCACACATATATATGTATATATACATGCTTCTCGTTCTGTCTCAAATGTGTTATCTTTAATGCCTAAAACAATGTATATTTTGTTTTGATTAAATCTAATACATTTGGTAAATGTACATGTATGTTCAGAATTTAATTTCTATGTGATTGATTTCTCAATGCTCCATGATTAAATTGATACATGTGTGACTTAATTAAAATATTTAATCAAGTACGACATTGATGATAAGGAAGAAATATGCATTAAGTCTAAGAATCATATAACTAATGTGATTTAATTGTGAACTTAAACACAACATGATACGATTCTACTTAACACATAAAAACACTGTATAATATGCTAGCATTATAAAAATGTAAACCTTTTACAATTTACATTAATGAATTCAAGACAAACTATAAAGTAAGAAGAAATGCTTGTCAGGAACGAAGCAATATAGATCAAACATCATAACATTTAATTCTATTTTGCTTTTAATTAAGAAACACTAACATATTATCCAATGTTGAAGAAGATAGATAAGAAGTGAAGAATTTAAGCATAATATCTACGCAAGTGCATAGCATTGATAGGTTCTTTAAGAGGCGTACCGTCTACATCCGCTATTTTGTAAGCACCTGATCCATAATCCTCAATGACGATATATGGTCCAAGCCAATTAGGACTAAATTTTCCCTTTTCGGCCGGCAAGGCATTCACATTGCGCTAATTCTCATAAAGGACTAAATCACCTACTGAGAAGGAACGTTGAATGACCTTATCATTATAGCTTCGCTGTAGGGTTTTGTGATACGCTTGAATATGCTCAAGAGCGTTTATATGTTGTTCATCAAGCATCTCAAGCTGTTGAAGTCGTTGTTCTCTATAGGAGTCATCATCTACTATACCTTTAAGAGAAACCCTAAGTGATGGAATTTCTAACTCTAAGGGCATAATACTGTCAACACCATAAACAAGATTATAAGGAGTAGTTCCCGTAGCAATTCGTACACTCGTTCGGTAGGCCCAAAGAGCGTAGATTAGCTGGTTACTCCAATCCTTACCATGCTTATTTACGGTTTTACGAAGAATTTGCTCAATTATCTTATTGGATGATTCGGCTTGACCATTTGACTGAGGGTAATACGGTGTAGAAAATCGATGTTTGATATGATACTTCTCAAGGAATTTCTTCACGTCCTTGTTCTTAAACGATGTTCCATTATCTGAGATAATAGTGGAAGGTATCCCAAATCGAGAAATAATGTTTTCTAGAAGAAATTGACAAATCACTTCAGCAGTAGTAGAGCGAAGAGGAATAGCTTCTACCCACTTCGTAAAGTAATCTGTTGCAGTTATAATGAAGGTGTGTCCTTGAGATGAAGGAGGAGAGATTTTTCCAATAAGATCCAAACCCCATGCGGAGAAAGGCCAAGAAGCTACTTGAGAACGAAGTTCTTGGGTAGGAGCATGAATCAGATTATTGTGTTGTTGACATTGGTGACATTTCTTAACAAATGAGAAGGAATCCTTCTGCATAGTTTGCCAATAGTATCCCATACGAAGCAACCTATGAACCAGGGATTTGCCCCCAAAATGCCCCCCACAGGCACCCGAATGTGCCTCTTCAAGAGCAACAGGGATTTCCGACTTGTTAAGACAACGAAGAAGAAGACCATCATAACCCCTTCGATAAAGGACATTAGAAAGGATGATATACCTAGCAGACAACTTGCGGATTCTAGCCCTAGTGTTCCTATTAGCAGAATCAGGGAAGGTACCATCGGTCAAATATCTTACAATATGCGAGAACCATTCATCTGAGTCTACAAAGTCACAACATGTTACCAAGCTAGAATCATCTTCAATAGCTGGAGAAGTAAGATTGTGAATAACAAAGTTAAGATCGACCATAGGGTCCTCTAAAGATACTAACGAAGCCACACATGCCATCGCATCCGCATGTCGGTTATCTTTTCGAGGGACAGGTTCCATGGTATAAGAATCGAAATTTTGTAATAAAGATATAGCAAGGTCTTTATATTGTGATAATTTGTCTTGTTTTGCTTGATATATTCCTGTTACTTGTCTTATAATTAATTGCGAATCTCCATAGATATGTATGTGTTTTATATTAAGAGCTAGGGCTGCTTTTATTCCTGCTATAAGAGCCTCATACTCAGCAATGTTATTGGTACACAGGAAATTTAGACGATATGATAAGGGAATAGGTTTCTTTGTAGGAGAAACCAAAACAACACCTGCCCCCGATCCCGTACGACACTTAGAGCCATCAAAATATAACTCCCAAGTTTCATCTTTCTCTATAGAAAGAATGAAGTCATCAGGAAAGGACTCAGGGTTAGGGAATGAAAAAGGTGAAGGAGCCTCAACTAAGTGATCAGTCAACGCTTGTCCTTTAATTGCTCTTTGTGAAACAAATTTAAGGTCAAATTCAGTTAACATCATAACCCACTTAGCGAGACGTCCTGATAAATCAGTTTTAGAGAAAAGATGCTTCAACGGATCAAACTTAACCATGACATGGACTTCTGAATTTAAAAGATAATGTCTCAATTTCTGAGTCGCAAACACCACGGCCAAGCATTGTCTTTCTATCACAGAATATCGGGTCTCATAATCGAGTAAGGTACGACTTATGTAATACACCGGACACTCCTTACCATCTTTATCATGTTGTGCTAACAATGCTGCGAGAGCATGAGAAGAAGCAGCTGTATACAGGATAAAGGGTTTAGAAGGTTCGGCAGGTTGAAGAATAGGAGGACTAGCTAAATACACTTTTAAATCTTCAAATGCTTGTTGACAATCCTCATTCCACTGAAAAGTGATATCCTTTTTAAGAAGTTGAGTAAAAGGAAAGGTACGATCCGCAAGTTGAGACACAAACCTACGAATAGCTTGAATATTTCCTTGTAAGCTTTTAAGTTGAGATACATTTCGAGGAGGTGGCATGTTAACAATAGCATCTATTTTCTTAGTGTCCACCTCAATCCCACGATGCGAAACTATGAACCCTAATAGTTTTCCACTATCCACACCAAAAACACATTTTCGGGGATTCAAGCGCATGTGATATTTACGAATTCTTTCGAAGATTTGACGAAGGACTTTAACATGATCCATGCGAAGAAAGGATTTAGCCAAAATATCATCAACGTAATCCTCTAAAATCTTATGCATATAATCATGAAAGATAAGGGTCATCGCTCATTGATAAGTTGCACCGGCGTTTTTAAGTCCAAAAGGCATCATTATCCAACAAAACGTACCCCAAGGAGTGGTGAAAGCGGTTTTGTATTGATCTTGAGGGTTAATGAAAATTTGATTGTAGCCTGAAAAACCATCCATGAAGGATAAGAGGGCATGTCCTGCCGTAGAATCAACTATCATATCAATGTTTGGAAGAGGGAAATCATCTTTTAAAGAAGCCTTATTTAGATCCCGAAAGTCGGTACACATTCTTATTTTGTTATCTGGTTTAGCCACAGCGACAATGTTTGAAATCCATGGGGAATAGTCAATAGGGCGGATAAATCCAGCCTCCAATAACTTTTCAATCTCAGCTTTAACAAGCAAAGCTATCTTAGGATTCATTTTTCGAATCTTTTGTTTCACGGGCTTAGCATCAGGTACTAAGACGATATTATGAGTAACAATCTTAGGATCTATACCAGGCATGTCAGAATATGCCCAAGCAAAAATCTCAGGGAATTCATGCAATAGTTCTTCATATTGTTTCTGTTCCTCTTCATCCAAACATTTTCCAATTTTAATGATTTTTTCTTTGTTGCAAGGATCCATCTTAACATCAAGGGTATCACTTATGAGGAGATTACTTTGTTGAGGAGTATCCTTTAACTGAGGGAATTCTTTCACAGTCTTATCATTATCAATCTCTTTTCCAAAATAAGCTTCAGTGTTCAAACAATAAGGGAGTCCCCTATTGTGATGATAACGAGGAAGAGTGTCATAGGCTCCCAAGAACTCAGCTAAAGCGTCGTCGGTAGGGAAGATATCTAGAGCACAATCACCCAAAGAATCCTCATCAATATACTCAGGGTGTTGTATTGATAAAGATGTAGAGATGGCATTAACACTAATGCATGGTCTTTTAGAGGCTTTAGTACGTCTGCAGGGATTATAGCCAAGTCCAAAGGCATAATGTTGAAAATTAGTCTCTAGAGGAACTCTAATCCCTTGTTCATTAGCACCACAACCTTTTCCATGATACCCATGCTTAGCAAAAATGTGAAAACCACGACCATAGCGATCAGCCATTTTAGGAAAAGAAGGTGGTTTTTCATAAGATAAAGAATCAAACTCTTCATAGTTATAGATGTGAGAAGAGGAAGTTTGAGAAGCGGCCACAAAATTATTACTCATAGCTTCAGGCAGGGTTGATTGTCTTTTAGTTTCTTCTTTCTTTCCAACTTTGTGATTTTCAGCTTCTTCCTTCTTTTCAACTTTAAGTTCTCTAGAAGGAATCTTATATTCACCCACAAAGGTAGGGTTAAAGTCAAGAGATCCCCAATCATCTTCTACGAGAACCTTCTCAGGATCAAAATCCTTTTTATGTGTAGTTTCAAGCCGAGAAGGATCTTCCTTAGGAATTCTAGATTCATCCCAGGGATTTTGATCATCGGAAAGCGAAGACTCATTGATAGGTTTCTTGTTTAAAGATTCATCACTAGACGAGGATGGCTTAGAAGAATCTCCTTTGGAATTAGATGTTTGTAGACAAGCTTGAAAATTAGTATCTCCCATCAAAGTATATGTCTTATTGTTATAGATGAATTTAACTTGTCTATGCAATGTAGAGGGGACAGCTTGCATGCTGTGAATCCAAGGCCTCCCTAATAACAAGTTGTATGTTAAATTTCCCGGCATAACATGGATAGGAGTAGGCAAAGTAACAGGTCCCACTGTGAGAGGTAAGGTGATGATACCCAATGAAGTCTTAGCCACATTGTCAAAGCCACGAATAGAACGAGAGTCAGGCTCCATAAGAGATGTATCCACATTCATCTTATGCAATAGATTGATGCTACACACATTAAGGCCAGAGCCATTATCTACTAGTGTTCGTCTTATAGCAGTGTCTTTCATGACAACCACAATCATCAAGGGATCATATTGTTGTTGGACTTCACTAGTAGGCAACTCATCTTGCGTAAACACAATTTGAGGTTTAGGATTCATCACAGAGTTAACAAAAGATGCTATATTACTAGATGTATTCGGTGGAGGAACATTCAAATCTTTCAAGGCATCTTGTAACATTCCATGATGAGCGGAAGAAGTTTGAATCAAATCCCAAAGGGATATCTTAGCAGGGGTAGCCTTAAGCTGTTCTATGAGATCATATTCCTTACCCATAACTTGCGAAATACGGGGAGCTTGAGGAAGAATTGGTTGAGGATTAGGAAGAGAGACTGGAACAACAGGAGGAGGATTAGGTTGCTTATTATTTCTGGTATGATAAGTATGGGCAACCGCATGATAACTCTCTCTAGTTATTTGCTTAGCATAATTGTAAGGACTTATAGGTTGTCTTCCTTGTACGGTAATGATTGGTTTATTCGGAGTACAAAAGGAATCATGATCATACCTCCCTTGGACAGTAAGGAGAGGAGTCTTAGGAATTTGAAAGGTGGGAGAAGGATAAGCACCTTGGACTTCAAAGAGAGGTTTGTTATATTCATTCAAATTTATCATGTTAACCAACTTAGAGGTCTTGTTTTTGTTTATAGGTTTCGACAAGGCCACAAAGTCATCAAGGGCATCATCCAACAAAGCATAATCATATCGGTTAAAAGGTTTGTCTTTTGATTCAAAAGGAGACATCTCCTCATAGAGGGGATTATTGAAAACAACCGTGTTACTAGATTCAGGGGAAGAGTGGATAGGAATGTATCCTTGAGAGGAATCATTCGACTTATCTTTCTCATCACACCTAAATGGCATAGTAACAAGGTTTATGAGTTTTTGGTAAAATGAAGGTTTAGCATCCTTAGGGTTTAAAAACTCATCTAAAGCTTCATCTAATTCATCTTGGCTATACTCATAATAATCATCAAATGCATGAACATTTTGCAAATAAAAATCTGACATTTTGAAAAGATTGCCTAAAATTTAAACACACAATGCAAAGAAACACAAGTTCTCTCCCCTTTTTTTTTTTTTTTTTTTCTTTTTCTCTTTTAATGAAATGAAATGAAAACACACTAAATCTAGATCTAGATCTAACACATGCAATGCAAGAGGAAGCAATGATAGATTCACGTCGGGTTCACCAAAATGTGTAGGGGAAAAAGCGAGACTAGGACAATGTACCCTAATCCTAACTTTTGACACACATTGCGGAATACGAAAGAGCCTAGAGATATCGCACGGTTGGCTACTTCTTTTGGTGAAAGAGAGAGCCACGGGATATCTATTAGGATTTCTATTCCCTTGTTGAAATTGAAAGCTAAAATGATACAAGTTCAAACCCTAACCTCGAAATGTAAGTATGAACTAGTAACAAGTTTGCAGAATTGAGATTAAACAATGAACAGCTGTAAATGTAAGGATAAAATAAGAATGCAGATATGTACCTGGAGTCGAAATCAGACTGAAAATGTTCAGGACGGGGGCGCGGGCGCCACTGTCCTGAAAACTGCACCGGAAACCACTGTTTTGCACCCTGAAACACTGTCTGGAAACTGTCGGAAAGTTGTCTGTCCGGAGGACCAGGGCGCCCAGCGCCTCTGTCCCAAGGACCAGGGCGCCTAGCGCCCCTGTCCTGGTAGGACTAGGGCGCCCAGCGCCCCTGTCCCAGTCTTCTGAGCTGCAATTGCACACAGAGTTCTGTCTCAGTCTCCTCTTTCCGGATCTGTGTCCTGCGGCGTCGTCCGAATCCCGAAACCTGCAATAATATCTGAAAAGGGGGAAGGGCGGCTATATAGGGTTTTGCCTTAGTCAAACCCCCGCTTTGGTGATTTCCACCTCCACGAATAGCCAAGTTGTTTTGTAAAATGTATTGTGTGTGCAGACCTAGTGTGTGTGCAAGGTCCAAAATGCAAGAAAGCAAACTAGAGCAACCTAGAAAGTAAACCCTAATTGCTTGTAAATGATAATGCAAATGCTCTAAATCAAGATGCAATGTGATCTAAAGCATGAATAAATGATATATCAAAGCTTATGTAAGGACATGAGAACAATATGAAATCATACCCAACCCTCAAGGGAGGAGTACAAGCCAATCTTCAGTCGGTAATCTCCTATTGTTCTTCAATGTCTTCCAAGCCCTAATTGGATGAATGAATGAATTTGATAGATGCTTGATAGAATGATGTTGAGTATTGTTGAAGTCTTCAAAGATCTGCTCTTTCGCTGCATATGAAGTTCCTCGAAACAAAAATCGGATCCCTTCAAATGAGGAAAGAGAGCTTTTATGTATGAAACCCTAGGTCGTAAATTCGTATTTTGGCCGACCTAGAGATTGAATATCCCGCCAATTTCTTGGGGTTAAGCTTTATTTTATGATTGGATCGTGCTCCCAAAATTTCGGGAAAAATGTCCGGGACCATGTTGCATGGGCGCCATGGTCCCGACAACTTTTCACCAAATTTTCAGGGCCGTCGGATATGATGATTTTAGAGAGAATCCCGAAGTTACAGGGGATTTCGAGATGTTTAGACCCCGAAACCAAGCCCCCAAGTTCGAAATAGGACTTAATTAGGGTTTTTGATTAAGTGATGTATTGGAGGAATAAAATGCGAAGGGCGCGCTTTAGTGAAAGGGCCCTACTTTATGATGTAGAGAATGATGAAATAAGACTTTAGACCTAATTAATTTGATTAATTAAGTGCTTAAGGAGAAATGCAATGCAGAATGCAAAATGCGCTAAGGCGGGTGCTAAACTAGGTGTGAAATTGTACCACCCTAGCGAGTGCGTACAATTTACGACGCTACAACAAGGTGTCCAAAACAGCCCCAAAAAAAAGTGAGACCAATAGGTGTGCAAAAGGGCCCCAATACTTGTGCAGCTGATGTGGCATCACATGATTGGTTACTTTTCACAACAAATGATATATTTCATTCAATTATCTGTACTTATCATACATTGCACCAATGTAGTACAAAAATTGAAAGTTAAATTAGCAAGTATGAGATATTAAATCAACTACTTCTATCACAAAAATTGGAATGCCCCTAAATTATTAATTTTTATTGTAAATATAATATTGATGCTTCCAACTCAAAAATTGGAAAAAAAATTTGCCACGAATGAGAGACGACCATAAAAATGTGATAAACAAATAAATACAGGCATAGATCTTTGGAGAATGTGTTTGAAATGTCTCCTACTAAAATATCTATTGGACAATGTGTTTGAAATGAACTGTTGCCACTGCCAGTTGTAAAGGTAATAGCAGCGAGCTGTCACTATCGTAAATAAAATTTGTGTCAGTGTTCGCCAGAATTGTAACAGAATGAACACCCTTAATCTTCCATTCTCAGCCAAAACCTATAAACATAGGTTCGTGCTCAGAATGAACTCCTTGTTTATAATATTTAACTTTTTAATTTATACAGAAAAATCGGTGGCGAACTGTCTCGTAGGGTTCTAATTACTAGAGGGTGACATCAACACCAAACTCTGATTGAATCATCATTCCAGTTCTAAATGCTATCCGATTTTGCGGTTTTAAATAGCTCAGAGAACTTTTTTTTAAGCCGGTGAAAATGTCAACAGTGATTTTCTGATATAGTTTCAAGGCCTCTTGCAGGTATTGCGAGAGATGATGGATCCGCTAATGAATTCTCAAATTGTCAAACCCTATCTTCAAAGGAAAATGCCTGACATTCTATCTTTTGTATGCCTCGTTCCGGTGCTGTGGAAAGCTAGCTGCCTTTTTTTAAGGGCCAAGCGTAGGCGTTACCTGGCCTCCCTTTCTCCGACAGAGGACGCCCTGCTTCTCTACAAGCTCACCAATTATGTCGAATTCGGCTTCCTCTCCCACAAAGCTCTTGAATTCGCACTCTTCAGAACCTTCGCCATTCCCTCCATTTCCAAATTATTACACTCTACTCAACAATTCTGCCCAAGCAGTGTCCTGAAACGCTACGACGACACCGTCATTCCTATTCAGGAATTTGTTCTGAATCAGGTCGACGGCCGCAGGGGCTCTCTTGCCATTCAACGCCTCAATTTCATTCACGCCCAATACAACATATCTAACACCGATTTGCTCTATACTCTTTCTCTCTTCGTCCTGGAACCCATCAGATTTACCTCCAAGCAAGCCTTCTACGCTCTTTTTTTCTTCATTTTTGGTTGGGGGGGAAAGGGGAGAACAGGGCGTGAAAGGTGGGGTTTGCTGCAGAGGACTAATTTGTGTTAATTTTCAGGTTTGGTTACAGAAATTGGACGGAAGGGGAGAAACAGGCGCAATTCGTAGTGTGGCATGACATAGGAAAGAGCATAGGCATTAAGCACATCCCACAGAATTTGGAGGAACTGGAGGCGTTTAGCAGGCGATACGAGGCCCAAAAGATGGTGTATTCAGAATCGAACAGAGTGATTGGGGATGCCACGCTTGATCTGCTATTGTCAAAGGTGCCGGTGTCGTTCCGCCCATTTGCCAGACGGGTTGCGTATGCTCTGTTTGATGAGAGACTTGCAAAGGCAATGGGTTATCCTCTTCAGCCCTAATGGGTGGTGTGGAGCGTGGAAAGCATTGTAAGGCTGTACGGGGGCACGTTTGTGCGGTGGTGTTTGCCCCCGAGACCAATCCATTGGTCAACAGAGAGGATTCAATTGCAAGAGACAGAGGAAGAGCAGGAGGTATATAAACTGAGGTACGATGAGTTCAAACCGTGCATGTATCCGAATGGGTATAAAATTGCTGAGGTGGGAAATGCAGCAGCAGGGAAAGTGGGCAAGAGCGGCCAGGGAAGCTTGTTATGCCCCTTAGCATGGCTTCCTCAAAACAAGATTTCCTGAACTCAGATTGCCTGCGGATGTACTGTAATTTGTAGGCAATATTTATGTGGAAGATTTCATCTTCCTACTCAAAAACATGCTCGGCTCCTCCATGTGTTTTATTTTTTTTCAGTTAAATTATTTTATTTAATCATTTTGCTATTACAGCTCAAACTGAATAAATGAAAGTCCTTATCGTGTAGAGATGCTCAGATTCAGAATCATAAATGCCTTTTGCGAAGATTTTATGGCTTTTCTACTCAATTGCCTTATGAAGGTGAATTCCATGTTGATTAGATTTTATGGCTTTTCTATCCAATTGTCTTGTGAAGGTGAATTCCATGTTGATTATAGGCATCTAGTATGTCGAAGTACTTTTAGAGATTCAGAATTATAAATTGTTTTGTTGAAGATTTTATGGTTTATGTATTCAATTGTTATGTGAGTGTGAATTTCATGTTGATTGTAAGCATGAGCTTTCCACAGTTCATGTAGTACGTGCAAGTTTCTGAAAAATATTATCTATATTTTTTGAATCAACATTTCAAATTATAGTAAGTGAGTGCAATTCAAAATGTTGACGATGGATTGTTGAGTGCAATCCAAAATGTTGATTCAAAAAGCATACACAGTTTTTTTCTAGAAACTCTTGCAGATACTCAATATTGATTGTTTTTTTATGTAATGTGTTTAAGCAAAACCATATTTTGAATTAAAAGATCTCTTATTTAAAATTTTAATAAATATTCATTTATGAGGGAGAGGATCTCATAGTTGAGTATATTTCAGTAGATGTTATAGCATGTGTTGATATATTGTCCAATATTTTTAATATCACAGCACAAGTAGTTGTGACTTCAAAGTTGTTTGTGTTGATCATAAGCACTAATAATTGAATGAAATGCTTTCCTCAGATTTAAAAAGCAACAGATCATGTGATGCCACATCAATGCACCAATAAACCATGCATTTAAGACAGCGATCTAAAGCTTGATGTAAAATTTAAGTTAATGAATAATTGTACACCACATTTACTTAAACGACATCCATATTAAGAACATGTGATCAAAGCATCTACCTATAATTATCTACCTAAGTATCTATTGTCATGGTTTTTACGACATATTCCTAAGTATCTATTTACGACATCTACCTAAGTATCTATTGCCATGGTTTTTAGCCCCTATTTTCAAAACCATCCTTTTGCTCACTAATTGGCCAAATCAATGCTTAGAAGTCTTGAGAGTCCTTAAGAGATGTCATTTTGCCTCAAAACCTTCTTGGAAATCTTAACAAATGGCCATTTTTATGCTTAGTTGGGTTTTATCCTTGGTATTGTAACCACCATCGGGCCCTGACAGGGTTCTCGCAACCCATTCAAGCCCCAACAAGGTTAAGTCTAAAAAAATGATCCTTTTGAATTTAAAATTTTAAGTCTTTGTCTTTGGTCCCCAACCATCGCAAAGCCAATGTCAAGGCCCAACAGGGTTTTCACAACCTAACATTTTTCTGAAAGGTTTCTTTCTTTCAAAAGATAAAGTTTCAAAGATAAAAAAGAAGGGGGGAAGTTTTCTTCAAAATTGGCAAAAGTTAAGAGTTTCAAAACCACTGTTCCTACACAAAACTCAGAACCAAAGAAACTTTGGCGAAAAAAGAGAAAAAAAGAAAATAAAAAAAGATGAAGAAAGAATGAACGACAAGAAAGAAAAAGAAGGTGCTAAAAATCAAGAGACTTAGAGGTTGTGGTAGCCGCATCAAACATGGACAAGCTTCCCACAACCTTGTTGACGCCCAAAATGTGATTCAAAGCTGAGTTCCCAAATCTTTCGAAGGCAAAGAAAGAAAAGAAAATAAAGAAAAAGGAAAGAACAATCAAGGTGGCGAAAGAGAATGGTTTCAAAACCTTTGTTGGTACCCAACAAGATTTCAAAAACCTAATGAATGTCTAACACACATTCTAAAGGTTAAAATTCAAATTGGAGCCAAGTCATCCCTCATTAATGGTTGTCAAAGTTGAGTTTGGTAGAGTTAATTCCCCGACATGAAAAGGATGAATTTTCCTAATGTATTCATTTGAAAGGAGATTACAAGCAATAAACAAGGGTTTAGAGAACACGAGAAGCGGAATTGAAGCTGAGGACTATAAGCAAACTAGAATAGAGGATTCTCACATTAGAGTGCATAAAAGAAGTAACCATTCTCAATTACCTAGAAGTCAATCCCACACTCATATTGGTGCACAATTTTCAATTAATTTTCAAAGAAAAACCATAAAAACGGAACGGCATAAATCACAAACACTAAGCTTACACTTCTAGGCTTAAAAGTGTTAAAACACTCAGAGTTGACTGACATTTTCTAAGCTTAATATGTTGCTTAAGGTGTGTGGTCACACTAAGAAGACACTTCTAAGCTTAAAAGTGGTAAACATTCAAAATTGACTAACATTCTCTAGGCTTAATATGTTGCTTAAGGTGTGTGGTCACACTAAGAACACACTTCTAAGCTTAAAAGTGGTAAACATTCAAAATTGACTAACATTCTCTAGGCTTAATATGTTGCTTAGTGTGTAGTTTAGGACTGGCCCATAAAACTAAAGAGATACATTGTCAATTTTTTTCTAGAATTTAAAATCGACATTTTTGAATTAAAGCCAATAAAAATGAAGTAAATACTTGGGTTATGAACATTTTATCTAGGCCAAAAAGCACCTTACCTAAAATTGGGGATACCAAATTGGGACATATTTAAAATTAGGGGACCTCTAAAAGAGGGTTAATAGCCCAAACCAACATCCAATTACACAAAGTTGGCAGAAAGTTGCTTACTTGAAGACGCTGCCATGTACAAAATCGGTGCTCAAATGCATAAACAAATACAATCCAAAAACCAATGAGATAAGGACCAATGATAACAAGGTTTTAATTACTCTGGAAAGAGCGACAATCAGTAGATCTTAATTAAGTGTTTCCTTTTTTTTTTATGGAGGTCTAGACCTGCGAGCACGACAGCCCAGCAAGAGCATGAAGCCCGCAAGCTGCCAGCCCAACGAGAGCCTTCCTCTAATTTTATTTAGTGTGTTTACTAACTTCTGAATATTGGTGATCCAACTATGCCATACTAATCTTCAAAGGTATTAATTTACGTATATAATTAGAACAAGTGCAAATCTAGGCTAAGAATATTTAGAAAGTAGGATGATGGATGGCAGGTTCACATTAGATCGGCTATTCACGTCTAGATGTGCAAGTGGTACAGTTCACAAACCACTTTATAGCTGTAATACACGATTAAATTTATAGTTGTGGCTCTTTAATGGAGCTATCCATATTCCACTTTATGTTTGGCCAATGAATCACTACCTACCATTGTTCTAAAACTAGTTGCTTTTTCTGGATTAGTGATGATGTTTTAGCTTTAAAGGGTGGTCACGCTCTTTTGTAATATTTGTATTAGTCCTTGTAAAGTTGTCAAAGGAAGGATGTAATGGAGAGTGTGTTCTTATCATTACACATCAGTATGTCTCTTAGCCATTGGATTAAACCAATCAACATAGATCAAGGGTCTATTTAAGAGTTTGAAAAGGATTAAGAGTAAGTTATCAATGTTAATTGATGAATTGAGATAGATCTATGTGACATATTCTATTTATATTAATTGTTTTAGTGAATAATTCTTTATGAATGAGCTTTTATTTAGGGATCAAAATGTGAAGATCATTGAGTTTAGTGGTAAATAGCTAAATTATTGGTAGAAGTTTATTGGTTAAGTATAGTATTAGCATATTCTTGATAAATTGATGCATTTCTATCATTGATCTTTTAGACACAACGATCTAAGCTATAGTTCAATATTTATCTTTCAGGTAAAGCTTAAAGGCATAGGGTAGTGTCTGATCAAGTGGATGCAATGTGGTCATATGTTTAGATCTAATGAATTTTGGTAGATGAATAAATTGTGATAGCTCTTTATTTAGAATTACAAGAGTATTGCATGTTACTTCAAATCTTGACTCTACCACCCAATGAACTAAGGCATTAGTCCCTTTTTAGAAAATTGTTCAATGTTCATATTGAAAATTATCATCTTGTTCCATGTAGATAAGATTCTTATATATTAGATCATATCATTTAGTATAACTCATTTATAGTTGCTTTTGTCATACACCTTAAGAACCTCAAAAACAAGTACGAATTGCAATTTATTAGTGTGCCTTGGTTAATACCAGGTGTTAGTCAAGGGGATGTGGATGTTTCTAGTTAGGAAATTACAATTATTTATGTGTTATACTCTATTCATACCTTGCTCAGCTCAATGGATAGGCACTAATCATGTTTCTTGTATTATCAACTTCAACATATCACCAAAAATTAAAAAGAAATTATTTTTCATGTTGTTTACTTCAATTTCATTTTAGTTTTAAGTTTGAGATTTAGGATTATTTATTCTCAAGGTTTTTAGAGGTCAGAAATTAAGGATTATCCCTTATTACTGGGTTACACTTTTTGGTCATACTTGACACTAAAATCAGCATTTTGCATCAAATCTTTACTTTCTAAAACCTATAGTAGTTAAACCATTAAGAATTTGAAGATGAAGTAAACTACTAATTTGTGAAATTTTTAATATAGATTTTAATTTTTTTTAAATAGTTAGAAATTAATTGTCCATATTCTTATGTAACTTTTAATAACTCAATATTTACAGTAATCAGCATTTTGTAGAAGTGACATTTATTTGGTAATGCATAATATTTTTTATAGCAAGAAGGAAAATCTAGTTTTTGAAATATAGAATTGTCACACCAATATATCTAGTGAATGGATATTTTTTCATATTTTTTTGTTACAAATGTAGACACATAAAATTTGCCATCTTAATCTTGGGTGAATCCACCTTATTTTTCATGCATTATTATGTCTATTGTCATTTATTCATCATTTATCCGTTATAAATATTATCATTAATATTATTATTATCCATCATTTATCCATTATTAATGTTATCATTAATATTATTATTATTTATCATTTATCCATTATTAATATTATCATTAACATTATTATTATTCATCATTTATCCATTATTAATGTTATCATTAATATTATTATTATTTATCATTTATCCATTATTAATATTATCATTAACATTATTATTATTCATCATTTATCTATTACTAATATTATCATTAATTATTATTATTTATCATTTAATATCATCACTAATATCATTAATATTATAATTCCATTTATCGTTTATTAATATTATTATTATATCACCTATTTATCATCTATCACCTATATATTTTATAATAATATCATTTATCTATTTTCACAAATACATGCATTTGTATTATTCATTTATACTTTCTCCTCTACCCACTTACATTCACCTTGCACATGTGGGATCAAACTCACAAGTCCAATCTTGTATCCCACATTCATCACATAACTTGGATTCACTCGGAGAATGCCTATAAAAGTAGAGCTCCTCTCCCATTTTGGGGACCATGACTTTGCATTCAAAATCTATTGTCTTGGCATTTTGAGAATCCATTAGTTGTTTATGCATTCTTGAGCACTCTTAGCATCCATTTCTTGCATTTTTTGGTAATTTTCCTCAAATCTCCATCTTTCATAGCTTTTTGTGCATGTGCTTTCGGAGAGCACTTATTATTTGAACACAAGATCTTGATAGTAGGAGGGCAATGGAATGAATTTATGTTACATGCATGTGTGTTTCTAGCTTAGATTTTTGTTTTACATGTGTGTGTTTTGCAGGTACTTCATTGTTGGGTGATTGATCTTTCTAAAGCTTCTCTCATAAGATTTCAGATCAAATTTTTCTCACCTACAACAAATATTTTTTATACTTTATTTTTTAAGATAGAGTAATTGAAATTTGGACACAGATGTATTTTGTAATGCATAATTTTTTTGTATGCGTTTGAATTAACTTCTTCTTTTTGTGTTAAAATGAGGATGTCAATACCTAGGGAAAAGATATTGTTTACATTTTTTTTCTCTATTTTTCAATTTTTTCCACATGTATGAAACACAATCCTTAATGTTCCATGAAAAACCTACATTCATAAGAAATAAAACATAAATATATTATTGAAATTAAATATATTAAAAATTATACTATTTGGAAAGCTTATAATAAGAATTAAATACTTTTAAAAAAATCTAAATGAATTCATTTGAGCCCCCAAAAGCTAATGTAAAAGTGGTTTTTTATCAACATTTTGATAGGTGCGTAGGAGACTCCATTGTAGGTATGATTTAGCAGTAGAGAGGTTCTATCTAAGAAATTTTGATCTAAGAGCCTTTGATCTAACTCTTCTCAATTAATTACTTCAAATGGGACCTCTTAAAGGTTAAATCAATATATTTTCTAAAAAATGCAGGACTTTAGCAAAAATTGGGATGTAAAAAAAAATGTGACCCATTATTTTGGGATCACCCTATACCCACCAAAATTATAGACACTCTAATGTCTAAAATTTGAGAACATATTTGTTGCAGTACCTAAATAAAAAGGAAGTAGGATCAAAAAGTATTACTATAAGGTACACCCACCTAGCTCTAACAGAGCCTGAAGTGTAGAGGATTGTGATTATCTCCTTATCCCTAGTTACAATCATGTCAGATGGCCTCTGATCCAAGTCCTTGTAGATTGAAGTTGGCTACTCATAGAGGATACTTGGGTACATCATATGGAAAAATCAATAGCCTCATATCAAATCTGCATATTTTTTTTCATGTTCATTTATGTCAACTTTTCATTTTTAGACCTAGTTCTAGCTTTTAACTTTCATATTTTCGGTATCCAATTCCCCAAAACAAAGAGTGAAATTTAATCAACATTGAGTTATTTTCATATAACTGAGGTTGAATATATTTCTCTTCATCTCATCCTTCAATTACAATGGGCTTAAACTCAAAGGAAGTTGCAAATCTCTATAGCATTATTTATGGCTATGACCAAAGGAAGTTCATTATTCCCTACAACTCATAATTATTTTTCACAAGGAGGCTAGAACCTCATAACAGTATACTTGATAAGATTTGAAGATGAATATCTACCATTATATTTTTTCTCTTTTGTATTGTTTGCTTATCTCTTTCATAATTTGTTCTTTAAATTTATCAATATAAGCTTAATCTTATATATTTACCCTTTGTGGGCTTCAAAACATCAAATAGGTTGGCTTTAAGGTAACGTGTAAATGAAACTTGTAGTGCTTTACCAATTGGCCACAAAAACACATAAGAGATTTGAATCATCTCCATTGGTTGTTAGATGCCAAAAAAATAAACAATAATAGCCTACTTTCTAAGTTTCTCAACCTCCAGATTAAGGAGGGGTTGTAGGATGGAGATGCAAGAGATTACATCTAACAACTGCACATTAAAATTTCCTACAACAATTTTGTAAACTAAATCCCCTGAAATATTTTGTCTCCCTATTGGAGGCATCATCCATAACTTTGTGCCCACCCTCACTTCCATTTTTTTTAGAGATGTGATCTGCATCCAATGGGCCTCCATCAAGTTTTATCTTAACCCTAATTCCACCCTCGCCCTCTTACACCTTCGCATTGCTCATATTCACCTCACTAAAATATGCACTATCATTATTTACATTTTCATTTATATTTTTTAGTTTATATTTTGGTATTTTTGTATTTATTTTATTTGCAACCTTTACGCACATAACAAAATGAAAAATAAATTTCTTTAAAAAAACAATCAAGTCAAATTTTAAAAAAATACCAAATAAATCATATTGGATTCAATTAAGTTGAAGCTCATATCAACCCTAACTATACAAATAAGGTGTTTTATAAGTCATTATATGCCTAATAGGCTTTCTATGTTGGAAAAGAGTCCAAGATTAAGAAGCCTAAGAAAATTAACGAAATATTACAATGAAATTTTCTCTATTTAATGATTGAAAATATAAAACATCATTATTTGATCCAAACAAACTGATCTTTAATTTTAAAGTAAATAAAATTACTAAACTTTTGTTGGCTTTTTTATGTACACAATAATCAATACTTGTTTTTGGACTTTCCAAGTGTAATTTATTCAACCTCTTGTGTAACAATATCTTAGAAACAATAATATAAACACTATTCATTACAAATAATAATACATAATACAAAAGATAAAATCAACGCATATAAAAACAAGAGCTGTGTTACAGCTCGAGTCCCTGTCTTGAACAAAAATAGAAGTTTTAGCATAAAGCTTCATACTACGGTTCATTGTATTTAGGTTTGTTTTCCTAATGGCAATCGGTAGAAGAATAGGCAATTTGAAAATTTAGAATAAACAACATTTCATGACAACTAGCACATAAATAAACCCAAAAAATTAGGGAAAACACAAAAAACACTAATAGTACAATCTCATCCAAATTCAAATAATTAAGAGAAAATAAATAATAATCCCCAAAAATTTAGGGTAGAATTTTGAAAACCCTACAATTTCATCCAAATAATGCATCATTAAACCCCAAAATCAAGGAAAAAAGACAATAGAAATTATTCAGTAAAATTTCGTCCATTGCCCATGATCCAAAAATATTACTTGAATTTCCTCACGCAACTCAAAATATATAGAACGGTTTCAGACATAAATTGGTGAGGTTGAAGAGAAGCAGGGCGTCCTGTTGTGGAGAGAGGGAAGCCATGTAACGGAAGCGCTTGGCCCTCAACTAAAGGCAACAAACTTTCCACAGCAAAAGCAGAAAGCCCAGAGTGCATAGCACAGCAGAGATGGCCGTTTCCGTCATAGTGAATGGGGTTTTGGGGGAATTCAAGATCTCGTATTTGCAAGGAGGATCTTTTATCTTATAGCACTGTAAATCTCGGAAAAAAGATATATTGAATTTTAAATTCTGAGTCACGTGATCATTAAGAGGTGATTACAGTAGTTGATTTTCTTAAGCGATTTCCCATATAAAGTAATCTATAGGTATTGGATAGAGAGCGGAGTCAGTGAGATGCCTCTGCAACACAAATAAAGATAATCTACAATGGCGTAAAGAATTATTTTTAAAATTGTTCTGTATGGCTCTCACCGACAAAATTATTTGGCAGGTTTATTTTTTATTACGGTTTGTATTAGAAAATTAAAAGTCAGCTCTAGGGAGAATCTTTTTTATGATATGACACATTAAGAAATTGTTTTAATTACTGAATAGATGCTGAATAGATGCAGCTAATCTGGTTTCAAAATGGCTGATTAACTTTTGTGTTACATGCACTGTCTAAAAATGAAAGACGTGGCTAGTTCTGCCGATGTCTGTAATTTTCGACTTACCTAGGTGTTATGTAGAAATCGTGACGTTTTTGGAGCCAAATTAGCTACCACCAATAGATAAGGCTGCATCAGAAATGAAGAATAACATTTATTTTAATAGAAGAAACAGATAAGGCTGCATCAGAAATGAAGACTAACATTTATTTTAATAGAAGATTTTATATAATGCACAAACAATTTTCAGTTAGCATGTGTATTTATGCTTAAACTTCTTTCAGCAAGAGTCAAGGATGAGGAGTACTCAATCCATCAAATTCGTCAAGGCACAATCTCAATTTCAATTATTATGATATCTATGCTTTGCATGTACCAAGACTTGATCCAAACTCATTTAGAACCATTCAACTTCACTAATAGATTAAAGGTCTATTGACAAGACTAATTGTTTTAAAGACAATCACAAAAGAAATACTTTTTATCATCTTCAATAAAATAATTGATACCACTTATGTAAGGAAAGAAGTTAGTAAAACTACAAGTTGCATGTTTTTTTCATGCAACAAAATGTCGATAGGTTCACATTTTCAAATGTTAAATTGAAAATTAACTTGTAAATTAAATGTTTTGGCATGGAATTCAAATGTTGGTTTCTACTCTATGTTTTATTCAATAGTACATTTCTATAATTAAAACATTTAATACCAAGATCACAAATAGGGGCTTCGGCCCTAGCTCACCCGGTCGTGGATCGCAACTTAAGGCGTGGGTATGCTCCCCATGGTCTTGAGTTCGAGTCCCCGGCTGTGTTAACTCTGTGTGTGTTGCTACCTTGTGTCTATGTGTGTTGCTACCTTGTGAGTGGGTTGTACACACTGGGGGATTAGTCTTGCTTCGGCAAGGACACCTCCAGATTCCATGATAGTGAATATAAAAGATCACAAATGGAAATGTCTTTTCCCTTTCTAATAAAGATTGAACTCTTGCATTTTCAACAAGCATATGAATCACAACACCCTCACAACGTTAAAAAACACTTAACTAATAATGTAATAGAATTGCAAGGCAAAGTTATTTTCATAATGAGATCCAACATTTCAAATTCAAACAACGAAGCAATTTAAAAGAGGATAACTGAAAACATACGATTCAATTTTAATTAGAAAAATCATTATTATCTTATATTTAAATAATATAAATTAGCATTGATTTCTCTAAAATGAGATACATTGTAAATTATAAAAGTTGTACGCAAAACATAAATCTTAAATTCATAAATGGATATTAAAAAATATTTAAGATAATCTCTAAAATATTCTAAAAGAATATCGTTTACAATCTCAAAAATATAATATTCAAATGTTTATATTCTAAAATAAAAATCTTAAATCTATAAAATAATATTCAAAATATTCAAAAAAAATCTTAAAAACAATAATATAAACACTATTCATCAAAGCATCCAAATATATCAAGAGTAGAGAATTCAATAGAAGAGATTTCAATAGCTCATAGGAGAGTTGACACTATGGGTAATTACCCCCAAAAAAACTCAAGACAATCAATCATTTTTTTTAGGGAAGTTTGGAGTGCACCAAACTAGAAAAGAAGAGTGGTTGGTTCAAACCAAAAGTATGAAGATATGCAAGCTAGATTGCTAGAGCATTATTCTTATATTTCCTAGCTAGTCCAACCAATTAAATTTCCCACTATGTATTAAATAGGTGGTCATTGCTTATGGTAACTATGATTGATGTCTTTTGAGAAATCATGAAGTATTGGATTATGATCAATTCTTATCTACACAAGGTTCATTAATCTGAGAATGATATGAAACTAAGTCGATCTAACTTACCACTCACCCATGAAACAAACATGCAAACATAAAATATAGGAGAGTTACAAGGAATTAGTTTCAAATTATGAAGTAATAATTCTTTGATGTTTCTATATATATATAAAAAAAATGAGTCTCGTACACGATGGATTGAACATTTATTTTATAATAATAATAGATTTTGATACTTCATATAGAATACGATTTTTTTCATAACTTATTATTATAGATTTAAATTCTTTGTATAAACCTATATATGCTAGAACTGGAAACTAAAATATTGTAAAACCTAAAGGATTAAAACACATAAACCTAGTTCTACAATGAATCCAACATACACCAATGAAGAACCTAAAACCCTGCAAACAACAAATATAGAAATGTTAAATACCTTCACATGTTCGTAGGGTTTGATCTCCATAGTTTCCTATCTCCATTGATCTTGCATGATTGATTAATTTTGCTCTCACATTTCTATTGTACATGAGAGCTCAATGTTGACTTAGTTGAAATGACCGGAATACTGAGAGGGGGTGAATTAGTATTCCCACGGATATTGAAACTTTTACCAAACTTTGATCTTCTATTGAAATAACAAACTTCATCAATTATTCTTAACATCTATATAAAACAGTGTAGTGCCCCTCCTTGATTCATCTTGTCTTTATGTACATCAGAGGATTATATTGATCTAGCTTAGTCTAATTTATGATTATTTGTTGGTATCATGCTATGTACTAACCCTATTTCATGATTGAATTGGATATGAAGATGGATATATATTTGATGATTTATAGGTGATTATTATTCATGTTTTTTGTTACGGAAAAAAATAGGTTTTGAAGGGACCCAAAACCCTTTACATCAAAATTACATAAGATATATCATTTAATGCCCATAACAGAACAAAACCATTAAACAAAACCTCATAGGACTGAGAGATAGTAGAAACAAACAAAAAATACCACCCAACCCACCTAGACAACAAAAAGCCAACAAACAGCCATCACAGACACAACCATAGAAATAAAAAATCAACCCATATTTTTTAAATTCTAAGCAACATCAGTTCTCAGCTGATGCATCTTCTTGGTAGGATTCTTCAAATCTAGAATGTCCTGGGGCACTTCAGTGACTCTCTTTTTCAAGCTCGCTCGAGTGTGTTTACCTAGAGGACCCGACTCCTCAGCACCAGCGGCCACTTCCTTATCCACATCCATAGCAGACATTTCCATATGAAATTTCTCCAACTTGCTGACCATGGTAGACATAGTCTCAGTAGAGGCCCTAACAATATTATGACTTCTTTCCATAATGCCCTGGAGGGTAGTGTCACATTTAGCAATCCTAGCCTCAACATCCACAAATTTTTATCGCAAATCTCCTTAACCTTTTGAGTGGCTTCCATGTTTTTGGCCATGCAATCAGTCATAACATTACTTACACTTTTAGTCTAGAGAGCACCCGTCGAAGCCCCCTCAACCATCTCCTTACTAGTACTAATATGATGAGCAACATCAACAGCTTACGACTTGTCCTCAGCACTCACATTAGCCTGCACAACTTCCATTTTAGAAGATAAAGATTGTTGCTTGAGATTAACATTCTTAATCTTATAAAACACCCACCTAAAAAGTCAAAAAACTTCCAGAGAGTTGTTCTTGGCAATATTTAGCACATCAAACGGGATCTCCTATTCAGGATGAAAGTCTTGTGAAGAAAAATCCACCGACTATTGGGAATTGTGTTTTGAACCATGGGAGGTGATGAGCCAAAATAATGGCTTCGTTTCATCAGATTTTGTCATAGAACTCTTTCTTTGGTCATATGTTTGGGTAATGTATGGATCAAAGGACTTTCCTGGTTGATATCTTTTTAGTATTTTTAGACCTGATTTATCCTAGACCTGAGGTTGTTATCTAAAGATCTTTATACAGCTAATCTATGCAAATTATCTAAATTAATCTTAAAATATGGTTTAATTTATGTTATGTTAACATCAATGGATACACATGCTTTTGTGCACATTAACGCCATGATGCAGGGTCAGCCAAGATGAAAGGATGACTAAGCTTGCAGTTAAAAGACACATCAACGAGCTGCTAGATGCAAGCCCAAACAAAGTGGAGCAGCATTGAAGAAGGTCATAACCAATTGACTACTTCCTCAGTGGGGAGATTTGTGGAGCATTCATGATTGTTCCTGATGGAACATTTAAATCTAGGAAGGAAGTTGCGCTATATTTTCTCAGCAGCAGGACAGTTGTTGTTGTTCTGCATTTATGCGTTGACTTCTTCTTCTAATGTAATAAGTCGTACTCACCTATTCCTCTGGGACATGGGTTGATCAGTTAGGAGTTTTTTATAAGTTTTCTTATAAATAAAGGTCTCTATCTCTTCACAGGGGTAGAAGGAACAACCATAGAGTTAGTAGTATTCCATTTTTCAGACTTATGTATGTGCAATCAGTTTGAAATAAATAAAATAATGGTATTTTGAGCTTATCATTTGTTATCTGAGTTCTAGATATACTCACTCAAGGGGGCCCACTTGGTAAGTATTCCCTGTGTGTTTTTTAATTAATTTACATTTTGTTATAGTTGTTGTTTTGGTATTCGACTATTCTTGCAACCACTGAAAACAGTTCCTGTGTCTATTCCTGTAGCCAAAGCAGGCAGAGTGGTTCCTATCCGTTGACTAGAACTTTGTCATTACTAACATTTTCTTAAGTTACTTTCAATTGTGAGTTTTAATAAAGTGCTAGCTCATCATGTTTTTGCATATTTGTTTCAGAGAATTTCCTTTTCCAGCAGTAGGATAGAATGGTTGTAACTTGAGCTTAGTGCACATACAGTGTCAGCCTATTTCAAGTTTACATCCCTGGTCAATAAAGTAAATGAACCTTTGCTACAGGAGAGGTAGCTACTCAATAAGGATGTCCAATCCCTAAGAAGAGTTTTTAGATCCCATTTTCTATTCCAATTGTGAGGATTAACAGGAGGAAGAAAACGCCTCAATATTTTGTGTCTGATCCAAGGAGTCATGTTCACCAAAGCTATCTGAAACCATCAAGGTGGTCTTTTGAGCTTTCCCCTTAGGTTGTTTACTTGAACCCTCTCCACCAACATCAGGGGACCCCTTACTAACTTTTGAGGCAGCCATTTTAAGCCAAATTTTAGCCCTTTTGTTGGTGTGGGGGAAAAATCCCCATCATTACTGACAATATCCCAACCCTCCAACTCTAAATCCTCATTATCATAAATCTCTTCTGCAGAAACGGGAGGGGGCTTGCTAGGGTTTTCAGAAACCCTAACCTTCAAATGCTCATAGATAAGAGATATTAATCCTTGGTACAAAAACAGATTAACATGGGGTGTCTCCTTAAAACCTGAAATACTAACACTCAAACAAGACAACAAATAGAATGGAAAAGAAATTTTCTCATTGTGGCGAAAATGGTTAAGGAGCACAAAATGATACATGTAGATTTTGATGAATCTTCCATCCAAAGTGAATAATTCCATAATCGCCCTCAAGAGCCCCCACCAAATGGCCTTAATCTGATGTGGCTCAAAATGGGTCTTGTTTGCTTTCACTAGGTGCTCACACTCCTTGTCTTTCTTGGGGAATTTCTTCACGACAGCATTAGAGATCTTTCTATCTCTATAAAAATTTATCCCCTCCATAGACATGTCCATCACTTCAACTATAAGCTCTTCATTAATCTTTGTAACCCTACTAAATAGGTTCACCTTACCACTCTTCTACCCCTTCATAAATTGTCTGGTAATACTATGGTTGTTCCTATGTAGCTTCTCTAGGAATGGTGTCACGCCCCCCTTTTGCAACCTGTGCCAAATGGTAGGGTTCTTCTTCCAGTTAGCACAATTAGTCGGCTCCACTTTGCACCTCTTACCCCCCATAGTCTCAATTCTTGATAAAGAAATAGCACTCTTCACAGAAATAGAGTCGGTAACAAAAAAACTAGCAACAACTTCCAAAACAAGTAACACCCATAAAACATGTGAGGTCTGGAGGTAATAATTATAAGTGAAGGCATTCAGACCAAAAACAAGCCATGTGTTCAATCAAGCATGAGAAAGGATCGAACCTCAACCTTCAGGGTATCTTCCTTAAACCCAATCTTCCTCGAATCAAACCTAGCCCCCATATTGGCAAAATAATCCGCTACACAATTAACTTCCCTATAGTTATGGTAAATGTAGGACTCATCAAAAGTTTTGATTATATCCTTAGAGGCCTTAATGATATTCTCAATAGTCTAAGAATGCTTACTTTTCCCACTTAGGCACTGAACAATGTTATTCGAATCACCCTCAATCCACAACTTCATGCATCGTAATTGTTTAGCAATTTGCAATGTTTGGAAGGCACCCATGGCTTCAGCAAGGTGGTTGGTCTGGGTACCCATGGGGAGTGCAACTTCTGCAATACACCTACCATGCTCATCCCTTATCACTCCTCCACACCCAATCGGCCTCGGATTTCCCTTAGCCACCCAATCAAAGTTAATCTTAACTCATCCTGAAGGAGAAAAGCTCCACACACAACCATCTCTAGTCTTCTTCACCTGTCTTTGAAATCCAGGCATTACAAGTCTCCACTCCTTAGAGGTGGCACGATCATAATCACTACTCATAATAGAAGAAGACAAACAAATAACATTGAACACCAAATTAATATTTTTAGAAATGGCCCTACAATTTTTTTTAGTAACCACATCAAGAGGAAGAGAAGAATCCCTGAAAATATGGTTATTCCTCTCCTTCCATATCCCCCAAGAGACATGAGGGAAAATAAAAGACCACTGCACCTTTAAGGTATAATGAGAAGAAGGACACCGCCACTGCTTAAAAAAATCCAAAACATTTTGATGGAAGACCCAACACAGGTTCTACTTTTGAAGGACCCTACTACAAATATCAAAACCAAAAAATATAATGGAGAACAATATGGGAAACCGATTCCTCCTCCTACAAGCATAGAAAACATCTGTTGGGGAGCAAAAACCCCTTCTACAAAGATTATCAATAGTGAGAATTTTATTCTGAAGCATAAGCTAGAAAAAGATGTTAACTTTAGGGGTTAGGTTCTTCACCCATGCTTTCACCCAGCAGGGGGGAGAGAAAGCAGGAGACGACAAAGAAATAGTGGAAGCTATCGAGAAGTGGCCTGAAGACGATCCTTTCCAAATAAAATAATACTACTTGAGTCCAAACAAGGGAGGAAAGAGAGAAGAGATAGCTGGATAGAAAGAAGCGAAGGAAAGACATCAGAAAAATTAACCCACCCAAAGTCCTTCCAGTAGTCCACCATAAAAACACCAAAAGTAGCTTTACAATCCTCCCTAAAAGGAGAAAAATCAGGATTGTCACATAGAGGGGCAAGAGAGAAGCACAAATCTTCCCAGAATCTAACATTCTTACCATTTCCCACCTTCCAAGTCCCTCCCATCATAGCCACCTCTCTAGCCTTGAGCACATTATTCCAAAGGAAAGAGCCCGAGGGGAGAGCTTTCGCTCTAAAAAACTCCTTTAGAGAGGGGAGATAGAATAGATACTTGTTGCGCTAGATCGAGTTTCATTCATGATTATCTTCAAAAATCCTCCATATTTGCTTGGCCAAGAGGGATTTATTAAAGGATTGGATACTTCAATTACCCAAACCGCCTCCCAATAGAGCTTTACAAACATTCTCCCAAGCAAGAAAAGGCACACGCTTTTTCTCCTCCACCCCAGACCAGAGGAACTGCTTTTGAATCCTTTCAATAATTTCAGCAAATTTGGAAGGAATTTTAAATAGACTTAAAGCATAGACTGTGATATTTTGAAAACTAGACTTTAGAAGTTGTAATTTCCAAGCCTAACTCAACAAAGCACCTTCCCAACCTACCATCTTTTTATTGAATATCTCAATTAGAGACAACCAAAAGGAATCAAGTGGTTTTATACAGAGGGGAAGGCAGAGATAGGTAGAAGGAAAAGAACCAATATCACAGGCAAGAATGTCCACAATCCTTCTCTACCTTATCTCAAGAGTGTTGAAAAAGAAAAGGGAACTCTTATTCCAATTAATCATCTGACCAAAAGCTTTACTATAAATATTAAGAGCATTATTCAAATTTATTGCTTCCCTAATAGTATAACTCCCCAAAAGGATAGTATCATCAAAGAATTGTTGGTGGAGCACACAAGATTAGATGAACAAGGCTTCAAACCCTAAAAAAGAACCTTCTGAAACTAGTTTTAGAAAGTCCTACCAAGAGCTTCCGCCATTATGGTGAAGAGGAATAGAGATATTGGATCCCCCTATCTTAAACCTCTGAAGGAATTGAAGAATCAAGAAGGGGAACCATTAATAAGGACTGTTAGACAGTTCAAATAACCGGAAGACAACTGAGAGGGGGGGTGAATCAGTTGTCTTAGATTACCGGAACCATTAGCACTATAAAATTTAATACCGAAACCATTAGCACTATAAACTTTAATACCAAAACCCAAAACATTAATATTGAAATAGCAATTAAACCAATTAAGCATAAACAATAATCACAGAATAAATACCATCCACATGACACCAAAATTTGTACATGGAAAACCCAGTAAAGGGAAAAACCATGATGGGAAGCCTACCCACAGTCAGATAATACTTTTGCAGTAAGTATGTGAATTACAATTGAGGGGCCTGCACTTGCAGGAAGGCCAACAGCCTAGAGCGCACTACTTATCACAAAAGGAGTCTCACTGATTACATAGAAATCAAGAATACAATCCAAAAAAGTGTTGAGCTACAAAAGATGGTATCTCCTATCCCTGAGTACAGTTCTGATTAAGCTCAATACTGGAGGACTTAATCCTCTTACATAAACCCAATTCAATCTCCAATGATTAACCAAATCCTCTGCCTAAATGATATTACATTATTCGCACATTACATTCCTTGACCATGACCTCTAACCATAACCATGATGATCTACAATTGATGAGATCTTACCTCTATATATACAAACCCTCGACCATAAACAATTAGGTCGGCCACCAGATAATAAACCAATTACATAATTGCAAACCATGTCGGCCTATGATAGGTCCATACACGCCAAAGCAATAATCCCAATCAACTAAGTCTCGAACACGATCACCATCAGCATCCTGAATCTTCACTAGAAGCCGCACCAACACCACTTATGCATATCATCAAATATTTTCATCAAATATCTATTAGTGAAACCCTTGTCGGAACAAAAAATCAAGCTTGCCAGCAAACAGGATAGCATCCGATCACCAGAACAAAACCAACTGACTGAACATGAATTAGAGTAGCATGAATAAGCCAATTCCATAACCCAAACATATCGGAGCATACCAAATCATACTGGATCAAATCCAACCAGAAACCAAACATCCTACTGGGACCAAAAGGATACCGGTAAAGCATCCAAAATAGCTAGTGTTGACATCAATGACAAAACATCAATGCAACACATAATCAATTCCTCCAAAAGGCCAACATGGGTTGCGGTTGATTCACGTGACTCGCGGATCATTGATCGATGTTGCTTGAGCCTTTTTTGATGTTCTCGGAGGACCGTGTGATGTTTTATGCATTGAAAGTTGTTCTTGGTGATTTGGACCAATGTGTTATTGTTTACACGTTTCAGCATGAACCGGTTGGTCTTTGGCTGACTTGATCGAGTTGTTATTTCTTGAGGATGGTATAAAGGGAAATTTTAGAGATTCATTTCAGGAGAGAAGACAAAAGATAGAGGTTAGAGAAGGAAGAGATTGAGAGAAGATGTAGATTCTGACGAGATTCTAGTCCTGTAGAATTTAAGTCGGGGTGGTTGAGGTTTGGATCAGTGCAGAACAGTGGAAGTTGTTACCGGATGATGATTGGTTGAGAGGATGATATGTGGATCATAGATCTAAGTTGTAAGAGTTGTTTTGTAATCCTAGGTTGTGGTCCAACATGTGGCATATGTAATTCATTAAACTATAATAAGAAATGTTCATACTGTTTACCAGTTATGTATTTTGTGGTATTACCGGTTGCTCTTTCTGCTTTATCTATGTTGTGTTATCGGTTACCAGTATATCTTGCATAGTGTTTGTGTTTAGGCTACAACCAAATTCTTGGATTTTCTTTTTGGAGATAATACAATGTATAAGGAAAGGGATTTATTGTAGGAGAGTCAAGATATTATGAGTTTTTTTAAGGAAAACTTACATCAAACATAGAATCAACATAAGTTATATGTTGATCAACATCAGGTAGAGCATAATTTTAAGGTTGGAGACATGATTTATTTGAGGCTTTATTCATATATACAATCTAATATCAAGAAGAGTGGATCAAAGAAGCTTAATCCAAAGTTTAATGGTCTATTTAGAGTGTCAAGGAGGTTTGGAGAGGTGGCCTATGAGACTGTATTACCAACTAGCAACATAGTTCATAATATCTTTCATGTATCCAATCTCAACTAGGTACTCAAATATAATGTATTTCCCTCATATGAATTACCACCATTGAATGAGGAGAGGAAGTTGATATTAATTCCACAGGCCATTATAGACTCCAAATATTAGACTCTTCAAAAGAGGGTCATTAAGAAATTTTGGTCAAATGGAAGAACTTGTCGATAAAGGATGAAACGTGGGAGACTGAGTAGGTTTTGCAACATCTGGAATTGAAATTACTTGAGGATGAGAAATTTTGTGAAGGATAGATTGTAATATGCCCTTCCTAATCAATTCAGTTTGGTGGACAATTATCCTATCTAATAGGATCTCGTAGGCTAACATGTTAGGGTTAGGGAACTTTGTGTTGGCAACAACAATGAAGGAAAACTGAGAGGAGGGGGGTGAATCAGTTTTCACCATATTTAACAAATTACGCACAATATCATATCTAATCAACTGCAACAAAAATAAAGATAAACACAATAACAACAACACACAAAACACCAAGATTTTTGATGTGGAAAACCCAGTTAAGGGAAAAACCACAGTGGCAACCTACTCACAATAAGATAATACTCTGCAGTATATGTGTAAAAATTACAATGGGGAATGCACACACATTCAAGCACACTACCTAGAGCTCACTGCTCAAAATATGATGACCCAGAAGGCTACAACCCTCAAGTAAGGTTCACTACCTTACGATAATATTCAAACTACAATCTGATTAAGATGAACTAAAAGAATAACATCTTCAAATGCCTGATGACAGTTCCAGTTAAGCACAATTGTCTGCCCTGCAACACACTCTGCTCTACACTTCATATCAAAGGATAAATTCACTTGATCGCACATACATCACTCTTTGATAATGCAGACACAATACTCATACCCAAATTACATGAATATAACACCTATTTATACAAATCATCAACCTTGACTACAAGGTTGGCTCAACCCTTAACACTTGATTACAAAATTACATCACATGATACATAAATCAACCACTAGACCAATACAATATCATGACAATATAGCATGGACCCAAATCAACTCCTCGAACATGCAACACCACCAGAAATCTCACCAAGATCAACCACAACATGCTACACCACCAAAAATATCAGATAACATGAAGAATATCACCAGACCCATAAGATCTTCAATAACATGCACAAAGATCAATACAAACCACCAAAACAAATAGGACACGATTAGGAAACACCAACAAGCACATTAGAATCATCTACAATAGTTGCACCAACACCACTTAATCAAATCTTCATCAACCAACACGCTAATGCTCAAGAATACTCAACAACAACAATTCGAACAAGAAAGATAACTTGCGGTGCACCAAATCATGAACCATCTTAATTAAAGATACACACGAACATCCCAAATAGTCTCATAAATACATGACACAAGATATAATCATTCTAGAGCACAACAGATCAAACACTAGAATACTGCAATATTGAACACTGAAAAACCAATATTTATACCGGAATCGACAACTCGATCAAATCACCACATGGCATCATGAAATCAATATGTAATGAAGTGTCTCTAGTTGATTCAACATATCAAACAGATGAACCAACTAGATCAACTCACTGTAATCGCTAGAATACCAAAATAACTCTTTGCAACACCAAAACTCAAGAATATGTTGACATCAATGACAACGACATATCCTAGCAGTAGCAATATCCAACACTTTGGGAGATAATTTATCCAGTAAGATAGTAGTATCAAATTATTTTTTGAGCTCCAATGGTTGTGATGTGCACAACACCCCTTTCTGGGGCAATTTTGGTTGAGTTCTCTGATACTTACTATTTTTAGTAAGCCATTTTCAAGCATCGACTGAGTCAATTGATAGGGTTACTATTTTTAGATGTCGATGGGAGAAGTGGATATCAATATTTTGATATTTGATATACTCTAAGTATTTTAAATTAAATAACAATAAGTTATTATTTTATAAAGTTAAATTAAAGATTTAAGTTTATAGTTATTTAAATATTTTAAATAAATGACTAGATGGGTGCCAATATTAAAGTTAAGTGTTAAAATTTATTAAAGGACACCTTTGGAGACATGGATGCCACTATGGAGAGTCAAGTGATTTTTGTTAGATAGTTCAAATAATCGGAAGACAACTAAGAGGGGGGGTTGAATTAGTTGTCACAAATTACCAAAAGCAATTAGCAATTAAACTTTAATACTAGAACCCAAAACAATAATACTAGAATAGCAGTTAATCCAATTAAGAATAAACAATAATCATAGAATAAAAGTCATCCACACAACACCAAGATTTGTACGTGGAAAACCCAATAAAGGGGAAAACCACGGTGGAAAGCCTACCCATAGTCAAATAATACTTCTACAGTAAGTATGTGAATTACAATGAAGGGGCTTGCACTTGCAGGAAGGCCAACAGCCTAGAGCACACTGCTCATCACAAAAGGAGTCTCACTGACTACATAAAAATCCAAACTACAATCCGGAGAAGTGTTGAACTGCAAAAGATAGCATCTCCTATGGCTAAGTACAGTTTCAGTTAAGCTCAATACCGGAGGACTAAATCCTCTTACATAAACCCAATTCGATCTTTCATGATCGACCAACTCCTCTACCTGAATGATATTATATTTATTTGCACATTACATTCCTTGACCATGACCTCTTACATTAACCATGATGATCTATAATGAGATCTTACATCTATATATACAAACCCTCGACCATAAACAATCTGGTCAGCCACCAGACAATAAACCGATTACATAATTACAAACCATGTCGGCCTTAGACCAAACAAGTAATAACAACACATAAGACATCCCAGAAATACAATAATAGGTCCTATCCACGCGTTACATAAATGTCGGTCCATAACCTAGATCAACTGGGACCAAGTATAGGTCCACACGCTTCAGCAATGATCTCCAAATGCCAAGTCTCAAACATGATCACCAACAGCATCCTGAAATGCCATCAAAATCTGCACCAACACCACTTATGCATTTAATGAAAGATCTCCACCAAAAGCTCTATCGGTGAAACCCTCGCCGGAACCAGAAACCAAGCTTCTAAGCAAGCAGGATAGCTTCCAATCTCCAGACCAAATCCAACCAACCTAACATGAGTATAAGTATCATGAATAAGCCAATTCCATCACCAAATTGTATCGGAGCCTACCAAATCATACCGAACCCAAGTTAACTAGAAACCACTCAACTTACCAGGACTAGAAAGGTGTCGTTAAAGCATCCAAATAGATAGTGTTGACATCAATGACAAAACATCAATGCAACACATAATCAATTCCACCAAATGGCCAACAATCTTCCCCCTTGGCATTGATGGCAACACTAGATGTGAAAAACATCTAAGTACCAAGAAATGCCAAATAAGTCTCCCCCTATGGAAGACAGCCAACAATCACCCACATATAATTCTGAATATCTCTCCCTTATCAATATCTCCCCTTTGACTTTTACTTTTTCACATCAATATCACTCCCCCTTTGACATCAATGTCAGAAATTTGATAGAAATATCAAAGCAAAAACATAAGCCTATGAATCTCAAAGCTGACTACTCCCCCTGAGAAGTAACATCCCACATCAGTGTCGGAATGAATAGTATCTCTGATAGTACATGTCGGACTGATGCCAAACCGCATCAACCAAGTCTCTACCAGAGGGGCAGAAACCTTCAATCTATCTCTCAGGTACTCAAATGATTCCTTGGATAACGATTTAGTAAAAATGTCTACAATCTATTCTTTAGAGTTCACATAAACCAGTATAACTTCATTTGATTCCACCTTCTCCTTCAAAAAGTTATACTTGATAGATATGTGCTTTGTCTTGGAATGAAATATCGAATTCTTTGATATATCAATAGCAGCAGAGTTATCACAGTGAATAACTGTCGGTGCATCACAATCCACCTTTATATCCTTCAACATTTGCTTCATCCATAAAATTTGTGTACAGTTAGTAGTAGTAGCAACATACTCAGCTTCAGCAGTAGATAGAGAAGTACATGATTATTTCTTGATGATCCATGAAACCAACTTCTTTCCAAGAAAGAAAGCTCCACTGGAAGTGCTTTTCTGGTCATCAACATCTCCAACCCAATCGACATTTGTATATGCACATAAAGTAAAGTTATCATCCTTAGGGTACCACAAGCCATATTCTGATGTACCTTGCAAGTATCTAAAAATCCTTTTCACCGTCATCTCATGATTTTCTCTAGGATCACTCTGAATTCTTGAAACAATAAAAACAACATTCATAATGTCAGGCCTAGTCTGAGTCAAATAAAGCAGACCTCTAATCATAGATTTGTATCTTGTAGGATTTGTCAGTGCAGAAATATCTTTCCTTGTCAATTTCTCACTTGTAACCATAGGTGTACTTACTGGTTTAGAATCTCCCATACCAAATTTCTTCAACAAATCCTTAGCATATTTAGTTTGATAGATAAAAATACCTTTGTCAATCTAAGTAATATGCAAACCCAAGAAAAATTTCATCTCACCAATCATAAACATCTCAAATTATTTCTCCATATTCTTAGAAAATTATATGCATAATTTATCTTCACCTCCAAAAATAATGTCATCAACAAATACTTCAACAATAAGCATATCATCATCAGTGATTTTATAATATAAATTACTATCAGCACTACCCTTAGTAAAACCAAGCTTCAAAAAATATTTATCCAACCTTGCATACCAAGCTCTAGGTGCTTGTTTCAATCCATATAAAGCTTTCCTTAACCTACAAACCTTATCAGTATCATCTAATAGTGAAAAACCATCAGGCTGCTCAATATAAACGTTCTCATCAAGATCTCCATTCAGGAATGCACATTTAACATCCATCTGATAAACTTTGTAGTTTTTGTAAGCAGCATAGGTAAGAAATAATCTTACAGCTTCAATCCTAGCTACAGGTGCAAAAGTCTCTCCATAATCAATTCCTTCCTTCTGAGAATATCCTTTACAAACCAATCTAGCCTTATTCCTTATAACTTTACCATCCTCATTCAATTTATTTCTAAAAAACTCATTTAGTTCCAATGACATTTTTATTTTTAGGTCGGGGAACCAAAGTCCATGTGTTATTTTCTCAATCTAATATAATTCTTCTTCCATAGCCTTTAACCAAAATTCATCTTTACATGCCTCAATTACTGATACCGGTTCAACTTGTGAAATTAAACATACCTCATTAGTTGCCAGTCTTCTTATTGTCATTACTCCATTGCTCTTATCCCCAATTATTTGATCTTCAGAATGATTTAGTCTCACATACCTAGGAGTCATCTGACTCTCTGTTCCTCTTCCATGTTCTTCAGTTATTGTAGAATTCTCTGATGTTGCCAGAGTAACTGGTTTAACTCTATGTTCCGGTAAAGGTTCTATCGGTTTAGATATAATCATTTCCACTATTGGTTCCTTCTCATAAACTCTGATTTGACTTATGTTCATCTCATCTACTTTGACATTAGCACTCTCCACAATTCTCTGCAATCTCTTGTTATAACATCTATATGCTTTGCTTTCATTAGAATAACCAAGAAATATTCCTTCATCGCTTCTAGGATCAAATTTCCCAATAGTATCATCTCTCCTGATATAACATTTACTACCAAAATTTATGAAATATTTAACTGTGGGTATATTGCCAAACCATAATTCATAAGGTGTCTTACCGGTTTCTCCTTTGATATGTACTATGTTGAATGTGTACACCATTGTACTCATTGCTTCTCTCTAGTAGATATGAGGTAGATTAGCTTCCATAATCATTATTCTAGTAGCATCCAAGATAGTTTTGTTCTTGCTTTCCACAACTCCATTTTGCTGAGGTGTCCAAGGAGCAGAAAATTGTCTTCTTATACCGTGCTTGTCACAAAAGTTATTAAACTCACCGGATGTGAATTCTCAACCATGATCTGATCTCAAACATTTAATCTTCAATCCTAACTTAGTTTCCACTTTAGCCTTAAAGATTTTAAACTTTTCAAATGCTTCAGATTTTTCTCTCAAAAAAGTAACCCACATCATCCTAGAATAATCATCAATGATTAGCATGAAATATCTATCACCATGAAAACTTTTAACTCTAGCAGGGCCACACAAATCAGTAAGAATAAGATCAAGAACACCATTTTATTTATCTTGTATACTCCTAAAAGAAGTTATAACCTATTTACCCATTTGACATTCCTTACATACCGGATTATAGGGATTCATAATCTTGGGTATATCTCTAACTGCCTTAGTTTAACTTATCTTCACAATGCAATCAAAATTCACATGACACGGCCTTTTATGCCATAGCCAACTCTCATCAATATGTGTAATCAAACATTTCTTCTCACTGGAGTTTAAATGAAATATATTACCTTTTGTCTGTGTACCGGTTGCAGTCTCCAAGCTAGATTTGTTAATGATTTTGAATTTACCATCTTGAACTATAATTGAAATCCCTGGACCCTTATCTACCAATTGTCCTACACTAAAAATATTATGCTTCAAACCTTCAACATAATAAACATTGTCAGTATTGCTCTTACCATCCAATGATATAGTTCTTTTTCCTTTGATCATACATGCCTTGTCATCTCCAAATCTAACTAGTCCCCCATCAAATTCTTAAAAAGACAAAAATTTCTCTTTATCTCCAGTCATATGATGTGAACAACCATTGTCAATTACCCATTCATCCTTGTCCTCAATTTTAGTAGCAAGTGTCTTCTCTTCAGGTACATTCTCTTCTAGTGTCAGATCATCTTCCTTGATAGCCAAGAATACCCATTCTTTCCCATTGTTGAATACACTAGCAGAGTCTTATGTCGGTTCATCATCTGAATCAATAATGCCTTCCTCATCCGCTATGTAGCATGATTTGTTCCTGTTTTTCTTGAATCTATATTTGTTTTGATGTCCAAGTTAGGCTTAATTGATCTTTTAACTCTTTCTTCAAATCTTGAATTCCTTTCAAGACATCTAGATACAAAATGACCAATCTTATTGCATGCAAAATATTTAAAAGGTTCTTTTCCTTCATACTTACTTCCTACTGGTCCTTTTGGTACTCTTCTAGAAAATAGTGCTTCAAGTTTCTCAAACTCATCATCTTCTCTCTTCATATCTTCTAATTCTTTAGCATATAAATCTTTCTAGTCTTGCTTACCGGTTGCAGATGTAAATAGGTTTAGTCTTCACAGCTCCAGAAGGTCCAAACTCCTCAAACTCAAAAGTAGATAGTTTCCCAACCAAAGTATCATTGTTGACAGATGTATTCGCCATTGTTCTCAACTCATTTATAGCAGTAGCCATTATTTTGTAACCCGGTGGTAGGGCTCTCAAGACTTTAGAAATAATTTCATCTTCACTCAGATCTCCACCACAACATTGAATTCCCATAACAATCTCATTTACCCTTTCCATGAATGCAGTAATCCTTTCGTCTTCTTCCATTTTTCAAGTTTTCACCCGGTAACCATCAAGTTTAGCAATCTTCACTATAGGGTCACCTTCATTAAGAGTCTGTAACTTATCCCATATAGCCTTTCCAAATGATTTGTTGGTTAATCTTATTATTTGTTGATCAGAAAGTGCACACAAGAGGGCTTCTCTTTCTCTACAATCATTCTCAATCTCCTTGTCCAAGTTAGCTGAAGGAGGATTGCTAGATCCCGGATTAAAGGGTGTGACACCATTCTATGTGATCTCCCAAATGTCATTTCCAAGACATCTCAGGTAAGTCTCCATCTAAATCTTCCATACTATGTAATTTATTCCTTCTAGCCTTGGTATATCCCTTCGAAAGATAGCTCCAAAAGAACTTGATGAACTTGAATTGTTAGTCGCCATAGGATCTTCCTCAAGTAGTTAAGCTTTCTATAGAGAGGACCAAAGCTCTGATACCAATTGTTAGATAGTTCAGATAACCGAAAGACAACTGAGAGTAGGGGGTGAATCAATTGTTATAGATTACCAGAAGCAATCAGCAATTTAAACTTTAATATTGGAACCCCAAAAAATAATACTGGAATAGCAATTAATCCAATTTAAGCATAAACAATAATCACAGAATAAAAGCCATCCACACAGCACCTAAATTTGTACATGGAAACCCCAATAAAGGGAAAAACGACGTTGGGAAGCCTACCGACAGTCAGATAATACTTAAGTATGTGAATTATAATGAAGGGGCTTGCACTTGCAGGAAGGCCAACATCCTAGAGCACACTGCTCATCACAAAAGGAGTCTCACTGACTACATACAAATCCAGACTATAATCTGGAGAAGTGTTGAACTACAAAAGATGGCATCTCCTATGCCTGAGTATAGTTTTGGTTAAGTTCAATACTGGAGGAGTAAATCCTCTTGCACAAACCAAATTCCATATCCAATGATCGACCAACTCCTCTGCCTGAATGATATTACATTATTTGCACATTACATTCCGTGACCATGACCTCTTACATTAACCATGATGATCTACAATGAGATCTTACATCCATTTATACAAACCCTCGATCATAAACAATCAAGTCGACCACCAGATAATAAACCGATTACATAATTACAAACCATGTCAACCTTAGACCAAACAAGTAATAACAACACATAAGACATCCCAAAAATATAACAATAGGTCCTATCCACACGTTACATAAATGTCGGTCCATAACCTAGATCAACCGGACCAAGTATAGGTCCACACGCTTCAGCAATGATCTCCAAACACCAAGTCTCGAACATGATCACCAACAACATCCTGAAACACCATCAGAAGCTGCACCAACACCACTTATGCATTTCATGAAAGATCTCCACCAAAATCTCTGTTGGTGAAACCCTTGTCGGAACCAAAAACCAAGCTTCTAAGCAAGCAGAATAGCATCTGATCTCCAGACCAAAACCATCTGACCAAACATGAGTATAAGTATCATGAATAAGCCAATTCCATCACCAGATTGTACCAGAGCCTACCGGATCATACCGGATCCAAGTTAACCAAAAACCACTCAACTTACCATTACCAGAAGGGTGTCGGTAAAGCATCCAAACAGATAGTGTTGACATCAATGACAAAACATCAATGCAACACATAATCAATTCCACCAAATGGCCAACAATTTTAATCAAATATTTTAAAAAGAAAAAGAGGAAAGGGGTGTAACCTTTTGGAGGATATAAAGAGAGATTTGGGAATTCATTTTCTCTATGATGAATTTGATATTTGATATTGTTCTTGTTTTGGAGGAGATTATTCTTCTTAGGTTTTGTGAGAATGAATTAGGCAACAGCTTCCATGTTAGTGAAATACCCAATCTAGAGGATTTATTGGTGGTTTCATAAATGGATCATAGCTGAAGATTCAATGGTGTTTTGATATCTTCTTCTACTTTAGTTTCAAAGCTTTATATTGTCAGAGACTAATCTTAGTGGTTGATTAAGGAAATTTTTAGAGTTAATTGACATATCTTTTGGCTATTTAAGGTTGATCGTACCTTTCATTGTTGGTCGTACAATATAAGGAGGGATATGTATGATGGAAGAGGAGGTCTCTAGGGTTTGAGGATGGTTTAGTATATTCTTTCTTGAGGTGTTTAGAGTGATCTCGACCATTTGTATCACCACATAACCCCAGGAGTATTTGTTGGAGTTTGGCAACCATTTCTAGAGTGCCAATTTCAAAATTTTGTGAACAAATTAGGTTTATTTAATGGTGCATTTTGTGAGTATGTTGGAAATACATTTGTAATGTCATTAAATGAACCAGGTTTCTCATACTTTTAAGAAATATTGTGTATTCAACTCAAAAAAAAATTGGAATATTTTAGCCTTGTGAATTTATGATAATTGATAAATTTCTACATTGTTTATTTGCTATAAGTATATCTATTTATTTGCACTATTCTTTGATATAGAAACCATTGCCAAAACAAAAAATAAAACAAAAAAACTCAAGGAAAAATAGGGCAACATATTACATAATTTAACACAACAAATGAGTATGAAGACAATCATAATGATTGATTATTCATTTTAATGAAATATTAAAATATAAGTGTTTATGGTGAAAATGGATAACAATCATAACAATATTGAAAGGCTAAAATGAATCCAACCACTAAACCCTAGCCTAACAATGAACAAGGATCCACCATAACATATGAAGATAACCTAAGACAATGCAAAATAACTCAAAATCACAAAGATTATACCATCACATGTCCAATAGGGTTTTGATCTCCATTCTTCCTATCTCCATTGATCTTGCTTGATATATTTGCTCTCAGATTTTTATATGCACAAGAGCTCAACAAAGAACGGAATGTGGTTGTAAGTGGAATTGTAGTGTAGCCAAGTTGCATGAAAGATCATTAGCATGTGTCATTAGGGTTTGACAATGAAGAAAGCATCTCCTTAAATAGAAGACACAATATGAAATGGAGGGTTAAGATTGAGAGGTGTAAAAAGAGAGGTCGGCTAGGATTAGAGGGTAGGTAAAAGAAATACCAAAATAATGAAAGAGGTAGGTAGTGTAGGAATTAAGAGATGAATGACATGTGTCATGTGTAGAAAAAGATAATGAATTAATTAAATAAATAAAGATTTATTTAATTAATAGAAGAAATAGGACAATTAAATAAATAAAATATTTATTTAATTTAGGAAAGGGATAATTTAAATAAATAAATGTATTTATTTAAATGAGAAATAAGGCTAGAAGAGGATAAATGAATTAATTAAATAAATAAATATTTATTTAATTAATAGAAGAATTAGGCTTAGATAATTAAATAAATAAAATATTTATTTAATTAGACATGACAATTTTGAGTGTCTACATTTTGCCCCTCTTTGAGACAATGCGGCTTGTCGCGTTGTTTCAAAGAAGATAAGATGAACTGATACAAAGTTGCCCCAGTATGGAAATAATATGCCCCCTCGAGAGATTGGATGAAAATGTCTGAAAAGATTGCAGACAATCTCTCGATAAGAAAGACGGGATAGAATGGGTTGACCGAATAAAGTGACAAAGTCACAGGAAGAAGAAGACTGACTCGGGAAAAGAAGGCGAGGGCTAGGCTAGGCTATAAGATAGACCACGGGCAAAAGACATCCTCATTGTCATCCACACCCTTACAAGATCACAGTGCAGAGCGAGAAAAGAGCAGCAGCAGTCAGCAGCGATGGCTTTCATTCATAGATTTGACCGCGTTTGCCGATTCCAGCGACCAGCAGATGCAGGAGAGCCGGTAAGTACTCGAAAACCTCCTCGTGCTTTCACACATTTCAAGTTTTGTCATTAATGCATGCTAGGTAGCAATAAATGCACTAGGAATAGGATAGTTAAAAAATGCAAAAACGCGCAACCGCGTCTGTGTCAGTGCCAGGCGCGTCTGTGTCGGTTCCAGGCGCGTCTGTGCGTGGGACCGCGTTTGTGAAATGTAGGGGCGTTTATGTCATGTAGGGACGTCTGTGTTCCCTGGCCGCGTTTGTGCATGGTATAGGCACGTATGTGTTCAGGAAGCGCGTCTGTGTTGCAGAAGCGCGTTTGTGCAGTCTATAAGCGCGTTTGTGTGTCAAAATGCATAAGTTGGGTCTTTTTAAGTCAAATCGGCAGTTCTGTGATGAACATATGTTGTCGATTGGATAAGCTGCTGAGAGGATAGACTCAAGCAGGTCCTCTAGGAAGACTAGGATAGATCAAGGCACTTTGTGATGAACAGGGAGCACCAAGATAGGCAGCACTTTGTGATGAACAGGGAGTGCGAATGTGAGTAACACTTTGTGATGAACAGGGAATGTCACACACGTAGTACTTTGTGATGAACAGGGAGTACTACTAGTATAGATAGCAACACTTTGTGATGAACAGTGAGTGTCACTAGGATAGATAGCCATATGCATTTAGATAGCAAGTAGCATTTTGTGATAAACAGTGAATGCCACGATAACTGACATGATTGATTGTTTTGACTGCAGAAGTATTTGCCTATGTTGGAGTCACGGGAGAGATTCCCATCGACTCAGAGGTTGCGACCAGAGTTGTCAATTTAGGACATGATTTCTATTGAGGAGATGGGTCTCACACATGTGCTATATGTGCCCGAGTTTCGGGCAAACATGGGTTTGCTGACTGCACTGGCGGAGAGATGGCACTCCGAGACTTGCACGTTCCATTTGCCTATGGGGGAGATGACAGTGACACTGGAGGATGTCTACAGGATTTTGCATATTCCGATCGATGGAGAGTTGATTCCATACGATCGAGATGGAGACAGAGAGGCACTGAGACGGGTATTTCAGGATCCCGGGTTGGAGATGAGAGCAGGTCACGTGGCATGGGATACCATGACCGCGATAGGGCTAGCATTGCCGGCTGTTATTGGAGGAGCCATCAGTGGTTTCTTGTGTCCAGACAGGGCTACACGGGGATTGGCAGTGGGTTGGGGAGGAGCCTTGGAGACACTGATGACAGAGCACACCAGATATGCATGGGGGCCATGTGTCCTGGCACATTTATACTATGAGCTGCATCAGTTTGTTTACCACGGATCAGTGGGACTGGGCTGCGGAGTGACTCTCCTACAGGTGTGGGCATATGAGCACCTTCCTATCACACGACCTATCCACTTCAGAGGCAGAGGGCATGGACGGAGTTTTGTGCATTTATAGGATATGATTACATCACAGCCTCGGATTGGTCGATTGGAGCATTGGAGACGCGTCATAGATGACATTGATATGGTTATCTGGAGGCCGTACCTGGGGTGCGAGGAGTGGGATGACGACGCAGTGGAGCTACCCTATGCATTCAGGAGCAGGTATCTTATTGGGCGGACGCCCTATATTCTAGAGAGGCAGCTTGTTGACAGGGTATGCAGACAGTTCGGCTGGATCCAGAGAATGCCGCGAGGCTCGGGCATGTATGCCCGTACAGTCAGAGATCAGGTACAATTCGGGCCACTTCTATCATATGATCAAGCCGTGACACAGATGGCCGAGATGATGCCATTACCGTGGGACATGTGGCCGGAGGTAGAGGATGCAGGGATGGACACAGAGTACTCTGCATATTGGGCAGAGCATCCATTTCCGAGATTGACAGATCCGGGAGAGCTGCTGGAGGGAGAGGTGGGAGGGGATGATGATGATGATGGTGGAGGAGATGGAGGTAGGGGTCGATGGAGGCGGAGGGGAGTAGTGGGGGAGAGGCGGGTGGCACCTCAGAGGGAGGGAGGACAGGAGAGAGCAGCCCAGGTGGTGAGAGGTCGGGGTGGATTGCCCCTACAGGTACCAGCAGCACAGGGTCCTAGAGCACAGGGACCTAGAGAGGTGTAGGGACAGGAGCAGGTGCAGAGACAAGTACCTATTCAGGCACCTAGACAGGTACAGGGAGAGGCACAGGTACAGGCACCTGCAGAGGAGGAGCCACAAGCAGAGGCTGAGGGTGGAGATCCTGAGGAGGATGAGCTGCTAGAGCTGAGAGAGATCTGCCAGGGCCAGGCAGACGAGATTGCAGATTTGGTGCGGGAGAGAGATCGCCTCAGGATCAGGCTCAGGGACACAGAGCGGGAGAGAGACCAGGCCATCCAGTGATATACTGAGGCCGAGACAGCTCTGAGGGCAGGGAGGCGGGCAGCAGAGGATGCAGGGGCAGGCTACGCATATGTGCTGCGAGCCGGAGAGGAGATCGCCTACTGGAGGGATCTGTACTATGGTGTCGTGCCAGCGGATCAGCGGGCGAGGAGCTTCCATAGATCGTCGCGCACAGCGACGGCTACGGGAGGGAGTCATAGGAGGCAAGCATCCAGCGGTGGGGTCATGGGTCCTCCACCACCACCAGACAGGCAGGGGGATCCTGGAGCGGGACCATCTAGAGCTCAGACTCCGTCGAGGCTAGGCGGCTCCGAGGGAGGGAGTTCATCATAGCCATAGAGGGCTCCCCTTTGTATCAGTATATGTACCATTTTTGTATTGTAGACACCTGCGGGTGATTTTGTAGCCATATGATTCTTTTGACATCATTGTATCATGACACTTTTGATTATATATGAGAGATGATCCATTTTTGCGGCAGCTATATGCATGTGTACCTTATGTGATGAGATGTTCTTATGTGATGCATGTTTTATGATACAGATGCTTATATGATGCAATGCAATATATTTTTGTTCTTTTATGTTGTATATGTGATGCATGATGCAAATGTGAATGTATGTAATGAATATGATAATGCAAATGATTATTTACATAATGAAAATGTGAGATGTGCTAACATGTGTTGTATGCAGGATGTGATGCAATTGTGATATCTATATATATGTATGAAATGCTTATATGTGGTGATGCAGGTGTAACTATATGAAATGCAAATGTTTTTGGTGTGTCATCATACTCAGTCATGTGATAGTAGGCTACGCGGACTCGAGAAGGAAAATGGAAGGCAATCAAGAAAGGGGGATGGAAGACAGAAGATATGAACGTGAAAGAGTTTTTTGTGCGTTATCATCATTGAGCTTTATTATGGCAGAATAGGTTATGACAATCGAGGCATATGTTCGACCCAGAAAGTCATTGTACCTGTTTGCATGGAGATAAGACAGTCACAAACAAGGAATGCCCTAGTTCATACTAGACTCACAGTGTCCTCATATCCTTGGACAAGTCATAGTATTACTAAAAGACAATCAACAGACAACAAATGCAAATAGGTGACGATACCCCATCCTCGCCTTTCTAGTCAAAGACATCCTGGAGATAGAATCTCTAGTCAAAGACATCCTGGAAAAGCTAAAAGACATGTCACCAGAAAGATAAAATCAAAAGAAAACCAAGACTCGACACCAACATCCACTGTAGTCCTCAAGTTTAGTGTCTCTTGTCACTTGTATAAGTCTTATTTGATTGTGGTCATGATGTTCACTTTCACAAAAAGGATAGATAGCACTGAACCATAATGTTGTCTGAGTCTGTTGAAAGATTTGATTTTGTTGAAGCTCATTGTTGCTGCTGTGTCTCATTTGAAACTGACTGAATCCATGAAACTGATACTTTATTGCGGAGAAGATGAAACTTTATGGCGGATCTGCGATGCAAATGTTGCTTTATTGCGGATTGTGCGCGGATAGACTGAAGAAAGCTGGAAGAAACTGTACTCCTCGAAACATGTGATGTTCTCAGTTCCACACCCATTACTAGACGTAGGATTGGCCGTAGTCACAGATAGGATCTGATTTATTATGGATGGAAAGGGAGTGAAAAAAAGGGGGGGGGGTATGGATGGCTAACCAATCTTAGGTAGATCAATAACAAGCCATGATGGGAATGGGTAAGTTTATTGTGAACGAATAGGTTGTGAGTGTGTGCAAAGTGAAAGATGAAAGAGAATCCTGAAGGAGAGAGGAGCAAAGTCTCTACGCATGGCGCTGGTGACCCAGTTTTCACCATGGTACTTGCCCAGGGCGCCACCGAAGTGGTTTTCACCATTGGACGAAATTATTTCTCTTTACTTTTTCGATTTTTCAATTTTTTTGTTGTTACAAGGCGCCTGTTTGCCAGGTTTTCACCATGTAACGATTTTTTTGTTTTATAATTTTTTTGTATTTTTGAATTAGGATGTTCCGAAGAGCTTATGTGTAGAACCTGTGAAGGTGCATGCTATTGATAGGATCCTCTAAGGGTTCACCTTCTGTAGTTGAGAGCTGATATGCCCCAGATCCATATACCGTTGTAATGATGTAAGGACCAAGCCAGTTTGGTTCGAACTTGCCCTTCTTCTCTCTGTCTTGCTGATTCTTGGGGTTCTCTCTAAGGACTAAGTCACCTACCTCAAATGTGCGAGGCTTAACTTTGTGATTGTAACTGCGACTCATTCGTTGTTGGTAAGCCTTGAGATGATTAAAAGCAGTGTGCCTTCGTTCCTCCAGCAGTTCTAGTTCTTGTAAGCGAGAGACCCTGTAGTCTTCATCGTTGATTATGTTTCTCAAGGAGACCCGTAAAGAAGGTAGCTCGACCTCAATAGGCAAGATGGCTTCAGAGCCGTAGACAAGTGAGTAGGGTGTAGCTCCTGTAGGTGTGCGGACACTTGTGCGATAGGCCCAGAGTGCAGGATTGAGTTGGATATGCCAGTTACGGCCAGCGTCGTCGACTGTCTTTTTAAGGATTTTGAGAATTGTTTTATTAGACGCCTCAGCTTGGCCATTACCTTGGGGGTAATATGGTGTGGAGAAACGATGGGAGATATGGAAGCGCTCACAGAGTTCACGAACATCCTGATTTTTGAAGGGACGCCCGTTATCAGTAATAATGGAAGTAGGAATCCCGTATCGACAAATGATGTAATTCAGGATGAAGGTAGCGATTTGTTTCCCAGTAACTTATGTGAGAGGCACGGCTTCAATCCACTTTGTAAAATACTCTGTGGCTGTGATAATGAATTTATGTCCATTGGAAGAAGGAGGGTGAATCTTGCCTATGAGATCGAGTCCCCACTGACAAAAGGGCCAAGGAGATGCAAGTGGTTGTAGTTCCTGTGCTGGTGCATGTATGAGGTCTCCATGAATTTGACACTGCTTACACTTCTTGACAAACTGATATGCATCTTTTTCCATAGTAGGCCAGTAGTATCCAGTCCTGATGAGTTTCTTGGCCAAGGTAGGACCACTAGTATGCGGACCACATATCCCTTCATGCACTTCTCGTAACGCAATCTGAGCTTCGTCACTCTCTAAACATCTAAGAAGGGTGCCATCTAGACCTCGTCGGTATAGGATATCTGCTAAAATGACATATCGAGAGGATTGGTGAATGAAAGTGTGGCGTTGATTGTTCGATAGATCGGGAGGTAACATATTGTCGCGAAGGTATGTGAATATGGGACCATATAACTGGTATTCAGGACCAACAACACATATCATTTCCGTAGGAGTGATCTCATATGACGGAATCAGCAGGTTGTCTACCAGGAATTCATAGCAGGTCTCATTTTGCGGTAGATCAATGAGCGAAGCAATTGTAGCCATGGCATCAGCAGCGCGATTCTGTTCTCTTGGTATCTGCTCAAACTCTATCTTTGCAAAGTGTTGTTTCAAATCATCTACCAGTTGTTTGTAAGGCATTAGCTTTTCATCTTTTGTTTGATAATCATTAGTTGCTTGACGGATGACAAGTTGAGAATCCCCAAAAACACAAAGTTCTTGGATCTTCCATTGAACTGCAATTCTTAACCCAGTTGTTAATGCCTCGTATTTCGCTATATTGTTAGTGCAAGGAAATGATAAGCGGTATGATTTTGGTATAGAATCGCCTTGGGGAGTTATAAAGAGTATACCCGCTCCTGCCCCGTGCTGTGTGTATGAGCCATCAAAATATAATTGCCATGGCTTTGCAGGTGATATTGTTAGAATGGACTCATCTGGAAATTCTGACTGTAGAGGAGCATCATCTATCATAGCATCTGCCAATTGATCTGCAATTGCTTGTCCTTTTATAGCTTTTCTGTCCACGTATTCAATGTCGAATTCACTCAAAATCATTACCCACTTGGCCAGCCGCCCAGTAAGTGTAGCTTTGTTGAGAAGATATTTTAGTGGATCAATTCTGGCAATCAACTTAGTCTTGTGAGTGAGCATATAATGTCATAATTTTTGTGAAGCAAAGACCACAGCGAGACATGCACACTCGATTGGTGTGTAGTTTAGCTCATATCCCACCAATGTGCGACTGATATAGTAGACTGCTTTTTCCTTGCCGTCAGGTATTTGTTGTGCTAGGAGTGCCCCCAGTGATGTTGGAGTAGCTGATATGTAAAGTAGCAATGGTTGATCTGGACTTGGTGGCATCAAGACTGGTGGGTTCAAAAGATAGTCTTTGAGCGCCTGAAAAGCTTGTTGACAGTTTTCATCCCATTTGAACTTGATGTTTTTGTGTAGCAGGTGCTGGAAGGGGTTACACTTATCTGCAGTTGTGCTATGAATCTTCGTATGGACTGGAGTCTCTCTTGTAAAGATCGAAGTTGACTGATATTCTTGGGTGGCGGCATGTCCAAGATAGCCTTGACTTTTGCTGGATCAGCTTCTATTCCTCTTTTAGACACAATGAATCCTAGGAGCTTCCCGGAGGTTACTCCAAAGACACATTTCTTTGGGTTTAATCTTACCTTATATTTTTCCAGCCAATCAAAGACAACTGAAAGGATATCCAAGTGTGTGTCTCTGTCTATTGATTTTCCCAAAAGATCGTCAACATAATCTTCCACGGTTATGTGCATGAGATCATGAAAGATAGTCGTCATCGCTCGTTGATACGTGGCGCCTGCATTTTTCAGCCCAAAGGGCATGACATTCCAACAGAAGGTTCCCCATGGACAAGTGAATGATGTTTTATGTTGATCTTCAGGTGCAATCCTGATCTGATTATATCCAAAAAATCCATCCATTAAAGATAACATTTCATGGTCTGCTGTGAGATCAACGATCAAGTCAATGTTTGGTAATGGGAAATCGTCCTTTGGACAAGCCTTGTTGATATCTCTGAAGTCTGTACATATTCGAATGCTGCGATCCGGTTTGCTGACAGGTACTAAACTGGAAATCCATTCAGGATAATCAATTGGGCGTATGAATCCGACATCCAATAATTTCTCTAGCTCTGCCTTGACTGGCAATGCCACTTGTGGATGCATTTTCCTTAATTTCTGCTTTACTGGTTTTGCCCCCGGTTTGACTGTCAAATGATGCATTACTAAATCCGCGCCCAGGCATATCCGCGTAAGACCATGCGAAGTTGATTTGTCGTCCCTTAAAGAAGCTTATGAATTTTGCTCTCTCAGCCTCTGTCAATGATTGAGCCAAAAATATGTTGTGTGGAACCTCTGCTGTACCAATGTTTGTCTTTATAGTCTCCTCTACCAACATGGATGATTTTTCCTCGTATGATGCTGGGAGAATGTCGAGCCTTCCATCTTCAGGCGCCTCAGAGAGGTTTTCACCCTCAGATACGTCCTTTCTTTTTACTTTTTTGGAGTCAGATAGCGCCACAGTGTGGTTTTCGCCATAAGACCCTTGTTTTGTTTTTATTTTCACATTTTTGCGACTAGAAGGCCCGACACCTTCACCAAAGTATGCTATGTTGTTGAGCTCTATGGCGTATCCTGCTTTGTGGTCTCCAGGGGGAAGATCATCTCGAATGCCAAGGTAGTCGATAATAGCTTCGTCATTTTGAAATGTATCAAATTGTGCTGGTCCTTCATGATCCCAGTCAATGAGTTGAGGATGAACAAGGGGAAGGTCTTTAGTGCTTTCAGGGTTTGCAGGACTAATAGTGAAGATGTGGTTATATTCAGGTATGTCAAGGTAATCGTCGAGGTCATCGATGGCACTCTCCTCATCAGTTTCGATCGTGAGCGAATCCAAATTGTCATCACTAGTAGAGCCTTCTGGGACAGGTGTCCTCATCCTATGTGATTTTGACCTAGGACCTTGAAACGAAGCTTGTGCGGGATCCTTATGGGTTGGTTCTTGACCAACTCTGAACTTTTTGTAAAATTCCTCCTCCTCTGTGGGTTCATCTGGCTCTCTGAATGTTTCAGTGAGCTCATAGTCACTGGAGGATTTGTCTGAACCCCATTCCCACTTATTGGAGTCTGTGGAATAGTAATCCTCTTGTTGAACTTCGGCAACTTTAATTCGCCATACCTCTTTTGTTCTTTTATTATGTAGTCTGGGATTCAGAAAACCAAGCCCCTTGGAGCGTTCCCTTCTTGTAGTTAGCTCAGGTTGTAAGGGCTCCATGACACCTTCTTTGCGTAGTCCGAGAGGGCTTTTTCCATCATACCCGAATCTTTGCAAAATTTTGAAGCCTTTGCCATAGTTCTCACAGGGTATAATAATCTGATCATGTGTGTCCTCTTCAACGTCCTTATAGAGCATTTTATATAAATTTTCTTCTTCTAGTTCACCCCATTTTTGAAAGATGGTAGGATCCCATTTGAGCATCATGATGGAGATTTTCTTGTTAGGATGTGGCCTCCCATATTCCTTGGGAGAGGTCATGACTTGTCGTAAAAACATTGTTTGATTCAAAGTGTATTCTCCCATGCCTTTGTCTTGAAACTTGGCTCTAAGTTCACCTTGTTTGGATGTCGAGGGCTTTAATGACTCAGGATCAATATATGCTGAAGAAGGAGTAGCCTCACGATTGCTGGGGATGATAGTCTCAGTATGTGATCTCAAGTTATTGCAATATATGAATGGATTTGGATCACCATTGACCGTTACCTTGACTCCATTGTGAGGGAACTTTATGCATTGATGGTATGTTGATGGGACTGCCCTCATTTCATGAATCCACGGACATCCTAGCAATATGTTATACGTGAGATCTAGATCTAGGACTTGACAAACCACATCCTTTGTGACTGGCCCTATTCTTAGTGGTAAGGTGACCGTGCCCTTGGACGAGCGCTCTTCATCATCATAAGCCTTAATGGTGATTTGGTTTGTAGAATTTATAGCTTTGTCAGAATATCCCAATTGTCTGATGGTGCTCAATGTACAAATACTAAGACCTGCTCCTCCATCTATCAGGACTCGCTTTATTCGATGTTTATGTATGAAGGCTTCAACATGTAGAGGTGCATTATGTGGCTGACTTATGGAGGCGTCATCGGCTTCTGTGAATGTGAGAGAGTGTGGAATGGAAAGGTATCCCACCAAGGCTTGAAACTGGTCCACGTTCAAATCAGTAGGGACGGTAGTATCTCTCAAGATTTTGTCAAGGATAGCTTTATGTGCAGGAGATATACGTAAGAGCTCAAGAATAGAGATGAGTGCAGGTGTCTTCCCTAGTTGTTCTACAAAGTTGTACTCAGGCTTGGTTGATGAAAGATTGGTATTCTTAGTGGAGGCACCTGGCAATGTAATCTTACCTCGACGGGTTGTAACATGACATTCAGAGGTAGATTCGGATGAAGATCCCACACCTTTTAGGACAATTTTGGGTCTCTGAGAAGGATTCTCAGGATTTTTGTTTTTGATAGTAATGGTAGAGATATGATTGTCCATTGAGATGTGATTGATAGTAGAATCATAATTGTAAGGTGCTCTAGTGTAATTGGCTTGATCATCTATGACTTTGCCTTTTCCTTTGTCATGTTTTGGGAATGGTTCCTTAAACACCTCATGTTCTTGATTAGATGAATGTCCCTCAATCTCTATATCTCCTTTGTCAATGAGATCTTGCACAATGTTTTTCAATCGATGGCAATTACCTATCTTGTGACCCTTGCTCTTATGAAACTCACAATACTCATCATCATTCCACCAATTTGGTTTTACCTTTGGTTCATAAGGAGGAAAATCTGGAACTGTAATTACTTTATTTGCTACAAGCTTTTTGAATACTGATTCAAGTGGTTCCCCCAATGGAGTGTACTTCCTTCGAGGTTTAGAAGTTGTTTGGTTGTTCACCTGATTGTTGGTAGAACTTGATCCAGAAAAGACGAACTTTGGTCTCACTGTATTGGCATCAACAACGCCATCATTAACTGTATTCTTGTTCTTGTTCCAAAATTTTGGTTTGTGCTTTCCTTTAAAGTCCTCTTTGTTTTCTTTGAATAGTTTGATAACTCCTTGTTCAATTAAGACCTTTTCTGTTGCTAGGCCCTTTTCAATGACATCCTTGAATGTAGACAAACAAGCTTTTCTGAGATCATAGCCAATAGCCTTATTAACGTTTTGTGTGAACATCTCTACCATTTGTTTCTGCGGGATTTCACAAGAGCATCTGCTAGCTAAGTTTCTCCATCTCTGTAAAAATGTTGCGAAAGATTCTCCTTCCTTTTGTTTAGTATTGCACAAGGTAGTAACTGAGACATCTGTTTCAATGTTGTAAGAGAAATGCTGAATGAATGCCTCTGCTAAGTCGCCCCATGACTTAATACCAGGAGGTAATTGAGAAAACCATTCCATAGCTTGATCGCCTAAGCTCTGTGGGAACAACCTCATTAATTATGTTTCTTCTGCCGCTACCTCAATGCAAGCTGTGAAGAATTGTCTTATGTGTGCCTTGGGGTCTCCTCTCCCTCTATATTTGTCAAATTTTGGTGTCACAAAGTGTGGAGGAAATGGAGGCATTGGAATGCTCTTATCGAAGGGATAAGGACATATATCTCTCATAGTGTATGTAGGTTTTGATGTACTCATGTCCTCCACTTTCTTTTGTAGATCTCTAATTTGTTGCTCCAAATTATTCTTGGGAGGAGATTGATTTCTTGTAGCATACCCCATGTTTGAAACACCCATTTGAGGAGGAGCTTGTTGCATATATGGATGATACTGATCGTAGACATGTCCATATGGAGGTCTATATTGTTGCGACATATATGGAGCACTTGGCATAACTTCTTGTTGAGGGACTCCATATCTGTTTTGTGTATATAAACCATATTCAATAGGCCTTTCATTTTCCATTGTGTTGCCCCCAATTTTGACATGAGGTCTCCTTGTGTCAAAATTTTGAGGATGTCCTTGAGTATCCACTTGTTTTGATTGATTCAGACCTTGAGCATGTGATTGAGCATAAGGCCTCCATGATGGTCCTTGAGTGTAAGTATCATATGTTTGAGCTTGTGTATGTGGGATTGCTGGCTTTTGAAGCAAAGCTGATGGTGACTCCGACATCATATTATTCGGTCCTCTATTTCCTCCACTATTTGGTCTCCTTTGATCCATGTTGGGTTGAGTTTGTTGTGAGGGTCGACTTTCCATAAGTTGAGATAAGTCAAAATCATGTGGTATTTTAGCTCCACTATGTGCCATCATGTTTAGAAAGTATTGTCGATCTCTCCTCATTATCTCTTCAACCAATCTATTGAATTGAGGATTCATTATGGACTCTTCTATGTCTGCTGATAGTATTGAAGAGTTGTCCACTGTGTCATTGTGTGTAGCATTGTTGTTTATAGTGTTTGCGCTTTCCACATTTGGATTGTGTCTATAAACATTCATGTCTGGTAATGTAGTGTGCTCAGGATTGTAGAATAGATCATTGTCATACTCATAAGAACTCATGTTTACGGATTCTTGAGCTTCTTTAGCTATTCTCCTAGATTTTTGAAGGCGGGTTTCAACCATGAACTAGGTGTTAGACCAAGATGTGAGAGACTAGATGAAAAATGACGAGAGTATGGAAGACCAAGAGTTGTATGAAGTGTAAATGAATCTTGGGGTGTACTTGCAATGTCCAAAGTGTAAGAACAAGTATGTAAGTAGTAGAGTAGGTGTGACTTCCAAAGAGAGGATAGTTTCTCTTGATGAGGTAAGCTGACCTTGACTCTAAGTAAGACCAAATGAGACCCAAAGGTAAGAAACCTTGATGAGGGACCACTTAGCAAAGTGTTGTAGTATGTAGTGTGTTGAAAGAGTATAGTGAGGACAAGCAAGTGACCTTTTTGACTCAAGTTTAGACAAGTATGAATGTAAAATGAGATGTGAAGCAATGATGGACTGTGTGAAACCTTAGAACAGGCTGAATGCTAGATGAAACCTGAAGAGACAACCTAGGAAGCTCAAGTATGCCGAAACTGATTTTCTTTTGTTTGCTGGACTGTTAAAGTTTTCAATTCCTGACACAGACGCCTCTGTATACTTCACAGACGCGATTCCCAGACACAGACGCTACTTTGTTTGACACAGACGCTGATAAAAACACAGACGCTATTCTGTACTTCACAGACGCGCTTATCTGACGCAGACGCGGTTTGAACAGACACAGACGCGTTTCTGTAACCTTAGTGCAATTTTTCCTATCTGTGAAGTTGTTTTGTTGTGACCAAATCTGATTTTTCGACTGTTTTTCATGACAAGAGGACACAATGTTGATGACTCAATGTTTGCAAGTGTTTAGACTTCAAAATGACTCCAAGAAAGTGACCTTTTGACTCAAGTTTGCAAACTGTTTAGACTCCAAAAGTGTGTTGTTTGATGTAAAAAGTTTTTGCATACACTTGAAGACACAAAAGACACAATGTTTTGCTGTTTTGTCTTGAATGTTTGAGTGTTTAGCATAAGACAAGCACAAATCTTAGGGCTGGCCAAGACAATAGTTGTTGATCCCACATAGGGTTTTACCCCCGAGGCTATGCTATTCAGAGCGGATACTTAGATGCTTGACCTCACTGGCTCCACCCTCGGCACTCACTTCTCGGGTCAGCCAAGCATCAGTCCCCATGAAAACTCCCCATGGCGAACTTTGTATCTCTACTAAGAACCGTATGTGTGTGGGCCGCTACCAGAGGTCCGACCTCCTGCCTCAACAACTAGAAGGATTTGGGCATCTAAAACAAAGAGGTGCTAGTAAGGGCATCCGCTCGTGTGGCCATACATGCGGCACTTTCAGCTCTGTAAATACAGAAGGCTCCCAGCCGGTAGGGGTTACGCCCTACAAATGATCAAATAAATTTGATCAAACGGGTTTATGGGGAGACATAGTGTCGGTATGAACTAATCAGCACACGTTATTCATAGTTTTCACCATGAATACATTTGATTATAGTGGTTTGGATGAGGTGGGTTTTCCTCGCTACCACTTGGGTCGTTCTCTTCTCACTAGTAGTCCTAATGACCACACGGGAAGACAGGCCCTCTAAAGATTAAACAAAAAGAGCTTATTGCTCAAGACACAAAAGACAATGATTCAATTTTAGTGCACCAATTGAAGTGTTTGCTAAGCTATGAAAAACAAGGCACACAATCAAAATTACAAAACCCTAACTAAGGCCCTGCAACAAAATTGTTAGTAGTTTCCAATGATAACCCCTTCCTGCAAGCACACAAGTTAGGTAAATTTTAGAAAACCCAAAAAGACTTTGTGAAAAGGGGCCTTCAACAAAAAACGTTTTTGCCTCCAAAGCAAGCTGCACAAACCAGGTTAGCTAGATCTGCAAGGGTTAGCCGAAAATAAACCAGATCTGAAACCCTAAGTACAAAATCTGAAAACCCGAATCTCAGAAAAATTGAAATTGCAAAACGGAAAGCACAGACGCTTCTATACCAGACACAGACGCGTCTGTATGACACAGACGCGGTTCTGTTATGCAGAGACGCGCTCAGAGATCACAGACGTTGTTAAATGATGCAGACGCGATCTGATGCAGCGCAGACGCGGTTCGGAATCACAGACGCACCTTTCGGAACCCTGCAAAATAAAAACTGACAGAAACACAGACGCGATTCCCTCTATCACAAACGCTTCTGAAACACAAAAACGCGATCCGAACACTCGCAGATGCGGAAAAACCTAAATGTCGTCGAAAAATTGTCCGATCTGCAACTTCAAAAATGCAAAATCTGCAACAAAATTGTTAAATGCAAAGGGACAAGAGTCCCACCGGGCGTGCCAAAATGTTTATGGTGAAAATGGATAACAATCATAACAATATTGAAAGGCTAAAATGAATCCAACCACTAAACCCTAGCCTAACAATGAACAAGGATCCACCATAACATATGAAGATAACCTAAGACAATGCAAAATAACTCAAAATCACAAAGATTATACCATCACATGTCCAATAGGGTTTTGATCTCCATTCTTCCTATCTCCATTGATCTTGCTTGATATATTTGCTCTCAGATTTTTATATGCACAAGAGCTCAACAAAGAACGAAATGTGGTTGTAAGTGGAATTGTAGTGTAGCCAAGTTGCATGAAAGATCATTAGCATGTGTCATTAGGGTTTGACAATGAAGAAAGCATCTCCTTAAATAGAAGACACAATATGAAATGGAGGGTTAAGATTGAGAGGTGTAAAAAGAGAGGTCGGCTAGGATTAGAGGGTAGGTAAAAGAAATACCAAAATAATGAAAGAGGTAGGTAGTGTAGGAATTAAGAGATGAATGACATGTGTCATGTGTAGAAAAAGATAATGAATTAATTAAATAAATAAAGATTTATTTAATTAATAGAAGAAATAGGACAATTAAATAAATAAAATATTTATTTAATTTAGGAAAGGGATAATTTAAATAAATAAATGTATTTATTTAAATGAGAAATAAGGCTAGAAGAGGATAAATGAATTAATTAAATAAATAAAGATTTATTTAATTAATAGAAGAATTAGGCTTAGATAATTAAATAAATAAAATATTTATTTAATTAGACATGACAATTTTGAGTGTCTACAATAAGAATGGAGACAACAACATTGTATGGAATGCATTCTTATATTATATTTATTTAATTTAGGAAAGGGATAATTTAAATAAATAAATGTATTTATTTAAATGAGAAATAAGGCTAGAAGAGGATAAATGAATTAATTAAATAAATAAAGATTTATTTAATTAATAGAAGAATTAGGCTTAGATAATTAAATAAATAAAATATTTATTTAATTAGACATGACAATTTTGAGTGTCTACAATAAGAATGGAGACAACAACATTGTATGGAATGTATTCTTATATTATTGTCTAGAGATGAAATAAAACAATGGAGACCAACATAGACAATACAACCATGCATTTTCTATTACATAATAAAACTATGATATCTCACTTTTACCAACACACTTTATATTTGAGATAGATCTCTTATACAAAAGAAATATTTGTGAAAGGTCATGTATGGGTAACATATCATTTATGAATACCTGAAGGAGAAAGTTAGGGCTAGGAAAGATGATCCCCTGGTCACTAATGCATATATTTCTGAGAGCTGTAAAGAATCTGATTCGGATGAGGATCAGCCTAATACCCCTACCCATAAAAAACGAAGAGCTGAAACAGATAATGTGGAAACGGAGGTGCATTGTGATTTGGAGGAGGAAAAGGGAAAGGATAGTGAGACAAAAATGGAGAGTGAGAAGGATGAGAAGGTTGGTGAAGAGGAAGAAGGGGGTAACTCTGAAAACCCTTACTCTAACCCTATGGGCTCGGATAGCAAGAATGTCACCCAGAATTCTAAGGAGGAAGACAACCCTAATTATGTGGGCACCGAACAAGGTAGGGATTCAGCGAATACTATTTTGAATATTGCCCATAACTATACTCTAGAATCCTTCAACTTCCAGAAATGGGTTATTGACAACATTACTAGCATTCAAAGCAAACAGAGGGATTTGGAAAATAAGATAAATAATTTGATTAAGGAAACAAATTCGGGGAAAAAGAATGAGGAGATGAAAACCAGTGAAACCGAGGAGGAAATCGAGATGGAGGACTGGTTGGAAAAAGATCTGATTAAAGGGGATTTGCAACATCTAGAGGATGTTATCAGAATTGTGAAAGAACGGGCTGAGGAGGATAAAGACAATATCAATACCTGGGTTGCTCGTACTGAGAAAGCTCTGAAAAGTTTCATGAACCACAGTCTTGAGGTCCTAAAAGTTTTGTCACAGAACATGAATGCCTTGGTGGATCACTTAGAGAGGAAAAACTGGGATAAGAACTTGGTAATCATTGAAGATGCACCGACCTCCAGCTCCACTCATCAAATTTCCAGGCGAAGGACGAGGCAAAACACCACTGAGATGGAGACCAAAATGAAAGACATCCAGCTGAAACAGGAGAGAAATGATCTAAGGGAAGCGGCCAAAGTGATGATGATTCTGGTCCAGAATGATGAGGAGTCTATAAAAGTGTTCAATTGATATGTAATGTTGGGTTTTGGATGCTAATTTCTTGTTGGCTCCTTGCTATCTTTTTGTCCTAGTTGTTGGTTTTTGTGCTGGTGTTTTGCAGCTATTTTGTTTCGTTTCTTTCATGCTCATTTTCGTATTGTAAGTGGGTTTTGGGTCCCTTAAAACCTATTTTTTCTTAATCAAAAACATATCATTTTATGATTGTTACCAAAATTTCGCACCAGCTAAATTTTGGTGGCCTAAACAGACCTTACACATTGCAATTGAAGAAAAGATGCACATTTTTTTTTACAAGTTCTTTGATTTTGCACATTATGGTTTTAAATCTTAAGTTTATTTCATATATGCAAGTGTTTCAGAGGAATAATATTAAAAGATTGCATAGAAACAACTTTTGTATTACAAAAAGTGTAAGGTGTCCCACACAAGCCGTGGGAATAGCTAACATAGCTATAGGCATATACTTTAATACAATTATTCATCTAAGAAATATAAACAAATGAAAGAATGATGAGCCCGAGCTTGAAGAAGTGTTGAGTCTTCATCCACTCATCCATCTTTAGCTGCTCACGCTCTTATTTCATCAAAACCTATAAGAGAATTGAAAATATGTTAGAGCAATGAGGATAATTATATTGTCACACTCAAACTCATTAGAATACATAGCCTATCTACATAAGAATATCCAAATATATGTCTATAACTATCAGCATATCGAAATCAGAGGCAAAGAGTCAATGCAGAAAAAAGGTGCCAAGAGATAACAACAAGAATCATGTTTTGTCTAATGTGTTTGGTCAGTGTGCAAGTACAAGTTCATTTAATATTCTATGTTTGAGCAAGTGGTGTTAAATGAGACTCCCACAAGGGTTGAGCCCAGCATTCCAACACGCCAATAAGGCTTTAGAGAACAGAGGCTTGTCATCCACAATAGTGAAGTCTCGAGACCACTGTTATAAATGGCAAGTCAGTGTCCAATGGAACCATATTGAGAGGTTGAAAAGTTGGACAACCCTAATGAGGTCTCAAAATGTTTAAGTTTTATGTGTTCATGTGCACTATCAAGCTATAATCTAATGACAGTCAAATTAGAATAATGACAAGTTACCAACAACCCCAAGTCATTATTCTAGAATGAGATGATTACCATTTTGTCAGAGCAGCCTTAGGAAAATAGAAATGCACAATGAATACAAAATTAAGTCAAAAATAGCAAAAAATGGATGACAACAAACATAATCGATCAAATTCGGTCTCTTCTTGTGAAGATTTCAAAGGCACAAATTTTAGTGAAAGAGTCTAATGAATAGTCACCATGAATTAGTACCAACAAACCATAATTATCATTGTTCCAAAAGAAAAAGACATTATGTAGCAGTTATATGATTGTCAAAGTAATGATAGTAGCAGCATTTACTGTCCTAAACATAGAGATCAATCGAAGGTATTCAATACATCATGAACAACTACAATAATACCTTTCAAAGCTAGCACAAGGATCTTAAGGAAAAGGCAATCCCTAACCTTGACAAGGAGGTATTCAATAAAAGCAATGACAAGGTTTTTGCTCATCACAAGTCATTCTCCACAGTCCACTATCTAGGACAACATAGTAGCCCCAATGAGCAGATATAGTTTTAATGAAATCAAATACAACAGGGTCATGTAGAAATACACAAAAACATGACACCATACAATCATGAAGGTATACAAAGATAGATAAATATTTGCAGTATGTAGGGTCTGAATGGTTGTTAATATGAATAGTGAATGCAAAAAGGTTTGAAAGAAAAATATCAAGCATGATCATCACATCCATCAAGAACGTAGAAATTCCAAATCAAAGGTACAATATTACACAACATGAAGCACAATAAACACCTTTTACTTGAATAAGACATAGTGAGACATGACAAAAAGTTCACAAGTAAGATGATCAAGCACTAGAAGGTTTATCATCATTGATAATGAAGAGTAACAGTTTTGTAGGAATAGTGAGCATATATTCATATAATAACCAGCTCATTAAGATCATAGTACATGGAGTAGATATGCAGATATATATAGCACCCAAGTTTCTATGATGGCAGTCAAAAGACAACAATAAATTCATAGAGCAGTATTATAGACTGGACATGGTAATACAAAATTGATCAGTTCAAGAGATATGATGATACAGAGGTTGTCTCTTCATAACATAGTGGCAAATATGAACAAATCCCTCATTAAGATGGAGTCTCAAATCAGCCACAAAAGCATAGGAATAATCCAATACATCAGTTGGCTGAACACAAACATTGAAGTCACTGCTCAGATAAATCAAACCCTTACAATAACACAATGTTGCAATCATTTAAATCAATAAAATCAGTAGTGCAGGGTATAAGAAAGAGAGTACATATAATGGTGATCATCCTCAGTAGTACAAGCTAAAGATCTCATATTTATCAAAACACACAGTTATGGACAATTTTGCAGATTAGAGCAATCATCTTTAGTGCAAGACATTCATGTTAAATGGCAATGACAAACTAGTCAATCAAGTAATATTCCCAAAGCATCAAAAGATAGAGATCAAACAACCACTATCACAAATTCTCAGAGCTTGACTTATATGAAGTCATAGTGCAATAAGATTAAATGTCCATAAGCTATAGGAATGGCAAAAAATTCAAGCTATAGTGACAGTGCAGCCAAAGAACATTAACAACTATAGGATACCCAAAACTATGTTCATTCATGGTAGGGCAATCGAAGATGATATGACAAGTGATGATAAATGTATCTTTAAGACACTATGTTTGCATGAAAATAGGGAAATCACTATCACACAACCATGATAGTATTTTATACAAGGTTCTTATTCAATTAACAGTTAAAGATAGTATTCAAACAGATTTACTACTAAGTCATCATTAGGAATACATCTCATAAAGCTCCCAGCATTCAATCATTTACAACTCAAGAGAATTTAGAGAAGAACAAGTTATGATAGTCCAAAAAAAAGCATTGATGATAGAGACTTTGAGCATAGCCAAGCTTCAAGCTCCAAAGACATCCAAAGTATGAAAACCAGATAAGGACAGTAGTGTTTTCAATAACCATTTCATACAGTGATTTGCATTGTGTTAAGACAGATTTTGACCTCAGAAATTATAGTCACGTTGTTTTGAAGGGTTCTCGAGATCTGTAAACTAGATTTTTCTTTTTTTTTTACATAATTAGAAGACAAAGATCAAAAAAACCCAAAACATCTCATGAAAACCCAATTGACGAAATTCGAGAACCCTTCACCAGTCCGAAAGGATGCAAATAAAGAGTTTTCCCAACCAAGGTATTCTATCCATTGATTCTACATTAGTCAAGCAATAAGAAATAAGATGGGAAATCAGTCATAGAGAATGCAAAGATGATTCATTGTGAAAGGGAAATCCAGGGCTTATTAGTCCATACCAATGATAAATGACAATAAAGAGCATATACACAGAACAATGAGAAAACAAAATGCAGTCTTATCATTTCAATGATAGTAATAAAAGCATCAATATAGTAAAAATCATTCATTAAATAATGAATAGGAAATGTTTGATAATCATCATAAAGACTCTAAAGTGCAAGCACATAGCATTGTGATCCCTTAATAGCAAACATGGCACAAAATCATCAAAAAAACAAAGATCAAACACGGTTATAGCAACATTCCATTGAACATTTTCTATCACACTATGAAGATACTAATGTTGTTCAATAGTCATAAGTATAAGAACAACCACCCGTAGATGTAAATGGAGGTTAGCATCAAAAAGAGTACAAATATTACAAAGAGTAGCAAAGAATACAAGATTAATGGTTTTATGCAGAATTCCTAGTCTATAGAGGAGACAATAGTATATGAGCTATCATGGTAGATACCCAACAAAGAAGAAGATCAGTCATTGAAAAATAATGATGATGGTTTAACAAATATTTCATTGATAACATCGACATAAACAAGTGAACCTCATCCTTTAAAACCATTCAAAGGGCAGAGGTCTCAGATAGTATAATACATCATCAAGACCTATATGTTGCTCCATATGAAGGACAAGATTACCAAGGGAATGAGAAGCCCTCTGAATAAAGCACATCAGTCACAATATGGTAAAGAATACTCAAATCTGAGTCTCAAAGCAAGGCTACAACCACTGAAAAATGAAATATTGTATCAAATACAGTAAGCACAGGCCTGTAGAATAACAGAGAAGTGGATTTGAAACAACAAAGTACTAGCAGCTCTATAAGATCACTGAAGATGCATGAAAGACGTTCCAGTATTTTTTTGCAAAGAAACCCTAATACTTCACAAAGCATGAATTCTGCTAATATCTTTCCCAAATGCTTTCCAAAAAAGATCAAAGTTCCTGCTTCTGAGAAATAGAAGCATGAAATAAGCAAGGAAGCATCTACATACCATGATATAAGCCATAGAAGTCCATATTACAAAGCCTTCAAGTCCAGGTCGAGAAGAAGAAAAAAGAGTTCATGCACAATGGCGGCAAAAAGTTCTTCTCCAAGAAAATGAAAAGATTTCCATCTTTCTAAGGTTCAACGCCTTTCTCTTGTGTGCCTAGTTCGAGTTATTAGAATGGGCTTGTTTCCTTTTTATTTGTTTTTATAAAACAAACATGCATCCCTCTATATGCCCTTGCTTTTTAATATAACTTGATAAGCTATATTAAATTAAAAAAAATAAAGAAAAATTATTAAATCATAAAAGGGATTAAAAAGGAGATAGACTTTTTATTTTATTTTAATATTGTTTAAATAAATATTAAAATAAGATTAAAAAAAGGAAATAAAATAATTTTATCTTAGCTTTTATTAAACAATATTATTAATTATTTTAAATAAAATTTAAAATAAAATTATTTTGAAAGCAGAAGAAATATAAAATTTCATGCAGAGTTCAACGAACTAGAAGATGTTTTCTTTCAAAGCTATTTTTATCAGTCCATTCATCATGCAGATTTTTAGAGGAGTGTTTCTTTTTTAGATGAGTTATTTTGGGCAGGATGACAGTTCTATTGATAGCAGGGGGGTTCTTTTTTCATGTAGTTTTTGTTGAGGGCCTATTTTCAGCATGAGGAGCTATTTTTGGCAGTGTTTAGCATGAGTTTTTTATGCCATTTTGGGAAAATCCACCCAAGGCTTTTTCTCATGTAGATTTTTACATTAGGGTAAATCAAGATGCAGATTTCTTCAGCTTCTCTTCTATTTATTCCATTCTCTCTTCATTATTTAGGAGTTCTCTCTTTCCTCGACATGATTGTGGACTATTTTCAGACCCTTTCATGCTCAAGGATAGGATGGTAGCTCACTTTTCTAAGATTATAACAACAACAATTCCTTTACTTTCAATAAAATAGCAGCAGATTCCTTCTCAATACTTCTTGTCTGGTGTTTGATGAAAGATACTAATGATTTTTCTGAGATTTATTCTTAATCCTTTAATGTTGTCTCTTTCAATCAATATTATTTTAGGAGGATACATGGTTAATGCAGGTCATAGTTAGTGTAATCTGATTTTGACTGGTTTGTAGTTGTGAAGATAGTTTATTTTCCTTAAAGCAATCTTTCTAACCAGGCCCTTTCTATGAAATATTTATGTATTCACATGTTAAATTGAGTTGTGAAACTTTCAAAATTATTTGTTGAAGATTTTGTGGGTTAAGCGATTGCAGATTTCAGAAGCAATATTTGGTGCATCACCTCGTAGGATAGATTTAATTTCAATATTTTTTCTACCCTTTTTCTCAGGAAAGTTTGCAGGAGATTCATTAGACAGGAAGCCAACCTGATCTCCGGAGGTCTACTTTCAGGATAGGCATGCCCACAGGCCTGAAAGTATTCCCATGTTTCACAGGATTGTTGGGTTTTATACTTAGCTATCACAGGTGCAATCCTTCGTGACAACAATAATTAAATTGATAAACTTTCAATCAATTGAATGGATGTAACATCTTGCGAAGCACTTGGGAGTGGTTCACAAAAACCTACAAGTTGGGTGATGAATTACTTAGAGTTAGATCATTCTTGATCCACCCAAATTGAAGTATAACTTTTTGCTTGTAATCGTTACAAAATGGAATAACTTTGTAGGAAGGTCTCTTTTGATTGCTTGGAATTTGTGATGAATTTAAGATATAGAGATTCAATAGGAGTAGGCATTATTGGCATGCTAGAAAAAGATGCGACCATGAGTTAGCTATTTGATTATTTCCTAACGTCTCTTTTACCACTGTTGGTTAAACAATTTAACCTTTTCTATGTAAATTACAAATGACGTTAGGAAATAATCAAATAAAGGATTTACAAGATTGATGACACCTAAATACTAACAAAAAATGTTAGAGATACCTATGCTACACCCATACCTTAATATTCCCAAAAGAGAGAGCACCATCCTCCCCCAAACCATAAAAACAAACATGGAGAAATTGGTATTAATAATCATGGGTGGCTCAACAAGAGCCAACACATCTCCCACATTCCCCGAACGAAGTAAAATAATAGAAATATATTCATAAGAGGAATTATAATACATTATGCTTTGTATGAGACTTATGAAATTGATAATTCCACACATACAAAATGATGGAGGTGTGTAGCTCCATTTTTTAACTAGATTCATCTTGCTTCTTATTGTTCTCAAGATTAAGTTCCTTGTATGTTCATTTATGTTGCTAACTAAAGGCTTTTTCTCAATCTTGAGAACAATAAGTGATACAATAAGGTTAAGTCAATGGTCACTTTCTCTAAACATCCACTTTCTCTAATCACTATTCTTGCTTTTTCTAGAGATATCTTACTTACACCAAAGTCAATGTCTTTTAAGATATTTTGATCTACATCTTAATTTTCACCCTCCTGATCCAACTTCTTATTGTCTTTAATCCTTTGTATGATTACTTCATATATCTTCTTTAAAATTAAGGCTTTGAACTTAGGAGACTTGATGAATTCAACATTGGATAACAATTTCTCATAAGCTAATGCTCTCACATCCTGCACAACTGTTCCTCCTTCCTCAAAATTTTAAAATGTACTTTCTAGATGAATATTTGTAAGATCATACCTTTGAGGTGAGGCAATTCCCGACTTGATTTCTTGAACATCAACTTAATTTACTCTGATTGCCTCTATAATTGAATAATCAACCAAAGGTCGGACTCCCATTTGTTGCACTACTTTTGTCTAAGGATTATCAGACCTAATCCCCATAGTAGGGGGATCTAGAGGTGGGTAGATATATTTCTCCACATCTTGTATTTCTTGATGTTGGACCTCCATTATAGGATCTTAAATGATTGGCCTTGTGATAGTCCTTGAAGTGAAAAATCCCAAACTATCTACATTGTCTAATATTTTTTGCATGAGGATAGGATCCCTAATTTTATTAAAGGGATCCTTAAATCCAACATCAAGGACCTTCATCTTATTTTGTATGAGGTGAAATTTCATCCATTTATCTCTCTCACTATCAACTTTGGCCTCAGTGAAAAATTTTCTAATCAAATCTTTAGCTTCATCAAATTAATGTACATATGCTGATTTGTATACCCCTCTTTTGAATTTATCAATGTAATTCTTTGGATTAAATCATCTCCGCTTTGATGTCATCATCATGTAATCCATTAATTTAGAACCTAGGATTTCAAATCCTTTCCTTTTTAAGTAATTATAAAGTATGATAATTTTAAAGTAGGTGGGATGAGGGAGGCCTTTTGATGTTGCCTCAAATGTATCTTATCTAGCTCATTCAACTACCACTTAGCCTTAAGAAAATCCACCCTATTGGGTATCTACACAAGTAGAACGTGTAGCTTAATTTCTACTACATAATTTTTGATGATTGTTCTATCTATATGAAAGAATTGATCACCCCAATTGTGGTCATAGTATATAGCTAGATAAGATCCTTGGGCATTAAAAACTTGGTGACATTATCAAATAGTTTCTTACTTTTATGCCCTAATAACATCAACATTGTTTGCACAAAAATATCTTTTAAATAGATCATTAGTTTAACAATTGAAAATTGATATCTCAAATATAGATCTATCCTTGGATAGGCATGGGATTCACCTTTAGGATCTTATGCCTTAGTTGAAGGGTAGATTCTTAGATAGTATCTCCAACATATTATAGAATGTGGCATAACATGAATGCCTTCTAAAAGATGGGATCCTATCATTATTTTCATAGATGTTAATTTTTGTTTGGATTGTATAGATTATAAAAGATGCAAAATCAAATGTTTTGTTGAGATGTTGATGTTGGTTGTCAACAACCATTATCATCAAGTGAATTGTTATTTGAGGATTGTAATCAACCCCCAAAACCTAACATAGTGCAAAGTATGTCATCTTGAAATACTCTTCAACGTGTCTATGTTGAAAGGATCAATTTCATGTTTTGTATTTTGTCTCAATCCATCTAGGAATTTTTGCTTGTGGTTTGGCAACCATTTGACTCTATAACTATATCTACTTTCAATAATCTGGTCACAATGCATCAAAATCAATTTTAACATGTGCCTAAGAGTTAAGGTTGAAGACTTTCATAATCAAATGCACATGAATGAGGATTCTTCCAATGTTAGTGATAGGGAATATATTGGTTTTGGTGATACTCGTAAGGATATTCATAACAAACCACATATTGATGTTGCACACGAGTTTATCAAACATTTAATAAACTTGAAGCAAAGATGCATGGACCAAGAACTCAAACCAAGGCATTTAAGTTACTTATCTTGAAAAATACATGACACTTGATACCATTATATATGCCACTTTATTAATTGAGAAATAATTCATAATCATACACAATCATTTATGCAACACAATATTCTAATGGATAATCCCATTGGAGCATGAGATTCGTATGATACATCTTTATCTACCACACCCACTATATTTTGACAAGTTCATTGGATATTACCTTCACATTTCTCTTTCATTACATCCACAAGTTTTTTGTTTTCTTCACGCTATATTCATGATCTTTTGTGCTTTCATTTTATCTTTCCAAATGGAGGACAAGGTATTGTTGCTTGATACATGGGAGCTATGCCTTCATTCTTGCACATTAGAATCAAAAGTGTAAGGGAATCCTTTTCATCTACATCCTTTAATGAACACACATATGTACATATATTTCACATGTGCATTCCTTGCTGACTTTTATTTCATGTATCATATTGTGTTTTATATTATTTTAATTCAATCATTATTATCTCTTTTTTTCTCCTCAATTTGTATTCAGTTTTTATAGTGCACACAAATTAAGGAGGCATCTTACTATTCATTTTTTTTTAGCTTTTGCACAAATTTCTAGGCCAAGAACACACAATTTCATACAACAATCCAATCTATTGAAGACTTATCTCCTTTAGGATACTATTATTTTACTTATTTTTACTTTGGTATGCATACACAATTCGTTTCAAACACACACCGAAGTGAGGGACAAATGTAGAGAAAAAAACATGTACCATAACCCTTTTCTATTGTTGTTTACACCACTTTAAACACATGTTAATGTTCTTAAGGATGAACTATTAAAATTAACCAATTTACATAATATTTATGTTCAAATGTAGCTTTGGGTCCTAAAAGCCTTTGAATTATATGATTAGGGCATCTGTTTACAAAAATCATCCCCAGGTTATTTTAATATAATCACACTATCTTGTAGTTGCATGGAATCAATTAGAACAACTTCCTATGTCTGTCTTAATAATTTTGTAGGACTAGTGTAATGACAACAAGCTCTATTTGTGCTAGTATTTGATATTTTGTCTTCACGACCATTCTATCTTTTTATTGTTCATTCACTATTAAGGCTTGTTTGACAATTAATACTAGTAACGCTCTCATTTTATTTACATTAGACATATTAAAAAAATATTAACATATGTAAAAACAAACAAAATCATATATTTATAGTTTTACAAAAATTATACTTTTACAAAATCATTAGTATTATTACAATTATATCCTCAATTCTCATTTTCTTGAAATTTAATCATCTTAATCTTCTAATTTATAATCCAATTCTAAATTATTAATTATAATGTTTTTGATTACGAGAAAAATAGGTTTTGAAGGGACCCTGAAACCCTTTACAAAAGAACCTTAAAAGATAAGAGCATTAATAAACAAGACAGGACAGTTTGCAAAAAAACCAGCAAAGTACTGGGCAAAAGCCAGCACAAAAGCCCAACAAAACCAGCAACAACCAGCCAAAACAGAGAATAGACAAATTACTTAATGTTTTTAAGGGCATTAGCCAATTTTTCGCTAATCCCTTGCATTTCTTTGATATTATCCCCGAGCATTGGGATTTCCTTGGAAGAGGCCAAGGCAACTTTTTTCATACTCGCCCTAGTCCTTTTGGCCGCACCTCCAGGAGCACTATCCACATTCCTAGCCTCAATAGCATCATCATCAACATCAAGGTCCACAATAGGTTTGGAAGTGCTGGAGCCATCAAGGTATTTGGCAATTTCCTCCATATTCCTGATCACAGAGTTGAGGATATCTGGAATTATAATGTTATGTCACACCATCCTATCAAATAATTTTTTGGTGTATTGAATAAAATAGAAAACAAATAAAAAATGGACATTTTAAAATATTTAAAACCCTTATTAGTTCATGCCAAGGCAGCATACTATTGCATCCATTGGATTCAATTTTTCAATTAATTTATCCAATCACTACAAAGAATTAATTTTTTTCCACAAAATTTCTATAATTATATTTAATTTTTTATTTTAAATGATTGTAAAAATGTCATTTATTTGTCTCCTTACTGACTCATATGACAAACAGTAAGGAAAAAAATCAATTTCTCTTTTTGAAAAATGATATCATAAAACATTAAATTTTTTACTCGCATACCTATCAACATCAATATAACTCATAATTTGTTATGTCCGCAAGCAACTAGATTTTCGTCGTCATTTTTAGCACTCTTTAATCATCTTAAATTCTTGGTAGATATTTTGATTTCACCGTACTCCCCACACACCACAAACTTTCTTTTTCACTCCATAACGTATTTCACACTTCAAGTATTTTAATTTCACCGTATTTTACACCACAGAAAAATCATATGGAGAGGTTCAAAATCCACGCATCCATCGAAATTATTGTTGTACATCTATCCACTAAATTCACCCTTACCGAATTTCATAAAAGCAAAAGAAATTGGAATAAAATAGTACTGACTATATTATTTTCTATTATTAGTCCCTTCCTTAAGCAGGGAATTAATGTTTTGATGTCACTTCTCATATATTAATTTTTCTTGTCAAATCAAGGAGCATATTTCTAATTGTAATGGTGGAAAAATGGTGAATGATATATCAAGAAGGAAACTACCCTTTTCCTCAGATAGATATGAGAGTTTTGCTATTGATTACCCTTCAAACACTTTTCACCATGTTATATTAGGAAGAGGAGAGGATAATTCACTAGATTCAATCTCTACACGAAGATGGTAGATTGCATTCTAAGTGAAGTGGGAATGATAAGTTGATCCCCTCTTCCTTGTTTGAAATGGGAAGGAATTGATTGAATTATGCAATGCAAAAGTGACAAAGAACTGATTATAACTTGAGATCGGAATATGGGATGAAGTTGTGCACCTGGATCTGGCAATAATATGTCGAGACGAAGTCACCCTACGAATTTGAGGAAAAGTTGCCCGAACCGTGGCGGGAATGTACACGATCCTCTGAAAATCCATGAAACGAAAAGGGTTTTTCCCCCTCTGCAAATGAAGCCCAAATCTGAAAGTATAGCTGCACACCTACAACCTACACATATAAAAGAGAGGAAAATGGGTTGGGATTGGGGGTTTGCCTTTAGGTCAAACCCCAATCTTGGAATTAACCAAGTAATTGCAAGTAGATGTAAATGAAAGACTGAATTGTAAATCACCTCAAGGGAGATTGTAGTAGCAATGTTGATAGAAATGCTTATATGGAATTGTATGTTGAAATCAATCTCCTCTTCAATGGTTGAATCCTTGACTTGAATGCAACACCTAGCCTTGAAGGGAGACTTGAGAATGCTCAATGCTAGAAAAGAATGCTTGAATGCTTGATCGCTTGTGCAACTTGAATCTCTCCAACTTCAACCTCCCCAACTTATGCAAATGAGAGGACAAATGCCCCTTAAATACATATTAGTGGATTTGAATTTCGTCATGGGCCGACATCGGGGGAGTTTCCCGCTCGATGCACAACCAACAATGCAACCCTAGGAAGGGTCCTGCCTCAAAATAAGGCAAGGACAAGGGTGTCATGCCCCTATCCTGGGAGGACAAGGGTGCCATGCCCCTATCCAAGGGGGGGCAGTGGTTCCACGCCCCTATCCTGGGAGGAAAAGGGCACCATGCCCCTATCCAAGGTGGGACAATGGTGCCATGCCCCTGTCCTACCCCTTTTTTTTTGGGCAGAGTGCGGACGGGATGATGCAGAGGACAAGGAAGAAGTTGTTTCTGAAAGCTGAGCAATCTTCGGTCTCTAATCAGGCTAGAGGATTTGAACTCGCATGTGTGAGGACCCTAATGCAATCGAAAATTGCTAGGGTCACAATTTTATGACACTACATTTAGCCCCCACTTTAGCAGTCTAGTATAAGCGTATGACAATACTGCCAGTAAAGTTCAAGGAAACAAGATTGAAAGACTTTTACCACGTTAATGAGGTAAGATGTGTCAATCCCCCAGTGGACTTAGGATCTTACAAATTCAATTGACAAAGTAAAAGGGAAGATCGAGAAGGGGAGAACCATGACTGCGAGTAGCAAAGTTCCCTTCACTATGAGTCATGAAAGAAAGGATACTAAAGATTACAAAGCAAAACAAGGTTCACTAAGTAATTCTAAGTATCACAAGAAGAAAATTATGAGTAGAGTGTATGCCTACATGTTAAAGTGATTGCACGTGTCTTATCGGGAGCAATTGATTTAAGGTAGCATACACCCAAGAGAAAGAGAAGGAGGGAGCACGTTATCGCAAGGATTTAGCCCCCAGTCAAGGAATAAACCCAAGGATAATGAACATAAAACATGAGGTAGTGTCGCTTTCCTCAGGTCAATATGTTGTATGATAACTCATGTATATCATGTATGTATATGCATATAATAATCTTCATTCCACAAAGAAGTATACTACCTTAAAAGAAAGGGAAGAGAGGATGTCTTTTGAGTCAACATGAAAGAGACCAAGAAAAGATCTCAATGCTTTGCATCGTCCCCAAGTAGACATTAAGGAAACAATACAAGAACAACGCTACACATAGAAGAATGGTCACAAAAGATAAAGAAAGGAGAGAGAGAAAGATCTGCAATGCTAATATTGCTAATCTAGCATGACATCCGCCTCCCGATCTTGTTGATCACTATTTCGGGAAGGTGAGCAACATGCTAGAGGAGCGACATCGAGCACAACAGATGGAGCTATCACAAGATCCAAACAAGGACTATGCTTATGTTGTAAGTCACTTTCTTCGATTCTAGGAGCTAGGATTAGAGTTTGTGAAAACTCATCCGATTAATGCTTGTCCACATCAACATACTCATAGTCATTGTTAGAAGCATTAGGAGTTGTATTATCATTATGAATAACATTTTCACCCATTTCTTCATCAAAGTTTAGAGAAAGAGGAGCAAGAAAATGAATAGGAGTAAAACCATCACATGATTTATGCAACTTATGACTTGGAGATGTAGGTTGAACATCTTGCTTAGGAGAAAATGGAATCATGTCAATTGTTGGAGTCTGAGGATATTGAATATTTTAAGGGATAGCATCACAAGTTCAAACACAACGTCTTCGTCGACATTCTCTCGCACAATGATTTCATGGAGTCTTAGTAGAAGGCTAAGAAGGAGGAGGAACACTTGAAAAATTATGAATATTTCTCTCCTTGATAATGGAAAGTTTAGGTTCAAGTCTTTTTGGTTGAACAATAGGAGAAGCAAGCCTCTTCTCTCGATAATAAGAAGGAGGTGGAACTACGACATAGAAAGGAGGAATATTAGGTGTAGGAAGGAGACAAGGTCCATCATGAGGAGGAGGTATAGGTCTAACCTTAGGAAGAATATTGGTGTTCTCCTTAAGATAAGGTAAAGTCACATCCATAGGAATGGGTTGATAATCTTCCTTAGGAGGGAGATTAGTTATAATTGTGAGAGGAAGAACCTCATCTTGAAGAATAATAGGGATGTCAAGTGTTGGAGATATAGGTTGTCTTAAGGATAATATCATATCGTTATTCCATTTTTTATAAGATTGAAAAAGAGCGTCGCTCCTTGAAGGAAGAGATTGAAATTGTTTAGGCCGAAAGAGATCAATAGGAACACCAAGGCTTCTTTCGGATGAACGAAATAAGCTATGGTTCACGGTTATGATTTATCCATTGTGAGGAAATTTGAGACACTTGTGTATTGGAGAAGCAATAATATTCATGGAAGATAGCCAAGGATAGCCCAACTTCACATGGAATTGCTCAGAAGAAGGTATGATAACAAAGTCAACATCCAAGGATTTAGTATGAACTTCAACAGGAAGAGTGATAGAGCCAATTGTAGGACAAGAGAAGCCATCAAATAACTTCACAACCACATTAGAAGCCTCATATATTATTTTATGCAATCATAAAGTGAAAAGATACTCTTTAGTTATGATATTAACCATGCAAGAGGGGTCAATCAGGGCACCATGACAAGGGATGTCCTTAACCTTCACCACTATGTATAAAGGGCCATCAAGTTCTCTAATGGTCTCACTAGGGTCAAATGTAATGCAAATATCCTTAGGCAAATCCTATGTTTCTACCATATTAACCAAGTTTGGAGCCATAGAGGTTAATTCTTCAGAAGATAGAGAATTAGGCACAATCTCAATAACGTTAGAGGTATGAGAAGGTAAGGGCTCGGTGAAAATATTAATATTTTGATTAGGAGGAGCTACAGATTTATTCCCTTTATCATTCACAGCTACCACAAATATAGTATTATTATCAATCAAGTCTTGAATCTTATTCTTCAATGCAAAACATTTCTCAGTATCGTGACCAGGTTGACGATGAAATTGACAAAAGGAATTTTTATCAAAATAGGGGAATGTTGTTGGCATTCTACACTCACATGAGAATGGTTAATGTTTTCATTGATGGCAACCAACCGATAACAGGATTCTACAGGTTCAGCGGCAACACAGACATCATTCACTAGCACCAGTAGGCACAACAAAGGTCATTTATCTGCATTTAGTTTACACTGGCAACTAGGCCGACTTGAGACAAGTTTTGTTTATGTGAATTATATTGTAATGTAATTAATTATTTGTAAGTCGACATGATGTATTGTAAAGACTCATATAGGTATGAGATCTTATAGGTCATTTTTGATATAGCATGGAGAGGAAATTATGTAATGGTAGAAGATAGCGAAAAGATTTTGTAATAAGGCAGATAGGTTATGTGAGTGAATATCATTCATCAACAGGTTTTTAATTAAGGTTTCTGACAGAGCTTAAACCAGTACTGAATCAAGCATTGCAGATGCTATTTTGAGCAGTACATTGTCTTGGATTTAATTATCCATTTTGTTGTCAGTGAGACTCTTTCATTGAGCAGTGAGCTATAGGTTGTTGGCCTTCCTGCATGTGGAGGCCCCTATTGTAACTAATATTTATTCATATTGGCCAGTGAGTAAATATTGTGGGTCACAAATCCCACCGAGGTTTTTCCCTTACCGGATTTCCTTGCCAAAATATCTTGTGTTATGGTGTGCATTTATGTTGTCTCTGTTATTTCTCTTTGTTGCATTATTAATTGTTTACCGGTACATTAATTTGAGTTGCAAAGTTATAAATAAGTTCAAATATTACATTAACCAGTTAGACATTGATTGACCCCCCCCCACCCCCTCTCAGTGTCTTTGGGACTGTCATTGCATCTAACAATTGGTATGAGAGCTTGGTCCTCTATTTGCAAAAGCCTAACAGCTTGAGGAAGATTCTAAAACCGGTATTGATGGAGAGTTTGAGAAAATAGTTGGAAGGCTTGAAGATTTTGATATTGAAAAATTGAAGAATATCAAACTTGAAGATGATCTGAGGGCTTCCCAGGAATTCATTAAAGGACTTCAGGAGAACCTGGTTATAGAACAAAATAAGAGGAAGGAACTTCATGAGCAAATGCAGAAACATGGTGATGAAAAGGAAACTCTTAGAGATATTGTAGAGAAGTTGAGACAAGAGAATAGTAATATGAGGAATGAAATGCAAGATCTGACCATGAGGCTATGTAAGGATATTGAAGACAAGAAGAAGAATGAAGAAGACTTGACTAGGAGACTTAATGATGGAGCAAATGAAAATCTAAGACTTTGTCATGAGAATGATATGCTAAAGACAAATCTGATTCACATGCAACATGATAAAGAGGAGCTTAGGAGACAAATTGGCATTCTAGAAAATGATTTGATCACTGCAAATGAACACAAAGACAAATTCAAGAAAAATTTAGAAAGACTTGATGACATGTTGAAAAGACAAAAACCTGATGGAGATATAGTTGGACTTGGATTTGAACATGGAGAAAGTTTCGGGGCTGCAAATAATCAAGATCATAGCAAACCGGTAAGACAACCTAATACTTATAAATTTAATGGAAAATATTTTAATTGAAACAAATATGGTCATAGAGAAAATCAGTGCAGATTTAGAAATAATCAGAATACAAATTTACCCACATGTCAATGTTCCAAATGCACTAAAGTTGGTCATAACTCAAAAAATTGCAGAATGAATGTGAAATGCTATGTTTGTGGTAGATTTGGACATTTATTTAATCAATGCAGAACACAAATTGGTCAAGGATATGGAAAGGCTATTCAGAGGAATAATGTAACTTGTTATGCATGTAACAAGATTGGACATATTGTAAAATTTTATAGAAGCAATACTATACTGGCGAACAATAAAGGATCTAATGAGAAAGGAAAAGAAAAGGTAAACAAAATAAAGCAAGAATTTTCAAAACAATGGATTAAGAAGAGAGATCAGAGAGTTGATGAATCTATCTTTGCACCGCTAGAACAGAGTAACACTCCACCGGTAGGAGATTATTCATCTAACTAAGGAATAATCCTTAGGGGGTATGGCAGCAAATTGAAAATCATGCATTCTACCCTCGGTTGATGGTAAGAAGTTATATTTCTTCTTTACCGACAAATATGTTAAGACTTCACTTAACCGGAAAGCATTTAATGCAGTTGTTGGAGAACTTTTTGGTTATAAAACACCGAAAAAACCCTCATTTCAATCCACCAAGCATCCAAGCATTCGAAGAGCGCAAAGAGAGAGCAAAGGCATTCCAAAGGTGAAGCAGCAAGATTTTTCAAGCATTCAAAGATTTCAAGTCAAAAGGTATTTATCTTTCGAAATGGCATCTTCATCTTCTGCACCTAAATTTATTGCAAACCCTACTGTGGTAGAGAACATTAAGCGCCCTAGACCTGTATTTAAAATCATTCCTAAGATCACAAAGAAAGATGATTCCATCAGAGCCTTTTCTAAGATTCCGAAGGGAGTTGCTTTTGTCGAAGACTCGAGGATTTACATTTACTGCAACATAGGAAATTTAGGGTCTGATGACTTGAAGAACATGTATAAAGATGTTATAATTGATTAACAAGGTTTAGTCAAGCCGAAGCATAAGATTGTTAAGGATTTAGGATTTGTTGAAATTCTGAACATTCCTGAATTTTTGGATAAGATAGTTTGTCTTGTACAGAGAAGATTTCATGGAGAGTTTATGTGGCTAGATTTTGTTTTTAAAATCACTAAGGAAGAGATCAGGTAGTTACTAGTTTACCCTCAACTGATACTAGACCCAACAAAAAGAAGAAGATACCAAACAAGGGTGTTATGGACCTAACCGAAGCTACATTTGACAACAGATCTCTTAGGCTTGATGATATCACTGATGCAAATGTGAAATATGTGAGCGTGGCATTTGGATACAAAGTTACACATACAAATAGGTTAAATTTTGTTTCTAATTTGTGTATTCATAGTGCATATGAGATGGTTAAGAAAAATGCTAAAATTGATATCTGTGAGTGGCTTAAGGATGAACTGCTAGATAACTTAAAGAAGATTAAGGGTGACAAGAAGAGAACATTCCATTTTGGGAATCTACTTGTGTGTTTAATGCTTTACTTCATAAAGGAGATACCTGACACTGGTCACAAGGACTTTGCATATGACATCCCGGTAGGTAGACAGATCATGGAAGCTATTACCGGCATTGGTGCTAACAGTGATGACATGGTAAAATCCTATTTCGAAAACTTCCAAACCAAAATGAAGGCTAGAGAAAGGATATCACAGAGTATTGTGGATAAGTATGACAAGCAAATATGTTTTGTAATCAAACATGATGAAACATGGATGGAAGCTGATACTCCTAGAACTATTTGGATAACAGAAATGGGTTATGAAGTTGATCTTAATATTATTGAAGCATATGTCAAGACACTTCTTGATGCACCTAGGGAACCTTTAGAAGAAATTTTTGGCAATGCTGAGACTATTGAGAGTATTGTTTCAATGCAAAAGCAGAGAAAAAGAAGAGAAAAATTCATCAGAGATGCATCCAAAATAGCTAAAGAAGTCAAGAAAAATGTGATGAACTTGAGTGGTATTTCTGCTAGTGAACTGGAAGGACTGGAACCGGTAGCTCATGTTTCACCAGTTGTCACTTCTTCTGATACAGAGAATGGTAAGGTAGCAGAGTTCAAAAGAGTTGAAAGGAGGAAGATGAAACCTTCACCGACACCTTCTCCTTCTCCTAAAAAGGCAAGAACATTAAGGAAGAAGCAACAGGTTGTAAGGGAGCCTAGGAAGAAACTAACTCCAAAGAAGAAATAACCTAAGGCACCAGATACTCTTACACCAGAGGAACTGGTAAATGAAATTACTTGAGATGGTAATCTTTGCAATGTGAATAAACTTTATCGTTCATTCAAGGATTCTAATAAGGACACAATAGAGGAGAGCATCATTTTGCATCTTGACATCTACAAGAAAGTTTTGATTGAGGTTGTAGATGATCTACGTAATGACTTGTACATAAGATTAGAGGCTAAATGAATGTCAGTTATGGAATTGGACAAAAAGTTAAAGGTTGAAGCATTGTTGGTTGTTCACCCCATTAATTCTAGGGAGGAGATTGATGAACTGATTGATAAAGCCAACTGGACAGTTTTTATGAGTGGTCACCGGCAAGTCAGCCTAATAGCTAGGAGAGTGAAAGATATAGCTGATGAAACTATAGACAAATGGGACATATTTTTTGTTGAAAAAGAAAAGAAAGAGAAAAGGGAGAGACAAAAAATGGATAAATCTTTTGTGAAGGTATATCAAAAGGACAAAGGTAAAAGCAAAATTGGTAGTGTACCTATTATAAAGGTCATAGATAACCTTTCTCCACCGATGTAGGACACCCCTCCAATAACCTCAGGAACACCGGTACATATAGACAGTCAACCGGATAAGGAGGCTGAAGAAATAACACATGATGATACTAATCCAGATTCTGAAATTATCTTTACTATGAATGTAGATACACAAGATGTTAATATTGTTATGGATAAAGAGACTATAGAGGTTAAGACTATTGATGCTACAAACATTGAGATCTCTGAGCCACCGGTTAACACTGCTAACTCTCATAACATTGAAATACTGGCAAAGCCTAACACTGAGAAACCGATAGATGAAGAGGTACATACACAGACTAAGAAACTAGCAGATGCAGAGGTAATAACACAGAGTGAGAAACCGGAAGCAACTATAAATAAAGAGGAAACAAATGATGGTAACAAGGAATAAATTGTTATAGTCAAGTATTTGTAGAAAAGAAACTTATTGCATTACCAAGAACATCTACTACAGATTTCAGACCTACAAATGTAACAAAGGTTCTTTTGGATTCAATTAAGAGGATCACAGAGTGCAACGCCTTAGCATACAAGGCCATTGATGATACGTTGCCTATTCTGAATGATTGCACTGGCATGTAAGTTAGAACATATTGATGGTTCTTTGAGTAAATTGGACGCATTGTCCAAATTTATTGCTTCAAATGTTCTAACTGTCGATAAGATCAATGTAGAAACCATTAAGGAAAGGATTCTTTGAGAAGAATATCAAGGACTATACAAAGCATATTGATTCCTTATTACCGGTAGTTAATTCCATAATTTTGGAATACAAAGAATTGTATAAGGAAGCTTGTAAGCCTCACCACCTGACTGAAGACATTGATGAAAAGATTAAGGAAACACAAAAGGAGATAGACAACATAGCAGATAATATGATAGGTTCTTCGGAACTTACCTCAATTCTTGATCAGAAAATGACAGTTTTCGAAGAAAAGATAGAGAAATTGGAGCAGGAAAAAGCAAGGATAAGGTTGAAGGCCCGAGAGCTGAAAAAAAACTTGGTCCAAAATTGGACAGTCTTATAACTCAGTGGGTTGAGCTATCTAAGGAATTAATTCAAGGAGAATGATCACCAGAGCAACATATGCATTATCTAATCGGCATGATCCAGCAGACAGAAACCATTATCTCTGATAATAATAAATTCATGCAGAGCCTGAATCTAATTGTAAAGTGGAAAATCGCGATTGAACCCTAAGTGCTCCCCCCACCACTCCAAGGAGAGAGAAAGGAGGTCGCTAGGGTTGACGGTTTTCACTTAGGGGAGACTTTACATTCAAAAGAGGGGTTGAAACCCACAAGATCCAATCCCACACAATGCAAGATTGGATTCTAAATGAGTTTCAAGGGTTGTGACAGCAAGGCTACCCTCTTTTGTAAAGAATGTAGATAGAAGGATTAAGCTAGGAATGCACGAAAAGTGAGAAAGATTCACTTATAAACAGAGATAGGAATATGGGATGAAGCTGCGGACCTGGAATTAGCAGTAAAATGTTGAGACGACGTTGTCCTGCAAATTTGAGCGAAAGTTGACCGGACGATGGCGCCCGGCGTGCACAGGGTCCTCTGAAAAATCCGCGAAACGAAGGGGGATCTGTTCGTCTCTGCACAAGGATTCCAGATCTTCAATTACAGCCGCGTGCCTGCAACCTACACACAGAAAAGAGAGGATGATTGGGGGGTTAGGGATTAGGGGTTTGCCCTTAGGTCAAACCCCAGTTTTGGAATTAACCAAGAAATGAGAATGCTATAAATGTAAATGATTGTAATGTGAACAAGTACTGATACCTTGTTGTAAGAATGTTTGTATTCCTACATGCGAAGGTGTAAATGTTGTTGTATGTTGTATGTTGTAAGTGATCTCCTCTTCAATGGTTGAATCCTTGTCTTGAATGCAACACTTAGCCTTGAATGGAGACTTAGAATGATCAATTGCTTGAAGGAATGCTTGAATGCTTGAATGTTTGAATATCGTTTCCGCGTCTTGTGCACATATATTCTTCCTTTTTTTCATCTACCTTTTTTGAGAGGGGAAATGTAGTTTATATACTTGCCAATTAGGGTTGAAAGACTGATTTTTGCGACCTTGGGCCGACATAGCAACCTTATTTTCCAATTTGCAAACTAAAAGACCCGAAGCCCCATAAGATACCGGGCCCAAAATAGGTCCAGGGACCAAGGCGCTGGGCGCCATGGTCCTGGGGGACCAGGGCACTGGGCGCCCTAGTCCTGAAGGACCAGGACGCTGGGTGCCATGGTCCCACCTCCAAGGACAGCAGGGTGCAAGGAGGGATCAGGCCAAGGTGCTGAAAAATGCAGTTTTTGATGTCATGGACAAGTTTCAGGGTCTCCATTTAGGTGCAGTGTTGCGTCGCCATCGTGAAGACCCAAATGCAGTCGAAATTGCAAGTGTCACAATTTTAGGACGCTACACTAATATTGGTAGAAATCTTTCAAATTGTAAACAACCGGTTACAAGCTATGAGGTAGAATTTTTTCCTTTTGACATACTTTGTCATTGATGTCAAAGGGGGAGTAGTATGGAGAAAAATGTAAGGAAGAAAATGCACAAAAGAAATCACTTGCTCAGTAGGAGCACACTCTTTTTGGGGATCAGTTTTGGACTTCATTTTTGGATAACAATTTTTGGATTTTTCTCATGAGTGTTGCCATCAATGCCAAAGGGGGAGATTGTTGGCATTCTACACTCACATGAGAATGGTTTGTGTTGTCATTGATGGCAACCAACTGGTAATAGGATTCTACAGGTTCACTAGCAACACAAACATCATTTACCAGCACCGGCAAGCACAACAAAGGTCATTCATCGACATTTAGTTTACACCGACAACGAAGCATACCAAAATCCAAGTTGACATGAGACAAGTTGTGTTTATGTGAATTATATTGTAATGTAATTAATTATTTGTAAGCCAACATGATGTATTGTAAAGACTCATATATGTATGAGATCTTATAGGTCATTTTTGATATAGCATGGAGAGAAAATTATGTAATGGTAGAAGATAGCGAAAAGATTTTGTAATAAGGCAGATAGGTTATGTGAGTGAATATCATTCACCAGCAAGTTTTTGGTTAAGGTTTCTTACAGAGCTTAAACTGGTACTAAATCAAGCATTGCAGATGCTATTTTGAGTAGTACATTGTCTTGGATTTAATTATCCATTTTGTAGTCAGTGAGACTCTTTCATTGAGCAGTGAGCTCTAGGTTGTTGGCCTTCCTGCATGTGTAGGCCCCTATTGTAAGTAATATTTATTTATATTGGCTAGTGAGTAAATATTGTGGGTCACAAATCCCACTGAGGTTTTTCCCTTACCAAGTTTCCTCACCAAAATATCTTGTGTTATGGTGTGCATTTATGTTGTCTCTGTTATTTCTCTTTGCTGCATTATTACTTGTTTACCGGTACATTAATTTCAGTTGCAAAGCTATAAATAAGTTCAAATATTCCATTAATCGGTTAGACATTGATTCACCCCCCCCCCCCCCTCTCAGTGTCTTTGGGACTATCATTGCATCTAACAGATGCAAGTTTGGAACAATCAATTTGTTTTATAGGAGGAAGTTTGATAACATTTATGTGCAACAACTGAGACATAATACTATGTAAATATTCATTCAAAGGAGTGAACTGTCTTTCTCTTTGGAAAAAATTAGAAATAGAAGGCACACCTGCGGTAGCATTCACATGGTTGTTATTGATTGGATCATTGAACTTGATGGAGCTTTTTGTTGGTTTGAAATTTGCAAACGGTTGTTGAACACTCTCCCCTTTATCACTCGGAGCCATATGAGTGGATTTCTCCATTTGACTCACAACCAGTTGATAATTGTGGAGTGTTGCACACAACTGCGGAAAGGAAGTAAACTCAGACAAAAGAAGCTTATCCCTGATATCTTTTTGTAAATTAGAAATGAAAATTCTCTTAATATCATTATCAGGTACATGAAAAGAAATTTGAGCACACAAATGCTTATATCTACCAATGAAATCAGTCATTTTTTCTTTAACGCCTTGTTTACAATGCATTATTATTTTAAAATTATTGGATGAAAGCAATTGCTAGTTGTTGAAAGGAAGTGATAGAATAAGAAGGCAGAGAGCAATACCATTGTAAAGCCTTATCTCTTAGTGTTCTTTTAAATAGTTTTTCAAGCAATCGTTGATCATAAGCACAATCAGTACACAAGGTTTGAAACATTTTGACATGCGTAAGAGGATCACCTTTTCCTTTATAGAGTTCCAATTGAGGGATCTCAACATGTTTAGGCGGCATGGCTTTAACAATATCAAGAGAAAGTGGGCTCGTAACATCAAAGGTGAGCACACTAAACTTGGATTGACTCGTGGAAGCAATTTGTTGTTGTAGAGAAGACACAGTTTGAGCAAGAGTGTTAATTGTCATTTCGGTAGAAGAATTGATGTTAGACATAGGTGATTGAGAAGGTGGTCTGATGTTATTGAAAGAAGGCATGGACTAAGAATAAGATGGAGGGACATTATGATAAGTAGGCATTGGTGATGATTGGGTAGGAAAAGGAACACTTAAGGAGGAATAAATTTGTTGAAGGAATTGCCCCCTTGTGTCATACTAATTGGTTGAGGAATAGTAGGAATACTCATGGAAGACATAGGTAATGATGGAGGATTAAATGAAGAAGAGGGATTTCCCCCATGACCCATGGTTGTAGGAATGACATTTTGAGTTGAAGTAGCCATGATGTTGGATGTGAAAGTAGGAATACCATTCATAGGAATATTCAAAGGAATTGAAGGATTGTCTTGTATTGAAGGTTGTGAATAACCTAGGGTTTCAGCACAACTCTTGATAGGCATGACATTAGAATCAACAATATATGTGCAATGCCATGCAATATATCATTTCCATTCTTATCACTTTGAATCATGTGCTTAAGGCCTTCAATTAATAGAAGAGCTTCACTATTAGGGTATTCTTGGGACTTCCAGTGTTGAAAGTTATCAAATTGATTATCTAATGTGAAAAGTTGATCTAAAGAAACCCTAGTTAGAGCTTCTTCTTCATCATGAGATCCATCAATGGGGTGAATAGGCACATGATTAGGATGGGAATAATTAGCATGATCCTCATTAAACAACTCACCCAAATTAGGCTCCATATCCTCGATAATTAAACCTTTAATTCTAGTGCTTCGTCTAATGGGGATAAGATAGGTAGGAATAATAGTGGTAAAACTCATGCACCAGAGGAAAAATTTGAATTTTGAATTATGAAACAAAGCCTACAAAATTGGTTAATGCAAAATTTAAGAAAACAATGATTACACAATTTTTGAACTTTGTTGGAAGAAGGGAATGACACAATTTCCAAAAATGAGAGGAAATTGGAATTTTAAAATTAGGGCCAAGGGAATACCACTTAATTTTAAAATCAGGGAAGATTATAATTAACCTCTTAATTTTAAAAAAATTCTTGAAAGTTGAAATGTTGAATTTTGAAGGTATTTTCGATTCTAGAGGGAACAAAAATCAATAAAATCAACAAATCTTCTAGATTTAGGCTATTAAATACAGTCATAACAATCTCCCAAAATTTTGGGAAAAAAGTCGAGGACCGTGGCGGGAACGCACATGGTCCGACCAACTTTTTTTGAAATTTTGAGGGATGGATATTACGATGATTTTAAAGCTAACCCCAAAAAAATGGCAATTTTTATGATTTCTAGATGGGCAAAATGAAGGCGGAAATGTGAAAATAGGACCCTATTAGGGTTTTGAAGAAAAAGAGGAATTGAATTGCAATTTTGAAAAGGGTCAAACCTAATGGATAGGGACACCTTGGAAAATGTTTAGATATTTGAATGTAAATAAAATTGATTTGAAATTCTCACAAAATCCAATTAATTTTAAAAATTAGGGTTTGATGACCTAACCACCTAATTTTTAAATTTGAATTTTGGGAAGAAGGGGGGAATTGAAAATTTGAATTGTAGGATTACAGAAAAATCTGAGAACAATCAGAAATCTGAAAACTAAATGGAAATCCAATTTTTGCACAAGTTCAAGATGATTTTTGAAAATTAGGGTTCTGACGAGTAACCTCTTAATTTTGTAAATTTTATTTACAAATTGAACAAGACAAGGAGGAAATTGAATTTGACAAACAAAATAATTTTTAGATCTAAGATAACCACAAGCAATTTTTACAAATCACAAGTTCAATTTTAATTTTAAAAACTAGGGTTTTTAATGATTTAACCACTAAGTTTGCAGAAATTTAAAACTTGTAAATGAAAAATATGCAATGTTGTTCAAAGGAAAGAATGCTTCATATCGCGTTCACCGAAATGTAATGGTGGAAAAATGGTGAATGATAGATCAAGAAGGAAACTACCCTTTCCCTTAGAGAGAGATGAGAGTTTCTCTATTGATTACCCTTCAAACACTTTTCACCATGTTACATTAGGAAGAGGAGAGGATAATTCACTAGATTCAATCTCTCCACACGAAGATGGTAGATTAAATTCTAAATGAAGTGGGAATGATAAGTTGATCCCCTCTTCCTTGTTTCAAATGAAAAGGAATTGATTGAATCATACAGTGCAAAAGTGACAAAGAACTGATTATAACTTGAGATCGGAATATGGGATGAAGTTGTGCACCTGGATGTGGCAGTAATATGTCGAGACAAAGTCGCCCTGCAAATTTGAGGAAAAGTTGTCTGGACCGTGGCAAGAATATACACGGTCCTCTGAAAAATCCACGAAATAAAGAGGGTTTTTCCACCTCTGCAAATGAAGCCCGAATCAGAAAGTACAACTGCGCACTTGCAACCTACACACAAAAAAGAGAGGAAAATGGGTTGGGATTGGGGGTTTGCCTTTAGCTCAAACCCCAGTTTTGGAATTAATCAAGTAATGAAAGAAAGTAATTGCAAGTATATATAAATGAAAGACTGAATTGTAAATCACCTCAAGGGAGGTTGTAGTAGCAATGTTGATAGAAATGATTGTATGGAATTGTATGTTGAAATCAATCTCCTCTTCAATGGTTAAATCCTTGACTTGAATGCAACACCTAGCCTTGAAGGGAGACTTGAGAATGCTCAATACTGGAAAAGAATGTTTGATCACTTGTGCAACTTGAATCTCTCCAACTTCAATGTCCCCAATTTATGAAAATGAGAGGACAAATGCCCCTTAAATACATGTTAGTGGATCTGAATTTCATCACGGGCTGACATCGGGGGAGTTTCCCGCCCAATGCACAACCAATAATGCAACCCTAGGAAGGGTCCTGCCCCAAAATAGGGCAGGGACAGGGGTGCCACACCCCTAACCTAGAAGGACAAGGGCACCACACCCCTTTCTAATGGGGGATATTGTCGCCACACCTCTATGCTACCCCTTTTTCTAGGGCAGAGTGTGGACGAGGTGATGCAGAAGAAAAGGAAGAAGTTGTTTCTGAAAGATGAGAAATCTTCGGTCTCCGATCAAGCTAGAGGATTCAAACTCACGTGCGTGAGGACCTTAATGTAGTCGAAAATTGCTAGGGTCGCAATTTTATGACACTACACTAATCCTAAATTTTAAAGCATGATTCTTTTGATATTATTATTTTTCATTTTTTTATTTTTTTTTTCTTGAAATGTAATTGGCTGATAGAATTTTGGTGGCAGTTTTATTGAATTTTAATTAGAAAAAAATATAGAAATTAACTTTTTTTTGGGCATTGTATTCAATGTTTTCGGAAAACTTTAAATATATGAAGCATTTATTATGGACTGTTGGCATTGTCATCACCAACTTATGGTGATTGCACATCAAGAAATATGAAATGAATGAATTGATGCAGATATAATTCAATACTTATTGAATAATCAGTAATTTTTAATGCTTAGTACAAGATTTCATTAATTTCTAGGTTTAAAAAACTTATTTGCATTGGCATGCATTCTACCATTCTCTTACTGCACAGAAATGAGGGATTTCATCTAGATTGAAACAATAATGGATAACAAAGGCAGTGAACCCTATAATCAAAATAAAGTGATAGTTCTACACGTAGCCACCTCTACAGACGTTTAGGTATGATCTTCTTCCCAAATTCTTTAATTTTTTTTGGTGATTTCTGAAATTGCATTTAGGTATTGATTTGCTTCCCAAATTCTAGGGTTTTTTGGCAGTTTTTGAAACTACATCTAGGGTTTTGTATTTTGTTCAACCTTGGGTTTCAAATCATTGTCCTCCTCTGAACCAACTTGTACAAATTCCAATCGCTTTCCTTGAGAAGCCTCTTTCAATATTATACAATGAAGTTTCAATAACTTTTTAGCATAATCAAAGTTGAAATTGATTGAAATTTTGATAAACAAAAGGTGTATAGTAATTCATTTATATTGAGTGAAATTTTTAGGTTGAGAGAAGGAAAAGAATGATAATTACATGTGTTGATATCTGGATAAACAAGAGGTGCATTTGAAGAGTTGCTCCTTCAAACCCACATCACCACAGAGGTTGCATTCAATGGAAACAATCTCTGATTCAGTGCTTTTCACAGTCATTTTATTGGAGTTTTGCAACAGAGTTTCCATGTATTCTAACCCTTGTTCTACTACTTTGAATAGTATGAAGTTGGTAAATATAAGATTTAATTATACAAGCAAGTTTTCTTCATGCTTGTTCTTGGGAAAAATAAACTATACGTGTAGATTTGTGGAGTGTGCAATTATAACATGTTTAATGAGTTTGATAGTGGACTCTTTCCTACCATTACTATGGAAAATATACACTTAGAGTATTAACCAGTTTGATGTAGTCATTGACTTCCTCAGACTTAACAACCTTGTTAAAACCCATAGTTTCATAAAATTGCGCCTCCTACAATTTTAATCATGTTTGAGGTCCTCACATTGGTGACGACACCCTCCTTTCTGACCAAGAGCCCTTTCTGCATTTTCACCCCTTGCCCACTTCCTGTTTGAGCCTTGAGGTAGCCTCAGGGCCCTGTCTGGGCTCTAAGATAGGACAGGAAAGGGGCGTGGTTCCCCTATCCCCCTTAGACATGGGCATGGAGTCCCTGTCCCACCCTCTTAGGGTGCCCCAAGATAGGTCCCCTCAGCCTTATCTGCACTTCAGGATCCCAAATCTCCCCAATGTTGGCCTTTGGTGATATGAATTAATATTTTGAGGCATGTATAAAAAGGGAGTTGGTTTTCTCATTTGCATAAGAAGGAATGGGAAGCAAGAATTAGATAAGCAAGCATAGGCAAAGATATACATCATCAGGCATTCAAGTGTTCAAGTCTTCTTCATTCATTCATTGGAGCAAAATTTCAGCATTCATTTGCAAGCATGTGTATGTGTTAGGGTTTTGTCATGTTACATGCCATTTCATGCAACACTTATGATTACATTCAAAAAGTAAAGAAATCATCATCAACAAATTGCAGATCTACAAGGTATACATTTCCATTGTTTACATTCAAGCCTTTGCAATTACTTTCTTTCAAGGTTGATTCCTCAGTCAGGGTTTGACTAAGGCAAACCCCTATCCACAACCCCTTTTCCTCTCTTTTGTGTTTGTAGGTTGCAGGTGCACAACTATAATTATAGGTTTGGGCTTCATTTGCAAAGACAAAAGAACCCTTTTCATTTCGCAGATTTTATGGAGGACCATGTACACTCCCGCCACAGTCCTGATGAATTTCTCCAAATTTGTAGGGCAGATCTGTATCAGTCTAGTTAGCTCAGATTCGAAGTTACAACACGATCCCAAATTGGTAGCTCTTCATTTCACTCATTTTCTCTCTCTTTTCCACATAGTCAACAAGTTAACTTTCTCATTTACAAAAGAGGGAAAATCACACTTCAACCCTTGCAATCCACTTGGAATTCACATCCTTGTTTCCCTTGGATTTGGATCTAGTGGATTCAAGCCCCTCTTTTGAATGTAAAGTTACTATAAGTAAAAATCATCCTAGTGGCTTCCTTTCTCTCTCCTAGGTGGGGAGTCACTAGGATCCAATTTTCCACTTTACATTTTGGTGAGCCCGACATCTTACACATTAATTATGATTTCTCATTATTAGATCTAATTAATTGCGATTTGGATTTCAAATTTTCATTGCCAAGTTTGATCTATTTGCAATTTTTAGAGGTTAATTGCATAAAAACCTTAATTTTTCATTTTGAGGAAATTAAGCTTGTGAAGTGCAACATTTTAATTGCTCAGATCTGATTTATATTTTAAAATTACAATTCAAATCTGTCTCTTTATTCTGAAAATTCAGTGGTTAAATCATAAAACCCTAATTTTTAAGATCTTTCTATTTTCGACCTTTGACTGTGAATTTGACCGATCTAGACATCTCCAAGTCAGTTGTTTTTTTGGATTCTACAATAATATCATAATACCTATCATCCTTGAAAATCTCAAAAAAAGTTGGTCGGACCGTGTGCACTTTCGCCACGGTCCTCGGCTTTTTTCTTGAAATTTTAGGAGACGGAATTGACTGTATTTTTTTGCTCAAATCCAAAAATTTGGCCTACTTTATCAATTTTAACACCCTCTAAGGTTGAACACAAATTCAAATTTCAAATTTGCAGTTCAAATTCCATTTTCCCTCCTTTATTAAATTTTTTATGCATGTATGGGGTGAACATTATTCTTATTTGATCATCAATGAATATGGAGTTCTTATCTTATTTTGCTAATTCAATTTTGAGTTACATTAAAGATGTTCGTGATGTTCCCTTTCATGCATATGATGATAATTTAGTTCTCCCTTTAATTCATAGTTATGATTTACCCTCTCCCAACATTAATCTCATTAATGAGGGCACATTGGTGTAAAAAGGGAATATGGACACTTCTTTCAAAGATCTCCCTCCTAAAGATGAATCTTTGGAGAATTGTGTTCCTTCTTCTCCTACAAAGTACCTCCCTCATAAGGACTACTTGGTGCAAGAGGATGATATTATTACTACTTATCTTAGTGGTACCATACCTTCTTTTCATGATCTTTCCTCTAAAGATGAAACATTAATTACATATGATAGTCATTTTTCTAATGAGTGTCTTGAACATAAAGATACCTTAGAACAAGAGGATGATATTATTTCTTATCATAATGCTCTCTCTCTCAAAAATCAAAAGCCTAACAAAAATCAAATCAATTCCATTCATGTTCGTAGGAAACCAAAAATTCTTCTTGATTATCATGTTGTGCCTTACACATATACTAATGAGGTAGTTGATGAGAACATAAGTGAAGAATCATATGCTTTCTTAGTTCCTACAATCCTCTCTTAAATTCACTCCAATACACCATATCCTACCAAATAAGTTCCTAAAGAAGGACTCTTAGAGGATGATTGGGGGTCTTTAGATTTCACTCCTACCTTGTCTAGAAAGTCTAAGATGCCTGAATTTCATATTCCCAATTTTTTTCTTAACACAAATCTTGAAATTTATTGGGCCTCTTTAAACTTCAATCCAATTCCCCCAAGAGTGAACCTTCTTTTGAACATACACATGGATGCAATGGACAAATGCTTGAATGTGAGCGACAAAGTCATAAGAAATCACACTTTCCTTTGTCCACATCTTCTTCTTCTCCATTGTCTTGTAAATCCACACCTTCTCATTCTCATTTTGAGTTAAGAAAATGTGTTGACAAATCTTCTAAATTCCAACTTAATATTTCTTCTTTGTCCTAAGCGAAGAAGAAAACATAAACAACATTCTCAAAATTCTTCATTTTGTAAATATCATCAAACCCATGACCATTCTGCTAATGAGTGTCAGGCTTTGAAAACACAAATACAACATTACATTGATTCGGGCATTTTACAAATAATATCTTACAATGAATGGCATATTCATCATGATCATTTAAAATAACATTCAAGTTTCTATTATGTTGCTCCTCACTATGTGATATAGTTAGCCTACTTATTGGGGGCTCTTTGTCATTCATGGTGGTACAATTTCAGGTGCAATCATACTTAGTGAGCAACATAATAGTCTATTTATTTTTGCCTCTCTGCTTGGGGGGAAAGAATATTTCTTTTCCTCTTTCTATGGTTTCATTGTTTTCTTCATGAGGGTACATTATTCATAAACTTGATGTCCTTTCTTGCATGGAGTATTTCTTCATGCGATCACATGTCTGTTCCGTGAGTGGGATCTTCTCCTTGCTTGAAACGGTATGTCTATTATGAACAATCTCCCCTCAGAGAAATTTTTTGAATCTTATTCTTTCTCTCTCTTTTAAAATTACCTCTTCTATTGTGTTATTCATAACTTGATGTCCTTTCTTGAATGGAGTTATCCTCATGTGAGCGCATGTTTGTTCCTTAGTTAGGATGTATTCCTTGCTTGAAACCGTACGTCCCTTATGATTAATCTCTCTCTCAAATATGTGTAGTTCTTCTTATTGTCCTACACTTGGGGAGTATTGATCTCTCTCCCTCTCTCTTTCTCTAAGGATCCACTTTTCCCTATTGTGTGGGTGGTGTGAGCTTTATTATTTAATGTCATTCCTTGTACAGAATTGTTGGTTGTTTGCCCAAGGATTATCTCTTGTACAAGAGGTATAAGTCCTTGATTACAACCTCTTTTCCACTTGGTAATGTACATCTATGATAAATTCACCCATCCCTCTTGGGGATAAGCGTGAGTCAGCCTTCATCAACAATCCCTTTCACCTAGAAATAAGAGGAAGGATTGCATTCTTGTTCTCTATTGCGCTTCATTCTGGAAGATGTTATGTTTGTCTAAGATAACTCCTCTTGGGTGTAGATGTCTTTTGAACAAATATCTCTTCTCCTCCAAGTATCACCTTTACACTTACAGCAAGATATCTCTTTTCAACTATCTTATCCTTGCTTGAAGAGTATTCCCTCTCTTGCTTGGATTTATGAAATTGTTGCATAACGGGTATCTTCTTTGTGATAAAGGTAGGTATACTTGTTCTTATTTCTTTAAGATTGTTGGTGTAAATAAATATTCATTTTGGATATTATTACACTTACTTAAGTTAACTTAGGATAATGCATCTCTTCGTAGTTTGGATTTGAGACACTTAGAGAAGTGTGCACATAGGGATAGAGCTTGTAGGAGAAATTCCACCTTTTGTGGTCTTATTTTGCTGTTACACTCCACATTTGGTGGGTCATCCACCTCTTGTGGAATATTATATTATTTCTCCTACCTACCCTTAGTATTTCTTACCTACCCTTGTTTCTCATTGAGCCACATGTCATATTTGTGTGCTCATACATCCATATGGCCTTGCCTATATAAGCAGGCCTCTATTCATTGTATTGGTTAATCCAATTGATCATTTTGCATATTGATGAGAATACAGTTTGTTCTTGTCATTATATTGTCTCTTTTATGCTCTTCATTGTGCCCTTGATCTTGGCAAAATCCTACATGGTATCAGAGCTATTGGGGCTTCATTGATTGGTTTTTGGAGACATCGTGGAAGGCTTCCATTTTTGGATTTGGGGATCTTCATTTTTTGGGGGTGTCATACAGCGATTTGGACATCACCGTTGAATCCGAGAGGCCGTTTCCATAAATTTCGACTATAAAGTTGACCTATTTTGGTGAGAAATTTTTTTTCCCCATTTTGGCTATTATCGTACAGATTTCGAAATTCTTTTAATTTATTTTTCGGAAAAAAAAAATTATTTTATGAAAAATTTTGAAAAAATCAAAATTTTTTTTTTTTTTTTGGGCGCTGTGTTTGGGGGTCCGCAGACCCCCCCGTACTTGCATGTCGCAGGTGTCGCAGGGTTGTACTCTGCCATTTGTCGGAACCGACCCGTGCCACCTACCTGTACTCGCCGCCACCGCCCAGGTCTCCTCCCGCCGACGCCCAGGTTCACCACCGCCCACGTTGCCACTGCCCTCTGGAGCCCATTATCGCTGGTCTCCGCCTTCGACAGCTCCCCACTGGCCCCTCGGCTCCGGCAACTCCCTCCGCCGATGACCACCAAAATAGGCAGCCTCGCATCCGCCATGTGGCAGGCGGCCACTGGCCCACGGTCGACTTCTGTACGCCACTGTACAGTGCCACGTCAGCAGCCGTACTGCACAATCACCTACACAGTCAGCATTCAGTATAGTATGGATGCCCGATCAGCAGGGAGGCGAAGTTTTTGCGACGGTCATACGACTATCAAATTTAACATAGTGAATTGCTGATGTCAGCACCACATCAGCATTTTTTGAAAAAATTTTGACCCCTCTCCATTGAGCTTTTCAGTTTTGCAGTCCAACTTTGAAAGGCCATATCTTGCTCATTTTTGCTCCTTTTTTGGTGCAATTTTTTTTGAAATGGGCTAAAATTTTGTGATCTTCATAGTGGTGTGGTTATTTTCTGATTTTGGTGCACAATTGTTTTAGAATTTTCAGATTCTCTCAGCTGTACCTATCCGATCCTCAATTCTGCAACTTCAAAGGCCTCGTTCGAGCTCATACAACCTCCTTTTCAGGTGCCATTTTTTTTTTAAGTGCTTATTTTTTCATCTACTTTCATAATCTATGATCAGATTTTAGATATTTTGAGTGGAAATTGTACTTTCAGATATTCATCTTATTTGGCCTATTAGGTACTTGTAAATTGCTTGGATCTTAGTTAGATCTCTTGCATTATCAGTTTGAGACTCTTTTGGCCTTATTGAGGTAGTTGTAAAATTGTAAATCAGAAGTCCACTTTGCCATTTTTTGCAAGTGGCCCATTGTATACACACTACTTATAAAGTGCCAAAATCATCACATTTGGGGGGGGGGGGTCTTTGATTGAGTGAATTTGGGGGGGTGTCTTGTGTGATTGTGCCTCTCTTTGTGCTCTTTCCATTTTTGTTGCAATGAGTCCTAATAAATTTCCACCTTTAACTCCACATAATTATGCATCATGGAAAATTAAAGTATGGAGTAAATTAATGGAAAAGGGTCTCACACACTACATAGATGGAACAATAACAGCAGCACCTGATCCTAAAATGCTCAATTAGAATGGCTCACAAAGAATTGCATGGCTCTTGGAACTTTACGCAAGTATGTATCAGATGACCTCATTTTTCACATTAAGAAGTGTAAAACAATTAAAGAGGCTTGGGATATGTTTCAGAAATTATATGGACAAGTTGATGAAATCAGAGGCTATCAGTTTGACAATGAGCTCACCAACTTGGATCCCAAGAGTTTTGATACAATCCAAGATTATGTCACCAAAGCAAATGAGCTAAGAGCAAAGCTTAAGGATTGTGGAATTGACAAAAAGGATGCTCAATTGATATTCAACTTGTTGGACAAGCTTGCACCAGAATATGCAACATTTGTATCTAGCTTCCAAACTCATCATTTGACAGTGGGGAGTTCCTATGTTATGCCTTCATTTGATGCTTTCACGGAAATGTTGATATTGGAACAAACTAAGTCGTTGAACATGGGGTTTCTCAAGTCTTCAAAGTCCAAGGCTTTGGTGGCTAATCAAGGGAATCAAGGAAGTCAAGGCAAAGATTCCAACAAGAAGAAGAAGCACTCTAAGTCTAAGCCACACCAGGAAAAAGGGAAATCATCCTCTCCATCACAAGGCGATTTTTCATCCTCTTCCAAGAAGGGGACACCACCTAAGAAGGATAAACCAACTTGTGCATATATCAAGAAGTATGGTCATGATGAACATCGATGCCACGCAAAACAAGTTGATGAGTTAACCAATCTTCTCAAGAAAAACAACATCAACTTGCCATCCGCCTACACAAAGAAGGATTCATCTCCTTCCTCTTCCTCATAGTCTAAGGGAAAAGGGCAAGCATTTGTGGCTACAACAGGTTCTTCACAGCAATGGATACTTGACTCGGGTGCCTCATATCACATGGGGTCTACAAAGGAATAGTTTTCTTCATTGGAGCCATCTAAGGTACCTCACATTTACATAGGTGATGACACACAAGTAGAGGTTGAAGGGAAAGGTTCAGTTGACATGGATGATGGAACATTTGAGAATGTTCTCTATGTTCCTAACTTGTCTACCAACCTTCTCTCCATCTACCAAATCACTCACTATGGGAATGGGAAAAAGGTTGAGTTTACACCAGATTCAGTTGTGGTAAAGGAACTTGATGATGATGCCTTGGTAGCAGTGGGACAAGTCAATGACAACTCAAGGCTTTATTCATTCTCCCACTTTGTGCCAAGTTCACCTTCTAGGGCCTTGCTTACTCATTCAAATTCAAAAAGTAAGCTATGGCATGAGTGGTTTGGTCACCTCAACTACTGCTATCTTCAGCAGCTCAGCACTAAAGACATGGTCACAGGTCTACCTCGAATCAGTTTTTCAGAGGGTGTATGTTCAGGTTGTTCCATGGGCAAGCATCCCGAAGAGAAGTTTGATAAAGGCAAAACTTGGAGAGCTTTGGAAGTTCTTCAACTTGTTCACAGTGATGTAGCAGGTCCATTTCTAGCACCTTCATTTAGTAAGGCCTGCTATGTTCTCACCTTCATTGATGACTACTTCTGCTTCACTTGGGTCTGCTTTCTCATTCATAAGAGTGAAGTATTTGACAGATTTCAGGACTTCAAGACTCATGTGGAGAAGCAATCAAGGAAAGTGGTCAAGATTCTTCGCACAGATAATGGAAGGGAATATGTGAACAAGAGACTTGAGGATTTTTGTACATTTGAGGGGATTGATCTTCAGCATTCTATCGCATACACTCCACAGTAGAACAGGGTTGCAGAACGCAAGAATAGAACTCTCAAAGAAATGGCTAGTTGTATGATACATGCACGTTCTCTTGATCCCGCCTTTTGGGCAGAGGCTATCAGTTGTGCCACACACATCCAGAATCGGGTTCCTCACAAAGCTTTGCAAGGTATTACTCCTTTTGAGGCTTGGGCTAGTAGGAAACCGATTGTGAGACATTTCAGAGTCTTTGGGTGTCCAGCATGGGCTCGCATACCTCCATAGAAATTCAAGGCATTGGAACCGCAGAGTCGGCCTTGCATATTTGTTGGATATCCTGAGGGTGTTAAGGCATACAGATTGATGGATCCAGAGACACATGAGGTGTTCATTGAGAGGAGTGTTCACTTTGAGGAAAGCTCTCCTATCTTAGCCTCTCTACCTCCTCCACCTTCCTCCATTGTGGATAGTGATGTTAGTGATTCAGATGATGAGACTCCTACAACTCCGACTCGTAGGGTTATACCTCCATAGGGTCCACTTGTAGTTTAGGAGCCTCGTTCTCCACCTCCACCTAGACCTCATTGGGCTCGACAGACACTTGAGTCCGCGGGTTCTCTTGTTGGGGATCCTTCGGATACACGGAGAACTCGATCACAACATCAGGATCTTCCACATGCATTCATTGCTACCGCTTCTGATCCACAGACATTTAGGGAAGCATCAGGGGTTCCTGAGTGGGACCAAGCTATGGAGGAAGAGTATAGTTCCTTGACGAGGAACAACACATGGGATCTAGTCCATCTCCCTAAGGGGAGAAAGATGGTTCGATGTAAGTGGATCTATTGAACCAAGTTTGTAGCGGATGGTAGTGTGGATAAGTATAACGCTCAGCTTGTTGCAAAAGGTTTCTCTCAGGTTGCAGGTGTTGACTATACTGAGACCTTTGCACCCGTAGCCAACATGAACTCCATTTGTTTGACACTTGCTATTGCTGCAGCTCATGGTTGGGATGTACATCAGATGGATGTGAAGAGTGCTTTTCTTCATGGTGATCTTGATGAGGAAATTTATATGGAGCAGCCACAGGGTTTCATCCAGGATACTTCCTTGGTTTGCAGACTAAGGAAATCTCTCTATGGCCTTAAGCAGGCCCCCAGGGCTTGGTACACCAAGATGGATTCCTTTCTTCTCTCCGCAGGGTTCACCAGGTGTCATTCTGATCCAAATGTCTACATTTTGCGATAGGATGACTCTCACTTGATACTTGTACTCTATGTTGATGACTTGATCATTACAGGGAGCACTTCATCCATCATTAGCAGGGTCAAATCTTCTTTGCATGATAGATTTGCTATGACTGACTTGGGTCTTTTGCACTACTTTCTCGGGATAGAGATTTCACAGTCACCTTCTGGGATTACACTATCGCAGCCCAAGTATGCTCTTGATCTACTTGCACACTTTCATATCGCTGATTGTAAGCTTGCCCCGACTCCCTTTCTTTCAGGAGTCAAGCTTGAGGCTCAGTGTTCTTCTCCACCAGTTGATGCCACTTTGTATCGTCAGCTTGTGGGTAGTCTCATCTACTTGACTCATACACGCCCTGATATTTCATTTGTAGTTGGCATGGTTTCCCGCTTCATGTAGGAACCACATGAGCTTCATTGGAAAGCTACCAAACGCATCCTTCATTACATCCAGGGTACACATCACTATGGGATTCACTATGCAGCAGGCACAGGACTTCGCTTGGTTGGTTACACAGACTCCGATTGGGCTGGCGATCTAGTTGATCGTAAGTCTACTTCTGGTTATAGTTTTCACCTTGGTTCAGGCCCCATTTGTTGGCAGAGCAAGAAGCAACATGCTATTGCTCTCTCTTCGATTGAGGCTGAGTATCGAGGCGCTATTAACGCAGTGACTAAGACCATTTGGCTCCAGCAGATTCTCACAGAGTTTGGTTTCACCACTCCACGGCCGATAGTTCTACATTGTGACAATCAGAGTGCTATTGCGATCTTGAAGAACCCGGTCCAGCACCAGCGGACCAAACACATCGAGATTCATATGCACTATATCCGAGAGCTCATCCAGGAGCATGTCATTGATTTGCAGTATTGTCCTACAGCAGAGCGGGTTGTTGACATATTCACCAAACCTTTTACCGAGAGTAAGTTCCAGCAGTTGCGAGCTCTCTTGGGGGTGTGGGATGTGTCATTAGGGGGGGTCAGCTGACTTCTCCTTCCTCTCTTATGGGGGGGACTTTTTCCTCTTTGAGGTTTTGTCCTTCTTCTTTGAGAGTCTTTTGTACATTCATCTCTCTTTTGGGGGGGAGTTTTTTCCCACTGGGTTTTCTCCCTTTCTCCGTTTGTGAGAGAGTGCATTGCATAGTTTTGCTTGCATTTGCATATTGTACATGGGTACCTATCATGGCCTAGTTGTCGAGACCCATCTTGCATTGTTGACTTGAGTCTTCATTCCCCTAAGTTGCACTTAAGGGGGGGTGTTGGTGTAAATAAATATTCATTTTGGATATTATTACACTTACTTAAGTTAACTTAGGATAATGCATCTCTTCGTAGTTTGGATTTGAGACACTTAGGGAAGTGTGCACATAGGGATAGAGCTTGTAGGAGAAATTCCACCTTTTGTGGTCTTATTTTGCTGTTACACTCCACATTCGGTGGGTCATCCACCTCTTATGGAATATTATATTATTTCTCCTACCTACCCTTAGTATTTCTTACCTACCCTTGTTTCTCATTGAGCCACATGTCATATTTGTGTGCTCATGCATCCATATGGCCTTGCCTATATAAGTAGGTCTCTATTCATTGTATTGGTTAATCCAGTTGATCATTTTGCATATTGATGAGAATACAGTTTGTTCTTGTCATTCTATTGTCTCTTTTATGCTCTTCATTGTGCCCTTGATCTTGGCAAAATCTTACAAAGATATCAACATTAGTCTATGTTGACATCTTAAGGGGGGGCACCCACGCTGCTCCTTTGTACTATACTTCTCCCATGCATTGTATAGTGGGAAATTCTTGGAACCAGAGGGTGGATTCTTAGAGCAAGGTGTCGTCACTTTTCTTGTACAGTGGGACATTCTTGGAACCAGAGGGCGACCTCTTAGAGAAAGGTGTCATCACTTTTCTTGTACAGTGGGACATTCTTGGAATGAGAGGGAAGCCTCTTAGAGCAATATGTCATCACTTTTTCTCTTGTATAGTGGGACATTCTCGGAACTAGAGCATAAACTCTTAGAGCGAGATGTCTTCACTTCTTTTCTTATACAGTGGGTCATTCTCAGAACTAGAGCATGGACTCTTAGCGAGAGATGATGCCACTTTTCTCTTATGCAGGGTGATTATTCTCGGAACCAAAGCATAGACTCTTAGAGTGAGACGGATAGCAGCGGCAACATTATGAGGGGAACAACAGATGAACAATGGCAACAAAACAGTTTTCCCAAGGCCTCCTACAACTAGCCCTACTATTGGTAAGTGATTTGCTTTATAAACTTAGTCAATTAGGAGGTGCTCTGCAATTCTAGTTTTAGTTGTGCTTAAATTGGATATCAATCTGGGTATAGATCTGGAACCGTGGGATCCGCATTCTTCGAAACTAAATCTCGATCTGGGACTGTAGGATGGGCGGTTGTTCCAAGAAATGGTTATGGGACTAGATATGCCCTTAGATATAGTAGGGCAATGAGACGAACAGGCGAGGATGCTAGCTTTGACACATGTACTATACATTCTATACAAGTTGTAGCATACTCGGGCATAGACTCCTATGAGGCACTATGAACCTCTCTTGCACACACACGCGCTTAAGGTTGGGTGGAAATAATGGTGTTCCCACTCTCCTCCCTTACATGGATCACCTAGACAAGCTCTAGGGGTTAGATTTTCGGGTCCTTCTCTCCATGGATAACCTAGTTTTAGGGGCGAGATGTCCATGGTTTCTCTCTTGTTCACCTTTCTTCTCATGGATCACCAAAGTGTGTATTTATGTCCTCTCTCTTCTTCCTCTCATGAACCCATAGTTTTGCTATTGATGGTTCATAGATGATGCCAGCTCTGCTCTTTTATGTGATCTCTTGTTTTTATGTGATGACATTGGTCTTTGTGTCCTGATTAGTTGTTGAGACATCTGACTATCGAGGTCTCTTCAGCTAGTTGGTTTGTTGTCTTGTGTCTTGTCTTGTCGTGTGCCTTTGCGCTTTGTTTTTGTTTTGTGCGTCTTACTCCTTTTTGTTTTGTGTGCTCTTTCATATGTTTGAGTGAGTTAAGATCCTAAGATTGGGGACTTGGTTCCTTGAGATTAGTGACATCTTATACTCTTTGTGACCTTGCTCTGCATCTCTCATCTGCATCTCTCTTTTCTTCTACTTTACCAATAGTATTGGCGTAAGTAATACTCCCACTAAAATGGGGGCTAAATGTAGTGTCATAAAATTGTGCCTCCTACAATTTTCACCATATTTGAGGTCCTCACCTTAGCAATGACACCCTCCTTTCTGACCAAGACCCCTTTCTGCATTTTCACCCCTTGCCCCCTTCCTATTTGAGCCTTGAGGTAGCCTCAGGACCCTATCTGGGCCCCAAGATAGGTCAGGAAAGGGGCGTGGTGCCCTTGTCCCCCCTACGACAGGGGTGTGGCGCCCCTGTCCCACCCTCTTAGGGTGGCCCCAAGATAGGTCCCCCCGGCCCTATCTGTACTTCAGGATCCCAAATCTCCCTAATGTCAACCTTTGGTGAGATGAATTAATCTTCTAACACATGTATAAAAAGGGAGTTGGTTTTCTCATTTACATAAGCAGGAATGGGAAGCGGGAATTAGATAAGAAAGCATAGGCAAAGATATACATCATCAAGCATTCAAGTCTTCTTCATTCATCCATTGGAGCAATATTTCAACATCCCTTTGCAAGCATGTGTATGTGTTGGGGTTTTGTCATGTTACATGCCATTTCATGCAACACTTGTGATTACATTCAAGAATTAAAGCAATCATCATCAACAAATTGTAGATCTACAAGGTATACATTTCCATTGTTTACATTCAAGCATTTGCAATTACTTTCTTTGAATGTTGATTGCTCAACTAGGGTTTGACTGAGGCAAACCCCTATCCACAATCCCTTTTCCTCTCTTTTCTGTGTGCAGGTTGTAGGTGCGCAGTTGTAATTGCAGGTTTGGGATTCATTTGCAGAGACAGAAGAACCCTTTTCATTTTGCGGATTTTGTGGAGGACCATGTACACTCCCGCCATGGTCCCAATGACTTTTCTCCAATTTTGTAGGGAAGATCCGTATCAATCTAGTTAGCTCAGATCCAAAGTTACAACATGATCCTGAACTGGTAGCTCTTCATTTCACTCATTTTCTCTCTCTTTTCCACATAGTCAACAAGTCAACTTTCTCATTTATCAAAGATGGCAAATCACACTTCAACCCCTGCAATCCACTTGGAATTCAAATCCTTGTTTCCCTTGGGTTTGGATCTAGTGGATTCAAGCCCCTCTTTTGAATGTAAAGTTCCTCCAAGTGAAAATCATCCTAGTGGCTTCCTTTCTCTCTCATAGATGGGGAGTCACTAGGATCCAATTTTCCACTTTACAAAACCCATTACTTTGTGTGGCTCCCAAAATATGGAACCAACAAAGCCACATGCCCACATACATGCCCATTATTGATGCTTCCAAATAAATAAAGAACCATATCCCACTAGATACATCTTCCCCACCAACAATGCCACATGCCCACATATGTGCCTACTACGGAAGCTTCCAAATGAACTCTATAAATAACCTTCAAATGTCAGCTTGTAGGTGTGTTGTCAAGACTATAGACCATAAAGATTAGGTGTAATATGGATCAAAATATAGTCTACATTCCTAGTCTCTCCAAGCTCCCCACAATTTCCTGGTGGTAGACATTTTCACACTTAGAAAAGAAACTTAGATTGAAGATGCTTTGTTCTTTGTTTGACAAAATAATTTTTGAAACTAACACTAGCAGCTTCCTCCAATGCTATGAAAATAATAAATTGTTAAGTATACTATTAAAAAAATACATCTCTATTTGTCAATAGCAAAAATTATTTTCTAGTCAATGACAAAAAAAATCAACCTTTGGCTATTATTTAGTCATGACAATTATTACATTTGAAGTTGCTCTGAGTTTGTATATATCTCCTACATTTGTGAGTGTGACCTATCTTATACAAAAAAGCATGTATCATTTTATTGCCATAAATCAAACTACATCTAGGTGTTTTTTATTTTCTTTATCGTTCATGAATCTTCTTAGCATTTGAACCTCATCCCATAAGTTGTTGGCAATATGTTGGATTTGGTTAAGTGTTGTCATTGATTTCAACACTGTATCCCGGTTGGAGACTATCTCAGTTAGTCTTGGTGATCTTCTTGGTTTTCGCAGTGATTCTGATCCGGTATGATCAAATCTCTGGATTCGGTTTTGCATGATTATTCTGGTTGGTTACATAGTTGCTATATTTTGTTGGTTTGTGATTTGGTTCTTTGGGTGTTATCACTTTTGGTATTTACCGGTACCAATTAGTTTCTGGCTTTACCAGCTTGCCTCTTCTATCCCGGTTAGCTTTACTCGTATGCATTATTTGGTGACTTGGTTAGTGGATTTTGGGTCCAGCTTATGAAATCGGTTTTTATCGTGTTGAAGGTATTTCTTGATCATGTTTCAAGTATTTGGTGACTTTACATTGGATGGCGTGTTGTTATGATGGTCTTATTTGGATCCGGTTAAACTTTATGTTATTTCACTGAGGTTTTCTACCGATTGGTGAAGCATGTTGGATTTTGGTCTTAGCGGTATTTCTGGTGGATGGAATTGTTTGGTTACTTGATTTAGGTCCATGCTATGTAATGTAAATCATAATATTGGTTCGATGGTATTGTGTGATGTATTTTTGTAGTTATGGGTTTATGGGTTTAGGGTTTAGTCGACCTTGTCAATAAGGTTGATGATCTATTTTTATAGGTGACTTATTCTTGTAATTTGGATATCGATGGGATGGGAGGTTATGTATGCATTATCAGAGGAAGGATTATGTGTGAATAAAGTCATATAATTCAAGTGAAGGTTGGAAAGGATTTGTATTGCAGAGCAAACATCAATGCTTAACCGGAACTGTATCAAGCATTAGTAGATGCTACTTTCACAGTTCATTTCTTTTCAGATTGTAGTCCAATGTTTATGTAAGTTAGTGAGACTTCCCTTTGTGATGAGTAGTGTGCTCTAGTTTGTTAACCTTTTTGCAAGTGTAGACCCCATTGTAATTATTCATAATAATACTGCAGAGTATTCATCTGATTGTGGGTAGGGTTTCTCACCGTGATTTTTCCCTTTCCGGGTTTTCCATCTCAAAATATTGGTGTTATGTGTGTTGTGCTTTCATGATATATTTTTCATTGTGTTATGCTCCCGTATAAAGTTTATAATTGAATTAATTGTTGTACTTGTGAGTAAACTGATACACCCCCCCTCTCAATTTACTATCGATATCAGATCATTCCAATAATTGGTATCAGAGCAAGATCCTCTTTGCAAAAGCTTAACCGCTTGAGGAGATACGATGGCTACTGCATCTAGTTCTACATTCAATCCTTACCAGAAGGAGAGTCACAGATTTGATGGTATAAATTACAAAATATGGAAGGAGAAAATCAAGATTCATCTCAGATGTCTTGGAGCTGAAGTTTGGGAGATAGTGGAGACAGGGTATATACCTGATCATGATCCTAATTCTGGAACATCGATACCTATTGATGAATAGAAGAGAGCTGAAAATGGTGTGAGAGCAAAAGAACCATTGTTAAGCACCATATTTGATGAAAAGCTATTGAATGTCATAGAGTTGGAGAATGCTAAGCTAATCTGGACAAAGCTTGAAACTCTTTATGAAGGTGACCAAGCTATGAAAATTGCGAAACTTGAAGGTTTTTTGGTAAGATATGAAACTTTGAAGATGGAAGAAGATGAGAAGATAAGTTTTTTCATGGATAGAGTCAATGAGATCATCACGGGTATCAAATATTGCGGTGGATTAGTCAGTGAGGATGAGATAGTGTGAAAAGTTATGAGAGTTCTACCTCCGGGTTACAAGATAAAGTTTATTGCTATAAATAAGCTCCGGACAATGTCAAGTAACCCTGTGAGAAGAGATACATTACTTGGGAAATTGACTACTTTTGAACTTGAAGAACTTGGAGATTGGAGTGCTGCTAAAACTGAGACTGCATTTAAAGCAGCTGCCTCCGACAAGCAGAAGATAGATTGGAAGGAGATGTATGCTAAGGATATGGAGGAAATTGAGAAAGAAGAAAGATAACTTGAAGAGCGAGAAGCCCTGACTGCTAGAAGAATTCCTAAAGGACCAGCTAGAAGTAAGTATGAAGGAAAAGTCCCTTTTAAATGTTTTTCATGCAATAAGATTGGTCATTTTTCTTCTATATGCCCTGAAAGAGCCACTAGGAATCATGAAAGATTTGTGAAGAGTTATAAGCCTAATCCTGAATATCAGAGCAAACCTAGATTCAGAAGGAATAAGGATAAATCATGTTATTATGTTGGTGATGATGATTTTGGTATTACTGATGATGATGATGATGATGATGATGATGATGATGATGATGATGATGATGATGATGATGATGAACCTATGAGTGGATCCGGTAATGAAGCCTCATCTGATAAAGATTGGGTCTTTATTTCTATATAGGGTGATTCTCTGGAATCTGTCATTGAAACAACACATACTAAAGAAAAGGCTTTAACTGCAAAAATTGAAGAGAAGGATGAATGAGTCATAGACAGTGGATGCTCACATCGCATGACTAGTGACAATAGAAATTTTTTATCATTGCAAGAATTTGATGGTGGATTGGTTAGATTTAGAGGCAACAAGGTGTGTAGGATCAACGACAAAGGAACAATATCATTGGATGGTAAGACTAATACTGATAATGTTTATTATGTTGAAGGCTTAAAGCATAATCTTTTAAGTGTAGGCCAGATGGTGGATAGATGATTTCATTTGAAATTCAAGGATGGAAAATGTAAGATCGTTAATACATCTGGATTGGAGATTGTTTCCGGAACTCAGACCAATGGAAATATATTTCATTTGAACTTTGGTGAGAAGGCTTGCTTGATTGCTCAAATTGATGAAAGCTGGTTATGGCAGAAGAGGACGTGTCATGTAAATTTTGATTTCATAGTGAAGATCAATTCAATAACGGATGTCAAAGATTTTCCCAAGATTGTTAAACCTCATAATTTAGTATGTAGAGAATGTCAAATGGGTAAGTAAGTTAGAACTTCTTTCAGAAGTATACATGATAAATCTAATGAAATTCTTGATCTTATTCATAGTGATTTGTGTGGACTGGCAAGGACTAAAATATTTCAAGGTGATAGATATTTTATGTTACTTATTGATGATTATTCTAGAATGATGTGGGTAGCATTTCTGAAAGAGAAATCTGGAGCTTTTGAGAAATTCAAAATCTTTAAAGCTATGGTTGAGACTGAGATAGGACTAAAGATAAACTGCTTGAGATCAGGTCATGGTGGTGAGTTTACATCCCGTGAGTTCAACAACTTTTGTGAAAGAAATGGTATTAGGAGACAACTTTCTGCACCTAGGACTCCACAACAAAATGGATTAGTGGAAAGGAAGAAAAAAACAATATTGGATGCAACATGGACAATGATGACAAAATCTAGATTACCTAATATCTATTGGAGGGAAGTTGTCAATACAACAATATATACTTTCAATAAAGTACACATAAAAGCGATACTGGTAAAACTCTTATGAATTTATGGTTTGGTCATACTCCTACTGTCAGATACTTCAGAATTTCTAGAAGAAAATGTTACATTAGAAGAGATGATGCATTAGGAAAGTTTGATCTTAGAAGTGATGAAGGAGTGTTTTTGGTTTATTCTACTAAGAGAAAAGCATACAGATTTTATAACTAAATATTGAATAGGATAATGAAGAGCATAAATGTCAACATGGATGAGCATGGTAGTAATCAGATCGAATCGTTTGATTATGGATCGGAAGATGAATTTATCAAACCTAAACTGGTAATGCAAGAGTCAATTCAAAATAGTGAACCTGTCACTCTGGCAGCATCAAAAAATTCAACAGTGATATATGAACAACATAATGAGTCAGCAAATCAAGAAAATTCAAAGACTCCAAAGTATGTAAAACTAAATCATTCTGAAGATCAAATCATTGGAGATAAAAGGAAAGGTGTGATGACTAGGAGAAATTTAGTTGCTGAAGAGAGGTGTTTAATTTCTCAAATTGAACCAGGATCATTTATTGAAGCAAGTAAGGATGAAAATTGGATAAAAGCAATGGAAGAGGAACTAGATTAGATCATTAAGGATTATTGCAAGGTGTGTGCCCTTGGTTTCCTTGTGTTGTGCACTGCAACACTTGGGTTTGTGACATGGCTTAACTACCTCCTATGAATTATGTTGATTTCATGGCTTAGTAAGAAACAATCATTAACTTCATTGTCTACAATTGAAGCAGAATATGTTGCAGCTACTACCAACTATACTCAGATTTTATGGATGAAACAAATGTTAAAAAATATAAGGGTAAGTTATGATGAATCTATTCTTATTCACTGTGATAATACTGCAGCTATTGATATGTCAAATAATTTGGAATTTCATTCTACATCAAAACACATTTCTATAAGGTATAATTTCTTGAAAGGAAAAGGTTGAAGCAAAGGAAGTCGGATTGGTATATGTGCCTACTAAGGAACAAATTGCAGAAAATCTAACAAAACCATTGCCTAAAGACACTTTTAAATATCTTAGAGATTAGTTGGGGGTTACCAACCCTCCAAAAGAGACTTAGAGATGCAGGAATGCATTAATCTGGTAAGCTTATTAGATATTTTATTTGATCCGGGTTGATGAGATGGTGCTACTACTCCGGGGGAGTAGTCAGCTGTTTGGTTCAGTAATCTTGGTTTAGTATCCATCCTTTGTCATTGATGTCAAAGGGGGAGATGTGATATTCATGTGAAAATCAGTCATATCTTTGAGGGAGATTGTTGGCATTCCTTGGCACTTGGATGTTTTTCACATTCAGTGTTGCCATCAATGCCAAAGGGGGAGATTGTTGGCAATATGCTGGATTTGGTTGAGTGTTTTCATTGATGTCAACATTTTATCCTAATTCGAGACTATCTCGGTTGGATCTATCCCAGTTAGTCTTGGTGATCTTCTTGGTTTTGGTTGCGATTCTGATCCAGTATGATCAAATCTCTGGATTCGGTTTTAGATGCTTATTCTGGTTGGTTACATAGTTTCTATATTTTGTCAGTTCATGATTTGGTTCTTTGGGTGTTGTCGCTTTTGGTATTTATCGATACCGACTAGTTTATGGCTTTACCGACTTGCCTTTGTAGTTAGATTTACTGGTATGCATTATTTGGTGACTTGGTCAGTGGATTTTGGGTCCAGCTTATGAAATCGGTTTCTATCATGATGAATGTGTTTCTTGATTGTGTTCCAAGTATTTGGTGACTTTGCATTGGATGGCATGTTGTTATGATGGTCCTATTTGGATCCGATTAAACTTTTTGTTATTTCACTGAGGGTTTCCACCGATTGGTGAAGCATGTTGGATTTTGGTCTTAGCGGAACTTCCGATGGATGGAATTATTTGGTTACTTGATTTAGGTCCATGCTATTTAATTTAAATCATAATATTGGTCTGGTGGTATCATGTGATGTAATTTTTCTAATTATGGGTTTAGGGTTTAGCCGACCTTGTCAATGAGGTTGGTGATCTGTATTTATAGGTGACTTATTCATGTAATTTGGATATCGATGGGATGGAAGGTTATGTCTGCATTATCAGAGGAAGGATTATGTGCGAATGAAGTCACATCATTCAAGTGAAGGTTGGAAAGGATTTGTATTGCAAAGTGGACATCAGTGCTTAACCAGAACTGTATCAAGCATTACTAGATGCTACTTTCACAGTTCATTTATTTTTGGATTATAGTCCGATGTTTATGTAAGTAAGTGAGACCTTTTTTTTGTTAATGTTTTTTAGCTTCGATCAGATAATTCTAATCGATAAAATCAAATGCTTAATTGGCCTATCGGCCTTAAGCATTTTATATCTATCCTCTACAAGTATTAATCCATTATTTGCATTATGTATTTAATAAGGTTCTTGCTTAAATATTAATCTTGAAATATGATTACGAATTAATCATATGTATATATTTAATAATGTATAACTATACATTATTAAATATACACATATAATTAATTTGATTATATCAAATAGCATTTAATCATATGCTTATCGATATTTTCTATCGATCAGATTATGTGTGTTTAGCAAACATATTAACAATGTAACAAATGCAAATTGGTTACCAATAATTATCGACTGCATTACATTACGTATCGATATGTTCTTACACGACCGAGAGGCATGTCTTCATATAGGCATGTGTGGACATGATCCACGTAAAGGCATGCCTCTACGAAGGCATGTCTCTCTCGTTATATAAGGACGGAGACAATCGTATTGTGGACGTACAAAATAATAACAGTGCAGAAACAATACCGACTGCCTCCCAGAATATTGCAGGCCATTTGCTATTGGAATTTTAATATATTAATTGATTCTACTTTTACTTAAAATTGCAATAACATTAATATCAATTTTAATTGATCATTATACAATAGTTCATGTTACATTAATTGATATACAAAGAAATCCTTATATTGATATAAAAAGTGGAAATTGCATTAATAAGGTTTAAAAGATCCTATATTCAAATCTGATATAAACATTGACATGGTATTAGAGCTAGTCTAAGGAAGATCCAATCAGATTTGAGTCTAAAGGCAGTCAAAATTTATCATTTGAATTTATTCAAAACACATACTCTTCTCCTAATGGCCAATGGTGTTAGATTCGAGGATCATCTTGAAGGTGCCTCTAACTTTTTCTCATGGAAATTCAGAATTATGATCACATTAAGAGAGCAAGAGTTAGAAGCCTTTGTAGAAAAGGAAACAACTATACCAGATGAAGAAGATGAGAAGAGACAATGGATAAAGAACAACAATAAGACCATGAAGTTGACGTAGTCAAGGATCACATAGTACCTATAATCTCCAAGTTAGATACACAATTCAAAATATTCTCAACATTAGAAAGCATGTATGAAATAAACAATACTAGCAGGGCTCTATCACTAAAACAAAAACCTCACCATATGAAGATGAACAAAGGAGAATCCATTACATTGTATTTTATGAGGATCACAAAATTAAAGGACCAACTCTCCGCCATTGGTCACCTTATAGATAGCAAGGAGCTAACTATGTTAGAATTAAATGGATTACCTGCTTCATGGGAAGGATTCATACAAGGAATTAGTGCTCACTCAAAACTTCTAAAATTTGATCGATTAAAAACAGATTGCATTCAAGAAGAATCCAGACTAATTGCAAAGGGGGATGGTCAAAGCCCTATCAATGAAGACATTCATGTGCTGAACTCCTATTCACATAAAAAAGGAAAGAAAAGGAACATCAAAAGGAAGAAGGGCAAAGATTCAAGAGGAAAGTACTCATCCAAGAGGAAGAGGGATATGACTAAAGTGCAATGCTTCAGATGTGACCAATATGGGGACTATGCCATAAAGTGTCTGGATAGACCAAGAACTCAAGCCACTGTTGCAAAAGTTAGTAAGTCAAGGATAGAAAATGATTAAGAGAAACTTGTATTCTGCTCATCTCTTTCAAGTCAAGTATCAACTAACCCTAATACCTGGGTAATTAATAGTGGAGCATCACATCACATTACAAGATTCAAAGAACACCTTGATAACCTAACACAAAATTCTGATGAGGAAGTAACTATTGGGAATGATTCAAGTTATCCTATAAAAGGAATTGGGACTTGTACTATAAACCTAAATTCAGGCATCTCCCTTCAACTCACAGATGTATTATGTCCCAGGGATAAAGAGAAATTTAGTCTCCATTTCAACACTTGAAGACAAAGGATATAGAATCACCTTTATGGAAGGAAAGGTCTTGGCATGGCCAAAGAAATCAACCATAAAAAAGGCCTCTACTATTGGAGTAAGACATGGGTGCCTCTACAAACTATGTATTTCCTCCTCTCAAGCTTTAATGCACGAGTCAACAAGCACAAGTGAAATTTGGCACAAGAGGTTAGGACATCTTCATTTTCGAGCTCTCCCTTTAGTTAAAAAAATGGTGATAGGTCTAGCTAAACTAAAGAAAAATCATGAAGGAACATGCAAAGGATGTGCTCTAGGGAAAAATACAAAAGGTACGTTTCACACCTGTGATAGCAAATCTAAAAATGTATTAGAAATTATTCATTCTGACTTATGTGGACCCATGCCTGTAACCTCTTTAGGAGGATTTTTGTATTATGTTATCTTTGTAGATGATTTCTTTAGGAAGACATGGATATATTTTTTAAAATGTAAAGAGTTAGAAGAAATTCTTATGAGATTTAAAGAATTGAAGGATCTAGTAGAAAATATATCTGGTAAGAGAATTAAAATACTAAGAAAAGATAATGGGGAGAAATATACTTCAGATAACTTAAAAAAAATTTGTATAAATGTTGGGATTAAGAGGGAGTATACAGTTCCTTATAACCCTCAACAAAATGGAGTGACATAGAGGAATAATAGAACTATTGTAGAAGCTTCTAGAGCTATGATGTATGATCAAAACTTATAAACTTCTTTTTAGGCTGAAGCCTCTAGTACTGTTGTATATGTACCAAATAGAAGTCCCCACTCTCTCCTAGATGACAAAACCCCTGAAGAAACCTTCATTGGAGTTAAACCTGACATAAGTCACCTAAGAATCTTTGGATGTCCAGTCTATATTCATATACCTAAAGAGAAAAGATCAAAATTAGAACCCTCGGACAAAAATGGCATATTTCTAGGTTATAGTGAAATATCTAAAGCCTACAAAATCTATATACCTAGACAAAGATAAATTGAATGAAGTAGAGATGTTATATTTGAGGAAGATATTGCTCTTAGAAAATCTAAAATTACTCAAGAGTTAGAAGACCTAGAATCTCCTCTAAACATGGAAGAGGATCTTGCTCTTGAGATTCAAAGGGAGACTCAAGAAGTAATAGAAAATGAAGGACAAAATGAACTCATGGATCCTGCAAATGAAACCAGAGGTACTCATATGAATCGAAAAAGGCCACTTTGGGCAAGAAAAATGATTCAAGAAGCTAAAGACTATGCAGCACCACAAGGGACCTTCAGGGAAAGCAAAATACCTCACAGGTTTTCTAGCTATGTTGCCTTGATGAGTGAGATCATCAAATTAGAGCCTTCTAGTGTCAAAGAGGCCATTGAAAATCAAGTATGGAAGGATGTTATGACAAAAGAGTATCAGTCCATCATTGAGAATGATGTTTGGGACATTGTGCCTCGACCTAAAGAAAAATCAGTAGTATCCTCAAAATGACTTTTTAAAATCAAACATGCGGCAAATGGCAGCATTGAGAAGTACAAAGCACAATTTGTAGCCAAAGGTTTCTCTCAGAAGGATGGGATTGAATATATAGAGACTTTTGCCCCAGTTGCAAGATATACTTCTGTTAGAGCTGTCATTGCCATTGTTGCATCTAAAGGATGGAAGATTCATCAAATGGATGGGAAGACATATTTTCTGAATGGGATAATAGAAGAAGAAATATACTTAGAGCATCTTGAAGGGTTTTTCATACATGGAAATGATGCATATGTATGCAAGTTGAATAAATCCTTATATGGGCTCAAATAGGCCCCTCGAGCCTGTTATAAAAGAATAGATAAATATCTTTTGGCCTTAAACTTATTCAAGAATGATGTAGATATGAATTTGTACTTCAAGGTAATAAATGGTGAAATATTGATTCTCATTTTATATGTTGATGACTTATTAATTACACGAGAAGATCACCTAATTGCCAAATGTAAGCAAGACCTTGCTTCAGAGTTTGACATGAAGGACTTGGGTCTTTTACATTATTTCCTTGGTTTAGAAGTTTGGCAACAAGCAGATAACATCATCCTAAATCAAGGAAAATACACTATTGACATTCTAATAAGATTTGGAATGATGGAATGCAAACCTATGTCTACTCTTATGGAAACAAACTTGCACAAATTAAAGGAAGCAACGTCATAATCAGAATTTGTAGATCCTACCTTATACATAGAAATTATTGGGTCCCTAATGTATTTGGTTAACACCGAGCATGACATTTGTTATTTAGTTAATGCACTTAGTCAATTTATGTGTGAACCAAAGGAGATACATATGGTTGCAACGAAGCATATTCTGAGATACCTACGTGGCACTATTGGGTATGGTCTTAAATATACTAATGTTGATCTATATCTTCATGGTTACACTGATTCAGATTGGGCTGGAAGTGTGGTAGATAGGAAGAGCACATCAGGGTGTTGTTTTAGCCTAGGATCAACTATGATTTCCTGGATCAGTAGGAAACAATCCTCATTAGCACAAAGTTCTACAAAAGTTGAGTACATTGTAGCTTCCATGGGAGCAAGGGAAGCAATACGACTAAGGAAACTCCTTGTGGGGTTGTTTGGACAAACTTTGAATCCTACTATCATCCATTGCGACATCCAGAGTTGTATAAAGCTTTCAGTAAATCTAGTGTTTCATGACAGGTCTAAACACATTGAGATTCCTTATCACTATGTTAGAGACATGGTTGAAAGGAATGTGATTCAGCTGAAGTATGTTAGTACAGGTGAATAGACCATAGACATTCTCACCAAACCTCTATCCAAGACAAAGGTTGAGCACTTCCAGGATAAACTTGGTATGGTTAGAAATATAAGTTAATTTGAGAATAAAATCTAAATTATTTAAATTATGTTGTACGAAAAGGTGTTTAATATGTAAACCCTTTGTCATGTGTGAGACTCCATGACTGCTTGGGCCCTGTGAACATTTTTGAAAGATGACAATTTTTCAAAATGAACACTTGTATATGATTGATATTGTAAAGTGATGACTTTGCAATATTTAACATCACTATCATGTTGGATATCACGAGACTTGATATCTATGAACATGTCATGATAGTTAACATCTCTGTAGATATTATGGTGGGTATCATGAGACTTGATATCAATGGATAACCATAATAGTTAAGATAATCATGGTGGATATTATGTGAAATAATATTCATGGATATGCCATGATTTATATCCCTGTGATAGGTATCAAGTGACGTGATGCCAATGCATATATATATATATATGAGAGAGTCATGGAAAATATCATGTGACGATATTTGCGTACATGCCATATCTGTCAGATATCACAGTGAGGTGATATTATTGGATCTACTATGTTTTGAATAGAATTAATCCTCCCTAGCTAAGAGGGAGTGTTAATGTTTTGTAGCTTCGGTCAGATAATTCTAATCGATGAAATCAAATGCTTAACTATCGGCCTTAAGCATTTGATATCTATCATCTACAAGTATTAATCCATTATTTGCATTATGTATTTAATAAGATTCATGCTTAAATATTAATCTTGAAATATAATTATGAATTAATCATATGTATATATTTAATAATGTATAACTATACATTATTAAATATACACATAATTAATTTGATTATATCAAATAACATTTAATCATATGCTTATCGATATTTACTATCGATCAGATTATGTGCATTTAGCAAATCATATTAACAATGTAACAAATGCAAATTGGTTACCAATAATTATCGATTGCATTACATTACGTATTGACGTGTTCTTACACGGCTGAGAGACATGTCTCCGTAGAGACATGTCTCTACGTGGACATGATCCACATAGAGGCATGCCTCTGCAAAGGCATGTCTCTCTCCTTATAGAAGGAGGGAGACAATTGTATTGTGGACGTACAAAATAATTACAATGCAAAAACAATATTGATTGCCTCCTAGAATATTGCAGGCCATTTGTTGTTTGAAGTTTAATATATTAATTGATTCTATTTTCATGTAAAATTACAATAAGATTAATATCAGTTTTAATTGATCATTGTACAACAATTCATGTTAAATTAATTGATATACAAATGAATCCTTATATTGATATAAGAAGTGGAAATTGCATTAATAAGATTTAAAAGACCCTATATTCAAATTTGATATAAACATTAACACCTTTGTGATGAGCAGTGCGCTCTAGGTTGTTGGCCTTTCTGCAAGTACAAATCCCATTGTAATTTTTCATAATACTACTGTAGAGTATTCATCTAATTGTGGGTAGGGTTTCCCACCATGGTTTTTCCTTTTTTGTGTTTTCCACGTCAAAATATTGGTGTTATGTGTGTTGTGCTTTCATGATATATCTTTCATTGTGTTGTGCTCCAATATAAGGTTTATAATTGAATTAATTGTTGTACTTGTGAGTAAATTGATTCACCCCCCCTCTAAGTTTACTGTCGGTATCAGATCATTCCAACACAAGCCTCGCTTTGCATAGATGTTTGACAAAAGATTATAACTTGCAACATTATTTAGATAAAAATAATAATATTCCCTATTTGTCTAGTAATCTCACATTCATATGAGCTTTTATAGGCACCAAGAAAAGATCTTCACGTGTAGGTATTACAGGCTTAATTGACATTCTGATGAAAAAGTTTACAATTTAGTCAAGATAGCTGGTATGCTGAAGAAATGCACACATAAGATCTACTATAGTTCATAGTTTTAATACAATAAGACCCACACATATAATTATATTCTTGATTTATTAGATATTTACAGCCCTTAGTCACCAAATGCTTTTGCAAATGAAACACAAGTAAACCTTATAGAGTCATGTTAGGTTCTAGACTATTTCATTACTTAAAAGAGATTGAGAGAGTCAGAAAACAACTAAACCAAAACCCCTTAAATAGATTTTATATCCTTTTCTGAAAATGATCCTCAATATCCTACTTTTCCTTTACAATATATCTGAAATTAAAATGATGACCTTGTATCTTTATTTTATTGAAAAATGCCCATTCCAAATTAATACTATCTAATTGCTTTTGTTTAGAAGTTAATTATGTTATTAATTGAATGCACTAGTAGAACATTAGATCATTTACTACAATGAAATTTTGCAGCGAGGAAGAAATGAAGACTTTCCTTTATTAGTAATTCACTAATAATGTAAACATTAATAAGACCAATCTATGTACCTTTCTTTCATTCAAACAAATCATAATTCATTTATGAACTCAAAATTCATAATGTACTTTTCTTTCATGCAAACAAATCAAAATTCATTTACGAACTCAAAATTCATAATCACTTGTAGGAAACAAATGCATTGGAATATTTGTTACAACAAATACAAAGAATCTTGTTCATAGTATTAAAAGTCTATAAATCAATTTAACATAATAGAAATCAAACGCCAAACATTTATAATTTCTTTTGATTGAAACTTAATTTGAAAGATAGTCTGGAAAAATGCTTTCTGTAACTTGATAATTTTAAGTGCTTATTTGGTGGAATTTTTTTGCAATGCCCTTAATGTCAAACATGCAGTTACTCTTGCACCTGGATGGGGTGCTTACTAATTACTCTTGTCTCATACCACGAGGTGTCTTATGAGTGTAAAGCAATCCTTCAGAAAGGATTGACATCCTTAGAAACCTAGATAAAGTGTTTGTAATGGATTGAACTAGTGTCGTTCATTAAGTTTTTCTTTTGTCTTAGTCATTCATGGAAAAAGACTAAGCATTATCAAAAAATAATACAATAGAGATCATTGTATCCATAAAATCACTTTCAACCTCTTGGAAATGTGATCATAATATACAATCTAGCAAACTAGAAAAATGTAGTAACTATTTACAACTGCAACACTTAGGTAAAATTATTACTAGCAACAAGCTCACTTTGCCAACATCCTTTCTATTTCTGTTAGCATGGAAGAAATGTCCACACAGTAATACTATCATTGCCATTTCCATAGCGATTGCCACACTTGAAAACAAACCTTTTATCCTATACATGGAAAAAAAAACCAGAATGCCTTTAATTTTTACATAATGTATCTTTCACTCTATGCACAATTAGATTGGGAGAAGAAAAAAATTGTTAATAAGAACCCTACAATGCATGTGACAAAAAAATACTAGAAATGAAGCATTCGTAAAGTGCAGACTTATCGTTACAGACATGTGACAAGTAGATAAACAAGTGGTAGACACATGCCTCCATACGTGTGCACTAGCAACAGACTCTTGTTCATTGTGAAGGCACATCACACTCGACAAAACATTAGAAATCCATCATAAAAATTTATGTCCTTATTTTTTATTGGTCAAAATATTTTTCCTTCATTTGAAAACACCCAAAGAAAAAGAAAACCCAACAAAATTAGGATTCACCGATGAGAAAAGATGAAAATCAATGAAAATTAGATTTGAAAAATCACAACAATGCAAGCCAAAGGATACAACTTTTGAGTTTTAGCCATTAGTTGCAGTGAACTATTTAATAGGACATCTCAAACAAATGTTATCTCTTGGAATGTCCGCACAATATGCACAAAATAGACTTTTAAAAAGGCTCATGAATTTTCACACAAATGCAATAAGCAACCATGGATTTGATGTCTATGACCTTCTCCAACATCCCACCTGCTTGTTCCCAAATGGGAGCTTTGGAACACAGTATTGACATGTATCAAAGAATAAAGCAAGGGAGATTTGCCAATGTTAACATTGCTAGGTATGCTTCTAGAGCACATACAAGGCACCATAATCACTAATAAATAGTTTTTTATAATCTCCATAAAATCACAAGTTACTGATACTCTTTTCAAATCTCTGCAATTCCATATATACAGACTAGTGAGTCTTGATCATAGCGTTTAATCTTTTGTAGCTTCTCAAAATCATAAATTCTTATCTCCTCCATGTAGCTCCTTGTGGCAAGCATTGGCAACTCCTCAAGCATAGCACTGTCCCTAATATATAAATTCTTTATAATCTCCATGAAATCACCAATTAAGCATGCATTTTCTAGGTGAATTTTTAGGCATGCGTATCCCTGTTTCCTGTTTTGAGACGAGGAGCTAATACTTCCTATATAATTTTTGGTCTAACTCACTAGCTTACTTTCAATTTTGCCAAGTTTCCTACGGACTCCAGCTGTAACACAACTCTTGTTTGCTATAATTACCACGTTCAGAAATTTTAACTATTTTAGAGGCTATTTTCATTTTCTTTGTACACTTTTTTAATTATAAAATCAATATGTTAACATGTCATATGATTTAATATTTTGTAGTTTTTAATTTTTAAGAGAGATTGAATATAAAAAAAGTAGATGAGGTATTTTAAATTTTAAATTATCTTTATATTATGTAAATTATAATTTTTAATCAATTTATATATATTTTTAATTATGTATTTATCTTTATATAATATAATTTTTGTACTTTATTTTTCCTCTTTCTTAATAAATTAACAATTCAACTTAATACCTATTGTGATGTATTCACACATTGCCCCATTGCAAATGGGGACCCCTACTTTTTGCTTTATAGGGTTTGTTTTCTTGGTCTTTTAGGTTCTTGTTGTATACACCTAAAAATGGTTTGAAGATAATTAATTAAATAAAAAATTATTTAATTAATCTCCCTTCCTAATTTAATTGAATTCATTAGGCAATTTGATTAAATTCTCCCTTTCATCTACTTATTAATAAATCTAAGGATTTATTCATTAAGTTCATTCCATGGTCCCCTTTGATTAATTAATTCAAATTAATTAATCCTCCCCCCATTTCAATCAATTCTTCTAATCCCCTAATTAATTAAAACAAATCAATTTATGAGTTGTTGAAAATTAATTAGTCTTTTCCTATTATTTGAATTTTTAAAATTCAAATTACCCACATGTCTTCTAACTTCTAACCGCCTAACCTAACCATCCCTCTAACCTAACCCATTCCACCTGTCTTGGGTTTAGCCAACCCTATCCTATCTTGCACATTTTAACCTCCTTATCCTAACCTCCTATGGCATGGATATTCTTCCCTTGAGACACATGACACTTTGGCCACATGTCTCATGTCTTGGACACTTGTCATTTTATGAGCAAGGCTTCTTGACACTTGTCACCACAGAGATGACAAGTGTCCCTTCCTCCAACCTCCTCCAATTTCACCCTTGATATCTTCAGACTCAATCTTGACCGTTGATTCCTGCCACCTCACCCCTGGCCTTGGAAATCCTATAAATATCCCCTATTTTGGAGCACAAAGGATCCCATCTCATTATCAATTCAGGCATTGTTACTATAGGCATATCATTTGAGCATTGTTGTTATAAGCAATTGCATCTTAGATTTAGTTTAATTTGATCATTTTCTAGCATAATTGTTGAATCATGTAGCTTAATCAATCTTTTTTCTAGCTTAATTGCATCATCATAAATTAATCATGCATATCATTAGCTTAATTAGTCTCTTGGATCAATCTAGCATAATCAATCTCATCTTTGCATATCATTATCATTTTAAATCCTCCATCTAGGTGTAGTCAAGTCATTGGGATTGCTTATCCAGATCTGAGAGAAAATCCATACTCATATCTCTTAGGAGGCGATAGGTCGCTTTGTCATGGTTCATATTTTATTTGCTTTTTATTTGTTAACCATGCTTGTAATGATCTATTGAGTGTTTGTGTTGCAGCTACAAGTATCACACTTCACAGACACAACACTTGTCTATTAACCTTTTTCATTTGGAGTGTTGTCAGAGGGATCATTTAGATAATAGGCTTTGCTTGAGCTAGGGTGAGTCAGTAGGTGGTCAAAGTCAGGGTCTCATTGAATGCCTTCCTTAGGTCAAGTTTTTCTCTTGTTGCTAGTTCTGTCTTGTTTGAGTTTAAGGTGGTCAGTGAAGTTTTGTGAGTGAGTATCATCTTTTGAGGGTTTGAGATTAATCCAATAGATGAAAGATGAAGTCCTAGGCATAATTCAATGTGAAGATGACCTATTTATCCTCTAGGACACCTTGGACAAGGCTAGACTTGGTGAGATTGATGAAAAGGTAAGAAATTTGAGCAAAAGCATGAATTTCGCTCCTGACCCTTCCAAAGGGTCCAGAGTGAAATTTACCAAGACCTAAGATTTCACCTAAAGTCGTTGAATGGTTGGATTTATTTGCAAGGGTATGGAAGGGAATGCATCAAGGGTTGAGTCTAAGGCGAAGTCAAGTCAGTTTGAAGGTGAATTGAGCCTAGAATAGGAATTTCACTCCTGACCCTTCCAAAGGGTCTAGAGCGAATTCCTCCATAAGACATTTTACCTTGCCCCAAACTAAGAACTAACTCATTATCAGGCATTATTAAGGGAAAAACACTTCTTTGGATGAGGAAATATGGGATATGAAGTTGAGATTTGAGCCTAAGTGCAAATTTTGCTCCTGACCCTTCCAAAGGGTCTAAAGCAAAATTCTTGTATGACCTTATTTCCTCACAAAATCTTGAAGTGAAATGCCATTTTGAGAAAATTTTGACTTGATGATGATAGGAGGAGGCTTGAGAAGTTAGATCCAAGGCAAGTAAAGGAGAAAGGAGGTGTGAAATGAGCTCAAGGAAGAATTTCGCTCCTGACCCTTCCAAAGGGTCTAGAGCGAAATTCCCACAACCTCTATGTTGCTCCTTGTTATGACCAAATTTGTTGACTTCTAAGGCATGCTCGGAAGGATTTGATGCATATTTTCCTTTGAAAGGTAGTTTGAGGCGATGAGGTGGTGAAAATCAACCTGGAACAAGAATTTCGCTCCTGACCCTTCCAAAGGGTCTAGAGCGAAATCCTCAACTTGACCCTCTATTTTGCCTAATGCATCAAAGTGACCTTGTTTTGAGCTAAGTGGATGGCAAATTGAATTGATTATGGTTAGGAGAGGTAGGTTTGATCAATTTTGAAGTGAATTAAGGAGAGAAGAAGTGTGAAATCAACCTAAAATATGAATTTCGCTCTTGACCCTTCCAAAGGGTCCTGGGACAAATTCTCCATAGACATTATTTTCTTCCTTGTTTAGACCAACATCCTTGTTCTTTGGACATAGTGGGGGTAGATTGATATAATCTTGCCATAATAAGTGATTGAAAGTGAAGAAGATGAAGGATTTTGTCCAAAATTATGAATTTCTATAATGACCCACCTTACTTAACCCAACAAAATTTGACCACTTTTTTTTTGTTTACTTTAATCATTTGTGTTTGATTCAATCATATACTCTGGGCATCCATCCATTAGGATTAGGAATTCATCCATCCGGGATGAGCATCTAACCATACAGGTTAGGCATCTGTCCATATAGAGCATGAGGTTTCATCTATCCAATATGGGATAGGCATCTACCCATACAGGGTAGGCATCTATCCAATACAGAATAGGCATCTACCCATATGGGGTAGGCATCTATCCAATTGGGATAGGAGGTGCTCTGGCCAGAGACTTAGACTCATTGGGACCATTCGGGTCCTAAGTCACTCACTAAGTACTACACTCTTATAATAGGAGTGCACCGAGGTCGCCGTCCTTAGGAGAAATCAAAATAACATAATACAAGCTTGAATTATGCCTCGGAATTTGGCTTAAAGCCTCGGAAAGTCAAGCGAATCCATACAGGATTCCTTCCGAGTATGCATTGACTTACTTTTTTCTTTTTATTATACTTATCTTTCAAATTAGGATTCTACTCAATCCTTCTTCTTACCAAACCTAGACCCCATCCACGAATGTCGAAGTACTAGGGACAACTCCGCCCTAGACTGCGTACATACCCATTTCGGCATGGGATCAAGGCGTAAAGTATGTAGTTCCATTTTCTACTCTATGGTTTGATGTAAACTGATTAGTGGGTATGCAACCCTTTCTAGGGTCAATGTCCCAGACAGTTTCTCTGCGGTTGCTACCCACGATGGTAGCACTTAAGCAAAGGCTCAAGGTGGCCTATTGCTTGTGACCTAAAACAACTAGATCCTAATACCTATCATGAGCGTCACCCTTGACCCAATTGTCAATCGTCAACAACTCTTCAAGATTAAATCAATTTCATAAAAGCATTTCACTTAATCAACCTTAAAGGGGGTTTACTATCGTTTAACTCAACGGATGTAAAATCATTTAAGGAATATCTTGTTAGATTATCAATCCAAGGGGGATTACCCGCCCCTTGGATTTTAACTTCCAAGTATCCCTTATTACTCCTCGACGATTTATAGGGACGATGCCACAGACGTCGTTGATGCAGCTTTATTAGGCGTTAAGTGTAGTAGTTCAACACGACGGCATTACCCGTAAGTATGACCCAGAGGCACCGTAAATACCGAATGCTGCTAGGTTTTGGTTTTCTGACTTCCTTTATTTAGTTTTCTTAACTAAGAAGCTATGAAAAACATCATGCTTGAAACAATTATGAATTGAACGTGCATAATTAGACATTGCAAAGCTTAATTAATTGAAATAACTACTTGATGAACCACGTGGAATAAAAACCATAACTAAATTATTTAATATTCAAGACTTGAAATGTAACTTGCATAATAATGACAATTATGAAACTCACATATTAATAATTAAACGTGTAACTTGCATGAAGATGAAGAAAATGTAACTTTGTCATCAATAAATGTAAATAATGTAAAGTAATTCGCATGATGCAAGAATAGTGTAGGTTACATGCAAGGTTAAGCAATGTTTTATTTCTACCATGAGAATAATCACTTATAGAGTCATTGGTCCCAAAAATAGCAATTAGCTTAGACATTTGGTTTGAATCATATTAATATGAATTAATTGCTAAAATGCCAACTAAGTGTTGCAATGGATCTTAAATAGATTAAATAATTCTAATTATAAGATTTGATATAATTTAATTTACAATTATAAAATTTACTAAAGATAAATTAATTGTATATTTACTAAAGATAATTTAATTATGAATTTACCTAAGTTTAATTTTATTAAACTAAGATTAAAATTAAAAAAAGAAATTAACAAATCCAATTGCCATTAATTAAATTTTGTAGTGGTTTTTAAAACTAAGTGGGAGTGGGGCCACGGGTCCCATCACCACTGCGGACCTGCGGGTACAGGCCCACAGTGGTGAGGGGACAACCGTGGTCCCCTCCACTCCCTCTGCGGCCACTATCGTAACAGTGACCTCAGGGGTAGTGGGGGGTACCACTCCCCGACGGTGCAATAACTCCGCCCGCCCCCTGCATTGACCGATATTTCATGCAAAAATATTTTTTTGTTTCGAATCACTGTGTATTAATTTATATGTATTTTTTCTGCATAAGTTTAATATTACAAAAATATAAATATAAATATATATAAACATATATATATATATATATATATATATATATATATATATATATATATATATATATATAGTTTATATTTAATAATCTAAGAGGAGTATGTATATATATAACAATGTTATTATATATATAAAAAATAAGAAACTATTCACAGGCATGGAAGCTAATAGAGGAAATTTAATTCAGATGATCTCACAGGGGCCCATGGAATACACTGCGCTTGAATTCGAGGCAGCAATACAACAGAGAGCTAAATCTCCTCAGAGATGTATAATATTTGATTTCACAGAGATCATATTCAACAATTCCGTCTTATGTTGAGATAATAACATTTTTGATGAGATTTCCAGGAAATTGATATTCACAGAGAGAGTTTTCTGAAAATAAATAAGTAACAAGATAATACACAAGGATTTTATACAAATAATCTGAAAAGAATTCCTACTTGAAATATTATATCACATAGCAATATTTCTTAATACAAATGATTATAAGCATAGAAAGAAAATGATTATTTTCAGATATAAAAGAATTTAAGTTTTTCAAAAAAAAAAAAGAATAGAGGTGTTGGAAAAGCATGATTTATTTTCCTCTTTTTTTTATTCAAGATCTTCTCTAGATTTCAAAAAAAATAGAAAAAGCAGAATCTGATTTCTTTCTTTTAAATAGAGTAAATAATAGATTAACAATGAAAGAGAAATATGCATTTGTATTTTTAAAAAGAAAAGAATTTTTTTTTTATCAATGCATTTCTTTAATGAAAAACAAATTTCCCTTCTATCTAACAATTAAGAAATGATTTCTTTCAGAAAACAATATTCAACTAAAAAATCTAGGAGGAGATACTTCCTTTGAAATATAAAAATTTACATAAAGAAATATCAAATACAAAAAGAGAGGGAACCTAGAGAAGTTTTTTGATTGTTGAATCCTCCCAAATCTTCAAGCCTAGCCTTCCTTGATCCTTCCTTGCAAGCTTGGAAAAATTCTTCAAAACAAACTTACCTATTCTCCAAAAATGAAAATATGACTACTAAAAACAAACTATTTGAGAAAACTTTCTTCAAAGAATCACCAACTCCCTTTTTTGAAAACTTACATACAATATATAGGAAAAATCCCTTAATTCCACTATCTAGAGAAATTAATTAAGACTGAGATTCTTTTCCAATATTGGATCCATGCAAAATTGGTAAATATCCTAGTGGGGGAGTTACATGCAAGGTATTGAAGATTCCTCTAGAAGCTTCTAATTCCTCCTACAACATGTGTCATAATTGGGAATATAAATAAAAATAAATAATGCCTTTTGAATTATATTCTCCAAGTGTGTATGTGGGTCGATTATTTATTCTTTTATAATATTCATTCAATTATTTTCAATAGCTCAACCAAAAATATAATAGAATTGTATCAAATCAAAAAGTGATAAAGGAGGGTTGTGACATCCTCCCCCCCTTAATTTGTGCATCGTCTCGATGTACTTATTGAATGTATCCAAAGGAGCCTATAGTTCCTAATGAATTTAAAACAAAAAGGGAAACAACTGTTGCATTTCCCTAGTATCTTCCCATGTTGCATTCTTTTCATCATACTGTTTCCATTGTACTTTGCATTGATCAACCTCTCTGTTGCGCAATTGGCACTGGCCCCTCTCCAAGATTTTGAATGGCTCTATCATTATTTCTCCCATTTCCTGGACCTATAAAGCATCCCAATTCAAAATATGTTTCTCATCGGGTACATACTTTTTAAGAAGAGATACATGGAAGACATCATGGATTCAGCTCAACTGGGGAGGTAAGGCCAACCGGTATGCAATTGGATTAATCCTTTCCAATAATTCAAAAGGCCCAACATAATGAGATGTAAGCTTAGTCCTTTTCCCAAACCTTATGGAACTCTTGTGTGGCCTAACCCTTAGGAAGACTTTCTCTCCCACCTCAAACTCCCTTGGTGTCCTGTTCTTGTCTGCATAACTTTTCTGCCTATCTGAGGCTTCCTTCAATCTTTACCTAATTTCCTTAGTTTTCCTTTTCATTTTCCTTCAACATGTCTGGTCCAACAATTACTCTATCTTCAAGACTATCCCAACTCAAAGGTGTTCGACATGGCCTACCATACACTGCTTCGAAAGGTGCCATTCCCAAAGATGTTTGATATGTATTATTGTAAGAAAACTCTACCAGAGGTAGGTAATCTTCCCATTTCTTCTATTGGTCCATGCAGTACATGCGAAGTAGGTCTTCCAAAAATCTGATTTGTCCTTTCTATTTGACCATCAATTTCAAGATGGTATGCAATGCTAAAATTTAGTTGAGTTCCCAGAGCTGATTGAAGAGTTGTCCAAAACCTTGAAGTGAATCTAGCATCTCTATCTGATATGATTTTCTCTGGCATTCCATGTAACCTAAATATTTCCTTAACAAAGCGCCTTGCCAAGGTAGGTGCATCATCCGTCAGATTCCCTGGTATAAAGTGTGCCACCTTAATGAGTTTGTCAATTACCACTATTATTGTATCATGCCTAGAAGGTGACATGGGCAACCCTTGCACAAAATCCATGCTAATAACTTGCCACTTGTGTTGAGTTACATCATGTAATTGTAATAATCCAGCTGGATGTCTATGCTCTGCCTTTAGCCTTTGACACTCCAAACATTTAGCCACATACTTGACTATGTCATTCTTCATCCCTTGCCAAAAGTATAGCTTCCTTAGATCAACATAAAGTTTGTTAACCCCTGGGTGCCCTGAGTAAGGGGCATTACGAGCCTCCGACAAGACTACTTCCCTTGGGTCTCCTGTATTAGGAATATAGATTCTATTATTGTATCTGAGCAACCCATCTTCATCTAATGTATACCCTTCAACCTTAGGATCGGTTGGATCGTATTCTAAAGTCAATTTGACTTGCTCATACCATGGGTCATGTCCCTGCTCATCCATTACTTGCCTTTTGAAAGAAGTTTTGAATGTTGCTATAGTCATCAAGTGTCTCCTCTTACTTAAAGCATCTGCCACCCTATTTTCCTTCCCCTTAATATATTCAATTTCAAAATCATATTCACTTAGAAACTCTAACCACCTTCTTTGTCTAGCATTTAAGTGGGGTTGGGTAAAGATGTATTTTAGTCCTTGGTTATCTGACTTTAACTCAAAGGGCTTCCCTAGTAAGAAGTGTCTCCATTTTTGTAGGGCATGCACAATCGTTGCTAACTCTAAGTCGTGGGGTGCATAATTAACTTCATGAGTTTTCAGCTTATTGGATTCATAAGCTACTACCCCTTCATCTTGGACAAGTACTCCTCCTAAACCTTCGATAGAAGCATCAGTTGCGACTGTGAAGTGTCCATTCGGATCTGGTACTTTTAGAATGGGTGCTGAAGTTAGTTTCCCCTTCAAAATTTGGAATACCTTATCACTTTGTTTTGTCCACACAAACCTTTTACCCTTCCTATGTAATGAGGTGATGGGGTTCTCTATCTTAGAGAATCCTTCCACAAACCTCCTATAGTACCCTGCTAGCCCCATAAAGATTATTACCTCTGAAATGTTTCTAGGGATCGACCATTCTACCATTGCCTTTATCTTATCTAGATCAACTGCTATTCCTTCCTTTGATATTATATGCCCAAGGTAGTGGATCTTTTCCTCGAAGAAGGCACATTTTGACAGTTTCCCATATAACTTATGTTCCCTCAACCTTTGCAAAACAATTTGTAGGTGTACTAAATGTTCCTCCTCATTCCTAGAGTAAATCAATATGTCATCCAGAAATACCAAAATAATTTTTTCCAAGTAGTCATGGAGTACACTATTCATTAGGTTCATAAATGTAGCTGGGGAATTGGTTACACCAAAAGGAACTACTGTGAATTCATAATGCCCATACCTAGTCCTGAAAGTTGTCTTCGGAATGTCCTCCTCCTTAATTCTGAGTTGATGATATCCTGATCGAAGGTCTATCTTCGAGAAAGCTGCTGCTCCTTTCATTTGGTAAAAAAGATCCTTTATTCGAGGACACCTATTCTTTATTGTGACTTTGTTCAACATCCTATAGTCAATGCATAGTCTTAAGGTTCCATCCTTCTTCTTAACGAATAAGACTGGTGCTCCCCATGATAACACACTTGGCCTTATTAATCCCTTAGCTAAGAGTTCCTCTAATTGCATTTTGAGCTCTTGTAATTCAGTTGTGTTCATTCGATAAGGTGCCCTTGATACTGGTTCAGCTCCCGGAAGTAAGTAGATAGAAAAGTCAAACTTCCTTTTAGGGGGTAAGCCGGGTAATTCTTCTGGAAATACATCCTTTAATTCTCTTAAGAAAGGGGTATTTTCAAAGGTTGGGGTATTTTCCTCTTTTCCTTCATCAATTTCAACCATATAGATTAGGCCTCCTCTTCTTCTTTCCTTCTTTGATTGCATGGCTGATATGGTTTTTATATTAATAAGGTTAAACTTTCCTTGGATTTTGACCCTTTTCCCCCCATCATCCAAGCATTCAACAACTTTTTTATAGAAATCTACAATAGCTTGATGATCTGTTAACCAACTCATTCCAATAATTACATCATATAATCTTAGGGGTGCCACATAGAGATCTATCCTTGTTTCAAACTCAGGAAATTGTACCCTTTCCCTTGGCAAACACTTAGTTACCTCCCTAGTTGCTTTATCCCCATATTGAACTGTCCATGATGACTCCATTTGATTAACTTTTAATGCATATTTGCTTACTAATTTAGGTGAGATGAAATTTAATTTAGATGATCTCACAGGGGCCCAGGGAATACACTGCGCTTGAATTTGAGGCAACAATACAACAGAGAGCTAAATCTCCTCAGAGATGTATAAATTTTGATTTCACAGAGATCATATTCAACAATTCCGTCTTATGTTGAGATAATAACATTTTTGATGAGATTTCCAGGAAATTGATATTCACAGAGAGAGTTTTCTGAAAATAAATAATCAACAAGATAATATTTCCACAGGGATTTTATACAAATAATCTGAGAATAATTCCTACTTGAAATATTATATCACAGAGCGATATTTCTTAATACAAATGATTATAAGCATAGAAAGAAAATGATTATTTTTAGAGATAAAAGAATTTAAGTTTTTCAAAAAAAAAAGAATAGAGGTGTTGGAAAGCATGATTTATTTTCCTCTTTTTTTTGATTCAAGATCTTCTCTAGATTTAAAAAAAACCAGAAAAAGCAGAATCTGATTTCTTTCTTTTAAATAGAGTAAATAATAGATTAACAATGAAAGAGAAATCTGCATTTGTATTTTTAAAAAGAAAAGATTTTTTTTTTTTATCAATGCATTTCTTTAATGAAAAATAGATTTCCTTTCTATCTAACAATTTAGAAATGATTTCTTTTAGAAAACAATATTCAACTAAAGAATCTAGGAGGAGATATTTCCTTTGAAATATAAAAATTTACACAAAGAAATATCAAATACAAAAAGAGAGGGAACCTAGAGAAGCTTTTTGATTGTTGAATCCTCCCAAATCTTCAAGCCTAGCCTTCCTTGATCCTTCCTTGCAAGCTTGGAAAAATTCTTCAAAACAAACTTACCTATTCTCCAAAAATGAAAATATGACTACTAAAAACAAACTATTTGAGAAAACTTTCTTCAAAGAATCACCAACTCCCTTTTTTGAAAACTTGCATACAATATATAGGAAAAATCTCTTAATTCCACTATCTAGAGAAATTAATTAAGAATGAGATTCTTTTCCAATATTGGACCCATGCAAAATTGATTAATATCCTAGTGGGGGAGTTACATGCAAGGTATTGAAGATTCCTCTAGAAGCTTCTAATTCCTCCTACAACATGTGCCATAATTGGGAATAAAAATAAAAATAAATAATGCCTTTTGAATTATATTCTCCAAGTGTGTATGTGGGTCCATTATTTATTCTTTTATAATATTCATTCAATTATTTTCATTAGCTCAACCAAAAATATAATAGAATTGTATCAAATAAAAAAGTGATAAAGGAGGGTTGTGACAATTTCGCTCTTGACCCTTCCAAAGGGTCCAGAGCGAAATTCCTCAAACCACCTATTTTCTCCTCGTGGGAGGTCAAAATCTTGGTTCTTATGGTGTGGTTGAGGGTGGAGTGATGTATTCTTTCCTTTTGAGGTGGATTGGGATTATTGAAATGAAGGATCAAGCCTAGAATTTTAATTTCGCTCCTGACCCTTCCAAAGGGTCCAGAGTGAAATTCTCAAAATCTCCTTTTTCTCCTAATTTCATGTTGAGCCAAGTGTTGATTTCGGTGAATTGAGCTTTAAGATATCCCTAGGCATGTATTTGAATGGGTTGTGATTCCAAAAAGTGAAGATTTTGAGCTAGAGCATGAATTTCGCTCTTGACCCTTCCAAAGGGTCCAGAGTGAAATTCCTTATAGATCATGTCCTTGGCCAAGGTCTAGAGAGAATTTCTCCTTTCAGGCCTTCTTGAGGGTCAAACAAGTGTTGCCTTCATGAGAGAGAGAGATCGAAAGGTGAGAATCAAGGTAAAACGAAGTAAGAGGAAGGAGGAATTCAACCTAAAGGAAGAATTTTGCTCCTGACCCTTCCAAAGGGTCCAGAGCGAATTTCTTCATGAGGCTCTATACCTTGCTCCAATTTACAAGCTAGCTCATTCCCAGGCAATTTCGAAGGCCAAAGACTTGTTCTCAATGACTCAAATGCATGAAGGATGGAACTAAGTGAGGGAAAACAAGCAAAGTATGAATTTCGCTCCTGACCCTTCCAAAGGGTCCAGAGCAAAATTCTCAAAATCCTATAATTTGTTCATGATGGAGGCCAAAATATGAATTCCTAGGCATTAGTGGAGCAAAGATTAATGTACACTTACCTTGAGAAGCAATTTGGAGCAAGGAAGGGATGGAATTGTGTCTTAATCATGAATTTCGCTCCTGACCCTTCCAAAGGGTCCAAAGTGAAATTCCTATAGGGCCTGTCCCTAGAGAGGATCCTAAGCGAATTCCATTTTGATGACTTCTTGTTAATGATTTGAGGTAAGAAATGCTATGTTGGATAAATTTATCATGTGTACTTAATCATGTTTTGGTTTGTTTTGCAGATGGAGGACCTGACTTCGAGTGTTCGAGAAAAGCATTGAGAGATTTCAAGTGTTCAAGGATTTCCAAGCTATCCTCAAAGACTCCATTCCGCCACACAATGGAACCACATGATGACAGAGAAGAATGATCTTACAAGCACTTCAAGTTGAAGTAATGCCACCAGAGAAGAAGGAATGACTTGACCATGAGAGGGCTTCATCAAGCACATGGGAGTCAAAGGGGTACATCATTCATCACATCAAGGACGAAGGAGGATCATCCAAAATCAGTGCAAGGGTATATTGAAGATGCAAATAGTTTCAGAAGAGTTAATCAAAGTTAGTTTCTCGACATCACCAAATTGAGTATCAAAGAGATCAACCAAGGCACAAACGTCAGACAAGGTGGCATCCCAGTCACCGTTCCTCTAGTCAGATAGATCCACCTCAACATCTCTAGATTCAATGTACCTAACTCACCGGTGATGACACAAACTTCGGTGTACCTACCCCTACTTCTTATTGGTCCACACACATTGAATGTAATTTTCTCATTGGCTAAGGAAGTTTGTTATAACAAACCCTAATTAGGGTTTTCCATCTTGTAATCCTAGCCATTGATCGTAAATCAATAAGAGTCATTGAATTGTAAAGAGATCTCTATATAAAGCACCGACTCTTCATTTGTAAAGGTTAATTGTTAGGAGTTAGCTAAAAAAGAGTTAGTGAATAGTCAACAGATAGAATAGCAGTTAGAGTAGATTAGGAGAAGGCAAGAAATTGTTGCCCTTGATTATAAATAAACTCCGTTTTCATTGAAGTCATGGTGAAATGTGTTGTTTCTTTGCAATATGCATGGTCTCTTGTTGAATCTTCATTTTAGATGATAGATAATTAGATTAAATGAAAGAAGTTACTAAATGCACTCGCGTGGAATCCGCCTAGTCCAAACCATTAGCCTCTTGCTGATTGTAAGTGTGCCCTGTGTGGTCAACTGACATCGAGTGAGCTTAATCTCGAGTCGTTACACGTCTATTGTTCATGCATTAACTTGAATGGTTACTAGTGTTTGACAGTGATGATTTGAACATCTTTAGAAATACCCTAGAAGATCACACTAAGCTGGTGTCGAATTATTCAGTTTGATGGTAAGACCTAGCCTAGTAGGACTCCACCTAGCTGTTCATCCATCTTCTCACATTCTAGGTCTTAGAGTAGACTTTTTGAACCCTGTATCTTTTGATATTTCTTTATCTTCTAGCTAGTAGATAGGATTCAAGTTCCAACAAATTAAACACTCAAGCCATTAAACGTAAGTCCCCTTGTGATTCCAACATAATCACATCAGACCAAATTGAGCTTATCTACACGTAGAGAACCTACATATAAGAACCTTGGAGTGGCCTCGATTGATCCTTAGGTGAAATCTTCAGCATTTGAGGAAACTTTGTTCAAGAGAGGATAAGATACTTTGGTATTTTATTATGTGTTCGCATGTGCATGATAGACACATCAACAATACCTTATTTCAAATTTGGTCTTTTAGATATTTATACATATAAATTTTTTTAATGTTTAATAATTATTATATTATAATATTTAAATAATACTTATATATTTGAAATTTGAAATGTTTTGAATTTCATTGATTTTAATATATATATATATATATATATATTTTATATAATAAAATATAATATATAATTAATTAATTTTAATATATATTATATGAAAATTTTAATTATACTAATAATTATTATCATGTGCGAATGTGGAGGCAGATACTCTTTCTAAACGGGCCCTGTCTTTTAATGTTAAAGGACTGCTAAAATTTGAAGACTTTAGGCAGGTTGTTTTTGATGAGGAGTAAGGACTTGACATCATTTAATGATGCGCATAGGTGAAGTACAAATGACAAGGTTGTGGTGTCCATAGGTGGCGAGCATTAATATCATGGTGATGCATTTATTTCGGCTACAAAGAGGATATTATTTGTTTTCAAGTACTTACATAATTCCTCGTAGCTTGCAGGAGAAGATTATAGAGTTTTTTTGACAGAGGGTTCCAGCGGTGGTGAAGCGGTGTAGGGTGAAGTATGGAAGAAAATTTTACTTTAAAAAGCAAGAGACAACTCTGCCCCTTCTATGGGGACTTAACAATCCGAAGGCTCAATGGTATGTTTAAGTTTTTAGATGAATTACTCCCACAATGTGTGGCTATCATTGTAGGGGATGCTTTCAACCTGATTCGGCATAGGTACAAAACTTGTATGGATGTCTACTCCCTAATAATGGCATGGGGTTTGGAAGTGGGAGAAAGTACAAAACGGTAAGGCGTGTTATGTAGATGATTATCCCTGATGATTTTCTAGGTGACATGGAAACTTTTCTGGAGTGGGCAGTGCCGGGTGTGGGTTTTGATGTGAGAGAAGGATTGGTGGAGGAGGAGCATGGACAACAAAATGGTTTAATCCCTCTCCTAAGGTGGCCAAGAGGTTTGTGTAAGATGCATTGAAGTCCGAAGGCGAGGAGAGGATGGGATACTTTGAAGTTGGTGGTTGAAATCAAAGAACTTGATGTAGTGATCATGATTGCCAAAGCCGAAATGGAAGGTTTGTAAGGCGTGTGCTTTGCTCGAGGAAATGCAAGCAGATAGAGGAGCGTAATTCAAATGCGGTTTCTGGCTTGAAGCGTAAATGAAGACAGTGAGTTGGTTTCACTATAGTTTTTTTGGGAATTTTGTCTGTTATGAGCTGTCTTTTGCGTTTGATGTATAGATGGACAAATTTAAGTGGGCCTTGGGTAGTTTTTTTGATCTCAGTGCTAAAGTTTAGATTTGGGAATTTTTTAGTGGTCCTTTTTGAGATGGGGGTCGTCCCTCTTTGGACTTTTAGCGTTTATGATGGAAGTCTTTTGGATGTTATTGTAAGACTTTTATGGATTATTAATAAAATATAAATTACCACCGAGCAAATTATATATATATATATATTTTTTGATCGGTAATTGGCTGAAACCTAAATAGCTTTTGATTGGAGCTATGAACCAGTGGGGACACAGTAGGGGGCCCCATCCCCATTACATATCTTTGAATTATTATTATTATTATGTTTGATTAGATTGACCCCAAGACCTTCCCCATCCTATGGAAGGCCAAGAGTCACATCTTAGAATTCCACTTCAGATGTTCCTATTGGGAATTAAACTTGGGTCTCCACAGTGAGAACTCAGTGTTTTAACCAGTTAAGCTCAACCCTTTGGACCAAAAAAAAAAAATAAAAAAATTATTATTATCATGTATATATACATTGAATTAAATAAATCATAATATTATGAATCAATTCTTTTATCTTATCAATAAGATTCATTTAATTTAAATTTAATTTTAAAATTTATTATAATTATTTATATATATTTATAAAATGATAATTAATAATTTAAAGTAATTAAAATAAATAAAAATACTATAAATAAATTTTAATAATATCAATAATGATTATTATGTATATATCGGTTGAAGTAAATAAATCATAAAGTTATGAATTGATTTTTCATCTCTTAAGTAATTTTATTTTAATTTAGATTTAATTTTGAAATTTGGTTTAATTATTTATGTGTTTTATATGAAATTACAAATAATAATAAAAAGTAATTAGAATGAATCAAATTTATAATCACTTGTCTCATTATCTCTACCTTCCTCTTTTCCTCTTTATCTCCATCTCTAGATTTTTTTATCTATTTTTGTCGATACCTCTTTCCTATTCTCTCTCCATATCTTTGTCCACCTCTATCTTCTCTTTCTATCTCTTTCTTTCTCTCCTCTCCCTTATCTTCTCTCTCTTCTTCATCTAGATATCTCTCCCCCTTTCTCTCTCCCTCTCTATCTCTCCCCACTAAACTAACTACATTATTGACACTGACTTGACACATTGTTCTTCTTGTTTCAGTTCATCCAATCAAATAATTTTTTAAGCTGACATAATTACAGAGGAAAAAATAAATTGACATTTTAAATTATTTAAAACCCTTATAACTCTTGTTTCAGTTCAGCACGCGTCAATTTACTGTTGCAGCAAATGTTAATCAATCCATCTCATTTAAATTTATAGGATTTCCATCTAAAATAAATGTATTCACCTTACATATTTATTTATTTCGTCGACCGCGAACTGACTCTCAAGGTGCTCCCAGTCTGTAGCTGCGAACATCAATGGTAGAAGAGGAAAGAAATAAGATTGTTTGGGAAACTCCAGAAAACCCTCCTAAACGTGATGACTACATTTTTCATCATGGTACTTGTTATCCTTACACGCTCTTCCTTACTTTCATCTTGTAACTCATACCTATGATATCTTCTTTTCATATGCAGGGAAGCGAATGGTGCGGCCTTATTACTTTGAATTCATTGCTCATGTATGTATCAGCAACTTCATTCTTTACTCATTTTTGAATCCTCATGAAATTTTTTCTAGGTTGACTGCTGAGCTTGGTATAATTTTCAGCTTAGTCATGAGGTAAAAAGCGTAGGGCAGAAAATTTGACAGTGAAATACAGAAGATACCATACCCCAAATTACAACCATCTTATCTGTGGCCTAAAAAATAACCTTTACAAATAATTGAGAATAAAGTTCTTTATTATAATCAAGTCCGCTAGAATTCAAGTCTTAAAAAGAAAATCAGAACTAGTTCATACAAATCACTCGGTGAAACTTGTAGAGGACTTTCTGAAGACAGCTTAGGACCAACAAAACTTATAAGGTGATCAACTTGAATGAAATAGAGAATGGAAGGCATTTCTTTCTAATATACCCACTGTATGATCACGTTAAGGCATAATTAAACAGATGTTTATATTCATAGCCTAGTTCATAAAACCTCAAACATAGGTCACACCAAAATGTGCCACATAATCATTACATCTCAATCTGTCACGTCTGTTGATGTTATTAATCAACCTCTTTATTGTTGTGAGGGGATTTGAGTCTTTCACTTGTGACAGGAAAAGTATGGCTATTCCCAGGTAATCCAATTAGGAGAACAACGAAAGTAAACAGGTTTATAATAATTTTGACACGGTAAGGGCACATAAAAAAAGCTAAAAACAAGGAGAACAGTAGTAGAAACTAGAATGAATAGGACATATGATACACAAAATAATAAAATGTTGATGAACACATGCTTATACTGAGTGGTGGGGTGAATTAATATTAGACAAACTTTTACTTTTTCAAAACTTAACAGCCATAGCAATATCAATCACACAAGATCTAAGAATTATGCAACACAAGTGCACTAGATTTACCTGGAAACCTTTACAGGAGAAAACCACGACAAAATATTGTTTATATAAATTTCATTTCACAAACTTCGTAGGCACCAATCTACAGGAGAATCCAATCCCCTCAATTTGTAGACACCAACCTACTAGAGGCACTGATCCCCATTGCTAAGCATCAACTTAGTGAGAGACACCAATCTCTCTTTTAGGAAGCACCAACTTCCTTATCTTTCTCAAGCCTGCTCACTATTCCTTCATAAATTTGCTCATAAAAACTTCACACATCTGCTCATAACAACTTTATACATATGATCATAACTCCTACATAAATATGATCGCAAACTCTTCATAAAATCTCTCCATAATTGCTTCACAAATCTGCATATATTCTTCTTCTAGATCTGCAATATTCTTCATATAAGTCTGCTCCAACTTTCTACAATACTCTTCATGTTTCCTTTTAGTAAATCTGTTCTTATTCCTCTTCAAGGGTTTGCTCTAAAATCTGAATAATAATCCTTTTTGCTACACTTGATTACTCACTCTCTTTTTTTTGAGTGTTCTCTCTCTCTCTATATATTTTCTTTATAGATGGCCTGTAACCTTAGTATAGCTCCCATGGTAATGAGTGTTGCAAACACGACAAAGCCACTTCTTGCCGCCCCTTGTATTTTTGCCCTTGTTGGCAGTCACATTTGTGGCAAACTGAGGCAATGGTTTCTTGGGGTTGAAAAGGGCCTTTTGCAAAATCTTGAAGAGAGGGTGTAGGGTATGCTTGTGGAATAGAAGCTACAGTTGGAATTTTAGAAGTAGAAGAAGGGTCTATTGACATTGTGTTCATTTCATTTTCACTGTCACTGCTGTTGCTGCTCATTTTGTATGTTTTTGTTTATGGTTGAAAGTCTGAAACCGAAGGGATGAAAATATTTTTCAATCTACATACTCACTAGCTAGATAATAACTTAGAAAACTATAAAAAAAAATTAATGTACCTTGGCTCTAGCTTCAAACTTGCAGCTGGGAACTTGTTTCAGACTTGAAGCAGACTTGAAGCAAAACAAAAAGCAGTCCAATATCTCCTGTAATCAGTCCAATCTCTCCTCTAGATCATGCCAATCTCTTCTCCAACAAGAAAACTCTCATAGCAAGGATCAAAAACTGAGAGAATGAAAGAGATATATGGTGTTTGGGTTAACGTTTTGTTTTGGTTTTAAGTCTTTATGGCATTTAGGGTTCATTTGTAGTTTCAATGTGCTTGTGGGTTCCCCATGTCATAAAACAAGCAATATTTTTATTTAAAAAAACCATTTTTTAATTGGTTTTATCGCCTAGAAGCGTTCGTAAGCGCTGGAGATGGCTAGCCGTGCCCGAGACAGAAAGGAATGTTTCATCCCCAAATGCTTGGGGACGTTTCTTGGTGTTTCCTATTGTCTTTGTTGCATCGGGGATGGCAAGGGGATGTCCCCTTGATGTTTCGTCATCTCGAAAATGGCTAGGGGATGGGGGTAGGGGGTTCTAGGGCAAGAGACACGTCCCCGTGTAAGGTAGTTTGAAACCCTATCTACCTTATTAGTGGTAGTCAAAATTTTCTTCTTTGTTTGCACAACTTGATGTATACATGGAGCCACATTCGTAATATTAAATGATATTTTTGTGCCAATGGAAAACCTTTTAGAAGAAGTATCATCACTTTTTGCTTTAATGTTTGTTTGGTCATCTAGGTAGGTAGGTGAGATGAGTAGTGGGAAATGATGAGAGTGTTGGAGTTGGGGTGTCAGGTATACCCTATGACTTGTACCACAAGTTAAGGAGTAGGGTTTGGAAGGTAGGCATGCTAGTGAGGGGAAGTCCGACTCTTTGATAGAGGCTTGTGATAGAGTAGGGTTTGGTGGAGAGGTATGATGGGATGGACAAGTTCAATAGTGTTGTGACCTAATCACACATCACCCCATTCCAAATGGGGACCCCCTACATTATAGGTCCACTTGTCTTTTGGTTGTGTTTTTTTGGGTTGTTTAGCAGTAGTCCCTTCGATTTCCCCAGGTCCCCAAGTGTTTTGACAAATTTTGGTCAAGTTTGCAAGTGTTTTGAGTAAATTTGGCTAAGTTCGGAGCCTGTTTTGTCTATTTTAGGGTTTTTACCCTTCAGACTTAGATTTGAGGTTAGTAGCTTAGGGTTTTGGGAAGTCTGAATGTAGCAATGAAGTCAAAATCAAGGAAGGTAGTAGTGAAATTTGAGCAAATTCTGAGCACTTACTATTTTAGTACATTTCACTGTGTCTCAGATTGTCCTAATTTTGCATTTAAACAAACTTACTATTTTTAGCAGTATCTATTTTTAGTAAGTGTCACCATGTCTTGGTTTGCCCTAATTTGATGTTTGGAAGATCTTACTATTTTTAGTAAGTCTATTTTTGGCAGGTCTATCTCAAGCAGTTTGCAGGACATTGATGGCAGAGCATTCCTAAGAATCCAAAGTCTAAATCTGGAAGTTGAAAAAGCAGGCAGTTGATAAAAAAATGGCCAAAGTCTGGAACTCCTCCCAAAAGTGGAAAAAGCATGGAAATTATTCTAAGGCATGGAAAGTTTTCCTTCACTTGAGAAATTTCCCTCATTCCAAAAATGGCATTTAAGTTTAGGTGATGAGCTCAAAATCCAAGGCAAAGGGGAAAGTTCAAAACTTAACAAAATTCCTTCATACTTCCCAAAAAGCACTCAAAGGGAAGGATGGGCGCTAAATTCAAGACATGGAGGAAATTTCCTTTTCAAGGAAATTCCTCCATCACCTAAGAATGGCGCTCAAGGAGGGTAGTAGGGCGCAAATATCAAGGGAGGAATTTCCAAGATTCCTCCTTCCCATGTGAAACGTGCTCAAGATGAGGTTGGAGCTCCAAAACCAATGCATGGAGGATTCTTCCTCCACACCAAAAATTCCGTCTCCAACTAGAAAATGCGCTTCGGGAGGAAGTAGGGCACCAAAATGAGGTAATGGAGGAAAAATGCAAACTTCTAAAATTCCTCCACCTCCAAGGAAATGCGCTCAAGGTCAAGTTAGAGTGCCAAAAGCATGAAGAGGAGGATTTTCCTCCCAAATTCCTTCACCATGGTCAAATTGCGCCCAAGGATAGATAGGGGATGCCAAACACAAGTCAAGGAGAAATTTTCCAATTTTTCCACATTCCTCCTCTATAAGCAAATTGCGCCCAAGGTTAGAGATGGAATGTGGAGATCAAAGCAAGAAGGAAATATTAAAAAATTCAAAAAATTCCCTCCTCAAGGTGGAATTGCGCCTAAGGTGAAGAATTTCAAGGCATGAGAAAAACTGGCTAAGTGAGAATTTTCTCTCTAGAACTCTGCACAAGGTAAATTCCTCGGAAAAAATGGTCAGTTGATAGAAAAATCTACCTTCAGGACGAGATGTGAATGAGAACACATAAATGTTCCTTCAGGACAAAAAATCTCTCTTGAAGGATTTCCTCTCTTTTAGAATCCCAGATGTATAGGATTCCTTCAGAATTGGACAAAATTGTTAAAATTCTTCTAATGCCGGAAATTCTTTCAAAAATATCTTTATGCGCTCGGGATGGAAAGATTTTCTTAGTAAATGAGTTGGCAACATGCAAAGGGAATATTCCGTATTTATGACACGACTCAAAAATTTATATGTTTCCATTGTTGAATTCAAAATGATGGCGGGGGTCCACTTGCATGACGAGTTGTCGAAGGAAACATGACGCATGATTGAAGAAAAATAATGCAACTGCCAATTTTAACCCCTTGCCAACTTAGCAACCTAGTGGGAGACTTCTATTTAAATGACAATTTGGAATTCATTTCTCACAACGGTTTGCAAAGAAATTGGAAGCTGGAGAGAAGTGGAGAAAAGTCAGAAGCGAAGTTTTATTATTTTCTAGAAGTCCTTGTTCTTGGAGGTTTTATTTTATTCTAAGTCTAGAGTCACAACATGGAATTCCTTCCTCAATGGATTTATTGAATTTCTTTATTACGAATCTAATGTTTATTATTTTATTTTGCAGGAATGGTGGAATCCAGTAAGGTTGCAAACACCTCCTGGTAGGCACAAATCAAGAACAAGCAAAGGGGATTTCTTCCGGAATCAAAGATTATTTCGAAGTGGAAGTCATTGACACTGACTTGGGAACATTCAGGCTGGGAGAATTCAGGAAAAGAGTATATGGAACAGTTGGATGTGCTCTGTTAGCCATTGCCACAAAGATTGTCAAGAGCGGGATCGTCGCAGTTGTCGGCTTCCCCCAACCATTCAGTGCCCGGAGCTGATTATGGAGTGCGCGAAGCATTACAACACTGAAAGAAGGGCAATTTTGGCAGTGGATGGCAAACTCTTGGCCAACTTGATAGCTGAAGCAATTGGAGAAACTTTTGGAATTCTGGCATACCAGTCCATGACATACAAGAGCAAAGAAAGAGCAACGATGATATATGATGCCGACTTCGAGAGATGTGCTGGAATAATCAACAAATTATGGATGCAAAGGCCAAAGCCACATATTTCCAAGTTACCTAAGCAAATCACCAGCATGGATTTCAAACAAGAATATGCATGGATTTCAAACAAGAATATGCCGATCTTGTGTAGATGATGAGTAGAGTCATGGGATGTCTAGTGGCCTTCATTATTTGAATCGTGGATGTTTTACTTCATTGGTGAAGTAATGGAAGATGAAAGAGTGATATACTGAGCAAAGATAATCAGCCACAACTTGGACCAACGGTTGAAGAATCTAAGGCAAATTCAATCTTTCTATATGAGTTCATATGTCATCTATTCGCTGGCTAGAATGGGCAAATTCAATGGATTGCCAAGTAAAGGACCTATGGGATGCGGACTAGGACAACTGAAAATTCATGAGTGTTATCCGCAGTTACACTTATATAATACTACTTCTTTCAAAGAAGCAAGCGACACATTCACAATGCACATCACCAGATCATTGCAAGGAGGACTTCGTACAAGGTTGTCTCAAGAGGCTAGAAAGTTAGTAAAGAAGTATGGAGCTTGGTACATTCTGTTTCCGAAATTCACTTACATCTGGGTCCAAGGATTCTCTGACTAGCCATATAAGCTTTCAAGGTATCCACCAGACAAAATGGCACCGTTGGAAGTTACCAGACAGTTGAATGCCTATGACAAAATTCAGAAGAAGAAGATGTTGTCACTTGAATTCCCAATTGTCATAGGAGATTACGAAGAAATGTGTCCAACATTGACGACGACAGAAAAGTTAGTAGATGAATTGTTATTCTATCACTTAATATTTCATATTGCAAGGACATTCTTTGATCCATACAACAAAATCAGGATGCTTGCTGGAGTAAAACACAAACACAAGATTCAACTGGAAGATTACTAGGCCAACGCCAAAGATGACTTTGAAGTCAGGAATTGGATTTTTTCCAGATTGCCTCTCAATCTGATAAGACTTTGTGAAGTTATATAGGTGCCGGATTAGGTTGAAGAAGATGAAAATATGGTTCAACCAAAATATGAAAAGGAGAGGGATAGGCCAATTCAGGCTCCAGATTGGTCAGAGCCAAAAGTTGATGATTTAAATATCCTAAGTAGGCCAATCCTAAAATTCACTAGGCATTGGGTTGAACAGTGCATTGCAAAGTTAAAGGCGAAGAATTCTCGCTTGACTTACCAGTTGATGGGATACTTGGACTCTCACAACGAGGCAACGAAAGGGTCATCTGGAGCCTAGGCCAGGGAAGAGGAAATTCCACAGGAAAAATCAAAGCGTAGGAAAGAGAAAAGCATTCATGGGAATTCACAAGCAAAGAAGAGAAAGGAAATTCAATAGGAAGAACCGTAGCAGAAGAGGCCAAGGATAGAGGAAGCACAATCACCTGCTAGCTCTTCTAGCGTGCATGAAGTCGAAATGTTCCCGGAAGGAGTTGCAAGAAACCAGCCACAGGAGGAGGATATTGACATGGTGCAAGCACAAGATATTCTCAACGTTAGTGCCTCCCATAGGCTTGTTCAGTAGAGTAGTCAAGGGCAAAAACTTCCTCTGATCCCAAAACAACAGGATTAGGATTGTTTTATGGAAACAAATCTTGGAGACTTAGGAACTTTTGAGGAAGTTTCACAGGATCAGATGCAACTGGAAGTCTAGGATCAGTAGGCAGCCGCTTCAGATTGGTTGAGAGAAAGAATGAGAAAGGAGTTGGAGGAAGAGATTGACCTTGCACAAGAACTTGAAGAATTATTGAACATGATAGATAAACTAGCAGAATAGAAGGTAGCAAAGAAGTTCTCCATGATCACAATGGATGAGTCAGGATCTAGGACATTACACCTAGTTGTGCCTAGAGTTGACAAAGACAGGAATGAGGTTTCACTTGATGAATATGAGATCTTATAGGTCAACTTAGGGCGTGCCTCCAAGGCACAGGTTGTAGAAGACTTTGATGAATCTTCCTTAGCATTGAAGGAACAAATGAAAAGAATGGAAGAGAAGAATAAGAAGTTGAAGAGCGAGAACAAAGCCTTGTGTGAATATGTGTGACGCTTAAAGCATCCATTCACATTGGAAGATCCGTCCTTTGTTCTTCCCTCTTCTCTTCCCAAAGAATCTATTGATGGCATTGAAGAAATAAGGAGAAGAGATCAGTGTTCCAAAGAATGGGTGGACGTCTTCACTTTAGCTGGTAAATTTATTGAAGACTTGGGTTGCTTCCACTTGCGAATCCTGGCTATCCTGAATAGGCTTGAGACTATGGACAATGCATGAGAAAATGTGCGTGTCTATTAGGATTTAACAATTTCGTGCCTGGAGGCACTAATGGGAATCTAGGCAGACTTTGATTGATTGGAAGGTCGTGTAGGAAAATGAAATATATGACTTCACTTGGTGGTTTTATGCAGTTTGCATTGGAAGGAGTTCTTTGAAAGATTCAATAAGGAGTCAACATCACTGAAGGAATCAGTCAAAAAAGTTCAGGAAGAAATTTTCAATGCAGTAGAGGCATTGTTTGCAAGAAAGTTGACTGATGAAGAGCTGATGGTTGACCATCTGAAGGATAGGTTACACGAATTCTTCTTAATGGAATCCTTCTCAAAGGAACATTTGGAAAATGTTTCCTTATTCTACAACACAATGCACATGACTCAAGAAGCAACATCAAGATGGGAGAAGTTTTTCTCCAAGTGTGAAGACATTTCATTGCTAGAATTCAAGTTGGAGATTGTGCCAAGTGTCTTTGTAGAAGAACTGGAAGTCGTCGTGGCTAGATTCGTCGCATTCGCCATCAATGAACGAGATAATGGTCGTCCAATTTTGGACGAGAATCTATTGATTGCATTATGGCATGGTGGCACATTTATGGCTAGTGGACATTTTGACCAAGTGGTGGTATATTCAATGCATGGTGGCTGCCATATTCAAGGAGATAGTGGCTTATTTAATGCATGGTGGGCGATTTGAGAAGTGATGGGCATTTATTGCATTATGGACACCTTTTTTGGGAGCAAGGGGCAATTAATTAGTAGTGGGTGAGATTCCTCATTAATGGCCATCCCCGCTACTTGGCATCATATTTTGGAATCTCTGGTCAAACCCTAATTAGGGTTTTGCATGTTGAATCTTAGCCATTGATTGGATTGTAATCAAGGCCGTCCAATTTCCTCTTGGAGGCCTATAAAAAGGGGTCACCCCTTCATTTGTAAGGGAGGGGGAATTGTATGAAATTGTGCTATAAGTTTTTGAAGTAATAATAGTGATACATTGGCTTTTGGGGTTCACTTGTGTTGTTTCAAAACTTGCATGGTTTCACCTTCCTGACTTAGTTTAGATTTGCTTCATGTATTTAGATGAATGAGATAGATTGCATTGCTTTGTGGTGAGATCATATGCTCACCTTTTTGTTGATAGATGACTTCTATCTGCAATATAAGGTTGGACTGAGCTTTTACATGTGTGTTCTTAACTTAGATTATTGGATGAACATTGTCCTTTGATGGTGTTCGTTGATGGTTTAAAATTCTACAAGCACAACCTTTGAAGATTGCACCCTCTTTGTGTAGTTGTTTGAAAGTTGCGAAATAAAGTGTGGTTGATCTCACCTAAGTCTTTGCTATCTGTTGAGCTCTTAGATTAGAATTTCTCAATCCTTTCCTATTTACTTTTTGCATTATTCATCAAGAAAAGTTCCAAAAAGAGTTATTTATTGCCAGATTATTCGTGAAAATCTCCTTGGAGTTTTAGAATTTGTTTAAGTCTTCTTGAAGTGTGCGCAAGTCCCCTTGGATTACCAACAACATCAACCAAATGAGTCCATATCCATTGTAAATTCGCTAGTACGCAGTTGGAACCTTGGAATCAATGTATGATTTTCCTGCAATCTTAGTATACATGAGATTTTGATCACGAGAGGATAAAGTGACCATTGGGAACTTTATTCTGTGTTGGTGTGGTCACAAAACACTCGTCAACAGGTAGCTTGATGAGTGAAGGGAATGAAGGCTAGGAATGGTTGAGAGGTATGCTTGAATGGGGAAGTTAGAAAGCTTGATGAAAGTATAGAAGAAAGTGGACTTGGTAGGAAATTCATGTTGGAAAGGGTAACTTTAATGGCTTACACTAACTTAAAAAATCGGCCATGACTCTAGACTAAAAAAAAATGGGGTTCTTAAGAAAATGCATCGGGGATGAAGGGGACAAAGTCATAGACAAATTTGGATCAAGGGGAACACTTGTGATAGGAAATGGGTATTTTGGACCACAACATAGATTGTGGAAAAAGGGGACTCGACATATAGTGGTGAGTAGAAAACACAAACAATCACCTTGAAGGAGGAAGAAATGGCTGTCACACGAGGCCATCAACCTAACAACAACTATCCACAAGGTAAGAATCCTTTCTCAATCTTATGCTGTTTCTAGATTTCATGCCAATTATTGACTTCAAACATAAATCTTATAATCTACATGACCCCCATTGCACACATAATAAGTGGAACTAATTTGGGATTCAAAGGGGTAGAAATTCTTCACTTGTTGCTACTCATAAGATTTGGAATCAGTCCTGCTAACACAATCATCTCCAAGCAACCATATCTAGCCACCACTCTACATGGCTTCTCGCTTTCTATGCCACTCCATTCTCATAGACTTCTCTTGTATCATCGCTGCTCTCAATACAACAATGCCTATCCTCAAGAAGCTCTTTCAACCCAATAGCAAGCACCTTTCCATTTCTGTCTTAGATTCCTTTGGGGATATCTCAAAGGAACTCAAAGCTCTCCATAAATTGCTGGAGAAGGGGATACACAATCCTTTTATTGTAAGGGCGCTGTTCATTCTACTTGTGTTTTAAAATAGTTAGAGAAGATGTAAAAAGTGAATTAAGGGATGCAAAAATTAAGTAGTCATTGAACAGTATGAAAATCTGTTGAACAATGGCATCCTTCTTCTTGAATCAGCCAAAAGGCAAAATGCTGCTATATTCTTAGTGCTGAGATCAATCCTCCTGCAATGTGTATGACTTCCATGCAGAAAGTTCCACTAAGGTAAGTATTCAAGGATTGAGGGACAAGATTCTCTATAAACCCCATACCTCTACCTCTGGATGATTGAAATATCAACAAGTCAAATGAGGAAGTTGATGCCGCTTGTGACCTAATCACACGTCACCCCATTCCAAATGGGGACCCCCTACTTTTTAGGTTCTCTTGGTCTTTTGGTTTTGGTTCTTTGGGTTTTTTCGCTGCAGTCCCTTTGATCTCCTTGGTTTGCAAGCGTTTTTGATGAAATTTGATCAAGTCTGCAAGTCGTTTGAGTGAATTTGACTAAGTTTGGAACTTGTTTTACCTATTTTATGGTTTTTCCCTTTAGACTTAGGTTTGAAGTCTTTTCCTTAGGGTTTTGGGAAATTTGAACGTTGCAATGAAGTCAGAGCCCTTCAAGGAAGCTACCAATGAAATTTGAGTGAATTTTGAGCACTTTCTATTTTTTGTAAGTTTCACTGTGTCTCAGATTAGCCCTACTTTTTCCAAAAACCAAACTTACTATTTTTAGTGTCACCCTGTCCCAGTTTGCCTTAATTTGATGTTTTGAAGTACTTATTATTTTTAGTAATTCTATTTTTGGCAAGTCATCTCAGGCAGTGGTTTGGACATCGGAAGTAGAGCATTCTTGAAAATCCGAGTCTAAATCTGGAAAGTTGAAAAAGTAGACAAGTGGTCAGGAAAATGGCTAAGTATGATGTTCTTTCCTGAACTGGAAAAAGCATGAAAAATCTTCCAAGGCATGGAAAATCCACTTCAAATCCAAAATGGCATCAAAATCTGGAAAATGGACAAGTCTAGAAAGAATTGCTAAGTTTGACAAAATGCACTTCAAATCATGGCCAAATAGGAATTCCTTCATGCCCAAGGGGTGCTCCGGGAATAGGAATGGGTGCCAAACCCAAGGCAAGGAGGAAAAGTCAAAGAATTCCAAAATTCCTTTATCAAGTGAAAATGGCACTCTAGCAAGGGAATGGGCGATAGAAGAGGGTGGAGGAATTTCCTCCCAAACTAAAAAATTCTGTTCCCTAGGCAAATACCACCCAAACATGAAGGAGGGCGCCAAAGTGAGGTGTAGGAGGAATTTCTTCCTCCAAGTTGGATTCCTACACTAGCAAATTTCCACCCAAGTTAGTGCATGGGCGCCAAAACAGGGTAGTGGAAGAATTTTCCTCCAATGCAAAAATCCTCCACTGCATGGAAATTTCGCCAAACATGAGATTGGGTGCCAAACTGAGGTGAAGGAGGAATTTTCGTCCAAAGTAAAAAATCCTGCACATGGTGATTTTGGCGCTCTAGATGAAAAATGGGTGCTAGAAGGGGGTACAAGAGGAATTTCCCCCCAAACTCAAAATTCTTGTCCCCTAGCAAATTTGCACCCAAGTTGGGATGTGGGTGCCAAAATGGTAAAGAGGAGGATTTTTTCCTCTCAAGGACAAATTCCTCCACAAGGTGCAAGTAGTGCTCTAGGTTGAGCATGGGCGCCAAATCAAGGGTAAGGAAGATTTTCTTCCAACAAGGCATTTTCTTGCTCTAAGGTGAAATGTCCCCCTAGCAAAGACAAAGCGTTGAGAGTGGGTGTAGAAGGAAAATTCAAAGTTGACAAGAATTCCTCCACAAGGTGAAAATGCTGCCCAAGTCTATGTTGGACATTGCTGCTGCTAGGATATGTTGTTGAAATTGATGTCAACATATTCCTGATCCGGTGATTGCAGATTGGTTCATTGTGATTATGGTTTGGTGTATGGAGTATCTTTAGTATCATTGTATTCTTCTGTTGTTGATCCGGGAAGCTTAATTGATTATATCATATGATCCGGTTTTGCAGTTTGTTTATTTGATCAGTGCTTTGCAGAGTTCAGTATTTCCTCCGATATATTACGGTGTGATCAGATCTTGATCTGAGATTTTGGGATATTGTTTGGGATGGTCTTGTGTATCTTCATGTCAGATGGTTTGTGATTTGGTGCTCCGCAAGTTATCGAAAAACTGTTTTATCTGCTTGATCTTAGGGGGAGTTTGCTGGAAATGTTTCTTTCTTTGCATTGATTGTTTTTCACATTCATATGTTGCCATCAATGCCAAAGGGGGAGATTGTTGGACATTGTTGCTACTAGGATATGTTGTTGTCATTGATGTCAACATAATCCTGCTCTGGTGATTGCAAATTGGTTCATTGTGATTATGGTTTGGTGTATGGAGTATGTTTAGTATCATTATATTCTTCTGTTGGTGATCTAGGAAGCTTAATTGATTATATCATATGATTCGGTTTTGCAGTTTGTTTATCTGATCAGTGCTTTGCAGAGTTTAGTATTTCCTCCGGTATATTCTGGTGTGATCAAATCTTGATCTGAGATTTTGGGATATTGTTTGGGATGGTCTTGTGTATCTTCATTTCAGATGGTTTGTGATTTGGTGCTCTGCAAGTTATCTTTCTTTGTGATAGTTACTGCTGTTTGAGTGTTCTTGAGTTCCAGACGTTGACAAATGAAGATTTGATAAGTGGTGTTGGTGCAACTGTTATTGATGATTCCAACGTGCTTGCTAGTGTTTCCTAATCGTGTCCTCTTTGTTGTCATGATCCTCATTGATCGTTGTGCAAGTTTTTGGTGATTTTGCTGAACCGGTAATGTTCTTCATGTTATGCGATTTTCCTGGTGGTGTAGTGTGTTACGGTTGATCTTGGCGTGATTTTCGATGGTGTTTCGTGTTTGGAGACTTGAATTAGGTCCATGTTATGTCATGTAAATCATTATATTGGTCCGGTGGTCGATCTTTGTATCATGTGATGTAATTTTGTAATTGTGAGTTGAGGGTTTAGCTGACCTTGTTGTCAAGGTTGATGAATTGTATAAATTGGTGATATTGTCATGTAATTTGGGTATCAAGGTTGTGTCTGCATTATTAGAGAGTGGTGTATGTGCGAAAAAGGATTCATTTTTTTGTGTAGCGCATTGAGGAGAGATTGTTGTTGTAGAGCAGACAATTGTGCTTAACCGGAACTATCATCAGGCATTTGAAGATGCTATCATTTTAGTTCATTCCTTCCGGATTGTAGTCCGGATCTTGTTGTAAGTCAGTGAGACTTCTCTGAAGGTTGTAGCCTTCCAGGTCATTATCTTTTGTGCAGTGAGCTCTAGGCAGTGTGCCTGAATGCATGTGCATTCCCCTTTGTAATATTTTCACATACTACAACAAGGTATCATCTTATTGTGGGTAGGTTCCCACTGTGGTTTTTCCCTTTTCCGGGTTTTCCACGTCAAAATCTTGGTGTTGTGTGTTGTGCTATCAATTTGCTTATCTTTGTTGTTGCTGCAGTTTATCAGATCTATTTTTGTGGTTAAGTTTATAGATCCGGTGAAAACTGATTCACCCCCTCCTATCACTTTTCCTCCATTGTTGTTGCTAACAGTCTTGAGATGGGCATTGAAACAAGATACAGGAGGAAAATTCTAAGATTTCAAAATTTCTTCCAAAGGATAAAGTAAGAAAATAATTCATGGTCAAGGAAAAAATTTTAAATTCAATAAAATTCCTTTCTCGGGAAGAATTACGCCCAAGATGAAGACATTTAAAGGCAAGGGAAAGATTGACCAAGAGAGAATTTTTTCTCTCCTAAATTCCAGAGCTAAAAATGGGAAAAATTCCTAAAAGATAAGAAAAGTGATGGATTGATAAAAAATCTCCTTCAGAACAAGATGAATAGAAAAACACGAAAAAATTCCCTCTACAAGAATTTTATCTCTCCGAAAATACTAAATGAGTAGGATTCTTGCCGAAGTGGATAAAATTGTCAAAAATCTTTCAAGGAAGGAAAATCTTTCAAAATATCTTTATGAATCCAAAATGAAAAGATTTTCACAATAAATGAGTTAGTGACATGCAAAGGGAATATTCCACATTTATGACACTGAACTCAATAATTTATGGAAATTTCCATTTTGAATTCAACGTTGATGGCGAGACCCATTTGCATGGCTAGTTGTCAAGGGAAACATGACACATTTTAAATGCGACTGCCAATTTTAATCTTTCGCCAACGTAGCGACTTGATAAGGAAATTCTATTTAAACGATGGATTGGAATTCATTTCTCACAACGGTTATTGGAGAAATTTGAAGTTAGAAAGAGGTGGAGAAAAGTTAGAAGTGAAGAGTTTATTATTTTTTCCAAAAGTTCTTGTTCTCATAGGTTTTATTTTATTCCAAGTTTGGAATTTACAAGCTGGAATTCCTTCTTCATTGATCTATTTAAATTCCTAGGCGATGATTTTAATTCATTTAATTTTATTTTGTAGGAATGGCGGAATCCAGCAAGGCTGCGAGCACTTCCCGACAGGCGCAGATAAAAAATGAGCTCCAAGGATTCCTTCCAGAATTAAAGATTAATTCAAAATGGAAGGAAATCAGCGACACGAACCTAGGGACTTTCCAACTGGGAGAATTGCAGAACATAATCTTTGGATCAGCAAGACGTGCTCCATCAACCATTGCTATCAAGTTTGTCAAGAGCGGGATTGTCTTAGTTGCCGGTTTCTGTCCAACTGTCCAATGTCTAGAGCTGATCATGGAATGCATCTAACACTATAATGCTAAGGATCGATTTTGGCACTAGACAACAAGCTCTTGGCCAACTTGACAACTGAAGCAATTGGAGAGATATTTGGAATCTTGGCATACCAATCCATGACTTACAGGACCAAAGAGAGAGCAGTGATGATATATGATGCCGGTGTGGAAAGATGTGCTGGAATAATTAACAAAGTCTGGATGTAGAAGTCAAAACCGCATGTCTCCAAGATGCCCAAATAGATCACCAGTTTTGACTTCAAGCAAAGAGCATGCTGACCACGTGATGATGTTAAGTAGAATTATGGGATGTCCACATGCCTTCATGTTTGAAACTTGGATGTTTTTCTTCATCGATGAAGTAATGGAAGGCAATGGAATAGTAGATTGGGCAAGATTGATCAGCAACTACTTGCATGAGCAGTTGAAGAATTTGAAACAGAAGCACAGACCCAATCTTTTTACATGAGTCCGTATGTCATCCATTCGCTGGCAAGAATGGGCAAGTTCAATGGCTTGCCAGGAAAGGGACCCATGGGATGTGGACCAGGTCAATTGAAGGTTCACGAATGCTATCCGCAGTTGCACTTATGCAACACTACGTTCAAATTGGTAAACGACATCTTCACCATGCACACAACTAAATTATTACATGGTGGACTCCACACAAGGTTGTCGCGGGAGGCCAAAAAGTTGATATAGAAGTTCAGAGCTTGGTATATTCAATTCCCAAAGTTTACCTATATCTGAGTCCAAGGGTTTTCTTTTCAGTGGCATAAGCTACCGAGGTATCCAACATACAAGATGGTGTTGTTGGAGCTCACTAGGTAGTTAACTGCCTATGACAAAATCCAAAAGAAGAAGAGGCTGTCCATTGAATTTCCAATTGTCCTAGGCGATTATGCAGAAATGTGTTCAACATTGGCGGCAGTTGAAAAGTCCGTAGATGAACTCTAATTTTATCACTTGACATCCCATACGGTTAGATCTTACTTTGATATGTACAACTAAATCATGATGGTTGCCGAAGTGAAGCACAAGCATAAAATCTAGCTGGAGGATTATTGGGCCAATGTTGGGGATGATTTTGAAATTAGGAAAAGGATGTTCTCCAGATTGTCCCTTGACATAATACTTTGTGAAATTATTTAGGTGCCAGATTAGGTCAAGGAAGATGAGAATGTGGTTCGGTCGGAATATGAAAATCTAAAGGATAGGCCTATTCAGGATTCGTATTGGTTGGAGCCAAAAGTTGATGATCTGAATGTTTTAAGTAGGCCAGTCCTAAAATTCACTAGGCACTGAGTTGAACATTGCATCACGAAGTTAAAGGCAAGTAATGCTTGCTTGACTTAAAAGTTGATGGGAAACTTGGATTCCCATAGTGAAGCAATAGAGGGATCATCAGCTACCCAAATTGGAGGAGAAATTCCACAGGAAGGAACAGAGCAAAGGAAAGAGAAACATGTTCCTAGGAAGTCATAGCCGAAGAAGAGGAAAGAAGTCTAGATGGAAGAGCTGCAACAGGAAAGGCCAAGGGTAGAGGAAGCACAATCATTGGCCAACTCCTCTAGTGTGTACGGATTTGAGATTTTCACATAGGAAATTGCAAGGAGCCAGCCACTAGAAGATATACCTGACAATGCACAAACACAAGATATTCTTAGCATCAGTGCTTCCCATCGACCTATTCAGTAGGAGAATCAAAGGCAAGAAATTCTTCCTAATCCAGTACAACAGGGTCAAGATTATTTCGTTGAAACAATTCTTGGAGACTGAGGAATTTTTGCAGAAACAGGGGCAAATGGAAGTACATGATCAACCTGCAGCCGCTCCAGATTGGTTGAGAGAAAGAAGCTAGAACAAGAAATGGATCCTGCACAGGAGTTGGAAGAACTTTTGAGCAGAATAGACAAACCAACAGAAAAGAAGGCAGCTAGGAAGCTTTCTAAGATCACACGAGACGAGTCGGGATCTAGGACATTGCACGTAGTTGTGCCCAAAGCAGATAAGGATAGAAGTGAAATCACACATGATGAATATGCGATTAGAGAAGTCGACCTAGGGCGTGCTTCCATGTCACAGGTGGTGGAGGATTTTGATGAATCATCCTTAGCACTGAAAGAGCAAATGAAAAGGATGAAGGAGAAGAATAAGAGGTTGAAGAGCAAAAATAAGGCCTTGTGTGAATATTTGCGGAGCCTAAACCATCCATTCAGAGAGGAAGATCCATTCTTTGTTCTTCCCTCTTCTCTTCCCAAAGAATCCATTAATGCTATTGAAGAAATAAGAAGAGCTCAATATTCTAAGGAATGGGTGGAAGATGTCTTCACTTCGGTTGGAAAATTCATTAAGGACTTGGCTCAATTCCACTAGAGAATTCATGCTATCCTGAATAGGCTAGAGATTGCGGATAGTTCATGGGAAGATTTGCATATTTATTAGGACTTGACTCTTCCGCGACTTAGAGCATTAATGAGAATTCCTTGGCAGACTTTGGTTAATGGGAAGGTTGTCCAGGAGAATTAAATTTATGACTTCCCGCGGTGGTTTTATGCTGTCTACACTAGAAAGGAATCTTTTGAAAGATTCAACAGGGAATCCACATAATTGAAAGAGTCTGTCAAGAAGATACAAGGAGAAGTCCTCCTCAATGCAGTCGAGGCATTATTCGCAAGAAGGTTGACTGAAGAAGAGTTGACAGTTGACTTCTTGAAGGATAGATTGCACGAGTTCTTCTTTGTAGAAACCTTTTTCCAAAAAACATCTGGAAAATGTTTCCTTGTTTTCCAGCATGATGCGAAGGACTCAGGAGGCAACAACAGATTGGGAGAAGTTTTTCTCTAAGTGTGAAGAAGATATTTCGTTGCTGAAGTTCTAGATTGAGAATGTGCCAAGTGTCTCCGTAGTAGAATTGGAGGTTGTCATTACAAGATTCATTTCATTTGCCATTAATGAGTGAGATAATAGTTGTCCAATTCTGGACGAGAATCTTTTGACTGCATGAGGGCATGGTGGTGCATTCATTGCTGGAATGTTTGACCAAGTGGCGGCTGATTCAATGCATGGCAGTCGTCGTACTTAATGAGAGAATGGAGCATCTTTTGCATGTGGCCGATTTTGAAGATAGTGGTGCATTCATTGCACAATGGGCGGGTTTTAGTATGATGGTGCATTAATTACTTAATGAACAATTTTTGAATGTAATGGTAATTAATGCTTTATAGGCGCCATTTTGGGCGAAAAGGAATTAATTGATAGTGATCATGATGTGTCATTAATGTTTATTCCCACTTTGCGGCATCATGTATTTGAGAATTTATTGGTCAAACCCTAATTAGGGTTTGCATGTTCAATCTTGGCTGTTGATCGGTTTGTAATCTAGGCCGTCCATTTTCAAGCTGGAGGCTTGTAAAAGGGGTTCACCCCTTCATTTGTAAAGGGGGGAGATTGTATGAAATTGTTGCGATAAGCTATTAAGTAATAAACGATGATATATTGTTCTTTGATACACTTGTGTTATTTTATAACTTGCATGGTTTCACTTTCCTCAGTCAGATTTATTTTCAACCATTTAGATGAACAAGGTTGATTGCAATGTTTTAAGGTGAAGATCGCTTGCTCTACCTGTTGTTGATAGATGATTTTTATCAACAATGCAAGGTTGGAGTTGTTTACCTCACTGGGTAAACAGGAAGAATACAGAAACTGAACAGCAATGCACAATGCAAATACAAAAGAAGTGCCAGAATAAGCTTGCCATTAATGTCAAAAGATGTTCATAATATAATCTGTCGTCAACATTACATGTCCTCCAACACCCGGAGGTGGTACAATATATGACAGCCGAAGGGGTGCGACACAACCGTCGCGACTCCAACTACCTACCCGTTGGCTAACTAACTGACCGCCGTAACACATTATTACCGACGACAACATAAACATAACAACATAACATAATGATTATTCCCGACAACATCATCCCCCCCAAGAAAAGAAGTCGACTCCGACGACTTAATACAAAATAGAGATGAACGGCAGGAACTACTGACGCCAATCGGGCCCGGATCTTATACACTTGCTGCGTCCTCGCCTGAAAACCTTTTCTGCTACCAGCCGATGCTCAAGTGCGGATTTCACCAATATTGCTTCCTTTGCCATCACAGTTCTCCTGGGCCTAACCCAAACTTGTCTGCAAAACACGTTTTTCAGTCTCAGCTTCCACCAACTGCTACTCAAATGATTCTGTCTCCCTAGCCAATTTGTCCTCGATAGCCACCCGTGCTGCTCTCTCGGCATCCAACTCCTGGGTACGCTGAACTAAGTCTCACGCGACTATTGCCTCCAACCTGGTGGTCAGCTCCTCCCGAGCCCTCTGTGCATCCACCAAGGCAACCTCATGTCCAGCCGAGACATACTCCGAGTTCCTCAAAGCGTACCAGTCATGCCTAGAGGTGGCCACAATCCGTTGGCACAAATGCTAGGAGCCAACTCAAATCCTCCATCACACTCCCCAAAGGCTAAAAACTGAACTGAATAACTCCCTGGTGTCATACAACTGCACAGACTTGCAATGCCTTCCCTCAAACTCTGTTTGTTCGCAACCTCCAAATCCATCTCCCTCTACGGCTTATTTCTTCCCCGCCAATGCTTAGCTGCAGGCTTCTTTCTCACAAGACGGACAACCACAACACTTCCTGTGGTCTTCTGTAGCTCAAAATAAACTGAGGGTCTGGGGGCAACGCCCCCAGCGGGGTCGACGGGCAGCGCCCCTTGCGGGGTTTGGGGCAGCGCCCCAGCGGGGTCGAGGGGCAGCGCCCCAGCTGCGCTCCCTGAACCTTCAGAACCCCACGAAAGTCCATGGCGCGCATCATTTCTGTGATATTTTATGATGTCAAAACCCTTCTTCTACACTCCAATATTTTCAGTGTCTAGGCTCCAGATGTCATCGAATCATTTTTCAATCCGTCGTCGTTTTTTTTTTTTTTTTTTAGGCACTGTAATGTCCCGCCATACCACCTCCAATCGTGTGGCTGCTTGGTCTACCTGTGGCGATCGTTTTGCCCTTACGTGGCTGTGTGGAATTGTGTGAAATCCCGCTCTCCCTAAGCGGCGGATCAATCTGTAAGAACCCTCGACCCCATCCATCCGCTTCACTCCCTGCGGTAGCTCGTGGGCTGTGTATTGATCCGGCCGTGCGGTGCGTCCCTTTCCCTGGCTGCGCGGTGATGTGCCTTCGGCCGTGTTCGGTGTCTTCTTCCTCCGCGGGGTTTTATTGCCAAGGTCGGCTGTGCGGTGTGGTCGCTTCTTCCTTTCCTCAGCGGTGTGCGGCGTTTTATATCCTTGCGCGACCTTCGGTGGCTCCCACCGCACGGTGGTGTCACCGTCGGTGATTCCACCGCACGGTGGTGTCACCTTGTCACCTTGGCCCCACTGTACGGTGGCCATTTTCCCCTTCTTTTTTTTCTTTTTTTCTTTTTTTTTTTTTTGACCGTACGGTCGGTATCGTACGACCGTGCGATTTTTTTTTAAAAGTTGTCTAGAGAGTCTTCGGCTCGGGTCCCCTGTCTCTGGGATCGCCCTTCATCCTTCTTGGTTTTTCTCGCCCAAAAGTCTCCTACTTTTGTCCCGTGCCTCTCGAGTTGCTTGCCCGACCTCTTAGGTCCCCTTCCATCCTCTCGGGTCCCCCTCCGGGCTCTCGAGTGTCTGTCTGGCCTCTCGGGTCCCCTGCGCGCTTCGCGTGGTAAGGTTTCAATTTGTACCCGTTGGTGGCCAATCTATTTTCACTGGTCATTGAAAGACCTGGAACCACAAATTCTACAGGGACCACGACCTCCTTCCCGTACATAAGAAGAAGAAGGATAATAAAGATTTTGAAGGCTGCGGCCTTCCACACAGGGTTCCAATCGGTGCCGACACTCTTCGGATTATTTACGTCGCCAAGGTTTGGGGCGTCTCCCTTCCAATATTCTTTGTATTCCGGCAGGTACACCTCTGTTGGTTGCTCTGGTTCCTCTACTTCGAGCCTGTAGCTTTGGAACATTTCGTAATCCTCCATTTGCCAGTGGAAGAGCCCGTTAGTCGAGCATACCTCATCTTCAGAACATCCCTCCAATTCTAGCACCCCTTCACTGTTCGGCTCCATCGCGTTCTTGCCCTTACTTTCATCGGGACCCCCTTCCCCTTTATTAGAGTCCTCCAAGTCGGAAGAGGCGAGCTCTTCGCCGACATTTTGGGTGTGTAGGTCAATGGTATATTTTCGCCCTCCCTTCTCCATGGAAAGTGTATTTTTCTTCCAGTTGTGGTTTACCCTTGCGTTGATCAATCACACTCTCCCCAGGATGGCGTCATAGCCTTTCTTCTTCGAGGGAATAACCACGAAATCTAACAAGAATGGTTGCGCACCAATTGTCACTTGCTGGGCCATCAACAGGCCGAGTGGCTTAATGCCGTGTTGGTCCGCTCCCACCAGGTTGAATGTGGGTGGCCACAGGGTGGGCTTCCCCAGCCGCTTCCATGTTTCTTCTGGTAGTACATTCACCCCAGATCCTCCGTCCACAATGGTGTCCTTCAAAATGGTCCCACGGATACGCATTTCTACCACAGCTGGGTGTCTACCACTGCTCACGGCTAGTAACATCGGGTCAGTCGAAGGGTTGACGGAAACCTCCACCTGTGGTGTACTCTTCGTAGCGGTGGCGGGAACCCCTACCTGTGGTGCACTCGACGATGCGGTGCTTTGCACATTGGTGAGGATGGCAGTCCTCAATTGTGGCATAGAGTCTAGAAGGTCTTTTACCTTTATCGGCACCTCTATCTGCAAGATTTGCTCAATGATGTTATTTTCCGCTTTCGTACGGAATGATGTACTCACCACCTCGTTGTCCCGTCGTTCGGTCGTCATCTCACGTTCAATATTGGCCTTTGCCTCCCGTAATCGCTCCTCCGTACGGGGGTCGGGATAAGTGGCTTTTTTCGTCTGGGCGCGGGTGATCGCCAGTACTTCTTTCTCACCAGTCTTCTCAGCCTTCTCAATGTTGAGGAGATTAACCCTTGCCTGCGGGCAATTTGCGTCCTCATGGTCGCCTGGCCCACACCAACGACAGAGGTGCTGAGGGGTGGCTTCCTTCGTGCAATCACGGGCGAAGTGCCCCCACTGATTACAGGCCCTACATTGGATAATTGGCCGGCCCTTGGCGTCATACTGGATACGGCTTCCGTTATTGTTATTGTTGCCTCTTCCTCGCCTGTTGTTTCGGTAGCCGCCAGACGAGGTGTTGTTGCTCGCAGGCTGGGACGTGCCGGCTGACGCAGATGGTTCTGTAAAGAGAACTTGTTGGTTACGGGTCCTCATATTGTACGGACACTCCTTGGTAAGGTGTCCGGCAATCTGGCAAATATCGCAAAATGCATTTTTCGGACAAGACCCCTTGGTGTGTCCGTCGGTACGGCAGTCCGTGCACCATAAATCCCCTTCGTCGCCTTTGCTTGTGCTTCCTTTGGTTGCCTTTATCTCTCTCATCATTCGCTCCATATCTTTCTGGAGAGCCCATACCTTCCGATTAGAGTCGTCATCACTGCTATCACTTTTGTCAGAAGAGGAATCATCCTCCGACGAGGATTTATTTTTCTTCTTCTTGGACGTCTTCTGTTCACTTTCTAAATCCATTGCCCTGTTATAGGCGTCGGAATATGAAGAAGGAGGTACTATCTTCATTTTTCGTCTAAGGGATTTCTTTAGACCTTCCATGAACCACCGTTTTTTCAGTCCGTCTGCCGGCTGGTTCTCCATCTTTCCTAGCAGCTCTTTGAGCCGCCGGCTGTAGGTTCGGACAGTCTCGTCCTTCCTCTGTTTCGTGCCGTAGATTTCGGCTATGATCTCATTATCGTCTCTTAGGAGACGAAACTCTGCTTGAAATTCCTTCTTCAAGTCTGCCCATGTGCTAATCTTAGCCTTATCCGTATCCGAAAACCAGTCGATGGCTACGCCCCTCAGGGTTGCGGGAAACTGTGTTACCCACTCGTCCTCATCGGTAACACCATTCGCTCCCCAAATTGTTTCACAAGTGCGACAGTGGCGGACAGGGTCTTCTTTCCCATCCCCATGGAACTTTGGAAGTTTTTGTTTTTGTGCCATACCTTGCCTTTTTACTACTGGTGGCTGTTGTCCTACTCCGGATGGGTCAGATCCTATAAGGGGTGCTTGACCGCCGTGCCCCGGTGTCCCTCCGACACTCCTGGTAGCCCCGGTGTCTTCTCCCTCTCCTGCCTCCTCCCCACTCCTTGGAGTTTTCCTAGCCTCTGGTGTGTGTGGCAAGTCCCTCAAATCCCTCAACTGAGTTTTGGTATACTCTATCATGCAGCGAGTTTCCGCAAGTAACTCCTCCCGACTCCGTGGGTGGCCGCTGGCCTCACCGTCCCCTTCGGAGCGTTCCTCCTCTCTTCGCTTATACCTCTGTCGCCTTTCCGCTTGCTGTTCAAGGATCAAGGCACGTTGGGCTACTGCACATTCATCTATATATTGTTGCTTATTTTTGTCTTTATTTAGTGTATTGGGCATTAATTCCCAGACCGCTTTCTATATACTTAATGACATAAAAAATAGAACACTTTTATTCACTCATAATGTGGAAGACAAGTTTATGCCAACAATATGACATAATTATTACAATAAGTGTTCTTTATTCCGCCCCGTATGGCTCACGGTTCAAATGCCCCTGACCTGGCGCCATCTCGTTCTGCTTCCCGTTCCTCGTACTGCTGCAAAATTTGTTGGCGTCGCTCTTCCCGGGCAATCTCCTCCAGGCGAGCTTGTTGTGCCAACGATGCTTGTGCTAGCAGTCGGGGGAGATGGTTCATCAACCGATTTACCTCCGGACTCACTTCCAACGCTGTCCACACGGCACTTGGTGGGACTTCCGCCTCCGCCGCCTCTCGTCGCACGTAGGTCTGAATGGCTACTTGGAGTAGAATCGAAAATTCTCTCGTTGCAGTGTCTTCTCCTACGTAGAGTTTTGTTTGGGCATCGTCGATCTCCGGGTTCACCTCACCAACGGGTAGGCCCATTGTGTCTGTGCGCCATCCGTGTCTCCTGTTCCCGAGTTCGTGTCGGCAACGGCGCCAAATGTTTACCTCACTGGGTAAACAGGAAGAATACAGAAACTGAACAGCAATGCACAATGCAAATACAAAAGAAGTGCCAGAATAAGCTTGCCATTAATGTCAAAAGATGTTCATAATATAATCTGTCGTCAACATTACATGTCCTCCAACACCCGGAGGTGGTACAATATATGACAGCCGAAGGGGTGCGACACAACCGTCGCGACTCCAACTACCTACCCGTCGGCTAACTAACTGACCGCCGTAACACATTATTATCGACGACAACATAAACATAACAACATAACATAATGATTATTCCCGACAACAGGAGTGAGCTATTTTATGTGTGCGCTTAATTTGAATTATTGGATGAACATTGTTCTTTGATGGTGTTCATTAGTGATTTAAATTCTTTCAAGCACAACCTCTAGAGATTGCACCCGCTTCATGTAGTTGTTTACTAGTGGTGAAGTGAAGTGTGGTTGATCTCAACTGAAGCATTGTTATCTATTGAGTTCTTAGATTTAGGATAGCTTTTCTAAACCCTTCCTATTTTACTTTCAGTATTATCCAATCGAAAAGTCCCAAAAAAGAGCCATTCATAGCCAAATCATTCGCGTAAAATCTCCTTGAAAGTTATAAATTTGTGCAAGTCTTCTTCAAAGTGTGCGTAAGTCCCCTTCGATTACCAACAACATCACCACACGAGCCTATATCCACAAAAAGTCGCTAGTACATAGTTGGAACCTTGGAGTCATCGTGTGATCTTTGTGCAATCTTAGCATACATTTGACTTTGATCAAGAGAGGGTAAGGTAGCTGTTGGGAAACTTTACTTTGTGTGGGCGTGGTCACAAAACACTCGTCAACAATGCCCAACCATCCCGTTTGTCTATTTGCATATGAAATCTTATGGTGTCTTCTTGTAAATATGATATCAAATATGGTTGGAAACTACTCAATGCATGTAAAAGAAAAAGTAATACTCAAGTATGGCAGCTGATTGTTCTTTCGCATTTGTGTCACTTTTTCTTTTTTTTTACAAGTACTACTGGTAAAATAGTTAGTGCTCACTGGAGAACTACCACTAATTGAATTGTTTGTACTTCACTTGTATTTCTGTAATTGCTTTGCATTTATCCATGAGTTTTTCTATGATCCATGTTTGGTATGCTGTGTAAAATTATGTACATGCACATTTTAGTATTCAAATATAAGATAATCTGTGCAATGGATTAACTTGTACTTCTTATGTGCATTGCCCCAGTTGATCTCATTCCCATAAGATACAACAAATTCAATATGTTTCAGAATGAGCTTACTAAAAAATTGCCAACCTCATGATGCAAAGTTGTTTGCAGGAAGTGGGAGATGCATATTTGTGACATCTGGATTGAATAGATAACTTTTTTAATTCCTATTGTATAGGATTGTGATATCAGTATTGCTTACAAGTGATAAAAAATACAGAGTACTTTGTTGATAATTATATGAATATTTTATCTACAAGTCTTTTAATGCTGAAGTTTTTTCTCTTCTTGAATTTGCAGGTTAAGAAAAGATGGGCTGGAAAGAAAGTAGTGGATTTGTTTTCACACGAGTTTAGACAACGGCCTTATGAATATTATGTATGCTACAAATATTCATACAATGCATTTACATAAATATCAATGCAAAGCATTCATAAGGTTCTTGTAGACATAATTTTTTTCATAATCCATGAAAATATTTTTGAGTGCTTTTGGATTCAACTGTGTATGTTTTTTCTTTATCAATGTTTTAGATCATACTCTGTATTCCATCATCAGGATGAGTTAGAAAATAAACTAAGTTGTCGGGTTCTTCACCTGGACTCCCCAGGTCCCGGTTTAGTTCCCCTTAGGTCCGGGTTCGGGTCTGGTTCTCCATGGGTCCGGACATGGTTCAGCCCAAACCCTGTGGGTTTGTCCTTGCCAAACCCAAAAGAACCTAGGAGGAATTTTGCCGGCAGAACCCGTCAGAAATTTTGCAGAAAACATGTTTTTTGTTGACTTTTTAAAATTGTTTTTTAATGCCGAAAAGGCAAATTCGACCCCCCAACCCTAATTTGATGTCCTAAAACACTAAAAAGGTAAAAGCTACTTCATTTTTGCACAATAGAATGAAAAACATAACTACTTTGCTCCATTGCTGAACTTTGTTTTTTGCGTGCCATTGCTCAAGGAGAGTTGAAGATTGATTGTTGCTTGTTCCTAGCTGGTTCTTGTGCTACTCCTACACGGTTGCAAGTGTAGATTTGTTCTTGAAGACATTGAAGAGGAAGATTTCAACAAAAGAGGTAGGTTTTTGTGGTTCTTTTTCTTTTTTTTTTCAAATTTTTTCTTGCATTTTTTAACAAATTGAAATGAACTCTCTAGTTTTGTTTTATTTCTTCATTTTGGTTTGTAGAATGGCAAGTGCTTCTAGTGCTAAGAATGAACCCCATTTTAAAATGGACCCAATTTCTTCCCTTTCAAAATATGTGGAAATGGTAGAACAACTTCCAGGTGGAGGAGGTTTTCTTTGGATTTATTCTCATTGCAAAAAACCATACAAGAGCTCATTAAATCGAGTGAAACCACATTTGTGTTTTATCCCTAAAAAAGGCATCAAATTTTGTGTAGGAAAGCCAAAAGGTAAAGGGCTTCTTGTAGAGTCACAAGTATTGGCATATATAGAAGAGCAAAGAAAAGAAAATGAAACAATTGTTGAAGAATCTTCTCATCCTTTGGTAAACAGTAAGAGTAAGAGTAAGAGTAAGAAAGGATTGATGGCCTCTCCATCACATTTCAATCTTGAGCATACAAAGGGCCATCCATTCTTGTCTATACCTCAACAACAACCTATTCTGTCACATAAGAGAGCAAAGGGTCCGTTGGAAACATCATTTCACAATTAGGGTAGTGTTGATGTGTTTTTCATGCACATGCGAACACAGAATAAAATACCAAGGTAGCTTATCCTCTCTTGAACAAAGTTACTCGAATGCTGAAGATTTGCCTAAGGTTCTTGTATGTAGGGTCTCTATGTGTGGATAAGCTCTTGTGGTATGATGTGATTATTCTAGAATCACAAGGGAACTTACGTTTGTATGCCTAAAAGCTTGATTTGCTGGAACTCAAGTCCTATCTACTCACTGGGGAGAATAAAGAAATATCAAAAGCATAAGGTTTAGAGAATCTATTCTAGGACCTAGAATGTAAGAATATAGATGAACAACTAGGTGGAGTCCTACTGGGTTGGGTCTCACCATCAGGTTGAACAATCCGACACCAACTCAGTGCAATCTTCTAAGGGATACTTCGAATATGTTCAAATCGTTACACCATCAGATAGTGATCACCTTTCAAGTTAATGCATGAACAATAGACTCATAGCAATTCGAGATTAAGCTCATTCAATGCCAGTTGACTACATAGGGCGCACTTACAATCAATAAGAGGCTAGTGGTTTGGACTAGGGGAATTCCACGCGAGTGCATTCAGTAACTTCCTTCATTCAATCTAATCATTTACCATCTAAAATGATGATTCAACTAGAAACTATGCATATTGCAAAGAAACAACACACTTCACCATAACTTCAATGAAAATGGAGTTCATTTACAATCAAGGCAACATTTTATTGCCTTCTCTTCCTAATCTACTCTAATTGCTATCTAAGCTTTTATTCTAGCTACTAACTCTTGACTATTAGCTATTGCTATTAACTATTCTAACCTCTATTAACCTTTACAAGTGAAGAGCCAAAGCTTTATATAGAGAGCTCTTTACATTTCAATGGCTCTGATTGATTTACAATCAATGGCTAGGATTTCAAGATGAAAACCCTAATTAGGGTTTGTTACAACAAACTCCTTTAGCCAATGAGAAAATTACATTCAATGCATGAGAACCAATAGGAAACATGGGTAGGTACATCAGAGTTTGTGCTTTCATGTATAAGCGTGATTAATTGAATCTGGACATGCTGATGTGGACCTATCTGACTGGAGGAACAGTGACTGGGATACCACCTTGTCTGGCACTTGCTTAATCAAGGAATGTCGTATCTCTATTGATACTCAATTTGGTGATGTTGAGAAGCTAACATTGATTAACTCTTTTGAAACTATCTGCTTCTTCAACGTACCCTTGCACTGACTTTGGTTGATCCTCTTTTGTCTTTGATGTACTTGATGAATGATGTGCCTCTCCTTGACTTTTTTGTGCTTGATGAGCCTCTTCTTAATTTTGCATAATAGTTATAGGAAGTCATGGTCAAGTCACTCCTCTGGTAGCTCATATCGCCTTGAAATGTTTGTATGATCCTTCCTTTGACATTTTGTGATCTCTTAATGCGGTAGAATGAGGACCCTGAGGATAGCTTGCTCTATTGCTTGCAATTCCTTGAACACTTGAAGTCTTTAACACTTTAGTATTCTTCTCTGCACTTAGGGTGTCCTTGATGATGATGAGGTTTGAAGAAGTTGTCCTTGTCTTGGCTTGATCTTCCTCCAACTTGATCTTGTTGATCTGCAAAACAAACAAAAATGGTGCTAAGTACACATGATATATTCATTCTAACATAGTATTTCTCACTTCAAACCATCAACAATAAGGCACTAGGATCAATTTCGCTCTGGACCCTTTGGAAGGTACAAGAGCAAATTAGGAGTTATTTCAAGATTTCTCACTTTTCAAATGAAAGCACTCTCAAAATCATAGTTCTTGGGATGGTTCGAACACTAGAATCACCTTTAAGAGACCTTCAACACAAATTCATTAGCTAAACCCTCTCTCCCAAGGAATTTCGCTCTGGACCCTTTGAAAGGGTCAGGAGCGAATTTGGCATTTTGCTCAATTTACCTCACATTTCTCATGATCTTGTCTTAGATTTGTCATTTGAATCCTTCTCACATCAAGATCATGTTAATTTGCCTTCAAATCTACTCAAAGGGGGATTCATTCAATTGTTTGAGGTGAAGAATTAGCTTTTTCAAGAATTTCGCCTTGGTAGCTTTGGAAGGTACATGTCCCTCTAAGAATTTCGCTCTGGACCCTTTGGAAGGGTCAAGAGCGAATTTGCTCCTTTAAGCTCAAATCCTTTACTTTCTTATCATTTTTCTTTACTTCAATTGTTTCCAAGGCATGATAACATCCTAATTGAGGTTCCAAGGCATGAAATTAGTCCATATTTGAAGCAAAAGGGAGGGTCTTAGGAAAATTCGCTGTGGTACCCTTGAGAGGGTTAGGAGCGAATTTTGTCATTTAGTCTCAAATTCATCATTTCCTTTGCTTCAATTCACTTCTCAAGGCAAGTATACACCAATCCTCTCTCAACCACGCCATAGGAACAAAGATTTTGACCCCAAACAAGGAGCAAATAGGTGTTTAGGAAAATTCGCTCTAGACCCTTTGAGAGGTACATGGGCTTAGGTGAAATTTGCTCCTGTCCCTTTGGAAGGGTCAGGAGCAAAATTCATATTTTCACTCAATTTTCACATCATTGCTCATGAATTTTAACAAGTTCAAACCTTTTAAGAGAGCTCAAGTGGAGACTCCTTCAAATTTTTCTTGTAAGATGCATGTCGCACCTTGATTCGCTCCAGACCCTTAGCAAGGTACTCAAGCTAAGAGTTACCGGATAGTCTGAGTATTTCATCTGTATTTAACATTGCAGATCTTTATGAGTATCATGAACTAGAATTTAGTGAGGACAGTATTGCAGACTTGAGAAACAGTTGCCCTGGAAGGAATTGGATCAGATTGAAGACATTTTGGACAGTAGGATTGGATGTAGTACCCGAAGCAGTCAATATAAGGAGTATCTTGTGAAGTGGAAGGACAGACCAGTTGAAGATTCATCTTGGATTTCTCAGGCAGAGGTAGACTGCCTTGGTTTCCCTTTGACCCCGACAAAGTGAGAGACTCACTTTTTCAACAACCCCGGATGTCTGATGTAGGAGCATCCTTGGTTCATAGCAATCTTGCATCAACCAACAATATTTCCTTTTTGTTTTGCTTTCTATTTGCAGTTTCAGCATTTCTTTCTGTGTGTTTAGGATTCGGCTCATCGAAACCTGTGGAGTTGGATTTTGCTTGAAGACGTGATCATCTTCCTTATTCCCAAACCGTGGAGCATTTAGATCGTTTTCGGCAAGTTATCGCTACCGGTTTCCGAGACAGTGTCCTGTTACAGGTTGCCTGGACCTATTTGCTTTGGTGATCTACCAGATCCCTTTTGTAGCTTGCGGAGCCTTGAGCGTTGATTCTGATGTTCCTTGGCGTGTGGCCGACCTTTTCCCGTGATCTTTTATCCTTTGGATTTTCCAGAGGAATTTCTTTGGTGGAGTTCGACCTTGTTGGTTTTGCACGTTAGGTCTTGTTCTTAAGGTTTTGATCCCTTTTTGGGCTGACTGGATCCTCTTGGATTGTATAAATCATTGTAATAGAGCATTAGAATGTAATAAAAAAGCTAGATTGAGCATAGAAGATATATCTTAAGATTTGAGGTCCCAGTTGTGACTTGTTCTGTATTTTGAGCATGTTTCAGCAGGCCTATGAGCTGGTTTCTATAATCCAGTTGTTACTGGTTGGTTGTTATCAGTTTTCATGTTATAATTCAATTTGTTCTGCATTGCCTCCATCATGTCCTTGTGTTTCTGTTGTGTTTACTCTTGCTGACCAGTCTAGATTGATCTCTTTGAGGTCCCTCCTAAACGGTGACTGCTTCAAATTAGCATGATCTTAAGGCATTGATTATTATAAACAAAAGACAAGGATTAATAGGTGTTAACAAATTTTGTCCTTTTAAAGAGACATCACCTTCAAAAGGGTGTCTCTTTCTCTTCATAGGGACACATATATATATATATATAATCATGAAGCCTGATTTAAAAAATTAATCTTCCTCAATACTCTTTCCTTTACTACGAACCAAGAGACTCCACAATCAGCAATCTTTAGTCCTTAACCAATACTTAAGCACATCAGCCACTATGCTAATGAAGTGGCATGCGATTAGTTTTGAGGAGGCAGCGGTTAATTTGGAGAAGACTCCTCTCTTGGGAAGATGTAAGAATTGTGATTATCGTCCTCCCTTGAGGACTATATAAGGCAGAAATCCATTTAGTAGATGTTGATTTTATTATAGCTATGGTCGGAATCCACAGGCCAACATTGATATCACAAAGGTTGTGATTATATTTATATTATTATTATGAGATAATATAATTATATTATTATATGATAATATAATTATATAATAATTATAATGTATTTATTATATTATATGATAATACAATTTTTTTTTTTTTTTGATTGGTAATGTCTTTTTATACGGGAGTTTCTAACCAGTGAGGGTCACATTGGGGGACCCCCTCCCCGTGGTTACATTAACATTATGAGGTATTAACACCTCAACTTTATTCCACATCACTTAACTCCTTATATCTCCCCGCACCTTATCACTCCACAATAACACTCCTTATCACTCCGCTACCTTATGCCTCCCCTCCTTATCACTCCACAACCATCCACTGATAGCACACGACCTCCACCCCTTATCTCTCCGCATGGTTCGACCAGTACAACATCTGCAACACACCTTCCTTGACAGCGACCAGCTTTGCTTACACCGCCAGGAACGAGGACTCCACGGGGAAGCCGAGTCAGCACCGGGGATTTTGGGCATTAACGCCCCATTTTTGACTTCATCTACTGCACTTTGCCAACAACACTGCATTGATCAGACCAAGGCAAGGGTACCTGCAAGGATTGAACATTGAACCTCCCTATCAACAGGGATCACAACTTATCGTTGCGTTGCGGGACTTGCCCATTAGGGTTTATGGTAACACTAGTGAGAATCGAACCGGAATTGATGCATAGCACCGGGATCATTAGCCTAACACTATGCCTCACGACTCGCCTTCACACCAACTCGGCTACTCATGCACCCTTTTAAATTATGGTTTGAACCAAGGATGTAAGCACTGCAGGCAAGAAGCCCCACTATTTCTCCAAGGCTCTCCCCAAGGTAAGGGTACTCCATTTTTAACACGGTAGAGATGAACCCATGGGGGTTTGAACCTAGGTTGTAGGCACTATAGGCAAGAAGCCCCACCATTTCACCAAAGGGTCATTCCCCCATAATACAATAATTATTATATTATATTAATAATGTAATAATTGGTGCCATTTGGAAGAGTGGCGACCCTTAGTGTATAGACACCTCTCACATATACATAATGAGATGTGTGATCTCATTCAAAGAGGGATATAACAATATAAAAAAATATGCAGATCAATATAAATTAGAGTGCTCGGGGGAGACGAATATATCGTCTATGGTTGGGAGGGCAATAAAAGTTATTGCCCATGGTTAATCGAGCATACTAGAAAAATAGCAGTAGAGGGTATCAAAAAAGACAAGACAATAGAAGAAGATAAAAAGGAAAGTCAGATCAGTTATATACACACAACAATTAAAACAGAATTCTGATTTAGGCTGGTATGCTTGATGACTATAAATATGTTGATGTATGCTTAATTGTATAAAATATGTTTAGGCACCTATATTCTGTAATATATCTTGTCTATGATATTAATAAACCTTGTCAATCTATTATGTTCTTTAAATTAATAAAAGTTATCTATTCTTTATTCCCACAAGCAATCATATGGGGAATGGAAGGAAATAAGTTAGGGAGGGGCAATAAACTGGTTCCCTCGAATTAAGCAAGCCACCCCAAGTGATGGAATTGTATTAGTGGGATGTTCTTATCACTTGTGGGCCAAGGGTTGGTCTGTTATAGTTGGATGCACTGCGCTATTGGGCTTAATTGGGCTGAACAGTCTCTAGGTGCCCTTTCGAGGTTTCCCTTGCCGATTCTACTATGGTTGATTATGGGAATAAGCTAGGGTTTAGGTTTTAATGGCAAATTTATTTATCATTTCATATGATGTTAATTGTTCATTAACTCTCAAACTCTCCAACTTTAATGAATTAACTTTAGAATGCTAATGATAAGTAAATTATATTGTTGGAATTGTTAATTTTGATCAAAATTAGGTACATCCCAATTTGGGGACATTACAAAATTACCCAAACTTGGGTGCCACAGGGAGGTGGGGTTGGCCACATCAATACAAAAAATTATTTTGCAAATTTTAAACTCTTTAAACTCCTCCAAAGGGTGTCGGCCCATGTGAAAAATAAACCATCATTTTTGCTAATTAATTATCTCCTCCTTGCCCAATGATATCTCAATAATAGTGCCATAAATCAAGCACAATTTAACCTCCAATAATTTGGACTTGCCCTTTGACATCAATGACAACAATTTCCAACAATCTACCCCTTTGTCATGGCAACCTTGTAAAGAAATAGACCATTCATGCAACAAGACTATGCATATCCCCTTGACTAAAATGCTCCCCTTACTATACTCCTTTGACATCAATGGTAAAGACTTTCTGGGTTCAAAAGATAAGACAATGAGTAGCTCCCCCTAAACACATGCTTCTTTTGAAGAACTTAGTGACTGGATGAGAGTGATACCACCTCCAATTTCTCCCGTAGGTACTTAATGAAGAGCACACGGTTATACTGAGAGGTGGGGGGGGGGGGGGCGTGAATCAGTATAACTACCAATTAAAACTTTTTCAACTTCAATCACAAGTATATAACTTATATCATTAACATTTTCATTGCATGCCAACATTCATATGTGATCTAACTAAGATAAACACAAGTAGAACACAAGATATGTACATGGAAACTCTTATAGGAGAAAACCACGGCAAATCAATCCTTTTATATGAATATCTTCTTTTACAAAGTTTGTAGGCACTAACCCCTAACTTAGTTTGTGAGCACCAACCCACTGGAAGCACCAATTCCCACTTCAGAATTCGTGAGCACCAACCCACTTCATATAAATTTGATTTTACACCTTGACAATGTTGCTATCTCAATGGATGATGGACAATTTGATCTTTCCAAATCTGCTTATATTCCTTTCTCAATTGAATATTCTCTTCTTCACAAATCTGCATATATAACTCTCTCAATTCTCCTTCACAAATCTACTGTAAAGTCTTTCTTATATCTGCTATAAATTCTTCCTTAAATTTGCATCATATCCTTCTCTATATCTGTATAATATCCTCCTTTATATCTGTATAAATACCTCTTTAATATCTGTGTATACTCCTCTTTTCTGTCAGCATATATATCTGAATTATATATTTCAATATTACTTATCACTCTTTCTTTTATTTCACTCACACTCCTTATTGGACACAACTCACACATATTACATTCTTCACTCACACTTCATCACATACACCTGAAGATTACTCTTTTTCTGAATAATTAATTTTTGCATTGTATATCACTCTCCACACATGTTCACAATCTGTCTGAAAGTTGTTTTCAGAATTCTTACACACTCTACACAAAAATGATTCCAATATTTTTATATCTCTTAAGTGTCCTTTCATAGAAGTCATGTCTTTTACAATCATCGAATGATTGGGACTTTTCTGAAACAATTTTTAATTGCTATATAAAACACATCTCCTCCTGAAAAGTTCGCTGCCTTACTCAGCCACGTCAATGACTCTTAATGAGTCGGTTAAAACCAATTTCACAAAATAAAACAATGCTCTTTACTTTAATATTGGTCAATTGTTTACCCGATACAAGTAAACCATGTCCTTTTCAAAAACATGGATGCACCGTTCCAATGGCTGCCCATAATTGGTGTTGACTAAACCAATTTATTTATTCATAGAGTTGTTTTGCTAATTTGAATCGCTGACTTCAAGTAAACTGTAGAGACTTATTAATAAAGTTGCTTGATGTAATTCTCCAGTCAAAAGCTGTCAAAGCATAATCACCACTTAGTTAACGGTAATCGATGTGCACTAACATAGAACCCATATTATTGTGCATTAATATATATCGCTGTCCATATTTATATGCTTGGAGTGCTTGGAGTCGAGTACCAAATTCACTGTCCAATATTCACTACTGCAATTTATAATTACTTTCTTCTTTTGGAATCGCTGCATCTATTGTTGTTAAGTGTAAACAATATACAGATTGCCGTTTAATAGATTTCTATCTTCATTAGTCGCTGTTGTTGATCATTTTTTGTAGACTGTTTTTCTTCAAACTGCTCGACCATTGCCCAGCATTATGGATTAATAAGGAAGTCGACCATATTCATGATGAAGTCGCTACTTTCATATTTGTATTGTCTTGTCTTAAGAATATGTGATCAGCATATAATTTATATGCCTTTGTCTTTTTCTTTATTTATCAATGGTTATCGCTGCGTTTAAATAAACATTCACCCTGTCTTATACTTGCTGCCATTAAAGTGAACATACTTGCTGCTCCTCTGTCTTATGTAAGTCGCTGAATACAAGTCTCCTTGAATGCATAGGAATACTTTCAGAACTCTGTCTTCTATTGCTGTATTATAGATATTAACTTTAATACTGAACATTGGAGATCACTTTTAACAGATTGCTGCATTATTTCAATAACTGCCTGTGCATTAGTCTTCAGCGCTGCCTATTATCATTGCCTTGATGCATCTTCAAACTTAAGAGCTTCCGCGGCACCTTCAATTTATAACAAGTATCGGTTTTTTTTTTTTTAAGTCTTCTAAGAATTGCTCACTTAAGACACGTATCATCTTTATCAACAGCAACATGTAGACTCCCACATTATTCGATACTATGGATAGCTTCCATAGATGCTGACACCTCAACTTGTATATTAAAGAGATGCCACCTTTGCATATTAGTGTGGAATCGGTCTTTGTCTTTAGTGGGGCTCTAACATTAAGAGGTGGGCCCCATAATAATTGTCTTTTAGTGGGCTTCTAGCATGAGGAAATGGACCCCACAAATAATTTATTTGTAAATCTTTCAAGGCACAAAGTAACATGTAATTGTTTCATTAAGGTTTGCATGCATAAATTAAGTTAATCTCTATATTTCTTCTATGGTCTGGCCATTTATTGACTGATGCACAAATACAGTCTTGCCCATCTATTAGTTCTTATAACCATGCTGGTGTGGTCTTGTTCTTATATCAGTTCGTATAACACTGTAATCATTGTTGTTAATAGCTTCTTATATCTGCCTTTAGTAAGTCTTTCAAATATCTTTTGTTGTCTTGGATTGCAGTCGGTATAAGGCTTAGAATTAGTGTCTTGATGTCTGATTAATTATCGCTGCAAACCTTTGCCTATATCACAACTATGATCATGAGATCTATCTCTGATTTTTGACATTAATGACTGCCTTGCCATCTTGCCTTCTTGTCATCAATGACAATTTTTCCAACACTTAAAAGTCTCTTTTGGAAGGGGCTTTGTGAAAATGTCTGCAATCTGTTCTTTTGTAGTGATGTACTCCAACTTCACTTGTCGATCAACCACTTGCTCTCTTAAGAAATGATATTTAATTGGAACGTGCTTTGCCCTGGAGTCCATAATCAAATTCATCGAGATGTTTATTGCACTTGTATTGTCACAAAAATGGGGATGGGATGCTCATACTCAACCTTAATATCCTTTAAAGTTTGTTTCAACCATAGAAGCTGTGTGCAACAAGCTACTGCTGCAATATATTCCACCTGTTGTAGATAGAGAAACTGAAGCTTGTTTCTTACTCAACCAAGATACAAGATTGTTGCTGAGGAAAAATAATCTTCCGCTAGTACTTTTTCTATCATGATTACTGCCAGCCCAATCCGCATCCATGTATGTTGTAAGGGTGAAATCTTCACCTCTTGGATATCACAACCCAAAGTCCATAGTGCCCTTTAAATATTTGAATATTCTTTTGACTACTTGCACATGAGATTCCTTTGGTGCTGCCTGAAACTGTGCCATTAAACCAATTGCTTGCACAATATTAGGCCTTGTAGCTGTCACATATGTATTGCAATCATTGACTGGTAAATAGTCTAATTTGCCTCGGTTGATTCATCATCTTTACTCAATAGTCAATTTACATCCTATTACTAGGGGTATGCTCACTGGATTGCAATCTTCCATTCTAAACTTCTTCAATATCTCATGAACGTACTTGGTTTGTGAAATGAATATCTCTTTATTTGATTAAGAAATTTGTAACCTATTGTGCGTATTGCACACACACTCCTATTTCAGGGGACCCCCGTCTTTTTCTTTTCTAGTCTGCTCAATAGGAGAGAAGAAGCCCTGAGTTTTGCAAGGGCAAGCAATGATTCGCAAAATGACTTCTTAACCCAAAAATGAGAACCTAGCTCGCACAGATGCATCCAAAATCCTGACTTTCAAATCAAGCAAAACGTGTTCAAAATCGCTCATTCCTCCGTTAGAAGCCCGAAGTTTGAAGTGAAAATCTCACAAAATGGTTCCTTAGCCCGAAAACCTATAGCTGAGTCTAAATCACGTTGAATCCTTAGGAATCCTGAACTTGCAAAAGGAACAAGTAGCTCGAAAATAGAGAGCTAAGCGTTTAAAATAAACCCTAAACTTCGCATAAATTGTCTTCGGCACCCCCAGATAAACCCGTCATAGTGCGAAATAGAGAGTTCACACATTCTTCCCACCATTGTTGGCGGCAATATTGTACATGAAAATAAAACTAGTTAATTAAGTTATAATTGTGTTGGTTAGTTGGCAACCGAGGGGTGGTAGTTGCAGTGTGACAGTTGGCGCTCACACCCCCTCGGTATCTTTATATACTTCCGAATGTAACTTGTGACAGAAGGATTATGAAGGGAATAACATCTCACATATTGCATCTGATATCTATGGCATTATTATTTTGCGTTATCTGTGTACTTTAAGTTATTCACTCGAGAGGGTAAACATTTGGCGCCGTTGCCTAGATGTACTCGGGAACGGAAGACGCAGATGGCGCACAGACACGATGGGCCTACCCGTCGGTGAGATTAACCCAGAGGCCGACGATGCGCAAACGGAACAATCATCGTGGGATGCAGAGCGTGATGGCAAGAGGTGAAGGGGAAATTGAACCCCGTAATAATCCCGACACAATGTTGATATAAATTGTGGCCGAAAGGAAAAATGATAAAAGTTTTATTTTTGTACATGGCGTGTGCTTGCTATGTACGGAAGTGATTTATGCCCAATATATTAAATAAAGATAGAAAAAAAAAAAAAAGCAGAAACGGACGAGTGGGAGGCCGCGCAGAGGGCCTTGATTCTGGAGCAGCAAGTAGAACGTAGACAGACCCTGAGGCAACTTGCTGAAGGACGACCTGCCGAAGGGTGGCCCGAGGGGAACCAAGGAGGTGTCACAGAGGGTGCAGAAGCCGATGTAAATTTCTATGCGTCGCCAGAACACCGTAGGGTGCAGAGCCACAAAGAGTTTCTGGAGGAAACAAGGTTAAGGAGAGATCTAGTCGAAGAGACCCGGGATCGGTTTAGAAACTTATCCCTTACACCACAAAGTGAGGGTCACCAAAGGGAGCCAGGAGTGGGTGTAGGTGACAACGAAGGGGAGGATAACCGTACGGTAGGTGCCACACTCGGCAGGCAAAACACCGTACCTCCAGTCACCCACGCATGACACACCACCGACATCGGGGGGAGTGGCGCAGGGGCCTAGACACAACCACAACCACCTCCAGGAAGACAAGCCCCATCGATGGGGAGTAAACAGAAATTGTCGAAGTTCAATGGCGACGGGAAGGAAGATCCTGTCTGCCATTGTTGAACGTGTGAAACCATATGGTCAGTGAACGGTGTTACCGACCAAGACGAATGGGTAACACAATTCCTAGCAACCTTGAGAGGAGTGGCCATAGACTGGTACTCAGATATGGACAAGGCCAAAGTCAGCACATGGCCCGACTTGAAGGAGTTTGGGATAGAGTTCCGCCTCCTGAGAGATGACAACGAGATAGTCACCAAGATCTATGGAACGAAGCAGAACAAGAACGAGACTGTCCGAGCCTATAGTCAGCGGCTGAAGGAACTATTGGGAAAAATGGAGAGTCAACCAGCAGATGGGTTGAAAAAGCGATGGTTCGTGGAGGGACTAAAGCATTCCCTCCGAAAGAAGATGAAAATCGTTCCACCTACATCGTACGAAGACGCATACAATAGAGCGATGGATCTCGAGAGCGAGACCAAGACATCGAAGAAAAAGAAGAAGGATAGCTCGTCCGAGGGGGATGACTCATCACAGGAAAGTAGCAGCGACAGCGAGGCTGACAAACGGGTGCAAGCGCTCCAGAAAGACATGGAGCGAATGAGGAGGGAATTCAAAACAATGAGAAGCACCGGTCGGACCGAAGGGGACATATGGTGCACTGAGTGCAAAGAGGGGCACACAAAGGGTACTTGCCCAAAGAAGGCATTCTGCGAGATTTGCCAAGTGATGGGACACTCCACCAAGGAGTGCCCATACAACATGAAAACCCGGAATACACAAATGAACCAGGTGCTGTTCACGGAGCAGGCCACAATGTTCGCACCAGCGGGTATGGGCCAACAAGCGAACAACAATGCAACCTCGGGAGGCTACCGAGATAGCCGGTGGGGAGGACGAAACAACAATAACAACAATAACAACACAAGGAGCCAGATCCAATACGACTCCAAAGGTCGACTGATGGTACAATGTAGAGCGTGCAGCCAATGGGGGCACTTCGCCCTAGACTGCCCGAAGGGAGAGGCCACACAATATTTGTGCAAATGGTGCGGATCAGGAGACCACGAAGATGCCACCTGCCCGAAGTCCGGATTCAACTTGCTCAATGACGAGGAAACCAAAGAAGAGGAAGTGTTGGCCATAACCCGCGCCCAAGCCAGACACGCAATGTGCCCAGACCCGGAGATGGAGAAGCGAAGGGCACGGGAAGCACGGGAAGAAATTGAGAAAGAGATACGAGAAAGGGCGAAGGCGAAGGGTATGACGAGTACTTCCAATCGACCACAGGCGGAGGATGCTATACTAAATCAAATTTTAAAATTAAAACTGGAGGTGCCTATGAAGGTACACGACCTCCTCCAGACGATGCCTCAATTACGAACGACATTGCTGAATAATCTCTCCCAACCACGCACCAATACCAACCACCGCACAGGTGTTCCTGGGGGGTCTGCAATAGACCCCATGCTGCTGGCAGTTAACAGTGGAAGGAACCCGGCCATTGTGGAGATGGGTATCCTTGGCACCATGCTAACCGATACCATCATCGATGGTGGATCAGGAGTGAATGTTCTTCTAGAAGAAACCTGGCGGAAGCTGGGGAAGCCGACGCTGTGGCCATCTACATTCAATCTGCTCGGAGCAAATCAGCATGGAATCAAACCCATCGAGACACTGATGGGCCAACAAGTTACCATCGGGACGCAACCCTTCATATTGGACTTCGTGGTAATCCCACTAAAGAAAAAAGGGTATGATGCGATCTTAGGGAGAGGGTGGTTGGTGGCAGCCAAGGCCACCCACAACTGGAAGAAGAACACTCTGTCTACGGAGAATGGAGGAAGGAAGTTTATCATAGACCTCGGGACACAGTTAGTTAGTGAGGAACTGGCATCATCTTCGAAATCGGAGGGTGAAGGAGAAGGCAACCTGAGGAACGAAGGACGAGGCTGTAGGGAGCCCAACGACGAAGGGATTCTCAAACTAGGAGAGTGCTCCGAGGATGAGACAGGGTCATTGAACGGGCTCTTCCATTGGCAGATGGAGGATTATGAAATGTTCCAGAGCTACAGGCTCAAAGTAGAGGAACCAGAGCTAGTAACAGAGGAGGTGTACCTGCTAGAATACATAGAATATTGGAAGGGAGACGCCCTAAACCTCAGTGATGTAGAGAATCCGAAGATCAATTGTGTCGGCAACGATTGGAACCTTGTGTGGAAGGTCGCAGCTTTAAAAATCTTTATTATTCTTCTTCTTATGTACGGGAAGGAGGTCGTGGTCCCCGTAGAATTTGTGGTTCCAGGTCTTTGGATGGCCATTGAAAATAGACTTGCCACCAACGGGTCCAAATTGAAACCCTACCATGCGAAGCACGCAAGGGACCCGAGAGGATGGAAGGGGACTTGAGAGGCCGGGCAGGTGACTTGAGAGGCATAAGACCACAGCGGGAGACCCTCGGGCGGGGCAAACCGAGAAAAGGTGATCCCGAAGGCACGAAACCCGAGCTAAATCTGGACAATTAAAAAAAAAACTTGTACGCCGGGTGACCGTAGGCTTGCAAAAAAAACAAAAACAAAAAAACGCCAGGTGACCGTACGGCTAAAAAAAGGCAAAGTACATCGTACGGTGGGGCCACGCATCCACCGTGCGGTGGCACCGCGCCGCGGGTCCATCGTGCTGTGGACCCGCGCCGCGTGGTCATCGTACGGTGGCACTGCGGGTCTACCATGCAGTGGCACCGCGGGTGCACTGTGCGGTGGTACCGTGTGCCCACTGTATGGTGGCACCGTGTGTCCACCGCACGGTGGCACTGCGGGGTCACTGTGCGGTGGCTATTTTAACCCGCACAATCGAAGAGGCGAATAGAGGAAAATAAATAAAGAAGGGAAACAATGCGGAGGAAGGAGATTGCACACACCCGCACGCCAGGTACACCGCACTAACAAACATAGCCGTACGGTGGAGTGATATTGACTGCACGGGAAGTTGTTCGTACGCTAGAGGTGTGTCCGTACGGTAAGGAGGTTGTCGACCATACGGGGAGGTTGTATGGCCAGGGTGCTATCGGGGACATTACAGAGGAACAAAAAAAAAACGATGACGACCAGATTGAAAAATTATTTGATGACATCTGGAGCCAGGACACTGAAAATATTAGAGTGGAGAAGAAGGGTTTTGACATCATAAAATATCACAGAAATGATGTGCGCCATGGACTTTCGTATGGTTCTGAGGGTTGTAAATTGGTGTTGGCACCTGGGGCGCTGCCCCCGGACCCCGCGAGGGGCGCTGCCCCTCGACCCCAGTTTATTTTTGAGCTACAGTACACTTGTTGGAGTTGGGCGAAGGGCATTAGAGATGTCATGGTAAGTGTTGTGGTTATCTGTACTGTGAGAAGGAAAACTGAAGCTAAGCATTGGTGAGGGACGACGTTGCGGGTCCGCGCAATTGTATGACAACAGAGAGTTATTCAGTTCAGTTCAGCCTTTGGGGAGTGTGATGGAGGATTTGAGGTGTCTCCTAGCCTTTGTGCCAAAGGGTTGTGGCCACCTCCAGGTAGGAATGGTACGCTTGAGGAACTTGGAATATGTCTCGGCTGGACGTGAGGTTGCCTTGGTGGATGCAGAGAGGGCTCGGGAGGAGTTGACCACCAGGTTGGAGGCAGTACTAGCGTGAGACATAGCCCAGCGTACCCAGGAGGTGGATGCCAAGAGGGCAGCGCGGGTGGCTATCGAGGACAAATTGGCTAGGGAGACAGTATCATTTGAGTAGCAGTTGGTGGAGGCTGAGACCGAAAAGCATGTTTTGCAGACGAGTTTGGTTTAGGCACAGGAGGATTGTGATGTCAAAGGAAGCACTAATGGTGAAATCCGCACTTGAGCATAGGATGGTAGCAAAAAAGGGTTTTTAAGTGAGGACGCAGCAGGTGTATAAGTTCCGGGCTCGACTGGCATCAGCAGTTCTGTTTAATGTCATCTCTATTTTGTATTAAGTCGTCCGGAGACGACTTTCTTTCTTTCGGGGGGATGATGATGGCGGCAATATTGTACATGAAAATAAAACTAGTTAATTAAGTTATAATTGTGTTGGTTAGTTGGCAACTGAGGGGTGGTAGTTGCAGTGCGACGGTTGGCGCTCGCACCCCCTCGGTATCTTTATATACTTCCGAATGTAACTTGTGACGGAACGATTATGAAGGGAATAACATCTCATATATTGCATCTGATATCTATGGCATTATTATTCTGTGTTATCTGTGTACTTTAAGTTATTCACCTGAGAGGGTAAACAACCATGCTCGATAAAATACCGATGCATCAATGGTTTAAAGGTGGGGGGGTTGATCTCATGAATTTTTTCTTGAAATCGCAGTTTTCATGTTGCCTCTCAAACCTGAGAAAAGACCTAATAAAAGGCCAGGCTAGAGTTCTGTGAGGGCTGAAAAGGTAGAGCCTTCAATTCGCGCAAAATCGCCCATTAAAGCCGAATTTCATTAAGTCCAAAGGCGACTTGCATAAGGTCGCATTTTTTTTTTTGGTCAAGTGGCCGAGTTCTGTGGTAAGTAAATGGCGTCTAAGGTAAAACAAGAAAATAAAAAAAATGCTTATTTACCTGAAAATTTATTTAGTCGAAAAGTCAGGAGAGCAAATAAACATAAGTTAAAGATCATCTCTCATTTCACTTGTTGAACCCGAAATTGCCAAAAAGGGGGTTATAACCTAAAAAGTAAGTCTCTCAAGAGGCCCCTTAGACCCGAAATTGCAAAGGAGGCCCCTTTTCACTTAAAATTTTAAATCATTGAAAACATGTAGAAGGCTTGAATTTCATCTAAGTTGGAGAGAGAATCAAGACGAAGGATTGGATTTCACGTTTGAGGAGAGACATTTAAAAGATACATTTCACAAAGAGCTTCTCAAGCCTGAACTCCACCGAGACGAAGCCAGACGTTAAATAAAATTTAATATTTGTTAAATTAATTTATTTAATTTTTCAAAGTGATTATTAATTCAAGGTTGAAATTGGTTGTTTGCAGAATTGACAAGCTCAAGCGGCCAACTGAAGCGTAGGAGCAACGATGAAGCATTGGGAAGTGCGCCATCACCAGATCACTGGAAAGAAAGATCGAAGATAAAGAACACTTAGAATGTTCTCAAAATGTTACAAGTCTATGCATTCTCAAAGATACATAGTTGGATTTAATTCCAGAAATTCAATTTAAAAGACTGAAACTGTTTTATTGTAAAGAGCTGCCTGTGGGTCCCGCTCAAGATAGTTTAAAACAAAGGGACACAGATCAGTTATGTTCAACTACCAGATAGACCCAAATTGAAGCCAAATAGTGATAGGTAGTTGAAAATGTGGTTGAAGGGATAACTGAGAATTGAGTAGGCATGGGTTAAAGCTGCCAGGCTTCTAGAAGGCAGATCAGGACTGTTGGATGCAGTCAATCCTGGCCTCTGATTCAGAATTGTAAAATCTATAAAAGGCAGGATGCCTCTCTTTGTAAAGGGTTAGATTCTAGTTAGATTTTTAGGGTTAGACTGTTAAGATTTTTAGGTAGTTAGAATAGGTTAGAGTTTTGTAGAAACTTAGATTTTAGGAGTAGAATAGAAATGCTGCAAAAATTGTTGTAAGGGCAGTCAAAATCAATATATGAACATTGAAGAATGGCGTTTGTTATCTTGGTTTTCTTTTGTTTGCATGGTTTTCTTTAGCAGTTTAGATAGATTTTCTTGGTGTGCAGGTATCTGATGGATTCGGGCTCATACCATTGAGGATATGCTAATTGTGTATCCTTGTGTTTGGTTAGCCCGAGCCTTTAAATCGTGCTTAGTTCAATTGCAAGTGTCTGTCTGAGCTTGCGTCAGAATTGGGTGCTTAGCCATGCATTTGCAGTTTGAAAACCTTCCAAGTGCCACATACCGGTCTCGTTAATCTTAGGTCTCCTAAACCCTTCTCTTTTGCTTTTATTTCCCAGTTCGAGAATCAGATACAGACCAACTTATTGCAAAACGTAAGTCCCCTTGTGCTCTCGGCAAAACACATCGACTGTTGAGTTATCCCACAGTCAAGAACTGACATTTGGAACCTTGAGGTTGTCCCCTTTGATCAATTAAAAGCAGCATTATAGATTTCCTTATCACAAGAGAGGATAGGATACTCGGCGAGATCATTCTATTCTGCGTTGGCCGGATAGAGTCGTCGCAATGCAACTTTAGCCACGTCAACATAACCCAAGGAAGAAAGATAACTCATCGAGCATAGACATTTCAAATTCTTTTTGCATCTCCATGGCATACTCTTGACACATATTGTCACTACTAACTCCAAAAAATGATATCATTTACATGGACCACAACAATCAATAAGTGATCTCCTTCATTCTTGATACAAAGATTGCTGTCCACAATTCCTGTTTTGAAGCCTTGCTATTGGAGATACTTGCCTAGTCTTGAATACTAAGTCCACAGGCCTTGTTTTAGCCCATAAAGTACTTTCTCTAGCTTGCAAACATAGTCCTCATTCTCTTAAAGGATGAATCTTTCATGTTTGAGCCCATAAAGTACCTTCTTTAGCTTGCAAATGTAGTCCTCATTCTCTATAAGGATGAATTTTTTCAGGTTGTTTGTTGTATACCTCTTCCTCTAGATTGCCATTAAGAAAGACAAACTTTTGATTTGCTAGATTTTGAAATTCTTATAGTTGCCATGAGCTAAAAACATCCTTATCACCTCCGTACGAGCAATAGGGGCAAAGGTTTCTTTGAAATCAATTCTTTTGATTTGTGCTTATCCCTTGCATACTAATTTGGCGTTGTTCCTCACAACTTGGCCATCTTCATTTAGCTTGTTTTGGATACCCACTTAGTGCCAAACACATTATTATCCTTAGGTCTTGGGACAAGTTCCCAAGTTTCATTTTTCTCAATCTGATCCAATTCCTCTTCCATAGCCTTTACCTAATCTTTGTCTTCACTTGCTTTTGTAAAGTTCTTCAGTTCTATTTTGGAGAGGAAGCACATATTTGCATGTTCTGATATACTAGCAAGTCTCCTTGTTTGCATTTTTGTATCTTTTTCCCCAATAATTAAGTCTTCTGGATGATTCTTTTGGAACAATCTGGATGGAATCTTGGATGGTACCCTTGATGGTGTCTTTGATTCTCTTTTCCCAACTTCTTCATTTTTAGTTTCTACCTTTACTTTCTCTTGTTTGCAATTTTCTTCTTCTTGATGATCAACTTCTCGAGACATTTCCCTCTGATGCTATTCTTCATCAACTTTACATTTGCACTTTCAATAACTTTGTGCAACTGCAATCTTTTATTATAGCATTTGTAAGCTTTACTTTTTGTGGAATATCCAAGAAAGATACTTTCATCACACCTAGAATCAAACTTTCCCAAATCTTCATTGTCTCTTCTTATATAGCACTTGCTTCTGAACACCTTGAAATACTTCATTGACACATGCCTTCCTTTCCAAAGTTCATATGGGGTTTTGTTGTTCACTCTGATTTGTGCTTGGTTCAAAATATAGACTATTGTATGAACTGCTTCTCTCCAAGAAGTATCAGATAGTTTGGATTCATTTAATATTGCTCTTGCCATTCCTTGGACTATTCTATTTTTCCGATCAACAACTCCATTTTATTGTGGATTTCTTGTGGCTGAATTCTGTCTTCTTATTCCATGCTTTTCACAAAATTCTTTCAAATTCATTTTGAAGTGAACCCTCCTCCCCTATCGGATCTTAGGCATTTGATTCTCAACCCAATTTCATTCTCTAGTAAGGCTTTGAATGCCTCAAACTTCTCAAAAGATTCAGTTTTTTCTTCCAAAAAAGTAACCTAGGTCATAATCATCAATTAATAGCATAAAATAACTCTCACTTTGTAAACTCTGTCCTCGTTGGCCCACATAAATCAGTATGTATAAGTTCCAAAGGCTTTGATGTAGAGTACTCCTTTGATTTGAAACTTGTCCTTGTTTGCTTTCCATATTGGCACTGTCTGCATATAGTATTAGGAGGCTTTGGCATCTTTGGCATGTCCCTTATGGCTTGCTTATTGCTGATCTTCACAATGTTGTCAAGGTTCAAGTGTCCCATCCTCCCGTGCCACAACCAACTCTCATCTTCTTGCCCCATATAACATTTTTCACTTTTGATATCATTAAGGATGTACAGATTATTTGCTGTTCTATATGCATCTGCTATCAATTCCCCATCCTTCTTGTTCTATATATTATTGATTGTAAAATATTTCTACAATTTGATTTGAACAGTACTGATTTTTATTGATTAGTTGGATTCCAGTTATATCCGTTTAGTTTAGTGAGTCATTGCTGGAAAGGTACCTAATTATTTTTGTTTTCAGGTTGAGGCTGTAAAATCAGGAAGAATTTGCGTTGATGGCAAATTAGTGTCAGATGAATATGTTGTTAAAGCTTCCCAGACACTTAGTCATTTTGTTCACAGGTGAGTACTGGTACTACTTGGTGACTTTTGAAAGTTTGAATACTTTTTGTATTGAAATAAAATTAGCTATTCCAAATCTCTCTGTTAGCAAAGGAATAAAAGTCATTTACAAGATTTGACTTGCAATGTAGGCCTGCGGCCTAAAATGAAATATTTAGATAGAAAAGTCAATGATTAATCAAAGTAAAACTCACAAGTCTAATTGAATTCTGACATTTCTAAACAACCATTATAATAACTTTTCAGAAGAAATCATCCATTGAAATTGCGATTCAATAATTTATTTTCTGTGTTAAAAAGCTTTCTTGGATTTTTCATCTAGTATATGATTTATCTTCTCAACTTAGAGATAGATTGGTAGCTCTTGGATGACACCGTTTGCACATTAGGTATGTGTCTAGCCTTTAGAATGTGGAATGGGATTGGTCACTACAGATTGACATCATTGTTTATGGATTGGGATTTTTTGTTTAACATGAATGGCCTACTGATTGTTGTACACAATTACCTATTTGGTGATCTGCTTGATACTGATGAGATGGATGATGTAATGTACCCTTTTTGTAAATGCCCTAGTTTTTGCCCCTATATCTGCTCTTATTCAATGCTTCTGTTTTTGGGTTGGACTGCTGTATATTACTGTGTGACAAACTCAGTCCATTCTGCTCCTTTTATCAGATCAGACTTTCCAATTGATTGTTTTCAAATCTGAAAGATATCCTCACAAAATTCTGCCTTAGGACTGCTCCAAATATGTGTCTGATTTCTACTCATAAATGTCTTGAAATTTTCCAGCTCATAAAGTCTTCACATATCCTTTTTAAGTCTTCTCTTAATCTCTGCTCTAATCTGCCTTAAAAATCAGAATGATATTCCATGAATTGATGATGAAATGATCCTCATTAATCTTCTACTTATACACCTCCAATAGTTCTCTTCATCCAACGGTCACCTCTATTTGATTAGCTTAGTCAGCATTAGTTTAATAATAATTATTTGTTTGTTTTTGATCCCATCTCAAAGGGTGCACTGCTTGTAATATGGCCTAGGTCGGCCCTAACTTCCCTTTGCCCTAGTTGGCCTTCCTCATCCTATCGCAAATATTAAATGCAAATAAATCTAGGTTGGCCCTTAACTTGGGTCAGCCATTGTTAGGAAAATATCAATATTATTTTTGCCCTTTTTCTTTGAATGCCTAGGGTTTAGACATATTGGGTGTTGGGTTTGATATCATAGCAGGGACATCACAGATGACAATCTAGTTTTTTAACGTCCCCAATTTGAGCAGGATTGATTTGTGAGTTTTAGCTTAGTTCCCGAGCTTTTCTGCAAGCTTCTTAGTGGTGGATCTGTAACCCAACATGATAAGGCCATGGTACCACCACTCATATGCAATACCATCCAAGTGTAAGTTGGCAAACTTAATTTCCTCATCCTCAGCCATTGGCCTAAGAGCCAAGTAATAGTCCAACTTTTGAACTCATGCCCTAGCTGTGCATCTCTAATAGGAACTTCACCAAGACAAGGATAGTGAACACAAAGGATTCCACACATGAAGTCAAGAATTACATCAAAGAATTTCAAGATCAAAGAGAATCAATGAGGGAGATGTCAAGATTCACATTGCAACATGTTCCACAATTGAACTACATAAGGAAAAATGACAAGTTAAGCAAAGATAAAGACTTGATCTAGATGATACAATTTGGGAATATGATCTGTCACATCATGCCGGGCCTAGATAACGTTGAGTATCAAGAGATATTTCCCTATCACAATCACTTTGTGATGATCTACATGAGGCATGCTGAGTTGATGTCCTAGTCATCATCAACCATTCAGGAGATTCGGAGTCAACTCGTCCAAGTTTGATGTACTTGACTTATCAACAATCACACATGTGGAGGCACAAAGTTCAAGATACCTGACCTCAGCTTCTATTGGTTCACATTCAATGTAATACACGTCTTCAATTCATTGTAATTTTCTCATTGGCTGAAAAGGAGTTATTGTAACCAACCCTAATAAGGATTTTCATTGTGTAATCTCAACCGTTGATTGTGAATCAATCCAAGCCTTTGAATTGTAAAGAGAGCTCTAGATAAGGCTCAGTGCTCTGATTTATAAAGGGGAATAGAAAATAGTTGATCAATAGAGAGTAGTTGAATAATAGACAACAATTAGGAATTAGAAGTTAGAATAGGAGAAGGCAAAGGTTGTTGCCAAGATCTTGTTGTAAGAGACATTGTTTTCATTGAAGTTATGGTGAATTCTCTATGTTAATTCATCATGTTGCTTGGTTGTTACTTCTCATTTGTTTTGAAGTTGGTTAGATGAATGGTAGATATCATTGTTGATGAATGGTGTATCTAATGTTCATGCTACTTGTAATTTGTTGATTGCAAATTGCAGTGTGTAGTCGATTGAACTTGTGTGAAAGTTTAACTTCTATTACTTCATGCTCATTGTTCATGTGGTTGATGTGCATTGGTGATATGAAAATCATTCGTTTATCCTTAGGAGATTGCACCAGTTTTGTGTAGTTGTTCCTTGATGGTGAAACAAAGCTTGGTTTGGTCACACCCAATTTACAATCAGTTCTTACATTCTTAGGATCAGATTAGCTTTCTTAACCCTTAATCCTTTTGCTATTTGTTTTCCCAGTTATGTAAGTCTTCATTTCTAGCAACATTCATGTTCAACATAAGTCCCCCTTGTGATTCCAGCAATATCATAAACCTGATAGTATAAACCTTGGAGTCACCTCGTATGATCACATAGCTTAGCATTCGAGAGAATTTTGTTCAAGAGAGGATAAAATACTTGGTATTTTATGCTGTGTATGAAGTGCATAAAAAACACATCAACACCAATGTCTGTTCACTCTGATTGTTCATGGATATCCTTTTAGGCTAGGTTTTCAAACCATATGGATTTTTAAAAAAGTTTTTATTGTCGAGGAAGTAGACCAATTGATTTGGATATGTGAAATTTGGAAAGTTCTAAAGTTTGTTTTAACATCCAGCCTATTTGTAGAGTATATCTTTGAGTCTCTTTGCAATGTCATGGGGATCTATTAGGTGTTTTGTTATTAAGACTTGATATAGACACTTGTGTGTTAGATTTAATTTAATTATAGTTGATTTTAAATGTTAGGGAGATTAAAATCATATAGATTCTTGTTGAACAATGGTATGTTGGTAGACACAACCCTAGTTGAATTGCATCCAAAGGAAGCCAATCTGGCTAGCTCAGTCTAGGAATTTTTTTAACAATATTAAACAATAATTAACAAATAAATGCTTTCATATATGAAAGTGCACTTGAATTGAAATGTGAAATGCATGTAATAATAATACTCTGGCGAAATTATATATGAAATGATGTCAAATATCAAATCAACATATGGTAATAACATAAATTACTGCAGTTGTTCTCGTTTCTGTATATGATTATTCTCAATCATTGTCTAGTGTATTGTAGTAATCATTGCAAGTTACCATCTCATTTGATCATTGTATATAACAACAATGGTTAAAGTAGTGTACTTAGCACCCATTGATGGTGTTTTTATGCACTATTTAACACAAAATAAAATACCAAGTATTCTATCCTCTCTTGAACAAAGACTCCCAAATGCTAAGCTTTGTGATCAAGTGGGATGACTCCAAGGTTCTCGAATGTCAGGTGTTGACGTGCTCTTGGATAGACTTAGTTGTATATGATGTGATATTGCTGGGATCACAAGGTGGACTTAGTTGAATGCTTGAATGCTCGAATGATGCTGAAACATAGGATTTCGCTTGATTTGAAAAAAAAGGAAAAAGGATAAGGGTTTAGAAGGCTTTTCTAATTCTAAGAATGTAAGAGCAAAGGACAATCTTTGGTGGAATTCAACTAAGTCTTTCTTCGACATGCTATGAACATCTCCACAAGGCTATTGCAATCTCCTAAGTGTTGTGCTCTGCACAACACGCCCGGTCTTAGACAAGGGACCCCCGTGGTTGCAAGTCTGCTTGAGTGATAGAGAGGAGTCCAAGTGAGCATTTTGAACCTTGTAGAACCTGATGACTGCTCAACATCACCATTCACGCCAAGGTTGCAGGTTGAGTTGTGGCACTCTAAAGAGTTCGAGCCATTGGTTTTCAAAGCCAAAGGATAATCCTGAAATCGTGGAGGCCAAGTTCGCCAATGCCCTTTCATTTCGCCGGAAAATCCCGAAATCCCCCACCCCCCCACCCCCTCTTGTTGCTCAATAGAGAGAAGCTTCGCCTGTAATCATGCCTTCAAAATCGCTTGTTGGAGTCGGAATTTTGTGGCCTTTCCAAAGCCCCAACGTCGCATTTAGACGACAAAGGCCAATGAAAACCCCAAGCATAATGCTTTGCAAAGCCAAGTAATCCTAGTGAAACAAAAGTCTTGGAAACATCGAAACAAATAACAAAATACAGAGAAAGTTCGGGCTCCTAATGAATCGCGCTTTTCACATTCTCCTTGCAAATTGCCAAAAATACCTGACGAAGATATTAAGCCCTAAAGTGAAAGAACCGAATCAAATGGAAAGTTTGGCGTTTTTTGAAGAGTTGTGAGTTTTGTGATGAAAATATTCTCACATTTCCCTTAGTAATCCCGAGTTTTCCCATAAGCTATGAAGACACGAGAGATAGCAGAGTTCTGCATTTTTAATAACTTTACTAGGTTAGGCGATTGGAGTATTGTCACATTCTTTTCCAAAAGGCCGAATTTGGATGTATGAAGTAAAGTCGCACTTTTCTCCAAATGGTCGAGTTAGATGCCAAGTCTCCCCTTTTTCTCCAAATGGCCGAGTTCCTCCAGGTCATGTGATTTTTCTTTCTAGGCCGAGTTAGGGGCATGTGGTCTAGGTTGGTGTTACACCCAAAACAAAGGGCGAAATTTGGCATTTTTTGTTTGCATTCTCTTTCAAAGCTGAATTTTCATCTAGGACCGAAAGCATTAGGAATGGGCGGGGGTTTTAATGCATTTTGTTTAAAATCCAAACTCACATTTCTCTCTACAAAGCCAAATTTTCTTCAAAGGGTCTAAGGGGTGTATTAAAAGTTTTGCTAAGTCGAATTTTCACATTTCCACTCAAAGGGCTGAATTAGCAAACACCAAAAAGAGCCAAGTGAAATCACACATTTTCACCAAAAAGACCGAATGTCTTCTTAAGCAAAGGTGTCTAAAGAAACTCGACATTTTTCTTAACTTTGCAAGAATATAAAATCGCTCAAATCATCTAAAAACGACAAATTTATTCTAAGTGAAGGGCGAAAGAAGAAAGGTTAGGCATTTTTGGTCATTTTGCAAGAAATCCGAATTCGCACCTTTCCTTCCAAAAGGTCGAATCTTTCCAAGCAAAAGGGGCATTGTTCTTTCAGAGGTAAAATTGCACATTTCTTTCCCATAAGCCAAGTTTTCCAAGTCTTGTAAATCAACTTGCAAGGCCGAGTTTCTCCGAAACGACTAAGATAAAGAGGGGGAAAGAGGTTCGCGTTTGCCTTCAAAGGCCCGAGTTTGACTTTTATCAAGCCGAATTTGCATTTCGCCTTGATGGGTCGAGCTTCCACTAGGGCAATAAAAAAGGGAGCGTTTTAAGACCAAGTTCTCGCATTTTGTCCTCCCAAGCCAAATTTCTCCCTTACTCGCCATAGTAAGTTAAAAGTTAAAAGAAATACAGGGGGGTTTTAAAATGACAAGCGACTTTTCACAATTTGCCTCAAAAGGCCGAACTTTCTCTCCAAATCGGCAAAATGAAAAAGTTGACAAGGGAGGACTTTTTCGCATTTTGCCTCTCATTGCCTAAGTTTTCCCTTTAAAGTTGGTGTGATCTTAAATCAAAGGTAAAATGAGGAAAAGGGGATTCAAATTGTGTTGAAAAAGCAAACATCTTTCATTTTTCCCTCTTGTTCGTTGGAACAAAGCCCGCTGTTGCCTTGACGACATTTAATATCTGTTAAATTATTTGAATTTTTGAGGCAAATAATTCAGGTTGAACTCGCTTGTGCAAATCGATGTCGCTGGAAAGAGCTAAGGTGGTGACCTGAAGAGAAAATTGAAGATAGGATCGCGATCGACGCCGGGAAGCAAAGATGTAGTGCGCAAGATCAAGATGGTGATCACAAAGCATGGAGATACATGCCACCACTGGACAGCAAATTGAACTCCACCAACAAGATTGAAGATATAAGAACACACAAAATGCTACAAGTGTATGCATACTTAGAAATACACAGCTAGGATTGATTCCAAAAAATTAATTTGCTTGTAAAACTGAATTGTTTTAATGTAAATGACTGCCTGTGGGCCTCGTTCAATGCATTTAAAACAAGGGGACAAAGGTCAGTTATGCCTCAGCTACCTAATTGACCAAATCGATGCCAAATAGTTGTCGGTAGCTGGGAAAGTGGTTGGAAGTGGCAGTTGTGAACTAATAAGAATTAAAAGGTATGGGCTAAAGCTGCCAAGCTTCTAGAAGGTAGATTGCAGCCATTGAATGCAATCAATCTTGTTCTTTGATTCAAATTGTAAAAATCTATAAAAGGCAGTGCCTCTCTTTTGTAGAAGGTTAGATATCAGTAGTTAGGATATTAGAGGTTAGAATAGTTAGATGTTTCAGCAGTTAGTAGATTAGGAGTAGAATAGGACTATCGAGAGAAATTGTTGTAATGGTAGTTGGAATCAATATATGAACATTGAAACATGGTGTTTATTATTTTGTTTTTCTCTTGTTTGCATGGTTTCCCCTCAGTTGGTTAGTTAGAGTTCAGTGATTCTGATGGTGAAATGTGGGGGGGTATTTGATGTATTTCAGGTTCATACCGTTGGGGACCAGCTGATTGTAGGTCATCGTGCATGGTTAGTTTGGACCCAAAACTGTGCCTATTTCAACTGTGAGTATTTGTCTCAGGCTGCACCAGAATTGGGTGCTTGGATGAATCGCCATAGTCTGAAAATCCATATATCCTTTGGAGCTTGCACCGTTCTTGTCAAGTTGTCAGGGTGTCTCTGGCAAATCAAGAATTGGTTAATGGAAATGTGTCTACCCACAACACCAACCATTTCTATCATTGCACTGAGGATCCCTAAACCCTTCCCTTTTGCTTTTCTTTTCCGCAGTTTGAAAATCGCAACATCATCAGATGGAGACCAACTTGTTCTAAACGTAAGCCCCCTTGTGTTACCAACAAAACACATCAATTGTTGAGCTATCTTGTAGTCGAGAATTGACATTTGGAACCTTGAGGTTGCCTCCTTTGATCATCTAAAACAGCATTAGGGATTTCCTTATTCAAGAGAGGATAGGATACTTAGCATTCTATTTTGTGTTGACCAGAGAGAGTTGAAATCTGACTTTAGCCACGTCAACACTAAGGATAGCTTTATGATTTTCAAATCATCACCACAAGCATAGACACTATCAAGTTGATGCATATCAATGAAGGAGTGATAATTAAAGTTAAGTTTGGCTAAGTAGATCTAGTTGACTACGCAAGGCACTTTACCATCGGCAAGGTGTTAGTAGTATGGATATACGAATTTCACCATTGATCATACACAAAGTTCTTCCATTCATCTAAATAACATGAAAATCAAATGAGAGAAAATCAAATGAGAGGTAGAGACCATGCAAATTGTTGAGTCAACATATCAATTTCACCATATCTTCAATGAATTTTACATGCTTCTTGCAACAATGTCTTGGCAACAATCTTTGCCTTCACTTCCTACTCTAATTATTTTCTACTCTACTACTTTCTTGAACTCTTTTTATAGTTCTCTCGTTACAATTTAGTGGCTCAGATTGATTCACAATCAATGGCCAAGATCGAAAGGTAGAAACTCATTGCGAAGCATTTAATGCTTGACCAATGATACAATTACATTTGATGGGACACATGTCCTGTGAAAATTCAACCAATAGATGACGGCAATAGGTACATCGAACTTTGTGCCCACATGAGGTAGTTATCTCTTTGATGATGAGTCAAGTAATGATGTGACTGAAGAAGTGATGATTGGGCGCCATCTTAGCTTCGACCTTTGTAACTCATCACAAGTGTGCAAATGAATGACGCATATCTCTTGATACTCAACATTTCCAAGCTTCCGATGTGATGATGACTTTGCTCATGTTGATCTTCTAACTTTGATTTTCTCTTCTGAAACTATCTCCTGTCTTGATCACTTGCATTCTTGAGCTTCCATCTGGCTATACTAGCAGTGATTCTTGGATTTCCAAAGGAAATTCAAGATTGTGAAAATTTCCAGCTTTGAGTGCTTGATGTTGCATTTGGTGTAGTCTTGTCTTGCCCATATTTGATCCTCATTGTGCCTTGAAGTGCATTGATCCTACTTCTTCTTGTGTGTTCGAGCCATCTTATACCTGTGAGAATTGTTCAAATTAGTCTTGTGAAGTGATAATTGCTTGCAAACAACTTAATTGCCTAGGCTTGGATTCATAACCCTAGGATGAGTACCTAGCCTTTAAGATAAAATGCGACTACCTTTGCTAGTAAATCACTATAAATGCACAAAGGTGATCAAATTTACCAAAGAAACTCTCGACTGTACCTCTTACCTTTGATTAGAAACATGATTATTTATACCAACAACCCTTGTAAATATTAAAGAATAATTAGAATGACAAAGGAGCTTGAAATATAAGTAAACCAGTCATGAGACAAGGTACAATTTGATAAAACAATAATAGAAATGCCCCATCTCAATCCTGCATCAAACAATCAAACAATTGTCACTTTAAAGGCCAAATGCGCTGTATGCAAAGAGGACTGCTGTTATGATTTGAAATGGCATCTAGGTAAGACACTGTTCTGATCACAAATATTAATTGCTGGAATGCTTAATCACTCTTCAACTTAGGAAATCGCTGGTAAAGAGGATCGCTGGAGAATTCATTGTTGAATGTCGCTTGAACTGCCACCTTCAAATAAATTCGCTATGTATGCAATCAGAATGGCGACTCACTGCTGCGTCTTAATATAATCGCCTTACAACTAGTCGCTGCCCATGGATATGATGATGATTGTCAATAAAGTCAATCCACATGAGAATGAAATTTCTGGCCTCCAACAAGATCACTGTTTCAAGATTATGATCGCTTTCAATCACAAAATCATCACTTAATATTGTCTCATAACATGAATTATTGGTCAATGTCACTGTTGGAAGATGATGTCACACTAATCACATTTGTTTCATAGATGGATGATTTTCGCTGGATCTCTGAAATGCACCCCGCAATTTTTTTTTCAATTTTTACACAATACATTCACCCATTAGCGTTAGCATGATAAAATGTAGAGAGCAATACAAATAGGTGGTTGGACCAGCCACTTCCACTTTCCAGCGGGATAGAGAAAATTGGAATTCAACAACTATTTGGCGGTGTAACAAGCCAATTACAAATCCAAAATGACTGAAGTAAAACAAGACAATCCCTCTTACCACTTATTCAGTGGGAGGACTGAAGATAATAATAACTATCCACTCAACCGCTTATTTAGTAGGAGGACAGGAGTACAATGAAATAAGATAGTTGGGAAAGCCAACCTCTTCCACTTATTCAATGGGTGTTGTGAAACAATACAGAAATAAGATAGCTGTTAGTCCTACTAATCAGCTTTATAATACATAACATGGATTTTCAGATCAAGAGATATTGCTGTCCAAAGCTGGAAATGATGTTCAATGCACTTCACAAGCTACAAGAGACTAACTAGCCAAAAACAATCCCACACTTTAAAAATTCTAAATCTGATATACTTTTCCAGCAAACTGGAACACATAGACTAGCAACAACAAATCACACTAAAATGCTTACAACTCTTCCAAAATTCAACGGAAAGGCTCGAAACTGAATGCAAATGAATTCTAGGAAGGAGGCATCCCAACCAAGACCAATAAAATGCTGCAAACTTGCTCAAAATGTTAATGCACACATTTCTGGACAGCCCCAAACATGGTACGGCTCGGGAAGAGGGCGATTTGCTATATTAAATTCACAACTCCAAATTAAACTCTGAAAACTGGCATATAGGACCGCCTAGGCCTTAGGAAAATAAAGAGAGAATACCCAGAAGCCACAAAATTTTCCCCTTGGACTTATGATAAAAAGGACACTTAAGCTCTACAATCTACCTGCAACCTTAAAACTCACAAACACCCCAAAATACATCAGAAAACATCAAATGTTACTACATCAATGGACTCCATCTGTTCTTCAGTGTAAAGAACAGTCTCACAATCTCAACTAGTTGCTATCTTTCAAGCAAGAAGCCAAGGACCAGTTAGGAGGTATGCATTCCTCTAAGCAGTCAATCGAAATTTCGACAACACTTCGTTGCAAATAATCATGGATGCCAAAAACAAGAGCCCAAAACTCTTATTTATAACTTTTTGAAGCTACAAATTCAAATTCAAATTCAACTCCCTCAAAATTGCCATGAAATGAAATGAAATTACATCCAATTTGGACGCCCAAGCAAGAATAACATTTGCCTTAATTTTAAATCATGTATTTTCTCCAAAAGGGACCCCAAAATCAACTATTGCTTGGGCGCTTTAAAGGTTATAATGTTTTCATGAAAAATCTCCAAAGTGGATGCCCACCTTATGCCATGAAAATGATAATAAAAAATATCAATAAAGTGTGTTAGGCGTCCAAGAAATAAAGTGAATTATATCATAAAATTAACTCATTTCCTCCTAAGGTGTCCATCTAGCCTTATTAATAATTCACTTATAAAATATTTTTTCCTCAAGCATAAATCGCCCAAAATAAGCTCCAAAAATGCTGGAAGACAAACTGCTCAAACAGACCTACCGGAAATAGCCATGTGAACAAACCTATTGAACCCCTGCTAAAAATAGTACTGCTAGAAATAGCATTTACTAAAAATAGCATACTGCTAAAATTAGTAAGTGTTTCCAAAGATTTTAACCACATTCTGAGAAGCCGTCAAAACATACTAAAAATATTAAGTCCAGAAAAGTCTTCAGATTTATTTTCATGTTACACCATTGCGAAGCTCTCTGAAAAACCCCAAAAAACCTAGATAGATAAGCTACCCTCGCATCCACTTACTAAAAATAGTAAGTTTACCAAACTCCACTTCTTGCTATGCATGTACCATCATTGCGAAGCTTTCTGGAAACTTAGAAGGAATCCAGAACCAAAATTGACAAACTCCAACAGGCAAGCCACCAAAAATACCGAAACATCCCCCTAAAGGTAGGAAACCCTAATTTCTGCTCCCGACTAGCCTATGGGTCTTCGAGGTAGGCTAACGGCCAACTGAACTGGTTACTACTGAGAAGGGGACATTACAATCTCCAAAAGCAATTTGCTGATCACAGGCGATTTGGTGATTTCATTCAATGGACTGGATTTAAAATAATGACAAACTGGTTGTCTTCATTCAATATCATGTAATCATCATCTTTATCTTTCAAATAAAGGTGTTCTATTTCAAATTGATAGTTCATTTCCAACTTCGAATCATGCCTCCCATTAAATGCATTAAGGTGCTATATTTAAATGCAATACAATTGATCCCAAAAAGGTCCTCGAGTTTTGTAACTTCATTAAATGAAATTGTTTAGTTCTTTTGCCTTTAATTAATTGCATTGATCGGATTGCCCAAGCATCCTAGATCATCACAGTCAAAGATGAGGTGTTTTGGTCGAAGACAAGGTGTTCAAGGCAATGGCACAAGGCATTGAAAGCAATGACAATAGGCGTTGAGGGCAATGCATAGTGCGTTGAGAGCAATGCACAATGCGTTGAGAGCAATGCACAATGCGTGCGAGGGCAATGCACAAGGAGTATGAGAGCAATGCACAATGCGTGTGAGAGCAATGCACAATACGTGCGAGAGCAATGCACAATAAATCATCTTCATGGCTTAGTCAAATTTTGATCTCTTTCCAATTCTAAAGGGGAATTGTTCAGACTCAAATTTGCAAGGCTAAGTTCATACTTTGTATCCCAAAAGAAGTGCTGATGTCAGTTTAGCCTCTATGCTGAAGTGGCATTATCAATGCCTTAGAAACATTTTTAACTCTCTACTCTAAAGTTGGTGGGGCTCAAACAATACCATACACACTGCCTTAAAAACATTTAAATTTCCTCCTTAGTGTTTTGTGGGGGCCAGCATACCACATAAAAAAAAGTTCCTAAAAAAAACTTTTAACTCTCCATTTTGGTGGGTCCCGACGATGCCATGTAAGTGGGGGATGTGAAGGAAATAAAGGTGGCGAGATGAAAAGATGCCATGGCAAAGGGAAAGATGAGGGGAAGGGATAAGGAAGTGCCATAGGGTAGGAAGGAAGGGATATGAGGGGTTAGTTAGAGCTGCGGTGGTAAGGAAGTAAAGCGGGCACGGGGGGTAGGAAAAGGAGGTGAGGGTATGTTAGGGAGGCATAAGGGATAAAGGGAGGTTGTTGCAAGGAGGGGATAGGGTGTAGGAGGTAGTTAAAGGGGTGATAGTGGGAGTTATAAGGAGATAGAAAGGGTATAAAGAGGTAAGGAAGACAATTAGGGGTATATTAGGAGCTGGGGGGAGTTATAAGGAGATAACAAGAGGTTGGGTGTAGGGTGTAGGATAGGATGGGTAGGATAAGATGGGTTTGGGTTTAGAAAATATGATATGTAGGTTATTATAAATAGTGGATGGGTAGGATAAAGGGAATAAGGGGGTATTGTGGTAGGTGAGAGGTGTGAGATAGGATAGAATAGGGTTTGTGAAAGGGTAGCAAGGAAGGTTATGAAGGGTGTTAGGGGGATGGGTTAGTATAGGATAGAAAGGAAGGTCGTTAAGGAAATAAAGGGGTAAGAAAAATGGGATGAGGTTGGGAGGTATAAGATAGGATGATGTGGAAGGTAAGAAGGTAGTGAAGGATGGGATGGGGGGTATGCTAAGGGGATAAATGGAATAAGTTGTGGGTTAGGATAAGTAGTTAGGAGGTATAAGAGGTAGGAGAGTGTGAGATATAGGATGTAGGTTAGGATAGGTAGGTTAAGATGGGGAAGGAAGTGAAGGTGAGAGGGAGTAAAGGAAGTGAGGGTGTGTGAAGTTAGAAAGTGGGGAATGTAAAGTGGAAGGATGGGGGAATAAGATTGAAAGGTTAGGTGGAGTGGAAAGAGATGGAAGTGGTAGGGAAATGGAAATGAAAAGGGGAGATGGATGGGGAAGCAATCGGGCTTGGGCACCCACTGGCAGTGCTGAGCTTGACTTCATTCTAAAGAGAGAGAGACTTGTCCTGATCACATCTTAGCCACCTGAGATACTAAACTTCTTCCAAATGAAAGGCTAATAGCTAAAAGACTCAAAAAACTATCCTAGAAAGCAGAAAAAAAGTGGGGGTACCCATTTGCAATGGGTTGATGTGTGAAAACGTCACAATAGCACCCTAATTTGATTTTAGATATAATTGGTAGGTAAATTGTAAGATTACGAACCATTAGACATTTGTGGTAAAACTTTGTACCTTTTGATCTCCTTTCTATATGTATGTACTGTATTGTCATGATGACAATTCTCCATTCACAAGTCAATTTTCTATCATATGTGTCAGGCCCACACAAATCTGCAGGCCGTCTTCATTGCCGTATGTGCATTCATGAGCATGATGTCTGCATATTTTTTTATACATATGTGGTGAACATTCTTATGCATTTTCTTTATGAATTAGATAACTAGAAACATTTATTCATCACCCCACTTTTGTTGTGAGGTTCTGTTTTAGGGGACACCTGGATAATCAAAGACAGTTGCAGTAGCATATGGTAGTGCTTTCTCCTATAGATTTCATTTGGAAGACAAGAAAGCCAGAATATATAGTGTCTGGAAGGAAGTATAGTCTCTATCCCTTGGGACAAAGCTTCAGATGATGGATTTTCTCACTTCCAGAGGAGGAGGCTTTCCATTGAACTCTGATTGTCAGTTGATGTGAATCCTACCTTTTTGTGTAATATAAGTTGCCTGTCTTACAAAAACATTGTGACATGATGATTTTAGGAGATTTTTCTCCTCTATTTTGAGTTCATGGAATACAGCAAGTAAAATCAGTTCTCATTGAAGCAAGTTGTTGCAGGCATAATAATGTGCGTAACCTTCCTCGTTTACAGATTGTTTTAGAAAAGATCCTACCTCCCCCATTGTTTACCATTCTAAACTCAAAATTATAAGTTTTATCATATTGTTGAGCATTTGCAGATGATGTTACCTGTTTAATATATTCATATTAGGATGAAATAATATTTTCTAATTAAAAAGATAAATTCTCTGTATACAATACTGAAGATTGCAAGTAACATTATGATTGCAAAAGTTGTGGACCAGGCATGAACCTCCTGTGATGGCAGAGCCAATCATGATTTTGGATGAAACAAGTGATGTTATTACCGTTTGCAAGCCTTCATCTATTCCTGTGAGTTACCCCTTCCCTTATTGCTGGTTCATAGACAGGAGGTGTTAATTCACTGCAGTGTCTAAAATTCACTATTTTGTAGGTTGTAGTTTTGGTTGAACAATTATGAAATATTGAACAGCAGTAATTAAAGATCAATAGTATCATTAAAACTCTTGTAAACCAAATGACTAATATCACAGCAGGCTGGATGGACACTTACAAAATAAGCAGTGATATTACAGCAGAGATCCCTTTGCATATATTATTCAAAACTACATTAGATAAACAGCAGAAATCAAACTCACAAAATATTCTGTGGCAGAGGACTAATAAGATGGTATGGTAAAAAGAATCAATACCACAAATATAATAATTGCTGGGCTGTAATCAACAGCGAAATCATATTGCAAATTTGTGTTATAAACATAGTAATCATAAATCAGCAAATACTCACCAAAAATTCTCCTTGGCAAGTAATCACAAGAAAAAATCACTGACAGTTTCAGGTAAGAATTAACAGTTGTTTGTCAAAAAATTGCTTATAAATGAAAAAATCCTTGACTCGTGTAAAAACTCATCCATCATTTGGTATAAAAGAGGCAAAGATTTTCTAGTTTCTGCAAATGGATTTAGGGCGTGATTCAAAGTTTTTTTTAGTTTTTGCAAACAAATCTAGGGCATGATTTGAATTCCAATTGTTTTGAACAGATTTAGGGCATGAATTAAAGATTTTTCCTTTTTCAAAATTTTCAATTGCATAGAATTTGCCTTGCGCTTCGAGCTTCGAAGTTCTTTCTTTCACTTTCACTTGTAAGTTATAAATAGGCATCTAAGCCTCATTCCAAATCACTCCCAGGACATCAGTAATAACATGAAGGTACCCCTATGTCAATAGGAACTTCATCAAGACAAGGACAGTGAGCACAGAGTATTCTACACATGAAGTCAAGAATTACATCAAAGAATTTCAAGATCAAAGAGAATCAATGAGAGAGATGTCAAGATACACATTGCAACATGTTCCACAATTCAAGTACATCAAGGAAAAATGACAAGTTAAGCAAGGACTACAGCTATCAAAATAACAAGGGCTGGTTATTACTGGCCAACCTTATTTAGTGACTCACATAGATGGGTGAAGAATTGCGAGAAATGTGCTTTCTTCTTTGGAAAGCAAAGGCTAGCTGCCCTTCCTCTCCACCCTATTCAACAAAATCAGCCATTCGCATGATGGGGTTTAGACTTCATTGGCATGATAAATGCACCTTTTGGTGCTGGTCACAAGTGGATCTTGGCCGCAACAGACTACTTCAATAGGTGGACAAAGGCAGTTCAGTGTTGGAATTCTTTGATGAAATTGTGACAAGATTCGGTGCCCCCTCCACCATCATATCAAATAATGTCAAGGCATTTTTTGGAACCCAAATCAGTTTGGGCAGTTAAGCATGGTATATACTTAAAGACATCATCCAATTACTACTATCAGGATAATGGCTTAGTCGAGTCTTCCAACAAAAACCTCATCGGGATAATCAAAAGAACAATTGAAGACAATCAGAGGTCTTGGCATGCTAAGTTGAGGACAACCTTATGGGCCAATAAAATCACACCCAAGAGGGCAATTGGTAACTCCCCTTTCATGTTGGTATATGGAAAAGAAGCAAGACTCCCATCTTCCTTGGAGTTACCCTCTCTGGTATTAGCACATCATTTGAAACTGACAAAGAATGATGCCATGATATTGAGGCTACTTGAGCTGTTGGAGCTAGACGAAGTTAGAAACTAGGCCATGCATACACTTGAGGTTCATCAAGAGTAGGTCAAATGAAGTTTTGACAAAAAGGCTACTAATAGGGTCTTCACAGAGGGAGATCTAGTTCTCAAGTGGGATGCGGATAGAGCCAAAGCCAGACAACACTCCAAATTTGATGCTATTTGGAGTGGTCCATGTGTCATCACTGGTTGCAAGGAGGCCAATGCATTTCATCTCTCTAGGCTTGATGGTGAAGTTCTTCCAAACCTAGTGAATGGGATTCATCTCAAGCCTTGCTTCGAAAGAGGGTCTTGATTGTTAAAGTGTATCAGATTTATATATAGGTAATTTTAAATTATAATGTAATAATTATGCACAGTAGTTGTAACTGAAGATCACACAATGTTCTGTTTAATATTGTAGGTCGCTGATGTATGCACAAAATATCGTCTGCTATAAGTACAATAATATCGACTGCTCCTGTTTTCACTACGATGTCGAGTGCACTTGTTATCATAACAACTTCATATATATATCATCAAATGGAATAGGGCCGAGATATATATACACTCTCGGTGGTCCACATAGAGTCACGACTCTATGTGGAATCGACATGATTCCACATAGAGTCGTGACTCCTATGTGGAGGAATGACCATTGGTAACCGATGGTAAACATACGCAATGTTTAAACAATTAGTAATCTGTATAATTAGTGACCGATACTATGACTTAACAAACAACTTTTAATCATCACTCTTGACAATTGATATACAACATAAACAATGCTATGTATAATCCGATTGTCATATAAATGGTTATCGAGCAAATCAATCATCATATAATATCGTGATCTGTGATAAAAAATGCAAATACATTGAAGTACGATCCAGGGTAAGAATATCCGACCGTTGCTACATAGTTTTCAACATTGATGACAATGCAAATATTAGATTAGAGTTTGTTTTGCTTTCATAAGTGCTTTTGCACCTGTTGCATTCTCTTTAAGAGAATGTATGCTCTAGTTTCGAGCTTCCCTCCAAGTGTTGGCATGCAAATGATTTGAGGTCCTTACAGTGACTCAGTGCCCAATGGATACTCAAGGCTTTTGGATTTCGTGCTTAACAGGCAAGCATCTCATAGAGGTCGCCAAAATGTTGTCATTTTATGGCACCCTTCGGCAAGAACCGGTCAGAGATATGTTCCATGGACCAGCACTGCCTTGATTGATCAAGCACAAAACCAATGGAATCATGAAATGTTGAAGTGTTATCTTGTCAGGAGGTGGCTTCGGGCCTTCCCCTTTGCATATTGCCCTTGTACCTTAGAGTCCGTTGGTCCCTTCTTCCCTTTTCTTTCTTAGGGATTCCGGAGTCCGGTGAACTAGTCTACCCTTCCCTTTTGGGGAGAGGTATCTTGTCTCCTTGGACCTCAGAATCTTGGACTTCCCTTCCGAATTCTGGAGTCTGGGGAACCAGTCTACCCCTTCCCTTTTGGGGAGAGGTATCCTGTCTCCCTGGACCTCGAAATCCTGGACTTCACAAAATACTCCAAAATGGTATGGCTGGGTTTAGAAGTGTCAAACAGCAGCTAAGATCTTCAATGAATGCAAAAATCAGCTCTTTAAAATCTTCGCCAAAATTGTTTTCTTCAAATCTACTATTCAATAAGCTTTGCAAATCTGAAAATGTAAACTGCAATATGCCCAAATGTGACCTCTGAATGAAATTGCTAGTTTATTTTCCAAATTGTATCTCTCAACAACATGGAGAATATTGCCTGCAAGGTTTTTCGTACTCACAAACCAAAGATGTTGAAGCAATCTCCTCCAAACAAAAGCAATTTAAAAAATCAAACTCAACATATCCTCAAATGAGAGCCTCAATCCTCCTTTTATATTTCTTTTGCTTTTTGACTGTTTTTTGAAAAAGCACTTTTTTGCCTTTTGTCTCTTTTTTGAAAAAGTATTTTTTTCCTTTTCACTATATTTCAAAAAAACACTTTTTGATTTTCACTCCTTTTTTTTGGAAATGTGCTTTTTTCTTTTTTCGCTACTTTTTCACCTTTTCCTTTTATTTAATAAAAGTCACTTCCTTTTTAATCTCCCAATGTAGCATTCAATAATAAAGGCTCATCCATTAAAATAAATCACCTTTAATTTAATAATTGGCCTCTATAGTCCCTTCATTAAATAAATTAAAATAATGATATAGTTGAATTTTTAATTAATTAAAACTTATTGTTGTTTTATTTAAAACCCATGGACTATATAAAACGCTAAGATCATCATGAAAACTGAACCCACTGACAATACAATTAAATGTAACCTTGCCAACTGGACTTGTTGGTGCTCAAAATTGACTTACTAAAAATAGAAAGTGTTGGAAGACTAACCCAAAATCACTCTAGAAAATTGTAATGTCCCTATGAAATATAATTTAATAATAAATAATAATAAATAATAATAATAAAATAAAAAATTATTATTATTAAAAATTTAAAAGAATAAAAATAAAAATAAAAATAAAATAAAAATATAAAAGAATATAATTAAATATAATTAAAATTTAATTAAGTTAACGAATGGTCAAAACACATGGAATGAAAAGTTGTGTCTCCCTCAAACATGAGATATAAATGGGAGAAGAGAACATCATTTGAGAGGGGATAATTTGGAAATCAGAAGTGCATATATAATTTAAATAAGAAGTGCAGATCTGATTATGAAAGGTTGTGTCCCTTTCAAAGGGCAGAAATAATGAAGATTTGCACTCTTTGAAAGGGTGCTAATGGTGAAGGGGCGTGTCTCTTGCCAAAGAGCATACATGATGAAGAGGTGTGACCTCTCCATCAAAAGCCTCCAATAACATCAGCATCAATCAGATTAGATCAGAACTGTTATTAAGTTACAGGCAGTAACATCCTTGTTCTTGGTGGTATGCACAGGGATGTGCTTAATATGCATGCTTGATATATGAAGCTTGATAATGTTCTTATGCAGAATTTAATTGTAATATTAATTTGGACTGCAATATGTATGAGAGTCATATTTAAATTACGTATATATTCATAATACATGAGAAGTTAGCATACTTATAGTCTAAATCATGCTATTATCAGTGTTTAAGAAGATGGGGATGAGATGTTCCGAAGAGAGGCAGTCTAAATCCAAGCAATAGGTTAAGTCCCAAGATAAGGTGGGGATCGGCGACCCATAAGCCTTGAGGGTAGTAACATGCATACTTATAGTCTAAACTGAAGTAGTAGCAGGGTTTGATATCTATATTAAGAACTATGAATAATGAAATTAATCATCCAATAAGGAAATAAATAAGCACTTGTTAATAACTAATAAATTGAAGAATATCAATGACTGACTTCATGATTAGTCTCTCAAGCAATTTTAGTATATTGAAATAGATTAATAATGTTAATCAGGTAGGGGACATTACAAAATGGCATTCTTCTCATAATCTTGATGGGAGCTCAACTAACCATGGAATACTATCAAATTGCTAGATGAATTGCTTCCAAGGTTCCCTAACCCTAACTCAACAACCTACGGGAACCAACTGAATAGGCTAAAAATCTACCAACTCAGCTGGTTAATAAGGGTACATTACAAGCTTTAGAAACCTTGGCGTGCTTGTTTGTGACGATCTCTATGTATAGGTGTGCACCATTGTCCAAATGCGTGCCTAAACACTATACAATCAAAATGCAACTCGGAGATTTGTTTTGATTGACATGCGCCTAAACATTGGATTTAGTTTGTTTAACTTTTTCAATTTAAGTAGAACTTTCCTCCCATGTGGGTTCTTGCCTACTATATGGGAAATTTCAAAATTCAAGCATCTTTATTGTTTGTTTATATTGGTGTTTTCCTAAGTCTTGGAATGAACCCAAACATGGCATCCATTTTTTGATCTATGCGGCTTTAAATATTTCAAAACACCTTCATTCCTTTGATGTGCTTGGCAATTAGTTGTGGGATTTGTTTTGTGTATATGCACACTTAGATCCCTTGATGCGTGTGTGAGCACTAAACAATAATCTTTCTGTTGTGGTGGCACTTGTGTGTATATGTGGGTCCAAGCATAGGTATGTGCCATAATACTACAAAAATATTTTCAACTTTTGAACAAGATTTTCTTTGTATTGTTAGGCATTCAAAAACTAGATATAAGTTCTTTCAAGATTTGAATCCTTTACAAAAGCACATTTGGAAGCACTCTTAGGTGCCTTTGATTATAAATTTAATTCTTTGAAAACCCTCCTTCTGAAATGCACTATTAGTGTTGGAAGAATGTTGCAAATATGTGCTTGAGAGATTTTTGAGAGATGTGTTGTCATTGATGTCAACATATTTCTCTGTCTGAGACAGTGATGTAGTGAAGTTCAGTAAGTTAGATTGTTCAACATAGTAAACATGATGAAGATCAGAGTTTGCGGAATAAAGGGTTTGTAGAGGGTTGTCTTTAGTTGATTTAGTTCAATTTTCAGAGGTCCGCATGGAGATTTGATTGAGTTATGGGTATATGTGTTGTGGCTGGTTTTTCAGTTGTTCAGTGGTGACAAAGTGACAATATTTTGATCTGCATTGCTCTACATTGTAATATCTTGATCTGTGGATTTGGAGGTATGTTTGAGATGTTGGTGTGTGTCCTCAATTCAAGTGGTTTGTGGATATAGTCATTGCACTTAGTGTTCTTGAGGTTCGATATGGAGATGCTGGTGATTCTAGTAATTTCTGTTGGTACGGATGTTGCTATGGTAATTCATGATGCTTGTGGATGTTTCTGGATCGTGTGCTTTTTGTGTTGATGGTCCGCATTGATCGTTTAGCTCGCAATTGATGTTTTTCTCTAGTACGTTGGTGTTCTTCATGTTCTTGGCTGACCAGATGCTTGTAGTATGTTGTGGATGTTCAAGGTGTAATTTTTGGAGGTGTAATATGTTAAAGGCGAAAGATTTGGGTCCGTGCTATGTCTTGACTGACATTTGCTTGGTCTGCATGTAATATTTGCATTGAGTGTGGTTTTGAAATTAGGTGATGTGTGTTGAGCCGACCTTGTTGATTTCTCTAAGGTTGATGTCATGTATAAATAATTGTAATATCTTTGTATTTGAGTGTAGTTGTGGGTGTGTGGATGAGTGTGCATGTGTGTTGAACGTATACATCTTTTGAAGGCAGAGAAGAAGTGTGAAGAAGAAAGTTATTTTGTGTTTCAATGGGATTGAACCAGGCATTAAGGATATGCTATTTTTCAGTTCATGATTTCCAGATGTGATCTAAGATTGTTTGTATAGGCAGTGAGCCTTCCTTGGGCAATAAGCCTTTTTGTTTTGAGCAGTAAGCTCTAGGCAGTGTGCTTGAATGCATGTGCATTCCCTATTGTAATACTTCTAACAGAGTATACCTATTTTGTGGGTTCATCCCCATTGTGGTTTTTCCCTTGACTGGGTTTTCCACTTCAAAAATCTTGGTGTTATGTTTGTTCATGATGTGTTGGTAATTTATGCTTTCATGTTTAATTATCAAATTTGAGAATAAATTTAAGTAGTGTAAGTTTTTGTGACAATTGATTCACCCCCCCTCTAGTTGTCTCCCCTATTTCATTAATTGGTATTAGAGCTCTTCCATCAATTAGACCCTTGGAACTCCAACGTGGTGTGTGCTTTTTGAGTTGGCATGTTTTAAATCCTTCCTAAGATGCATTTGAAGATTTTCCTGAAGCGATGACTTGCATTGCATAGCATGCATCTGTTGGCAATTTGTTGATGTGTTTTTCATGCACATGTGAACACAGAATAAAATAGCAAGGTATTTTATCTTCTCTTGAACAAAGTTTCCTGACTGTTGAAGATCTCGCCGAAGGATCAATCGGAGTAACTCCAAGGTTCTTGTATGTAGGGTCTCTACGTGTGGATAAGCTCTTTGCAGTATGATGTGATTTTGCTGGAATCAGAAGGGGACTTACATTTGATGACCTGAGCGTTTGATTTACTTTGGATATCATTGGAACGTGGGTCTTTACTGGTCCTTGATTTTTTTAAAAAAGGGAAAAGGATAAGGGTTGGAGAAGGATCTAATCCTAAAACTAAGAATGTAGGAACAATGGATGACCTTTGATGAAACTCCAACTAGGTCTTGCTTTGACATGCTAAAAATCATCTCCGCAAGGCTAGTGCGATCTTCTAAGGATGACTTTATGATGTTCAGATCACCGCTACAAGCATAGACACCGTCAGGTTGATGCATATCAATGAAGAAGCGATAATTGAAGTTAAGCTTAAGCTGAATGATTCCAGTTGACTACACAAGGCAAGTCTGCAATCAACAAATCGCTAGTATTATGGATATACGAATTTCACCGTTGATCATACAAATTCCTTCCACTCATTTAATAACATGAAATCACATTTGAGAAGTATAGAGACCATGCAAATTGTTGAATCAACACATAGAATTCACCATTTCTTCAATGAAGTTTACAAGTCTTTTGCAACAATATCTTGGCAACAATCTTTGCCTTCTCTTTCTACTCTACTCTAAAATGCTACTAATTATTGACTATTCTCTCTAACTATTTCCTATTCTCTGACTATTAACTATTAACCTTTACAAATGAGGAGCCAGGGATTTATATAGAGAGCCCTTTACAAACAGACGGCTCCGATTGACTTAGAATCAATGGCTAGGATTACAAGATAGAAACCCTAATTAGGGTTTGTTACAACAAACTTCCTTAGCCAATGAGAAAATTACATTCTAGGAGTGAGGACCAATAGGAAGCAGGGGTAGGTACATTGAAGTTTGTGCCGTCCCCGATGAGTCAGGTACATTGAATCTGGACATGCTGAGGTGGACCAATCCGACTGGAGGAATGATGACTGGGATGCCACCTTGTCTAATGCTTGTGAATTGGTTGATCCTCCTCTATTTCTGACATGATGAATGATGTACCTCCTTTACTCCCATGTGCTTGATGAGGCCTCCTCACTGTCAAGTTTTCTTTCTCTGGTAGCAAACCTCGCCTTGAAGTGCTGGCAACTCCTTTCTTTGTCATCATGCGGTTCCTTAGTATGGTGAGGTGAAGGTTTTGGCAACTTCTTGAACGCTTGTAGTCTTCCAACGCTTTAGAATACCTTGAGTCCACCTTTATGCTTTTGGAATGTCCTTGATGAGGATGGACTGGAATAGGTCGTCCTTGTCCTGGTTTGGTCTCCTCTAATCTGCAAAATAAACCAAAGGATGATTAAGCACATATGACATATTCATTTCAATATAGCATTTTCCACCTTAAATCATTAATGAGAAGACATCAAAATGGAATTTCGCTCAATATCCTCTCCAAGGCAGGCCCTATAAAAATTTCGCTCTAGACCCTTTGGAAGGGTCAGGAGCGAATTTTGGCAAAGTTGCTCAATCAGACTTCATTTTCAACATTACTCCACCAAGATCAAGTCATTCACCTCCAAATTTGCCCAGGACAAGGTTTTGTTCAAGGACCTAGGCAAAATACTAGACCACTTAGGAATTTCGCTCTAGACCCTTTGGAAGGGTCAGGAGCGAAATTTGCATTCTTGGCTCAAATTCTTCCCACTTTGTGACCATACTTGCTCAGATACATGTCTATGGATGTCCTAAATCTCAACCAACACCAAGTTTGATGCAAAATTAGAGCAAAATGGAGTGTTTTAAGGATTTCGCTTTGGACCCTCTGGAAGGGTCAGGAGCAAAATTTGTATTTTAGGACAAATTCTATCATGTCTCTACTCCAAAATGCCTTCCAAAGCAAGCATACGCTATCCTTCTCTTCACCAAAGCCTAGGAATCCACAACTTGACCTTCATCATGAGTAAATTAGGTGAAATTGAGAATTTAGCTCTGGACACTTTGGAAGGGTCAGGAGCGAAATTCAAGTTTTAGACTTATTCCTTTACTTCCTTCACTTCAATTCACCTTACAAGGCAAAAATATCTCACTCCACCTCCAACCATGCCATAGGGATCAAAGTTTTGGCTTCACTCAAGGAGAAAATAGGTGGTTTGAAGAATTTAGCTCTGGACCCTTTGGAAGGGTCAGGAGCAAATTTCATTCCTTGCTTGTTTTCTCTTGCTTAGCTCCATTCTTCTCACTTTGTCCCCCCTTGACTCTCCCTTTGGATCCTTCTCTCATGCTTGCAACACTTTGTTTGACCTCAAAATGGCTAGAAAGGAGAATTTCGCTAAAAATCATGGCCAGGGACAGGACCTATCTAGGATTTCGCTCTGGACCCTTTGGAAGGGTCAGGGGCAAAATCCTTGTCCTAGCCTGAAATCTTCATCATTGGTGGCCACAATCCATGTCAAGGCATGCCTAGGGGTCCTTCCAAGCTCAATCTACCTTGATCCACACTTAGCTTGACACAAAAATGAAAGGAAAAGGTGGATTTTAGGAATTTCGCTCTGGACCCTTTGGAAGGGTCAGGAGCGAAATTCACCTTCTTGAAGCTTATTTCATCATTTTCCACTTCAATTCACCTCAAAGGTCAAGGAAACGTTACTCCATTCCTCTCTAGGCCAAAAAATACCAAAAGTTTGACTTGTTTTGGAGGGGAAATAGGCGATCTTAGGAATTTTGCTCTGGACCCTTTGGAAGGGTCAAGACCGAAATTCTAGTTTTTGCTCAATTCCTCCAAATTTGTTGATTCCTAGCAACTCAAAGACATGCCTAAGGATATCCCCAATCTCAATTCATCCTGACCCACACTTGTCTTGGCATAAAATTGAGAGAAAAGAGAGGTTTTGTGGACCCTTTGAAAGGGTCAGGAGCGAAATCCACCCTCTAGGCTTGACTCTTCATCTTTTCAATTCCAATCTTCCTTGCAAGGCAAAAATACACCACTCCACTTGCATCCATGCCATAAGAATCAATGTCTTGACCTCATCCAAGATGAAAATAGGAGTTTTCAAGAATTTCGCTCTTGACCCTTTGGAAGGGTCAGGAGCGAAATTTCTATTTTAGGCTAAAATCCTTCACATTTTCACTTTGAGTCACTCCCTAAGGCAAAAACATGTCAATCCATCTTCCAACATGCCTTAGAAACTAAGAACTTGGCCAAAACAAGGAAGAAAATGAGGTCTATGGGGATTTTCGCTTTGGACCCTTTGGAAGGGTCAGGAGCAAAATCCACATTCTTGGTTGGTTTTCCACTTCCTTCATCCAATTCTCCTTCAAACGTGATCAATTTCAAGCTCCTTTCTCCACATTTAAGTGAATCCACCATCAAACTAGCTCAAGACAAGGCCGTTTTCATCATTTTAGGCAAGATAGGGGGTTAAACTGAGGATTTCGCTCTCGACCCTTTGGAAGGGTCAGGAGCGAAATTCTCCTTCTAGGTTGATTTCCACCACTTCATCACCTCAAACCTCCTCTCAAAGACAAATATGCATCAAAGCCTTCCCATCACGCCTTAGAAGTCAACAAACTTGGTCATATCAAAGAGCAAAGTGGAGGAAAAGTGGATTTCGCTCTGGACCCTTTGGAAGCGTCAAGAGCGAAATCCATGTCTTAGGTCAAAATCTTCATTTCTCAATGCTTTCAATCACTTCCTGAGGCAAGAACATATCAATCTACCCCCACCATGTCCAAGGAACAAGGATGTTGGCCCAAACAAGTGAGAAAATAGTGTCTAGGGAGAATTTCGCTGTGGACCCTTTGGAAGGGTCAAGAGCGAAATTCTAGTTTTGGGTTGATTTTACACTTCTTTTCTCCTTCTCATGCCTCCTCTCAAAGACAAATATGCATCAAAGCCTTCCCATCACGCCTTAGAAGTCAACAAACTTGGTCATATCAAAGAGCAAAGTGGAGGAAAAGTGGATTTCGCTCTGGACCCTTTGGAAGGGCCAAGAGCGAAATCCATGTCTTAGGTCAAAATCTTCATTTCTCAATGCTTTCAATCACTTCCTGAGGCAAGAACATATCAATCTACACCCACCATGTCCAAGGAACAAGGATGTTGGCCCAAACAAGGGAGAAAATAGTGTCTAGGGAGAATTTCGCTCTGGACCCTTTGGAAGGGTCAGGAGCGAAATTCTAGTTTTGGGTTGATTTTACACTTCTTTTCTCCTTCTCATGCCTTGGACATACTTTGTTAGGCTTCCTTCCATCATGATCATGTGAATTTTCTCTTCAAGTTGACATCTTGCTCAAGATTTTGTGAAAAATAGGGTCTTACAAGAATTTCGCTTTGGACCCTTTGGAAGGGTCAGGAGCGAAATTCACATTTAGGCTCAAATCTTGACTTCATTTCCCACATTTCTTCATCCAAACAAGTGTTTTGCCCTCAATAATGCCTGGGAATGAGTTACTTCTAAGTTTGGATCAAAGTAGAATGTCCTATAGAGGAATTCGCTCTGGACCTTTTGGAAGGGTCAGGAGTGAAATTGAAATTCACTTTGGACCCTTTGGAAGGGTCAGGAGCAAAATTTGACATTTTGGTCTCTCCGTCAGGATTCATATATGGAATATAACATTTATGTATAAGTGACATTTTCCATATATACTGTCAGGATGTTTGAGAGTGGTTTTGGACCTCCAAGAGTTATAATGCAAAATCTAGTATTTGGAGGATTCTTCAATTTTCCAGACTTAGTCAAATTTTAGGATCAGGATGACATTCCAGACAGCACCAAATTTGAGGACATTGGAAAATCAGGATGATATTCCAGACTTTATCACCCACCAATTTGACCTAACTCAGACCTTCAAAGATGATATTCACTCACCAAGCTTCATTGACCTCCTCAAACTCAAACAAGACACGATTAGCAACAAGAGAAAAACCTAGAAAGCAAAAAGTAGGGGTCCCCATTTGCAATGGGGCAAAGCGTGAATACGTCACAACAAGATCGTATACCCATTTAGAGCCTCATTTATTCTTTTCACCATTTGTTGTCATTATTGTAATGTCCTCTTTGTAGACATGAACAATTGGCAAAGACCCTTTACTTATTTAATTGCTATAGGCTAATTGGTATGTGGCAAGGTAATAATTAATTAATTAAATTGCATCGTCTAAAGAGATTCATTTTTTGGGCAACTTATATTTAATAATTATTTTACTGGACAATTATTAAAAAGTGACTTATTTAGGGTACAAAAATGAAGTTAAATTAAGAAGAAATTTTAAGAGTCACTTTTGGGGGTTGAAATATAATATTTCAATTATGCAAATATGGTATAATAAGAAGAGTTGGAAAAGAGAAATTCATTCTTAGCATTTTATTTTCAAAACTCTAGCTTGAGATTGAGCAAGTGTTCATCTATTCTACCTTAAGATGAAAATCTTTCAGCAAAAATTGGTTTTGAAGACAAAAACCCTCCTACCCAATTTGTGAATGGATTCATCCAGGATTTACAAGTGTGCTGAAGTTAGAAATTTTGTGGATATTCATGTTGAACAAATTGAGATATCATTTTCGAACTTGTGAATATTGCTCCCATTTGAAGCAAAAGGTGGAGATTGAATGAAAGAATCATTTGCTAGTGATTTTCTATTGACTATTTGTTGATAAGAAAGATGCAATAGTCAGCCATACCATTTGGAGGTTACTAGAGCAAGTTATAATCTTTTGTTAGTGGCCGCAAGCTGCCTAGAACTGAGTTGTACAGGTACAAGGGAGGTGTTTGTAGAGTTTGGGATTGGGTGACCAGCTTTGGGGTAGTTTGGATGGTTATAAAGTTTAAACCCTAGTTGTACCATTATTTGATGAGCATTGACTTCATATGTTGGGTGCAGCCATTACGGATGAGCAAAAAAGGCTAGAAATTTATTTAATTTAATTCAGATCATAATTGAATGTATGCAGTACCAAGTTTATCGAATGAGAATATTGGTGTAACAATTCCAACCATGCATATATGTTGTTTTCATGCGTAGCTATGTTGAGATAAATTTCAGTTGAATAGCATTAATTTATTTTACAGCTACGTGAATTGTGGTTAGATTGAAGTATATTAATTTCTTGTGTTTATTTAATTTGTGAGTATTTTGTCAAACATATGTCAAAAATACAAAAAAAATAGCTAGGGATATTTCAAATACCATGAGCAAACGACATTGAAAGCCAATCCTTTTGTCTAGATACACCTTGCATTGTGTTGAATGTAAGCTCGAAAGACTCATTGTGAAATGCTATTAAAGACCATGAGTTCTTTAGGTGTGGCATAAAATGGGTGGCTTTTTGGTCGAGGATTCAATGATGAAGGAGGGTACCTTATTCCTTGAGATCATTTTTTTTAACAAAGGATGATTTGATTTGCAACCTACTATTTGATCTACTTTCTCTTACTAATATATGCTATGATGTGCTCAAGTGGAATGGGGAAATTGTTCTTTCTTGGGTAAGATTTGATGTCCTATTTAGGGATGCCACACAAATGGGGTTTCGTTTGATCGTATGAGCTTGAATGTCCAATGTCAAACCCATTGCAAATCCAAATACAACTGCTACCACTTGAAACCTTCTACCATTTGAACATATTTCCAAAGAGAAGAATTTGGCTTGTTTTGAAGCGAGGTTGGCTGTTGGAGCTAGAATCTGCTGCTATTGTAATTTCTATGGCATCAAGTTTGCACACACACACACACACACATACGTATACATATACCTATGTATGTATGTATGTGTATAACTATATATATATTTACATATGTATGTATACATGTATGTGTGTGTCTGTGTGTGTAGTCTTAAGCATTTGCCTTAGATTCGTAGAAGCATTCAAAAACAACAAGAGAGTTCATTTGTAAAACAAAAATGCAGAAAGAAAAGCCGAAAAAATCCACCTGTTTTTGTAAGAATATTCCTCTATGGTCTCCTTTGTAGTGAATGGATTCTTGCACACGTGGAAATAGCAAATTAATCACTTAGGAATCTTCACTGGTCAATTTTCAACTCTATCCATACAATGGCAAGCAAGATTGGAAGTTCAGCGAGAATGAATGACTTTTGTGTTTTACATTCTTAATGAGGTCATCTATTTTGTTCTTGATTTTTAAATGTCTTATAATTTTCTTTTTAGTGTTAGGGAGGTATTTTTGCATACAAGTCAAACTCAAATGTGTTAAACAGTTAAAACAAGCCAAAAAAGTTAATCTTCCATTTTCAGCTGGATTTGCCATGGGTTCTTTAGAATTTGCCTGGGTACTATTCCGGTTCTCCCAAGTTTGTCTGGAATGAACCCATAGATATAAAGGCAACCCTTGGCCACACCCTTGCCTGCACTGACCACTGATTGTATCTGAACTAGCTAGATAACTGGGACAAGCCAGTAACACATATTAAAACAAACATGCAGCTATCAAAACAACAAATGCATCCACAAGCAAAAGTTATTCTACAACAACGATAACAAGCCAAGGCTATGTAAGCATCTTAGGCAACCATTTTTACCAATGCAACAAGGTTTTGTTTTCTCATCAAATTTCAAATCATTTCTCTAATAACCTTGGGGTATGGGTAAATCCTAAACCCATATAATACACACTAGGCTAACTAAAAAGTAAATATAATTTATTTCACAAATTTCCCTTTCCGCCTCTCCTAAATTGTGTTAATGTTGCTTGGACACTTTAGCTGTTTCTGATGTTTTTCAAAATTGTTTGGAATCGGATCTGGAGTTCTCATGCGAGAAAGAGGGAGGGGGAAATTGAGTGAGAGGAGGGAAAAAGTGGCAGGGAGAGGAAGAGGGAGTGAGAAGGGATAAGGGGGAATGGAGAGGAAAAGAGAATAGGGGGAAGGAAGAGGGAAAGGGAGAGATAAGTTTTTGGCATTTTCTGTAAATTCTACATTTTATTCACTTAACCAACAGGAAAGATACAAACTTTTTTGATAATTTCTCACTTCCCTCTGTCTAAGTCTTGTCTAAATCTAAAGGTTCAGAGAAATATTTCTGCCAACTAATCATCACAGAAAATTGAAATATAACTATTGTTCATACAGTAATATCAAAATGCAGTTGTAGTGTTTTTTCTGGTAAAATGTCTTTTTATTTGTCTCTCATATCATCTGATCAAGTGTATTGAGATTGATATTTGCAGGTACATCCATGTGGGCAATATCGCAAGAACACAGTTATTGGCATTTTAGAGGCAGAGCATGGGATTGCTCCTTTGTTCCGTATCCATTCAAATAATAGATTCTTTAAATGGCAATGTCAGGCTCTCTTTTCCTTTCACCAAATAAAAATAGAAGCATCAGTGTTGATCTTGAATTAATTACAATCTCTTCCAGCAATACATCGACTAGATAGATTGGTCTCTGGGCTTCTCATCTTAGCCAAGAATGCTGCCTCAGCTAACCAGTTTCGACAGGAGGTACATATCTTTCCTGTCACATTAAGATCATCAATTTGGAATATTTTTTGCATAGATTGTGTAACAGTGTCATAAAATATTGCCCCTTGGCAATGCTGTCCTAAAGACTCAGTTTCAGTTGATCATGATTGATGCATCTTTGCATTCTGGAACCATTCTTTCAAGTGTTGCACTTTGAGCTAGTCCCTGAGAATTTTCTATAAAACTTTTACACATGGAATATTAATTTAAAGCTTTCATGGAAGTAAAATGTTTTACCTTGTCTAATAAACTCTTCTTTGACTGCTTAACAGATAATTTTTGGTTACGATGAATCAATTTTAGAGCTTAAACATGGCAGTTCTCTGGACTTAATTGTAAAAGTATTATAAATTTATACCTATGTGCAAGGACTACTTGTATATGACCTTTTAGAAAATGTCTGGCTGGTATCTCGTGGTAAGTAATACAGAAGAGCATGTATACACCCCCGGCTTCCTGGTAAAAGTAAAACACAGATGAAGTCCTTTGTATGCACTCCCCTTCCCTGGTCCCTTGGTAAAAGTAAAATAAAGATGAATTTCTTCGTGTAAACTGCACTTTCCTTACCCCTCACCCCCACATCTCTCTTCTTCTGTTTAGTTCCTTTTATTCTTAGTTGTTTTTATGTTTTATTTTGATTGTTGGAGTCAGTTTAAGAACTTTTGAGTATTGAGTCCCACTTTGGTCGTTGCTGGACATTGATATATCTGTGTCCATTTTCAATTGTTTCCATAGTAATCGTACTCACAACCTTGGTTAAAGGATTTTAATATCACTTATAAAGTTCAATAGGGCATAAATTTGGTGAATAAATAAAAAGCATTATCTTACCAAGGACCTTATCATTACATTTTTACTTCTCCTCTTGAGGACTTATGATGTGTCTCACCTAAACAATATTTTGCTCGTAGATATTTTGAATGCATGCCTTGACCTTGAATTAACTTTGCTAATGTTTGTACACTTGGAGTGTTTAAACCTTGTTGGTCTGCATTGTAAATTTCATCCATAGTCTTTGATCTCCAATCTTATTGATATCAATCAATCAAAATAAATGTTTAATCCACAATGTGTATGCAACCCCAGATTTGAAAATATTATATGAATTCAGCTGTTTAATAAAGAGAATAGAAAATTCATATAATTAATATCAATCTATATGCTTGAGTTGTATGATTTTAGACACATTCTATAACATGGCCCAAATTTAGACAACACATTAAGTTTCTATGAAACATCAGTTTGTAGGCAGGGTTACTTATATTCTCTTGGCAGAACTTTTAAGGTCAACCCTTAAAGATAATAATTTATTCTTACTATTTGTTTGTAAAATCAATGGGTTTTTTTTATTGGCAAAACATTTCTGAATAGTTTACAGGGAAAAGCCCTAAAAAATGTACAGGCGTAGTCAATCAGGTTGCTTTGAGAAGACCATAGCAGCAATTAACCACTTCTGAAAACTCATCAAGTTTAACATATAGGCCTAAATAAACCAGACCAAATTCAAAAGTTCAGTAACATATTAGCTAGGTACAACCTTTGTTCTCCAACAAAATACAGAAAATGACCAAAAATTTAATAGCCTGTACCATGATATATTGCATCAACAAAGATAAAATCATTAACCAGTCTGGTATTGAAACAAATGATATAATCACTCAAAATCAACATAAAGATTGTAACAAAGCTACAAGTCAACTCTACCAATTCTCTGCTGGCAGTTTTTGTTTTGTCTTCATTGTGCAATAGAACTCATTGAAGCAAAAAGGACATTCGATAGAATTCTTGAAAGACCATCTTTGTTCTTTGTTGGGGTGAAATATATCAATTCCCTCTTTTGTGTGATTAATCTGATGTAAGGATATAGTTTGCTTTGAATGTGGTGTGGGGTTAGCTTTGATCACATTCCCAATATAACCTGCAAAACTTAGGTCATTCTTGAATGTACCATTAATTAGTTATGCCACAATCTCACCACATGCTTCCTTATTATGGTGAGAGAGATTTTAACCTGGTCTATGCTCTTACAAGTGTTCCTCATTGCCATTTGTCATGAGGTTGTTGTCTAAGGCACATAATGCATATGAACAACATTAACTTGCATCATAATTGATCATGTCTAAAATAGACTTATACATCATCCTAGGGCACAACTTCTTGTAGGTAACAATAATGAAAATATGCATGCATATGGTAAGAACATGGTACATCATAATAAAAAATTTCCATTCATACCATTGTCACAATTAAATGTGATTAAAATAAGCCAAAAAATTATCATATTCTAGTTGGTTAAATTCCATAATCCAATTGAGCAACAATTATGCCATTTTGATTAATGGCTAGAATATGCCGTGAAATTTCAATTAGTATGCCAAACCTTCTTTTTATCCCTACTTCATTGGTTTTTGGAGGGAAGACTGCAATGTAGTTGCTTTGCTTTTCTGCTTTTAAATTGTTTTCTTGTGTTTGTAATAGTGTGGGGTGGAGTTCTTTAGTGTTTTTGGGACTTCAAAAACTCTTCTTTTTGAAAAATTGGGGTACCTCTAGGGTGACTTCAAGAGATGTCAGGAGATGCTAGGAGGCACCTAAAGACTCTTCATTTCTCCATACTTGTCTTCAATAGTAGGGACATTTACTTGTACCTGTTATATATACCAATTCCTAGGGGACACAAGCCTAGATAATAGGGCTTGGTTTTCTTGGTATTTTATTTATGAATATTAAAATAATAGAAGATATCCATAAAAAGAGGTTCTAAAAAAGGGCATCTTCATTGTAATTTGACATCAGTTTTATATATCATAACAAGATGTCAAGTATGTAATCACCAATACATAATCTTCACAAAACATCTTCAAATTGGGAGTGTATTAAAATAACGCTTCTTTCAAGGAACATACTTATTTCTGTATTCAACTTTCTTTAGATCTCCCTTTTTGTTATTGTAATGGGTGAAAAATTAGGGTTTCCACCACAAGAAGGGAGAAGACCATTAATTTTTGCTTTGGGACCAATTACATCAAAGAGGGGTTAATCCAATAGATATAGCCTCAAATCAGCAAGGATAGGGCTTACAATTCTTATTAGATTCACTGGATTGGAAATTGATACCCTGTTTTAAGTTGAATTGTGAAAATGTTAAAATTAGGGTAAATGTGCTGAAATTGGAGTAAATATCCGTGAATAGTGAGCTACAATTGTCAAATGGAGCCACAAACTTGGATTTGAGTAATGTATGAGTATTTGGATTTGTTCCCAGAAGGTCGTCCGGGATTGTTTGGACCAGATTGCTCTTCGTTGTAGTCCTCCACACTTTTTGCCATCCAAAGGGGATTCTGTTCGCCTCTGTGAATTATGTCGATCCTTAAAGTTACAGCTTCGCACATGTTCTTGCGCACACTAGAGAAGGGAAAATGGTTGGGAATAGGGGTTTGCCTAAGTCAAACCTCGATTTAGGAATTAACCTTGAATGAATAACTGCAAATATTGAAATAAATAATGGAAAGGTATACCTCAGATCTGCAATTGTTGATAATGATGCTTTGCTTCTTGAATGTAATCACATATGTTGTATGAAATGGCATGAACATGACAAAACCCTAATCACATATGTTGTATGAAATGGCATGAACATGCCAAAACCCTAATCACACACATTCTTGCATATGACCGATGTAATTTTGCTCCACAATGGTTGAATGAAGAATATGCAGCTTTGAAGATCTCTGAAAATACTCGATGAACGCTTCATGGATTCTTAATTGCTTAGAGATGGAGACTTAGGTTGAAATGAATTGATCGAATGTCTTAATTGCTTAGAGATGGAGACTTAGATGGAGACTTAGGTTGGTATTGGTGCGTGGTTGGGAGAGATTATTTAGCAATGTCGTTCGTAATTGAGGCATCGTCTGGAGGAGATCGTGTACCTTCATAGGCACCTCCAGTTTTAAAATTTGATTTAGTATAGCCTCCTCCGCCTCCGGTCGGCTGGAAGTACCCGCCGTACCCTTCGCCTTCGCCCTCCCTCATATCTCTTTCTCAATTTCTTCCCGTGCTTCCCGTACCCTTCGCTTCTCTGTCTCCGGGTCTGGGCACGTTGCTTGTCTGGCTTGGCGCGGGCTACGGCTAGCACTTCCTCTTCTTTGGTTTCCTTGATATCGAGCAAGTTGACGTTGGACTTCGGGCAGGTGGCATCTTTGTGGTCTCCCGGTCCACACCATTTGCACAAATATTGTGTGGCCTCTCCCTTCAGGCAGTCTCAGGTGAAGTGCCCCCACTGGCTGCACGCTCTGCATTGTATCATTGGTTGGCCTTTGGAGTCGTATTGGATCCGGCTCCTTGTATTGTTATTGTTGTTATTGTTGTTTCGTCCTCTCCACCGGTTATCTCGGTAGCCTCCCAATGTTGCATTGTTGTTCGCCTGGGAGTTGCCGATACCGCCCAATGTAGTTGGTTGTTCCTGCGTAAGCAATACTTGTTGGTTTCGTGTTTTCATGTTGTAGGGGCATTCCCTGGTGGGATGCCCCATCAACTGGCATATATCACAATAGGCCTTCTTTGGGCAGGAGCCTTTCGTGTGGCCGTCTGTCTTACATTTCGTGCACCAAAGCTGCCCTTCATTGGTCTTGGTCGGACCTCCCTTCATAACCTTTAGCTCTTTCATCATCCTCAGAATATCCTTTTGCAGGGCTTGCACCTTTTTTCCGGACTCGCCATCGCTGCTGCTTCCCTCGGAAGAGTCATCATCCTCGGATGAGCTATCCTTCTTCTTTTTCTTCTTGGATGTCTTGGTCTCACTCTCGAGATCCATCGCTCTATTATGTGCATCTTCGTATAAGGTTGGTGGAACAATTTTCATCTTCTTCCAGAGGGAGTGTTTCGGTCCCTCCACGAACCATCTCTTTTTCAACCCATCCGTTGGTTGGCTCTCCATTTTCCCCAGCAGTTCCTTGAGCCGCCGACTATAGGCTTAGACAGTCTCGTTCTTGTTCTGCTTTGTGCCATAGATTTCGGCTACTATTTCTTTGTCGTCTCTGAGGAGGCGAAACTCTATCTTGAACTCCTTCAGGTTGGGTCATGTGCAGACTTTGGCCTTATCCGTATCGGGGTACCAGTCGATGGCCACTCCCCTTAAGGTTGTTGGAAATTGTGTTATCCATTCGTCCTGGTCGATAACACCGTTCGTTGACCATATGGTTTCGCAAGTGCGGCAATGGCGGATGGGATCTTCCTTCCCGTTGCCGTTGAACTTCGACAGCTTCTGCTTACTTGCCATCCCATCACTGGGTCTCACTCCTCCGGTGCCTTGTGTGCTTGTACTTGGTGATCCTTCGCCTTCGCCTCCTGCACCTGACCCTCCACTCGTGGGTCCTCCGGGGAAGGTTGCTGACTCCGAACCAAACAAATTGCCTCCCGTACGGTACCCTTGTGCTCCCCCGGCAGCTTCGGCTATACCGTCACCTTTGGTTGTCTCCCTCTGGTTGTCCTCCGAAATGGACAAGTTCTTCAGTAGGTCTCTGGTAGCGTCGATCAGGTTTAGACTTTGCCTTGTTTGTTCCATCGACTCTTCGCGACTTCTTACCCTACGGTGGTATTCTGGCGAACTGTAGAGTTCTCCTTCAGCACCCTCCGTGACTCCTTCTAGGTTCCCTTCTGGAAACCCTACGACAGTGTATAGAGTGTAATTCCCTTTGTCTATCTCTGCCTCTGCAACCTCCGTGACGACAGTGTAGAGATGTTTACCCCGTGGGGTGTGTTATTAATATTGCATATCAACAGTCAGATGATAACCATAGGATAGAATAGTAACCAGAAACTCAGAGCAATGCTTTCATTAATGCCAAAATGTCTAGTACAATAATCATTCTCTGCATCAGTGTATCCAACAACAAGTACAAGAGCATATATAAAGACACGGTCGAGGGTTGCGGTTACCACCCGTGGGGAACCGTCGTGCAACGGACACCTACCCTCGACGACACTAACATACTTAACCAACATAACTTAACAAGTAGTATAAAGCCCATTTTACAACCAACAGTAAAGTAAAACCATTTGCCACAAAACGATGTGAACACAATAGCATTGACCCCTCATTTAATAGTGGGTATTAAGTTTTCACTTTATTCAATTACTTTCCCGAATATTAAATAAGTACAATATAATATTACAATTTTACAATATAACTCAACAAGTGGCTCCGACAATGTTCTTTATGGAATCTCTACGTGATGCATGTCCATCTAAGTTCCCCTAGATGCAACACACACACAATAAAATAATAGAACAATACAAATATTATGCAAGGTGTACAACACCTTATCCCAATATTCTCCCACTCGTATGCATTGCATAAGGCTCAATCAATGAAATACATCATCATAGCCATACATGAAACCACATGAATCTCCATGGCTTGAAATCTGGTGGTTGGAGAGGTTGGTAGAGCATTGATGGCATTCCTGCAACAAAAGACACCATATCGGACTTTTGTTAGAGCTAGGGGTTGGTCTTTAGGCTTCTGCTTTATGCCTTTCCAAATGGAAGAGCCAAAGGGGAAACCTGGAGGATCGAGGGCTAGTGAGGAGCAAGGAAAGGGGAAGGAATGAGGAAGGGTTGCTGATAAAGGGTTAGGCCTATGCCTTACCCCTTGCCAAAGGCTGATCACCAATCACCGAATGCCTTAAGAAAATTAAGGCTAATGGGGAAGAGCCAAAGATAGGGTGTCGGGGTGTCGGGCATTGGGCTTTCACCTTAACTCATTCCTTTAAAAATGGAAAGAGTTAACAAGAAAGTTCGAAGGCCGATGACTCGAAAATTGGGTGAAAGGGTGGAGAGAAGGAGACATGCATCAATGATTGGGCATACCTCTTAACTCATTTCTACAGGAGGGGAAAGAGTTAAGGTGTAAACCTGAAGGCTGAAAACTGAAAGACTTAGGAATTTGGGGGAACAAGGAATTGAACTTTGGGCATTGGGGTTTCTATCTAACTCATTTAAAGATAAGGAAAGAATTAGAAAGGAAGTTTGGCTCCCAAAGGTGGATTGACTTAGATGAATTAGTGAAGGGAAGGTAAAGGTGGAGTGCTAGGTTTGGTGAGGAGAAAGGATGAAAGCGATAAGGAGGAAAAGAGAGGACCAAAAGCCCGAAGCTTAATAGAACGATTACTTTTTTTAACTAGGGTGCTTGGCTAAAGCATGATAAGAAGCAGAATGGTCCATTTAGGATCTCTCGAATTAGGTATAATTGATGGACCATAAGGGTGACATGAAATGGTAACAGCAATTGTGAGTATTACGATTTCTATATTTTATATTTATATATATATATAGTCGAACTTGTACCCGTACCCTAGGAAAAAAAATCCATACCGCCATACCCGATACCCAAACGCACACCTGTACTAGAACTAGTAAATTACATTTTATGACCTTACCACTTCTTTGCCTTTTCCACAAGATGGAAACTCACAAAAATAATGCCATGTACTGTATCTAAACCTTTTGTGTTGATTGGAAATCTTGAAGAAGAACATCCATTTCTGAGACAGTCTATTTGATCAAATCTTAGTCAAATAAATTCTTTGAAGAGGAGATGCTTGGGTGCCAAAAAGAGCTCTAGTTGTCTTTAATGAATAAGGGTCTAAAATCACAAGATTTACATTCGTCTAGTTATATTATACTAAATAAATACATTGACAATTACTAGATTCATTGAAGTCTTTCCTTGCTACAAAAGTTTATTTATATCTATTACTTTATGCTCTCATTTCATAGATGGCTGAATTTGTCTGTAATGTGTTGTCTTGATTTACAAGTTTATTCACATTAATATAGTGCAATACAAATTATTTTAGGCTTTTGATGTCATTAATTAATGCACGGTGATATATCTCATTGCAGATTGAGGCCGGGAAAGTGCAAAAAGAATATGTTGCAAAGGTCAAAGGTGTATTTCCTGCTGAAGAGGTATATATAAATTATCAAGGGTGTGCACAGATATTTATGTCATTTTATGTTTGATTGTTGGATACACATTTGTTTCTGTGCTTCCCTATTTTGTGAATCCTATATATTTTACTATGGATGCTATTTTTTTGCTTGCATTTGATTTTCATAGGTTCCACTATGATGGCTATTGATATTAGTAAAATAATTTAGTCTGAAATGTCCAGACAGATGTTAATGGGGTCATATTTTTGTTTGCCTACAAACATCACAATAACTAATCCCAAAATGAATGCGTCATTAGCATAATTCTGTATTTTTTAATGAGATCCAGAAATTGGAAATATCCCAAACAAAAATCTAATTGATGTTTTATACTAATAGTGCAGGTGTGAATGTCCATAAGTGCCCAAGTTATTAGAATAAATTTTCAACATTATAATAAGACAATATTAACCAGTTGTGATTTGTTAGTCCTTTTGAACAGTTCTAACTATCCATTGTATAGAACATAGTTGAACTACTCGCCAAAAACAAAAACTCACCAAGGCCCGAAAAAAAACTCGTTGAAAACTCGACAACTTAAAAAATTGCTTAAATTTAATTAGAAATGCATTTTTTTTGCATAATTCATTGAGGAGATGCATCCAATGAGTCAATAAACGAGTACACAAAAGAAACAAGCTAAGTTTAGATATATTTGATTGATTTAAATGCAAATTGGGTACAAAATGGCATCCCCCTTTGGAATGCTGATGGCTGATAGACTAAAACAAAATGAAATAGCAAATTGTTTTTGTAAAACTAAAAGTAAATACTACATCAAAACATTTTACATCTTCCTCTTCCCAGCTCTAGTGAAAACTAGGTGAGAGATAGAACTAGAGGGTCTAGTCCTAGGAGTCCGATGTGGCTCCTCCACCTCGCCAAAATGAGGTTGAGGGTAGCGTCCCTTGCGGGGGTTTGAGGGTGAGAGAGAGAGGGGTAGAGAGATAGGTCTAGATCTTGGGGGAGGAGAGAGTGAGATAGAGTGGTAGAGAGAGGGGATAGATGAAGAGTGACAGGGAGATAAATAGGTCTAGAATTTGGGGTAGATAAAGTGAGTGAGATAGAGAGAGCGAGAGAATACTGATAGGAGCCTATTGATTACTCAAATTTGACTATCTGAAAATATAGAAGATCTTCTAAAACCTGGAATTTGCATTATAACTCCTAGAGATTTGAAACCACTTTCAAACATCTTGCCAATATATACATGAAATATAACTTAAAGTATAAGTCCTTTCTTATATTTAAATGTTATATTTCATGTATATATTTTGATGAAGAGAATGAGACTAACTTGAAAAATCAAATTTAGATAAATCTTTTGATGTGTTTGGGCCTCTTTTTTTTATGCAGCCGAGATTTTGTTACAGAGTCGCCGAGTTTTTCTCAAAAATTCGCCAAAAACTCGCCTTAGCCAAAAAGTCATCGAGTTTGCGGTGAGTACTCCATGTATGGTATATAATGTTACAACTCCTCAATAATCATTTGCTCATTTTGCCTTGATATTTTATACACATTCACAATATGGTATCTAGAGGGGAGGAAGAAAAATGCTTCTTATTTTCTGTTACGTTTTAAACTGTTGCTAATGCTGATTTTGTTGGCCTGCGTGCCACCAGACAAAAACTCAATGAGTTTTTGTGGCAAGTCAATGGCAAAATTACTCACCTTAGCCAAAAACTCACCGAGTTTTCGGTGAGTACTCCATGTATGGTATGTAATGCTACAACTCAATAATCATTTGCTCATTATGCTTTGATGTTTTATACACATTCACAATATGGTATCCAGAGGGGAGGAAGAAAAATGCTTCTTATTTTTTGTTACGTTTTAAATTGTTGCTAATGCTGATTTTGTTGGCCTGGGTGCTGTTGACGTGTGGAAAGTCGCATCGCTGCAACTCTATCCGGCCAACACAGAATAGAATGATCTCGCCGAGTATCCTATCCTCTCTTGTGTAAGGAAGCCCTAATGCTGTTTTTAATTGATCAAAGGGGACAACCTCAAGGTTCTAAATGTCAGTTCTTGACTGCGGGATAGCTCAACAGTTGATGTGTTTTGCTGGGAGCACAAGGGGACTTACGTTTTGCAACAAGCTGGTCTGCCGCGATTCTCAGACTGCGAAATAAAATCAAAAGGGAAGGGTTTAGGAAACCTAAGATTAATAAGGTTGGTATGCGGGTAGACGGATTCAACATAACCAATCCCTGCTTGGCCAGAATAACTCACAACCTTGCATAAACGGTGCAATCTTCAAGGGGACTTGGAAGATTTTCAGACTGCAAATGCATGGTTAAGCACCCAATTCTGGCGCAGCTCAGATAGACACCTGCAATTGAACTAAATGCAATTAAAGGCTCAGACTAACCATACACAAGGACATACAATCACTATCTCCTCAATGGCATGAGCTTGAATCCATTAAATACCTGCACACCCAAAACAGAAAGATCTACCTAAAATGCTGAAAGAAACCACGCAAACAGAAGAAAACAAAGACAATAAACACCATATTTCAATGTTCATATATTTGCTTCAACTGCCATTACAACAATTTCTGCAACATCTCTATGCTACTGCCAAAATTTGACCTCTACAAAACTCTAACCTATTCTAATTGAAATCTAACAGCCTAACTGCCTAAAAAAAATCTAACCCTTTACAATAGAAAGGCCCTTGCCTTTTATATATTTTACAATATTGAATTAGAGGCCAGGATTGGTTGGGCCAGGATTGGTTGCATCAAAGGGTCTTGATCTGCCTTCCAGAAGTTGGCAGTGTTAACCCATGCCTACTCAATTCTCATCTCTCCACCCAACCACTATCTCAACTACCTACCACTATTTGGCTTTAATTTGGGTCCATCTGGTAGTTGGACATAACTGACTAGTGTTCCACTTTGTTTCAAAATATCTTGAGCGGGACCCACAGGTAACTTTACGTTTAAACAATTTCAGTTTTTAAAACTGAATTTCTGGAATTAAATCCAGCTGTGCATTTTTTCTGAGAATGCATAATTTGGTAGCATTCTGAATGTTCTTCGGTCTTTGGTCTCGGTGGTGGATTTTGTTAAGTTTTAATGATCAGATTAAATAGAAATAATTAAAATTCAAATACACAAAATTTATCTTGGGAAAACCTTCCTCTTGAAGGTGAAAAAACCCAACAATGATGTTTCTTATTGTATTTATCAATTTACAAGATGTCTTTACAATGGACTTGCTTCTCTCCTAGCATCAAACAATTTATTGAACACTTCTATTCAACATTCACAAAGTGTGAGGAATATATACAATCTACTGTGTATTAGAAGTGCAGTCCACTCGCTGTCTATGATGCAACTGCTGTGAGCATACAACTGCTGTAGATGTTTATCGAACTGCTGTAGATGTATGTCGAACTGCTGTAGGTGTTATTCATTCAATGCCTTTTGATAGAAAACCTATCTATATGCACCCACACGTGGGTGTCTTGAAGCAACACAACTTCTAATCAAAGGTCGGCTCCACTCCAATCGATGTGACTTCCTCCAAGGGTGGCGGGTTATCAAATTAGTTATATTTTACTAACAAAACTGCTTCATTAATTTGTCAATATAAAGTATGAAAGTCGGCAAGTAATATTAATTTAAATCAATGCACATATAAAAAATGTCTAAGGCTCAAAAGACATTTAGTTTTTCTTTGTTGGTTCAAAGAAGGATATTGACCGACGCTATAAACATCAACACTCCCTCTTAGCTAGGGAGGAATCCTTCTCGATATTAGAGTTGCATAGTCACTTCCACCATGGCGACTCTTAGAGGCTGAGTACACACAAATTCTAAGTCATAAAGTCTCTCAAACGACATTCTCCATACTTACTTGTAGAGGGTGAAACAAGGGCTGGAACCTCAAACTTCTCTCATAGAGAAGAATGCAAAACAAGGGCTGGAACCTCAAACTTCTCTCACAGAGAAGAATGCACAACAAGGGCTGATACCTCAAACTTCTCTCACAAAGAAGAATGGTCAACAAGGGTTGATACCTCAAACTTCTCTCATAGAGAAGAATGCTCAACAAGGGCTTGCACCTCAAACTTCTCTCACAGAGAAGAATGCATGACAAGGGCTTGCACCTCAAACTTCTCTCAGAGAAGAATACATTATAATACATATCAAGTAATCACTGATGCTGAGATTCCCTCTCAGCAAGGGCTTCATTTTCCACAATTCCAAGCTTGTCTTGAAAATGCACAAATTTCACTTTCGCAAGAGGCTTGGTGAAAATGTCAGCCGTCTGTAACTCAGTACAAATGTATCTCAACTGAACAACATTCCTTTGTACCATATCTCTGATATAGTGGTACTGAATTTCTACATGCTTCGTTTTGTCATGAAATACTGGATTGACTGAAAGCTTTACACAGCTTTGGTTATCACAATGTATGATGGTAGGCTCCAATGATTGACCAAACAATCCTACAATGAGCTTATGAAGCCACACTGCTTCGCTAGTTGCTACACATGCTGCAATGTATTCTGCCTCTACAGTGCTCAGAGCTACTGAAGACTGCTTCCTACTACACCAGGAAAACAGCGCAGACCCCAAGCTGAAGCAACAACGAGAAGTGCTCTTCTGATCAGTAACGCTCATTGCCCAATCAGAATCAGAATATCCTTCAAGAATCAGGTCCATACGGGAGGAGTATTTCAAGCCATATCCAACTGTGCCATGCAAGTATCTCAAGATATGCTTGACTGCAATTAGATGTATCTGTCTAGGTTCACTCATGAACTGTCTAAGTGCACTCATTGCATAACAAATATATGGTCTAGTGTTAACTAGATACATTAGGGACCCAATCAATTGCTTGTACATAGTAGGTCCACAAGATCTGAACTAGCTGCAGCTTCCCTTAATTTCTTCAAGTTAGTTTCCATTGGTGTGGACATAGATTTACAATCTGTCATTCCAAATCTCTTCAAGATATCGATGGTGTATTTTCCTTGACTTAGGATAATCCCATTGGGCCTCTGCCAAACTTCCAACCCTAGAAAGAAGTGCATGAGTCCTAAGTCCTTCATCTCAAATTCGGAAGTCAACTCCCCTTTACATCTATCAATGAGATGATCTTTTTCGGTAACAAATAGGTCATCAACATAAAGTACCAAGATCAACATATCACCATTGAATACCTTGAAGTAAAGGTTTGGATCAGCATCTTTCTTGCAGAAATCCAAACCCACTAAGTATCTGTCAATTATTTCATACCAAGCTCGACGAGCCTGTTTAAGACCATATAGGGCTTTCTTCAATTTACACACATGAGACTCTTTCCCATGAATCAAGAACCCCTAAGGTTGCTCGATGTAGACTTCTTCTTCAATCACACCATTGAGAAAGGCAGTCTTCACATCCATATGATGCAACTTCCATCCCTTAGCTGCAACAATGGCAATGATGGTTCTAATGGAAGTATAGCGAGCAACAGAAGCAAATGTTTCTTCGTAATCTATTCCCTCTTGTTGAGAGAAGCCGCGAGCCACAAATCTAGCCTTGTATTTTTCAATACTGCCATCAGCTGCATGTTTTATCTTGTACAACCACTTGGAAGATACAACAAACTTCCCTTTTAGTCTAGGTACAATATCCCACACATTGTTCTTGAGAATGGATTGATACTCCTCATCCATTGCATCTTTCCAAACTTGTTGTTTTGTGGCTTCTTCTACACTAGAAGGTTCAGACTCAATAAGATTACACATTAATGCAACATAACTAGAAAATCTTTGTGGTCTTTTGCTTTCTCTGAGTGTGCCTCTAGGAGCGGCAAACTGTTCTGCTTCCTGCATAGTGTTTTCTGCCCAAAGAGGTCTCTTTTGAAACACAATAATATCTCTAGGTCCATCAGTGGGATCCAAAGGTTCAATTGGATCATTACTCATATCAGGTTTTGTAGTCTCCCTCTGAATCTCAGGAGCATGATCGACATCCATGTCTTGAGGAGTCTCATCATCTATCTCTATGCATAAGTCCTTTGATTTCCTAAATGCAACATCTTCCTCAAATGTGACATCCCTGCTAACTTCTATCTGCTTCTGACCAGGAATATAAATACGTTAGGCTTTGGAGGTTTCACTCTAGCCCACAAATATTCCTCTCTTGCCAGAAGGTTCCAACTTGGTTCTCTTGTCCTTGGGAATATGAACACACAGGACAACCAAATATTCTCAGGTGTCTGACATGAGGCTTGATACCTGAGAAGGCGTCTTCAGGAGTCATATTTTGTAATATCCGATGAGGACATCTATTTTGAACATACACTGCTGTTCTAGAAGCTTTTGCCCATAGAAAAATCTGAAGGTCTTGATCATGAATCATAGCTTTTGCAGCTTCAACAATAGACCTGTTCTTCCTTTCAGCAACCCCATTTTGTTGAGGGTTGTAAGGAACACAAAACTCCCTCTTGATTCCTGCCTCAATATAGAAATCACGAAAGCTACCCGAGGTGTACTCACCTCCATTATCAAACCTTAAAATTTTAATTTTCTTTCTAGATAAATTTTCTACAAGAGCTTTAAACTCTTTAAACCTACCTAGGACTTCATCAAACTCTTTAGATCTTAAGAAATAAATCCAAGTCTTCCTAGAGTAGTCATCTATAAAAGTTACATAATACAAACGTCCACTTAGGGATGAAATTGACACTGGACCACATAAATCTGAATGTACAAGATCTAGTATTTCTTTAGACCTACTTTCATTGCTATGAAAAGGACTTTTAATATTTTTACCCATAGCACAACCTTTACAAGTACCATCATTTACATGAATAAGTTCAAGAATACCTATTACCATCTTCTCCAATGATGGAAGAGCCCTGAAGTGAAGATGTCCAAGTCTTTTGTGCCAGAGTTCGTTGGAACTGGAAGAATCATGAATAAGAGCTTGAACTGGGAGAGTGGAGAGTTTGTATAAATTCTCATGTCGATTTCCGATCACACGAGCAATCTTGATGCTGGAGTTGTTAGGTCAAGCAAGAACTCTTCCTTCAAAAAATGCAATTTGATAGCCCTTATCCTCCAAGGCTGAAATAGACACAAGGTTTCTCTTGATCCCTGACACGAACAATACATCACTTAGGTGTAGAGAAACTCCAGATTCAAGGTTTAGAGATGTAGCACCAACTCCTTTTACAACATAGCGTGCATCATCCCCAATAATAACTTGGAGATGTGACTCTTTCTCCACTAGATCAGAAAGGTGCTCCCGATGACTGGTGATATGACGAGAGGCTCCACTATCGATTAACCATGTATCATTGTCCATAGGAACATTGCTTGATAATGATGATATGAAAAGAAAACCATTGGAGTTATCTTCAACCTCCTTCTGAGATGAGACTTCATTGATGTTTGCTCCTTGATGATTAGGTCTTGTCAAACAATCCTTTGCAAAGTGACCAAACTTGTCACACCTAAAACACTGGATGCGAGAGAGATCTGTCTTCCTCTTCCTAGAATTGGGTGCAGAATCTGATTTGAAATCTCTATTCTTTTTGAAGTTGCCCTTCTTCCAATACTTACGTTTCTTGGTAGATTGAGTGGCAAGAACATGTGTATCTTCATTTTGAGAACTCTTGACAATTCCTCTAGCAGTCAATCTTGATTCTTCTTGAATACAATTTGCACTGAGTCGATCAAACTTAGGTAATTTGGATCTTCCACTTATGCTTTGGATAAATGGCTCCCATGAATGAGGTAGGCCATTCAAGGCTAGCATGACAAGGTCTTTATCAATCACTTGATCTCCAATTACACTTAGTTGATCTCTCAATTCTGAAATTTTCATGAAGTAGGTGATGACCGAATCTCCTTTTGCCATCTTCACTTGGTGGAGTTGCTGCCTCAAGAAAGAGCCCTACTTATGTTGTTAATCTCATTTAAATCTTCCAAGGTTTTGAACATATCTCTCGCAGTTGTCATCTTGGGTATGAGTGGCACCAAGTGATCCCTCAGGGAGTCGATTGATATCTTCCTTTTGCTTTGATGACATTTTTCTTGAAATGAAGCTTCTCCTTATGATCTTCAGGTTCGGACAAATCCTTTTCCTCCACGAATTGAAGAAGATCATTTTCTTCAAGTGCAATGAGCACTCTAAACTTCCATGAGGTGAAGTTAGATGCGCCTTCAAGCCTATGTTCAACTTTAAGGCCGTTGACCATTTTCGAGACTTAGAGGATACTACTCGAAGGCAAGAGAGAGGAGAGAATGCTTAGAGAATCTGATCATGATCTTCTTTTACCGTGGCTCTGATACCATGTTAAGTTTTAATGATAAGATTAAATAGAAATAATTCAAATACAAATACACAATTTATCCTGGGAAAACCTTCCTCTTGAAGGTGAAAAAACCCAGCAATGATGTTTCTTATTGTATTTATCAATTTACAAGATGTCTTTACAATGGACTTGCTTCTCTCCTAGCATCAAACAATTTATTGAACACTTCTATTCAACATTCACAAAGTGTGAGGAATATATACAATCTGCTGTGTATTAGAAGTGCAGTCCACTCGCTGTCTATGATGCAACTGCTGTGAGCATATAACTGTTGTAGATGTTTATCGAACTGCTGTAGATGTATGTTGAACTGCTGTAGGTGTTATTCATTCGATGCCTTTTGATAGAGAACCGATCTATATGGACCCACACGTGGGTGTCTTGAAGCAACACGATTTCTAATCAAAGGTCGGCTCTACTCCAATCGATGTGACTTCCTCCAAGGGTGGCGGGTTATCAAATTAGTCATATTTTACTAACGAACCCGCTTCATTAATTTGTCAATATAAAGTATGAAAGTCGGCAAGTAATATTTATTTAAATCGATGCACATATGAAAAATGTCTAAGGTCCGAAAGACATTTAGGTTTTCTTTGTCGGTTCAGAGAAGGATGCTGACCGACACTATAAACATCAACAGATTTCAACTCAAGGTCTAGCGGCACGCTTCCCAATGTTTCATCGCTTTGGTCCTTGCGCTCTGCAACGCATTCTTCTTCCGGCATTGGTCGTGATCGCGTCTCGTTTCAGGCTTTTTTCTTGTTCTTCTCGACGATGCCTTCGACTTGCAAACAATCAATTTCACCTTTAATCAATCAATTTGAAAAATTAATTAAATGAATTTGACAAATAGTAAATTTCTTAGACGAGGTCGGGCTTGAGAAGCTCTTTGTGAGATGTATCTTTTAAGCGTCTTTTCTTCACTTTCGGCCGACTACTCCATTTTGAGAGATTTTTGCCAAAACCACCCTTTGCAAGAAATTCGGGCGAGATGATTAAAATGCGAGTTTTGACCCCCTAAGCCTTGCAAATTCGGGTCTTTTGGCCATTTCGGCTAAATGAGAGACTTTGGCCTCTTGCAAAAAAAGATCTTTTGCCAAACTCTAAGTTTTCGGGCCTCTTAATTAAGATGAGTGATTTTACATTTTGACATCTAATTTCAAACTTTCTCTTTTTTGGTTTTAAAAAACATCGGCCACTTTGGTCAAAATGCACGACTTTTCTACTTGCCTTTCACCCTGATGTTAAATTCGGGCTTTCTACACAATTCGACAGTCTCAGATGATTTGTGTGATCTCTTTATAGCATTGGATTTTTAAGTTTTAAAACGATATGAAAGCGATTTTGGGTGTTTGACCGACCTTGCGTGATTTCTAGATTTTCGGCCTTTTAGGCTCTTTTGCGAGATTTGGAAGGAACTCGAGAAACTAGATAAAAATGTGCAATCTTCTGATCATTTTTGGGCCAAATGAACTCTGTGTTTCGGCCCTAGAGGTTATTTTGTGAGTTTTAAGTAGTTTTCGGCCTAAATGGCCATTCTGTGTGATTTTCTCTTCATTCCATTTTCGGGTAAACAGAGGATTTTGCACGATTTTTGTTTGTCGTCTACAAAACTCTTGACTTTGTTCATTTAGCTTTATACGCCTAACTTTGATAAACTTTGGGTATTTTCCTCATCTTGCACGATTTTGGTTACGCCCAATGAAATTGCACTTTGTTTTCCTCCATTTTTGGCTTGCACAGAAGAAATGCGTGATTCAAACTCGCGGACTTGGGCTCTCACTCCATTTTTTGGCCTAGAAAGAGTGTTTGCGTGATTTTAACTTGGTTTGGTCAAACAATACTTCGGCCATTCAACTCAATTTGAGAGAACCTTAACTCGACAGTTTGCTACAGAATGCACGATCTTACCTCTATTGGCCATTTTTTGGGCTATGGGCTCCTTTTGCGTGAATTTATGAGAACTTCGATTCACATTTTGCCTTCCTTTTCCGCGACTGCGGGTATAATGTTGAGAAAGTGCAATTTTCTACTTGTCTCATTTTGGGCAAGTTGAGCCTTTCTGAGAGCTTTAAGTTGTTTTTGGGCAAACTGGTCAGAATGTGCGATTTCCTCTTATTACGAACTCGCGATGTTCGGGCATTTTGGAGGATTGGCGATTTCCATTTTCCCTCTAAGAATAGATCATAGCATGAAATGCAGGACCGTAATAAGCATGAATTGCACTGTAGACTATAGGAACAGGCATCATTTCAATATGAGAGGGTGTGTACAAAGCTGGCACCATCTCATCTTTTCTTGGCAACATAAATGGAATGTTATGTTGGCCTGAAAAACCAGCAGTGGTACTCTTATCTTCTCTATATAAAATCTGTGGTTGCCTAGCAGAAGGTATTGACACATCAATGGCATCTTGTTTTGAACTGTCCACTCCCTCAAATGGAAGCACACAATGTGGTGACATTGTCTGTTGAGTTCCTCGAATACAAAGAGTGCGGGTATGTTCATAATCTTTTGGCAATGAATGAGTATTGAGAGGAAAGGAGCCACTTGATGGATGCTCAATGTGACTACATTTTGTGTTGTACCTTGAGAATGCTGAAGCTAGTGAAGGTTTCAAGACACAACAATTTTCAGGTAAACTACCTTCCGAAATGGAAACTGGTCTCTTTAGTGTGGGCTCCAGTAATGGTAAAAAATTGGAATCAGATATGGTTTCATCTTTCCCATGAATGTCATTTTCTTCCCTCGTCCTACAAGTTTCGTGTTGTCATTTTATGACATCCTTGGTCCATCAGTGAGAACCGATCAGAGATATGTTCCATGGACCAACGCTGCCTCAATTGATCAAGGAGAGAGGAATCATGAAGTGTGAAATGTTGCCTTGTCCGGAGGAAGTTCCTCCCTTGGCCTTTTCTTCTTCCCCGGAACTTAGGAACCCCGAGGTTTCGAAGTTCTTTTCTCTTTGCCCTTGTCTCTTTCCTTCTTCCTTTTCTGGAATTCCGGAACCTCGAGGTTCCGAAGTTCTTTGCCTTAGCCGCTTTTCTTCCTTCTCTGGAACTCCGGAACCCCGAGGTTCCGAAGTTCCTTGTCCCTTTTCTCCTTCCCTCTTCGGAACCCCGAGGTTCCGAAGTTCGTAGCCTTCCTTTCCACCGCCTATTCTCTTAAGCTTTTCCTTTGCCTGGAACTCCGGAACCCCGAGGTTCCGAAGTTCCCTTCCTCTCCATAGCCTTTCTTCTATCCTTGCCCGGAACTCCGGAACCTCGAGGTTCCGAAGTTCCCCTTCTCTCTTTAGCCCTTTCCCTCTCTATCCCGGAACTTCGGAACCTCGAGGTTCCGAAGTTCCTTTGAGCAGTTCCCTGGAACTCCGAAACCCCAAGGTTCCGAAGTTCCTTCCCCTTTTGCCTTCTCTCCCTAATTCCCCTGGAACTCCGGAACCCCGAGGTTCCGAAGTTCTTTTCCTTCTCTTTCTCTCTCTATCTCGGAATTTCGGAGCCCCGAGGTTTCGAAGTTCTTTCCTTAGCCTTTTTGAAGTTCTCGGGAACTCTGGAACCTCGAGGTTCGAAAGTTCGTTGCTCCTTCCCTTGTCTTCCTCACTTCAGGAGTCCGAACTTCCGAAGTCTCTGGCTTCCTTCCGACTGGCGACACTTCTGGATGGCGTGATCAACACTCAAGGCTTTTAATGCTCCAACAGTTTTGGTGACTTGAGCACTTTCTTTGTGGAGCCACAAGGGTGCATTAAATGTTTTTGGCAGGATTTCCATCAGGGAGGTACGGGCCATGCTTGGTGACTTATGTCACGTCTGACTTTGGAAGGTTAGTCAGTCCACCTTCCTCATAGTTGCCTTTGGTGGTATGGCTAGGTTGCTTGCATGTACAAGCCAAGTGCATGCACTTCCAGATTGACATGCAAAGGTCATGATCACTTTTCTATATAAGGCTGTTAAGCCTCATTGTAAAGGGTTCTCTCCCTATTGCCTTGAGCTTTCTTATGCTCTTCTCTTCTTTTGAAGACTTGTAATCTTTCACATTTTTGCAACTGTAAGATTGGCCTTTGGCCTTGTGATTAATTAAAAATCTCTATTCTTGCCTTCCTTCAACTTATGTATGATGTGTATGTGTTCTTACCTCCATTATAAGCCTATGTTTGTGGTTTCCTCTCACATGTATGCTGTGTTAACTTGTTTTCTGAGTGTGACTTTGTGGGAATCCTTCTCCCCTCTTGACACTTAGAAAATTCTAACCTCCACACATTCGTTTGGATCACTCATGCAATTGAAGTTTGTGCATCACTTGGGCTTTTCAGTTGATTCCTTATGCCATTTCGGGTGGGGAGAGAAACAATCTCTTCTTGGTGCATCACCTCCTTTTATTTCAAGCATTCTCTCTTCCCTTTACTTTTGCAATTTGTTAGGATAGGCTTAGGAGCTAGTTTGAAGTGTTGAGTTGGTTCAACACCTGCACCTATTTGAAGAAGGAAGCCGGCCTTCTCCGGAGATTCAACCCCCTCGCGCAAGATCCCACACTTTGGGGTTGTTTCCATGTTTCACAAGGTTGCCGAGTCGATAGCTCAGCAAGGGTGCAAGCTTTTGTGATAACAGTTCCTCTTCTACATTTCTCTCCTCATTTCCATTAGCTATGGAACCTATTAAGTCAATAGCCTCTCTGCAAGGCTTAGAACATTCGCATTTTGGCCTTCCAAGCCGAATTTTGGCGATTTGGAGAGGTTTATATGGAACTCGGCCATGTGAGGCGAGATGCAAACTTCGCCTTCATTACAAAGTCGCAGGGTTTGCTTTTATGCCCAAACTCGGGATTTTTGGTGGCTTTGAAAGCCTGAACCTCTCAATGACCCTCTCTCTCTCTCTCTTACGGGCAGACCACACAAAAACAGGCCCCCCCTGTCAAAGACAGGGATGGGGTGCAAAATACACAACAGGTGCCACTAGTATTGATATTGTTGGCCTAAGAAAAGTCTTTAATAGGGGCAACATGTGAAGAAAAACATTTGATGCTGCCAGTATTTGTTCCCACCAAAGGCAATGCTGGGTGAATATGTTGATGGCAGATGAGGACAAATTTGCCTCTGCAGTGTCCATATCTGTGACAACTGACATCATATCACTTACAAGTTCAAGTCAACTCATCTTTGAAGTCTTCACAGAAACATACATGAGTGTCATATAAAATTGCAGGTATGCCATTCTCTCAACCAAGTCTCACAACTCTGCCCAGCTCTCGCTCTGCAGATTGCAGCAGAGTGATAATCATCTGGAGTTAAAGGGTAGATTTTTTTTTAATATTCCTCTTTCTAAAAGAAATCTGCTCAATACAGTAGTTCTGGAAGCATTATTAAGTTTATATTTTGATGGACCTAAAGTTCAAAATTATGAGTGCATGATAATATTGTAAAATAAATCATAATGAAAATGGGCAAATTATATATTTGTTTAGAGCACTTCAAAAAAAAAGGTCAATACATTTTTGGAGCAAAGTATTTAAGAAAAGTAATACAAATGTTATTGAAATTTTTTCAAGTCATTGCAACATTTGGTATAAACATTGCCTTTGATTCACATTTATGGGGAATTCTATTGTGTTGACATATGTGGCATCATCCATCAGGGAGAAATAAGGGCATAGACAACCTTTTTGGAGAGAGAAGAAATCCTTACATTCTGGAAAAAAATGGCTTCAAATGGTCTAAAAATAATGTTTCCTGACTTCCAGTTTCTGAAAGGTCATAATTATTTGGCTTGGAAAAGCAAGGTATAAATTCAACTTGAGTTTGAATATTGCTGCGCTGTTATTTCTGGAGGAGTCACCAAACTAACACAAGTTAGAGATGAATAGAATAGGTTTGATAAGGCCATCGAAAGGCCAAAATGATCATCCTATTTAGTGTTTCAGATAAGGTTCAACCTCATGTTACAACAACTACAATAGCTAAAGGGGCATGGGATCACCTCAAAACTGTCTATGAATAAAAAAATAAGAACTAGATCCTGCATTTGCTTAGTTAATTACACTATTTGAAATGTAAAATGGTGAAAAGTTGGAAATATTTTTCAAGAAGAGATGCATAATTGAGGACTGTAATGTCCCGTTAATAGAATACCTTAGCATGTTGGGACAATTACCTTGAATTCTCCTCTTTACTTTAATCTGTACTTATGCTTAGATCCAATAAGGGAAGATATACCAAATATCTACTGTTGTTTCAGATTCAATTCAACAAAGTGTATTTGCGATATGATATAGGTACTAATATGATTAATAACAATGTCTGTTACAGGGATATGAAATATGTTATGAATGCAATATTCCTATCACTAATAGTGATAGTCGATACTATGTCTGACATAAACAATATAAGTATACAATTAATATGTATTACTGGCAATAATGTATCTGCTCTATCTGATGTGATAATGTAATTATGCAATATGGTAATATTGCTAAGAACGATATGTTGCTGTCTCAGATTCTGATTTGTATACTTGCAACTTAGTAATCGATGCTGTTTCTGATATGCACCCTTATTGCCTGCGATCACTGGTGTTGCCTCTAATCTGAAGTTTTATCCTTGCAACCTATAAATGCCAAATGGCAAATGCTCAATTTGAGCAGATTCTGAAATGGATATAAGAAATAAACAATTCTATATTCCATGCTTTTCCAAATAGATGGGATGTCTTTATATATGGTGGGAAAGAATGCTCCAAGAGACATGTCTCTTGTCTCTTGGCAATCGTTGGTTGTTGCCCCCTTAAATCGTTGCCTTATATCTTTAATCGCACCTTTTCATAGCTTATTGTTAATTTACTCCAAATTGCTACTGTTTGTTCCTTTATGATAATCGCTTTTTATCATTGGCTATGGGACTTGAGATAAATATAGTTCGTTTGAATTACAGAACCATCATTCAGAGGCAATAGTATGAAAACATGAACATCTGAGTTAGTCTCCAAATTGCACCATTTAAGATTCAGTCAGAGGCCCTATATTGGCTCATGGCACACAAAGGGATACAAATATGAGTCGCTGCATATTAGGGTAGCATTATGCCTCCACCTTGATCAGTCTGCTCTTGTCTGCATTGAAATGTCTCTAATTTCTTAGTGATTTTCTTCCAGTCTGTAGTCCAGTCTGATAGTAATGCGATAGTGGTGCTTGGAGTGGCATCCAATCAATTTAACTTCCATGAACACTTCTATCTTCTTGAGTTGATGCTATATTGATCACCGCACCCCAATGTATTCTGGATGCAGAGTTAAACCCGCAACACAGTGCCTGGATATTGGAGTCGCTTCAATGCGGGTCAACAATAAACCTGAAGCGATAAATATTCCTTTCCAATTCTGCAGACAAAATGGATGTAGTCGACAAAGCTTCAGCTTATATCCACAACAAAAGGTTTCATTATAATCTGGCTGTATTAAATGGCCAACTTGAACAATACATTCACCACTGTCTACTTAGCTCTTAGAATATTATTAATCCCTGCGGCCTGTGTCTTAGTAACCATGATGCAATGGCATAGAACCCAAGCTCAACAAATGTAGACTTGGTTCGATAAAAGGATAATTCCCTTAATACAATGGAGCCACCAAAGATATATTAAAAGGATTAGTCTGAAGTGCCAAAACGCTCCAAAAATCTATTTCCTTTATTTTTCCCGCAGCTAATTTAACAAACCTGAATCAGGCTCATGCATCTATCATTGGTTAAGTTGATCAATGGTCATGATTTTGTATGTGTGAGAGAGTTGTTTCATCATGAGAACTTGGATACTTGCAAGTCTTTATGCCTTTATGGATGGATAATATATCAATTTCTTACCCGTCTTAACCCTTATGGGAATACGATGATCTCCTTAATGTGTGCTACTTTACAAAAGATATACAACCTGTTTGTTGTTTTCTATTCATCTTGTCAGTGATGTTATGTTTCTCTAATTCTCAAGTTAATTTCAGGTCTGATGCTATGTGAATTTTCACAGAATACTATAAAAGATCTTTGTGGATTAGGTTCGCATCTCTAATTCTCAAGTTGATATCAGGTCTGATGCTATGTGAATTTTCACAGATTACTGCCTTTATCTGCCTTCAAAATGGATAAAAGATGCCTTCAACTCAATTTGTCTTCTTTGATCAAGAGATTTGTTGTTCTTTGCAATCAGAAATCGCTGGTCTGAGTAAAATTCGCTCTCTTCACATATATTTTGATCAAATGCAATGATCAAAATCTAAGTGCAGAATTGCTGTCTTGAAAGCTCGCTGCCTTGATGAAATCTGCTGTCTGGGAGTACAGATCAAAATTCGCTGATTTGTTTGATAGATGATAATGAAAATGAAATCAAAACACCCTCTTTATATAGGCGCTGAATAAAAGGAGGTGTCTTTTCTCCTATATAGGCTGACTTGCATCATTGCAATTAATTTTTTTATTTTGCTATTGGCTGGGCACTTTCTTCATGACAGCCGGCTTGATGTTGTTACTTGCTTGATTTAGGGGGTCGGCTTTGGAATCCCTTATTTGCATAGCCTAGTCCGTATTTGCATCTTTATTTGCACAATTTGATCAAATATTAGCCACTTAAGCGAATCGGTATTTTGCCTTTCATTCGTACCAAGTTTGTTCTATGTTCCATTCGTACCACTTCCAAGTCTTGAAATCTCCAACTTGAAGGGCAGAATTTTCACCTTCATTCGTACCTTGTTCGTTCCATGTTCCATTCGTACCACTTCCAAGTCTAGAAATCTCCAACTTGAAGGGTGGAATTTTCTCCTTCATTCATACCTTGTTTGTTCCACGTTCCATTTGTACCACTTCCAAGTCTTGAAATGTCCAACTTGAAGGGCGGAATTTTCTCCTTCATTTGTACCTTGTTCGTTCCACGTTCCATTTGTACCACTTCCAAGTCTTGAAATCTCCAACTTGAAGGGTGGAATTTTCTCCTTCATTTGTACCTTGTTCGTTCCACGTTCCATTCGTACCACTTCCAAGTCTTGAAATCTCCAACTTGAAGGGTGAAATTTTCACCTTCATTTGTACCTCGTTCATTCCACGTTCCATTTGTACCACTTCTAAGCCTTGAAATCTTCAACTTGAAGGGTGAAATTTTCACCTTCATTTGTACCAAGCTCATTTCGTGTTTTGTTCGCACCACCTTCATTTCATGAAATCTTAACTTGGAAGGGAGAAAATTTTACCTTCATTCATACCAAGTTGATTTCGTGTATTGTTCGCACCATTTTCATTTTGCCAAATCCGAACTTGATGTGGCAGCATTTCAAGCTTCATCTGTACCAAATTCGTTTTGTGAAGCTCATTTCTCATTTTTGCATGAACAAAATCTCTCTTGCTAAGTCAGCCATTTGGAGTTTATTCGTACTAAATTGATTTGAGCGATCCAAATTCAATCACTTTGTTCCCTCAAAGTGGATCGGCATTTTTGCATTCATTTGTACATCTCCATTTTATCAAATTCACATCTAATGTTGGCAGCTTTAGACTCTTTTTACACATATGCTTGACCTTGCTTGGGCAGTGTTTCATCCTTCGTTTGCATGATTAATTTGGTCTTAGGTTCTCCATTTGTATTATCTCATCCATCTGATCAAATGTTGATTGCCCTTCTTCACCAAGGCTGTTTGGGATGTTACTCTTCATTTGCACAAGCAATTGTGCTTGATCAGATTTTGATTGCCTTATAATGGAATTGTCCCAGATTGTGTTGAATTGACCTTATTCACTTCTTCCTTGTAAAATTCAGGTTTCCTTTTTCCCATAAATTTGCCACTTTCAGATTGATGGAATTTGACCTAAATCTGATATGAACCAGGTCTGCAAAATTACTTCTTAGGTCTGATGAAAAATACCCCCAATCTGCTCTTCTTTGTTCAAATTAAGATCTGTTTTTGTCTCAACCTTGAATTCCACACGCTTCACCCAGTCTGGAAATGAATTATCTCTTGGTACCGCTGACTTGAAATCTGATATTCTTCACCTTCCATCAGATCGGATTCTGAAAGATGACACTTGGTGACATTCCCATCAACATGATTGAGATTATCTTCAAAATAGGTCTGATTCACTGCTCCTACATGCTGGAAGTTAACTACCTTTATCTCTGCCTTGTTCGAGTTGAGATTTTTTATGCTCTTCTGCTAGGTCACATTCAGACCGGCTTTGCTCTTTTTATGATTTGATTTTGAATTTGCCTTTATTTTTCTTTATTTGACTTTTAAAACCCCATTTAAGTGACACGTCTTTACTCAAAGGCCAGCTCCCTATCTTTCTTGGTGCCACACCTTGCCTTATGTTTCATCGTGGATTAAAAGGGGCTTAGGCATGTGCTGGGGATATTAGGAGCCAAAAGAAATGGTGAGGTGGATGCTCCTTATTTTCTTTAAAATGCCTTAAAAAAACGTTTTCTTCCATCTTAGAGTTTGATGGGGCCCAAGCAATGACATGGCAGAGAGGGAGAAGAATGTGAAGTGTTGTGGGTTGCAAGTGAAGAGCGGTAAGGTAAGGTGCCACGTGAGAAAGGGTAGTAGAGGATGTTTGGGGAAAGGGAAACATAAGGGATATGGATGTGGGGGAGTGAAGGTAGGAGATGAGGATTAGATAGGTGAAGTAAGGGTAAAGGGGTATGACATGAAAGTTTAGGATAGGATGTGGGAAATGGATGGGTAGTGGTAGGCAAAGGGTTAGGATAGGATAGGAGGGTAAGTGGGTGTGGATGTGAAAGGTAGGTGTGTAATGTCCCCTTTTCTAGGTGACATGAGATGAGCAGGGGTTGACCTACCATTCGAGTTTCCGTAGGTCAATGATATGTCTAGGGGACACATTTTGAGGGTCATGGAGCTTTGCAGGGGCTCTGTGAGCCGTTTTGGACCTTCAGACAACAGTTCCTACTTTTTAGGGAGGTCTCCTATTTTTTAGGGAGAATTAGCAGTTGACTAGATGACCACCTGTGGGACCAGGGAGCAGAGTAGGATCCTTTTGAGCAATTACAGGTGTTTGGAGAGAGGTTCCTATTTTTTAGGACGAGCCCCTACTTTTTAGGAGGAACTGTTAGTTGGCCTGTAGGACTCAGACAACATCAGTGATCACAATGTTTTAGATGGAATTCAAATTTGAGTCGCGGATTTCATTTTATGAATAAATATTTCCTAAGTTGGACTAAATAAATAATAATAAAGTGAAATAATACAATCACTTTATATTAATAAAGTGGCCCTTTGGCACATTTTCCTAGAAGTTATAACTTAAATGGGTCAAATCACTTAAGGGAAGTATTTTTTTAATAAAAATAAACATTTTAACATGTTTAATGATGCCAAAATTCCAACCTGTTGATGTGTATTTTGTACACAACCAAACACAGAATAAAATACCTAAAGGGTACCTTATCCTCTCTTGAATAAAGTCTCTGAATGCTGAAGATATCGCGAAAAGGATCAATCGGGATGACTTCAAGGTTCTTTGCTGTAGGATCTCTACGTGTGGATAAGCTCTTTGTGGTATGATGTGATTTGCTGGAATCACAAGGGGACTTACACTTGATGACTGAACGTCCGATTTGCTTTGAATGCTGCTGGAACACAAGATTTTACTAGCTTAGATTTTGAAAAAAGGAAAAAAGGACGAGGGCGAGGAAAGGATCTAATTCTGATACTAAGAATGTAGGAGCAATGATTGATCTTTGATGAAATTCTAACTAAATCTTGTTTTGACATCCTAGGACCATCTCCACAAGGTTAGTGCGATCTTCGAAGGAAAGCTTTATGATGTTCAAATCATCACTGTAGGCATAGACACCATTAGGCTGATGCATATCAATGAAGAAGCGACAATTGAAGTTAAGCTTAAGCTGAATGATTCCAGTTGACTACACAAGGCAAGTCTGCAATCAACAAACTGCTAGTAGTATGGATATACGAATTTCACCATCAATCAAGCACATTTCTTCCACTCATCTAATAAAATGAAATCAAATATGAGAAGTATAGAGACCATACAAATTGTCGAATCAACCCATAAATTTCACCATTTCTTCAATGAAGTTTTACAAGTCTTTTACAACAACATCTTGGCAACAATCTTTGCCTTCTCTCTCTACTCTACTCTAATTGCTATTCTATCAACTAGCTAATCACCTTCTAACTACTCTCTATTCACTAACTTCTTTCCATTGCCTTTACAAAATGAAAAGTCGAGGCTTATATAGTGCCCACAATACAATTCGATGGTTAAGATCAATTTGAGATCAATGGCCAGGATTCAATAATGAAAACCCTAATTAGGGTTTGTTACAACCATTACATAACGTTTAATGCTTGACCAATGATAAAATTACATCTTTAGGACACATGTCTTCTCTGGAAAATTCGACCAATGGATAGCTGGGGTAGGTACATCAAAGTTTGTGCCACCTTCCATGAGTTAGGTACATTGAATCTGGACATGCTGAGGTGGACCACACCGACTGGAGGAGCGATGACTGGGATGCCAACTCGTCTGACACTTGGTTGATGCCAATTTGATGTTGCTGAGAAGCTAGCTTTAATTAACTCTTCTGAAACTATCTGCTTCTTCAACGAACCCTTGCTCTAACTTCTTTTGTCTTTGATGTGCAGGATGATTGATGTACCTCGCCCTGGAATGCTGGATTGGAAGAAGTCAGTCATGATGATGCTAGATTGGAGGAGATCATCTTTGTCTTGGACCGGATCTTCTTTGATGAGAGCCTGTCGACTTTTAGATACTCTAGCCTTAGGAGTCGCCATCTTGATACCTACACAACATTTCAAAATTAGTCCTTGAGCATCAAAGGGTAGAAAATAAGACTCAAAAAGAAGTTTTAAGATATTAATTAGGAAACCTAATGATAAATCTAGAGTTATCATTTCCTAATTAACCATGCAATACTTAGATTTTCCAAAACAAATGTCCAAAAATCAAACCTTAAACAAGGGTGTCAAGATGATTTTGCCATACCTCCTCTTGAGTATTAAACTCTAAGAAATGATGCAAAAATAGATGAATTTCGCTAAGCAAAATGTAGATCAAAGCTCCCCCTTGGATAAAATGCGCCTCCTTTAGCCTTCATAAGAATCAACTCCACTTCCTTCTAGTCTCCAACACTTGAAATAAATTCGCTCCAAGCAAACCAGATTTCGCACCTTCAATTAGCCTTCCAAATTCGCACTTGAAGCAATGATTGAATGATTTGAATTGTGGAAAAACACCTCCAATATATAGAGCGCTCACCCCTCTTCTCCCCAAGGCCGACTTGCCAAATAAAAGGTGAAATAATAAATAAAACCTCAAAAGAGTAGGCCGACTTGTCAAATAAAGGCAAAATAATGCCTTGTGCGCTCAACTTGTAATCTTTTATTTTTTTAAAATTAATTTTAATACCTCTAAGATGCTTATTTTGATTATTTCAAGGTACAAAATTAATTTATTAAATTAAAATGCCTTTAATTTAATGCGAATTTGATTTAGTCTTTCCAAAGGCTTCGAAGTGAGCAATTTTGAGGAATATCAATGCTCAAATATGGTAAAAATAAAGAATGCTACTAACTTCGCCCTGGACCCTTGGCAAGGGTCAGGAGCGAACTTTCAATTTAGGCCTTGCATACCTCATTTTTCTTGTCCAAAACTTCATCTAGGAATTTAAATGGCATCTCTCATTGGAGTTTTGAATTTGATTTCATTTGATCTTTAGGAGGAAAGTGTATTTAGGGTTTTTTCGCCCTGGACCCTCAGTAAGGGTCAAAAGCGACTTTTGCAAATTAGGCTAGGATCATCAAACTTTGGAGGCAAATCCTTGTTCATCACGTTTTGGAAGACCCTCTCTACCTTAGCACAAACTTGGGAGGAAAATGTTGGTTTTGTGATTTTCGCCCTAGACCTTCAGAGAGGGTCAGGGGCGATTTTGAGTCTTTTGCACAAATTCTTGATCATTCCAACTTCAAATTACTCTTAAGGCGTAGAACATCATACTTCACTCCCTACTGAGTCTTGAGAACAAAAATATCATCTCGAAATGCAAGGAAAATGGGCATACTTGGAAATTTTGCCCTGGACCTTCAGAGAGGGTCAGGAGCGATTTTTCCCATTGTCATCAAAATTTGCACTCTTAGCATCTCAATTCCACTTCAAGGCATTTCAAACATCGTTTCAAACTTGTGTCTAGGCTTAGCTTCATTCAATTCTGGAGGAAAAGGTTTGATTTTAGGTTTTTCGCCTTGGGCCTTCAGAGAGGGTTAGGGGCGATTTTGCTATTTAGATCAAAATTTCTTCACTTTTCTCCTTGAAACCTCTTTGCTAGGGAAGACTTCACCCTTTTTTGTGCTATGAATAGGTTTTTATGTCCAACAAGGGATAAAATAGTGTGTCCACAAGAAATTCGCCCTGGACCCTCAGAGAGGGTCAAGAGCAAATTTGCCTTCTCTAGGCAAAACTCCCTCATCTTTTCATCTTCAAACGGGTTTGGGGCTTCATCATGCTCATTCCACCGGTCATCTTGCCTTTAATACCTCATCGTGACCACAACAATGCTAAAAATGACCTTCATGGAGAATTTCGCCCTGGGCCTTCAGAGAGGGTCAGGGGCGAAATTATCTTTGTTGCCCAAAATTGAACAATTTTCATGCTTTCAAACCTTCAATTGTATCAAGTGACGTCCAATCTTCTCTCCGAGAGACCCTGCACAAAACAAGTTAGCCAAAATTAGCGAGGAATAAACTTGAACAACATTTTCGCCCTGGACCCTCAGAGAGGGTCAGGAGCGAAATTTACAATCTAGGCTAAATTGCTCAATCTTTTAGTTTCAAACCACTTCATAGGGCGAGGTAAGATCATTTTCAAGGCCAGGAACAAGGTTTCAAATTCAAGCGAGTTGGTATATGATGTCTACAATGAATTTCGCTCTGGACCCTCAGCAAGGGTCAGGAGCGAAATTCCTAATCTTGGCAAAAATCCATCATTTTTCAAGGTTTTCAAACATTTCCAACTTTCCCTTCAAAATGTCTTGCAAGTCAAAATTTGGTCAAATAAGGCAAGAAATGAGTCCTAGATTGATTTTCGCCCTGGACCCTCTGGAAGGGTCAGGGGCGAGATTTGCTTTGGACCTCTTGAGAGGGTCAGGAGCGAAATTTGACATTTTTGAACTCTCTGTCAGGATAATTTTATGGAATATAACATTTAAGTATAAGTGAGACTTATACTTTAAGTTATATTCCATATATACTTTCAGGATGTTTGAGAGTGGTTTCAGACCTCCAGGAGTTATATTGCAAAATCTAGTTTTTGGAGGTTTTTCAGTTTCCAGACTTAGTCAAATTTCAGGATCAGGACATTCCAGACTTAGCCAAATTTCAGGATCAGGACTTTCCAGACTTCATCACTTATCAACTTGACCTAACTCAAGTAGAACCTGCTATCTAGGTGATCCCCTTGGCGACATTCAAAATGCAAAGGCTAACTGACAAAACCCTAAAAGACCAAGAAAACAAACCCTAAAAAAGCAAAAAACAGGGGTCCCCATTTGCAATGGGGCGATGTGTGAAATGGTCACAACACAACCCTAACCCCAAATTCAAATTATGGTTTGAGGAATGTAAAAGAGCATTTGGGAGCTCATTTTTGCATTATGTGATTGAAGATTTTTGAGAAGAAAACTATTTTGTAGGTCTGCAACGTATTTTGCAGGTGTGTGGATTGGAATTGGGAACGTAGACCTCCATTTCTGAGAGAAAGGATGAAAACCCTTTCATATTTTGTCAATTTGGATTGCTGGGAATGCTTATATCTGACCAATAAGGGTATTATTGAGAGGAATTTTGACACTTACAACAACAACTAATAATGAGAATCAGATTTGAGGAGTTAGAGGGCAAATTTTGGCTAATTATTGCGGTTTGTGGCCAGCCATACCTCTCCTAGCCTAGCCGTACACCCGTAGCTTGCTTGGGAATTCATAAAAAATAAATTGAAGGGTTTTACTTGGAATTTTCTGTACAAATCTCATTGTCAGTAGTAGGAATAAAGATTGGAATCATTCTTTTAGGCTTATGAAGTCACTGGAGAGAGATAGGAGCAAATCAGTGTGGAAAATTGTACATTTTCAGTGAAGTCTCCTGGGGGTTTGAAGGAAACAGCAACAGATTGGTCTATTTATGTTAGATTTGTTTTTGGTAATTATTTTGTAGAGGAAATAAACTCATTGGAGCAGTTAGGATTCATTGGTAGCTCCTGTAGCAGCTCCTGGAATCATTTATGCTAATAAAGTAGCCCTCCAAGCAAGGCGTTGGACCTTTGGTAGGCCAATGTTGGCATGTCTTTCGTGAATTCCATTGTTTATTGGCTTTTGATAATTGCTGTTACAAAAATCACTCAATCTGAAATTTTATTTCAGTCATTAGTTTATATTTATTGTTGTCTTTCAATTGCATTATTTAAATTCCAAGGCATACATAACTTTTTGCAAAAACACAAAAAACGCAAAAAACCACAAAACAAGCAAACAAAACCAATTTCCTTTTCCGCTGGCCAAAGAATTTTAAAAATCAGAAAACTAAGTCAGATTGCTACATTCTGTAGTCGGCATCTTTCAGTGGTATCAAAGCATAATTCTGCCAGCCTGTGAGGTGGTAATTGCTTTCACTTGGTGTGATTGGATTTGGTTTTCAGTTGACAGTAAAAAGAATCATCATGACAGGGTTATGTAAAAATAAACTAGCAGGGAGGGAATTTGATCAAACACCTTCAAAGAGTTCAAGACATTCTAGAGGTACAACTACATCTAAAAGTACAAGGAGGAGGCCCCCTGTTAAAGCATTGAATGATACAGTCATGAGCAACTATCATAAGTATTGCTCCCTTCCAAAACAGATACAGGAAATGCTTACCTTCACCCAATTTATGGGTATTCTAGATGAAGTTGAAGATGCTATGAATTCATATCAGCTGCAAAGAAAAGGAGAAAAACCGATTGACTTATCCATAAATGAGGTTTGTAAAAATCTCTATGAGGAATTTGATGAACATGCTACAAGGGATGAAGTGGTACCTATGAATGTTGAAAACATGTCACAAAGGTGTGGCAACCATTCTGATTTTTATAACAGCAGTCCTTCATATGAACACAATGATGATTCAAAGGTCATGGCATATGAGGAGGAAGTTGTAGAAGGCATTCCTACAGTTGGCACGCAATATATGAGTGTTAAACAAGAGGGATGCAAGGGGAAAGCAAGCCATAGCAGCCCTGACTTTTATGACAGCAGTCTTACTACTGAGCATAATCAAGATTTAGATGTTTTGGTGCATGAGGATGATGGTTGTGAGGGGTTATCTCATGCAAACACTCATTGTTTGGGTGTTATTGATGCTTTTGATATTGAAGATACATGTCATAATGAGTCTGATTTTTCAAATCAGACCTTAGAAGATGGGAACAAAATATAAAATGTGCCTAATGGTGATGGTTCTGAGGAGAGTTTGACGGATGTGTGTGAGTCTATCTTGATAGGGGAGGTGTATGTTGAACTTGGCAAATCAGCAGCCTCTAGCATGTCATTCAAGCCACCCCACGAGGTTCATAACAGCAGTGATATAACTTCTCTTCCTCAAGATATGGCAACCTTTGGTCAAGAAGAGAATAACAATTTGCATTCTAGATTTGAGGGTACATATGGTGCAATCATGGGTTATGATAATGTTAATAATACAATCCATCATGAATTAGATTTTGTGCATTTTGGGATAGCTGATATAGAGCAATCTCAGAGGATGAATGAAGGATGGTTGGCAAGAGCCAGGCAAGCCAAGTTGATAGCTCATTAGGCCAAGCTTCAACTTCAGCACATTCATAATACTCATCATCATATTGGTAAGGAGGAACAAGAGCTATCTAATTCTGATTTTTCAGCTGATATTGGTTATTTTTTACATGGTGGTGATGGAATTGATAATGAGGCTCATAATGGACCAGCCACTGATGAGTTATCCTTGATTGGCATAGAAGGTGTTCCCAATGCACCTTTGATTTTGTCACCTTTTTCATATGATAAGGCAGTGTTGTACTTATTGATTGGTGACTCAATTTTCTTAGATTTGACAGTCGGCTATGAAGATCAGCATGTAAGGGACTTCATTTGTTACATGGCTCAACAAAACATTTACTTAGCAACCTTTAACGAAGGCACATTAATTTGTGAAAATATAGGTAAAGTTACAACCGCTGTTTGGAGGTCTTGGAAAAGTATTCAACACACTTTTCTTGTTGGAAATTGGCTCATTGATGGATTCATATCAGCATTGATGGTTGGTGGTACTTGTGGCTTCAATTGGAGTGAAGTTCTTAGCTGGTTAGATGATGTCTAGGTTCATAGCAACAGTATAATGAGTATTGACATGATGGATGGATATGACAGTGCAAAGATTTGGGATCCTGGTATTGACATGCGTGGTGCATCTCTTTAGTGGATCCATGATGAGATATTTCATTTTGGGTATACAAATGTTTATATCAGAGCAGCACAACGGTTGGGTGAAGCAACGCTTATCAGATTGATATGGGATCTGCAAATTGGTTTTCAACGTGCAAGTGCAGATTGCTCGAGGGAAAGCAATCTTCGAGAAGGGAAGATTGTAATGTCCCCTTTTCTAGGGGACATGAGATGAGCAGGGGTTGACCTACCATTCGAGTTCCCGTAGGTCAATGATATGGTTAGGGGACTAATTCTGAGGGTCATGGAGCTTTGCAGGGGCTCAGTGAGCCGTTTTGGACCTTCGGACGACAATTCCTACTTTTTAGGGAGGTCTCTTATTTTTTAGGGAGAACTGGCAGTTGACTGGATGACCACCCATGGGACCAAGGAGCAGAGCAGGATCCTTTTGAGCAATTACAGGTGTTTGGAGAGAGGTTCCTATTTTTTAGGCCGAGTCCTTACTTTTTAGGAGTAACTGTCAGTTGGCCTGCAAGACTCAGACAACATCAGTGATCATAGCGCTTCAGACGGAATTCAAATTTGAGTCGCGGATTTCATTTTATGAATAAATATTTCCTAAGTTGGATTAAATAAATAATAATAAAGTGAAATAATACAATCACTTTATATTAATAAAGTGGCCCCTTGACACATTTTCCTAGAAGTTATAACTTAAATATATGGCCACTTTTAATGAGGAATTAGACCCTCAATGGGTCAAATCAGTTAGGTGAAGTATTTTTTTAATAAAAATAAACATTTTAACATGTTTAATGATGCCAAAATTCCAACCCTAACCCCAAATTCGAATTAGGGTTTGAGGAATGTAAAAGAGCATTTGGGAGCTCATTTGCATTATCTGATTGAAGATTTTTGAGAAGAAAACTATTTTGTAGGTCTGCAACGTATTTTGTAGGTGTGTGGATTGGAATTTGGGAGACCTTTATTTCTGAGAGAGAGGACGAAAAACCCTTTCATATTTTGTCAATTTGGAGTGCTGGGAATGCTTATATTTGACCAACAAGGGTATTATTGAGAGGAATTTTGACACTTACAGCAGCAACTAATCATGAGAATCAGATTTGAGCAGTTAGAGGGCAAATTTTGGTGAATTATTGCAGTTTGTGGCCAGCCATACTTCTCCCAACCTAGCCGTACCCCTGTAGCTTGCCTGGGAATTTATAAAAAATAAATTGAAGGGTTTTACTTCGAATTTTCTGTACAAATCTCATTGTCAGCAGTAGGAATAAATATTGGAATCATTCTTTCAGGCTTATGAAGTCATTGGAGAGAGATAGGAGCAAATTAGTGTGGAAAATTGTCCATTTTCAGTGAAGTCTCCTGGGGGTTTGAAGGAAACAGCAACAATTTGGTCTATTTATGTTAGATTTGTTTTTGGTAATTATTTTCTGGAGGAAATAAACTCATTGGAGCAGTTAGGACGCATTGGTAGCTCCTGTAGCAGCACCTAGACTCATTAATGCTAATAAAGTAGTCCTCCAGGCAAGGCGTTGGACCTCTAGTAGGCCAATGTTGGCATGTCTTTTTTGAATTCCATTCTTTATTGGCTTTTGATAATTGCTGTTATAAAAATCACTCAAACTGAAATTTTATTTCAGTCATTAGTTTATGTTTATTGTTGTCTTTCAATTGCATTATTTAAATTCCAAGGCATACATACTTTGCAAAAACACAAAAAAAGCAAAAAATCACAAAACAAGCAAACAAAACCAATTTCCTTTTCCGCTGGCCAAATAATTTTAAAAATCAGAAAACTAAGTCAGATTGCTACATTCCGTAGTCGGCATCTTTCAAGGTGGAGGATAGGAATGGTAGGTAGTGAGGTGGATGGAAGGAAGGGAGAATACATTCCGTAGTCGGCATCTTTCAAGGTGGAGGATAGGAATGGTAGGTAGTGAGGTGGATGGAAGGAAGGGAGAATAGAGAGAGATATGAAGGATGCCATGGCTAGGGAAGGTGTAAAGGATATGGATTTGAAATGGAGGATATGGGATGGAGGGAAGGATGGAAGTGGATGAACAAAAGGATGGAGAGGCGGACTCCCTCGTATGAAGATTTTATCCTTGGATTTCCAAAAACGGAAATCCAAGGAAAGCCACTGATATTCCAAATTTCACTCTTTCATACATTTCTTACATCGAACCTTCATCATGGAATTCATGCCTGGACACGACCTGGAAATTGCATTGCATCTTCTCTCAAGTAGGAGGTTAAAAGCTCCAAAACTATTGCTAAGCTAGGCAACTAAACTAAGACAACTACTCTAGAAAGCAAAAAAGTAGGGTTCCCCATTTGCAATGGGGTGATGTGTGAAAATGTCACAACAAGAACAAGTGTGGTTCTATAACCTCATCCCATCAAATTCCTATGGGCAAGTTTCGCTTGTCGATGGTACATCATATGAAGTGCAATGTATTGGAGATATTTCTTTACTAATCAAGACTCACAAGTGTTGACTTACAAAGGTTTTGTATGTTCTAGGGCTCATGAAGAACCTTCTAACAATAAGTTTGTTAGTAGAGAAACACTTGAAAGTTCATTTTGATAGATATAATAATAAGAAACTATGTCTCATTTGGGACAAGACTCGCAATGGTGATGTTATTCTTGGGTAAAGTGTTCTAGTTGGTTGATGTCATCCATGAACACAAGGCCCGTGCAGTAAAAACAAATTCATCCACTAGTCTTTGGCATAGAAGATTTGATAATCTTAGTTTGGAATATCTTGTATTTTTTTTTTGCATTTTCCTTTAATGTCTTTCTTCATTTTACAGCAATTCAGAAAAGCAAATAGAAATAGATCATTCAAAATCATGAAAGGAGCCAACATTCGAATCTTGAAGGTCATTTTCTGAGTCACATCCCATCCTTGATATATGCGTGAGTGCCAATTTCAAAGTGAGAATACAAACTTGGATATCAACAAGCAGGATGAAGCGGTTGCCCTCCTAGCGCACTACTACCTAAGTGTCCTTAACATAATTCAAGCAATCAAACAAATTGTAAGAGCAGATCAATCAAGATAGAACTACTCAATGATAGATCAACAATTTTAATAATCTACTCCTAAACTGCCAACAAGTACACAAAATTTCTCATTCACCTACCCTATAGGTCCTAAACCAGTGGAATATAATGCAAAATAGCTAGGGCAAAGTATCCTCCATTTGTTGGGTGTGGAATGGTTAACGCAGATCAATAAAATATCCACACAATAGAAAATGCCATCTCTCCACCAACATGACCGACACATATTGTCTAGACTTTGTATCAAGTATATGACATCACAATTTCAACAAATATGCTTTCCTTTTAAAATCAAGTTTCAGTGTCATGTCTTTTTTATTTATGCTTCTTTTTAGTATGCACCTCTTGAATCTTTTGAAGGTCTATTTTAATCACCTAGTCCGAGAACTTATTTGGATTTGTGGAATTTGTGATCTATCTTTGCTTTAGTATGTATCCCAATATATACTTTTATTCCCCCTAAAAATAAGTTGCATGTATCCCAATATTTACTTTTATTCCCCCTAAAAATAAGTTAAGGATTTGATCATCATGATTTCAATGGTAAGCACTTATGCAACTTGCCTTATACTCTAGGATTTCATTTCATGCTCATCTTTCTAAACCTTTTCTTTTGGCCATGGCTTGAGTTGAATGGACAACATACAAATTATCCCATGTGTTTTTTCTTAGTTCACTGTGTTGGTTGAAAATTTTGTACACTTGGGGAAATATACAAAATTGTGGCTTCAACCACAGTGTGTGAGTAAAACTCTCCTAATTAAAGGAAGGCTCCCCCTATCTACAAACTAAACTAATCTAATATGAGTGGGACAACAGTCTTTCTTCTTCTTTCAAGAAAAACTATACTCTTTTCTCTTCACAGAAAAGTAGTAGCAACTGGAAATAAATAACAACAAATACCGAAATGAGATTTCTTTGTAGGATTTTTGGAACATAAAGGGAAGCAAAGTTTCCATGAAGGCACAAAGACCTCCATCACTTCCTCGGAACGGGGAAATAGAAAGAAAGCTCAAAGTCTTCAACTATCTATTCTCCTATCAACCTTTTTAGATGATTTTCTGCTAACTAAGCACAATATGTAGCAGCTCAAAGTCTAACTACATGATGCACCTCAACTCACATGCACAAGTCTACAAAATAGAAGCAACACAAAGTCTACAAGCTATCTTTCCACTTTAGCTTTCCACACTAGTTTCAGATATGATAAGCAGCTCAAAGTCTACAAGACCAAATCTGAAAACCAAACATATAACTCTAAATACAATTGGCAGCTCAAAGTCTGCAAGATTGAATTTAAATCCCTCTTTCACAATAGAACAAAACTCACAATCAACTCTAGAAAATGTCGTCACATAACAACTTGAATTGGCACAAAGTCTCAACACAACTTGCCTCTTTTATTGAAAACAATCTGATTTACATCTAAACTCAAAGTCTTAGAGTGCACATACAAACTGACAGAATTTTGTTGCATTGCAAAAAAGATCCTATTTACAAATGAGGGTCCTCCTTATATAGGAAAATGTTGGAGAAAAATGTGGGCACAGTTGACTAATTCAACTGCACAGTCCCACTTGACTACAACTTCAGCAGAAAGAAAATATGCAGCTGCGAGAAAACTTGCGGCATCTAACAATGCAACTACATGAAAAGAAAGTGTCAAAAAGAGGACACTTTATTCATCTTTCTCCTCTTCATTGGATTTCTGAAATTCTTCAAACCGAGCTAAAGCAACTTGCATCTTAGCTTTGTCTAGCGCCATATCAGCAATCTCATCAGCGCATCTTCTTTTCTGTATCGATTTGCTGGGAGAGGGCTCGGACATTTCAACATGGATCATTAGTGTTTTGAAAATGATCACCATCGGACCAGCAAATTTCATCTATCAAAACAAGAAATAGGAGTCAGAAATGACTTAGGAGACAAAAAGAGAAAAACTTGCAGGTCGGACTTTAAACTCCGAACTGCAAGTTCAAACAACATCATATGCAGGTCGGACTTTAAAGTCCGATCTGCAAGGGAAAAAATTGACAAGCAACTGCATGTCGGACTTTAAAGTCCGATCTGCAACCTACGAAGGAAACTCAAAATTCGCACATTGGACTTTAAAGTTCAATGTGCAAGGAAAATCAAGCAAAGATTGCATATCGGACTTTAAAGTCCGATATGCGAGAAGGGCAAAACTTAACTTGCAGGCTGGGAAAAATTCCCTGACCTGCACATAGACCTGCAGGTCGCAAAAAATTCCCCGACCTGCACATAGACCTTGGCGAATTAAAACAAAAATAATCATATAGGAAAAGACTCCTTACAAGTCGGACTTTAAAGTCCGACATGCAACTTCCTTCTTGCTAAACTGCACATCGGACTTTAAAGTCCGACATGCAAGCTAGGAACACTTGCACGTTGGACTTTAAAGTCCGACATACAAGTGAGGTCAAACCCCCTGCAGTTCAGGTTTTAAAGTCCGAATTGCAGGCTAAAACAAACTGCAGTTCGGACTTTAAAACCCGAACTGCAGGCTAAAACAAACTGCAGTTCGGACTTTAAAATCCGAACTGCAATTTGAGACCACATGCAGTTCGGACGAACTGCAGGCAAAGACCTCCTGCAGTTCGGACTTTAAAGTACGAACTGCAGGCAAAGAAGCCTGCAAATACACATCGGACTTTAAAGTCCGAAATATATTTGGCCAAGAGAATCCTGCAGTTCGGACTTTAAAGTCTGTACTGCAGGGAAAACTGCAATCTTAAGAAACAAGGAAAACAAAAGACGAAAAGCAAAAGAGGCTAACCGACAGAGTCAATCAACCTTTCCCAGAGGATGTGAGGCACGAAACAGACCAGTTTCGTAGGGTTGCCTCACGATTTTAGCCGCGCTAAAATCGAGGACAACACACTGCCCATGTATATCTTATTATTTCTTTTTCCATAGTTTATAATACACGATAGTCGATCATGGCAAAATCTCACAAGATATTCAATCTTCCAATCTTTATTGCAGTTTGATGGAAAACTTGTGATATTGCCCTAAAAAACATGTTGATTGATAATTTCTTATGTTTAATCAATTTATTTTGATATTTTGGCTGCTATATTCCTGCAAGGTTCCCAGTTTTTTGAAATATTTTGATTTAATCTGTGTTTTTCTTATTTGAATAATTGCATTTAGGGCTATTTGGGCACCATTTTGCCATTAAGGTTCTGATAATTTATGAAACAAGCAATCACGGATTTGAGGGCGTTAGTCTTAGGTATTTTAAATTTTGAATGATTCTAAATTAATTTTTTAAAATATTTAGTTTAATAATAAAAAATTTGAAACCCGAAATCAAAATGAATAATATTTAAGATAAAAAAAAGTGTGGCATGGGGGGGGGGGCAAAATTTTGCAAGGATGTGAATCTGTGTAGAGAAGTTCGAAGGCATCCAGGAAGTGAAAATAAGGGCAAGAATCCTTAGGGGACATGAGCACCGGATCAAGGGAGAAGAACCAACCTTGATAGATGGGGGAATCGATCTTCGGATACCCCATCCTTTGTAACAAGAGAAAACACAATACCACTTGGCAGAGGAAGAGCAAACAAAGAGAAAAGACCGAAGCACCCGCAGGGCAAACAGTGGATGCCTCACAAATCGGCACAACAAGGGAATGCGCAGTTTTGATATAAAGAATTCTCCAAAAATGGGATTGACAAGGGTTTCAAACAAAGGAAACAAAGCAGAGTCATGGTGATTTCTTTGAAAATCATTTCCTAGATTGCAGAGAGATATAAAGACAAAGCCTTTTTTACTAAATGGAGTTGAGAAGGGTTGCAGGTGGACAAAATCAAGGAATGGTGGATCCTATGGTTAAAAAATAGGGTGAGTGTGAAAAACTTGCTCAATGGATTTTTTTGTACTTCATGCATTGATTCAAAGTTAAAAGACGAAATTTTGGGTGGGGAATGTCTCTTTTTGAAGGAAATGCATTCTTAACAATGGATTGGGTTCTAAACTTTAATATGATGAGCTTTAAATTCAAAACAAAACCTATATGGATCTCCTTGGATGGGCTTCTATTAGAATATTGGAACTTTGAAACCCTAGTTGTGATTAGGGATGCCCTGGGAACCTTTTAAGGGGTTGAGGAGGATTTCATAAATGGGAAGGACGGTCACTAGCCCAGATTTCTTGTAGAGACATCTTTGGAGTGCGGATCTATAGATGATGTGGAGAATATCATGAAAAATGGGAAATAGATCCAAAGGGCTGAGGTGGATGGAATACAATCAGGAGGAAGATGCCTATTGCGTAAGCATTTGGAACCCAATTTCTCCAAGGCCCAACAATCAAAGAGTGGGAGGAAAATTCCACCACAACACCTTCAAAGATCAATACAAACAAGGACGAGGTGGTTACAAATGACAACGAGCAATCGAAAACCAAGGATAAGTAGGAAGAAGGAACCACCACAAAAGATCCAACAAGACTAATATTGAAAATCAAGTGTCCAACGAAAAAAGGAAGATTGATGTCACCATGGAGTTGGAGGATGGGAGCCAGTTTGGCAATAACACATAAATACCATCTCTCCTGACACAACTGCATAAGGGCAATGCCTTTAAAACATGATAGGGGACATCGAGAATGACAACACACAATAGGGATAGGCTTTGGTGGAAACCTTGTAGGAACAGGCTTTGGGAGAATCAATACAACCGGTAGGAGATTTGCATGATTTCAAAAGTAACAAATTGGAGAATTAGTTGGGAGTGGTAGAAAAACCCAAGGAGGATGACAGTAACAAAATTCTAGTGCAGGATGAACAAGGTCCCACTTTGGATGAGGTCAAGCACATGAAGGAACAGATAATGGAGGATTCTTGCAAGATAATGGACAATATCATTTTCAATTAGGACTTCTTTGAAGGAGAAATACTTGACATAGATTTGGGCCTAGCTCCTTTAGACGACCCACTGATGGAGGATACAAAGGATGAGGAAATGTGTGAAAATGAGTAGAAGCTTCCACTTAGGAATTTTGTCAAACACTTTGCAAACAACCCCTTTACTTGCTGTTTCTATGTTTCAGTCTGATAAAGATTGCTTGAAATGATGTCAAATGTGATTTAAATGCTTTCAAAAGATTACTAAGATGTCTAGGCAAGGAACTATAATGCAAATGCAATTCTTTTTGTCTTTATGAATGCATATAGATTGTTGAGACATGGACCAGCTAGGACTCGAACCTAGGACCTTCCATCGCTGCTGGAGTGCTCTACCACTGAGCTACTGGCCCCTCTTGGACCAGTCCATCGTCGGTCCGGGTGTAGCTTATTTCAAACACCAACATCCCCCCTTAAGCCACATCTCTTGTGTGCTTGGGGCTCCTAGCCCAGATCTGGCTCTGATACCATGTTGAGACATGGACCAGCTAGGACTCGAACCTAGGACCTTCCATCGCTGCTGGAGTGCTCTACCACTGAGCTACTAGCCCCTCTTGGACCAGTCCATCATCGGTCCGGGTGTGGCTTATTTCCAACACCAACATAGATGACCCACACTATGTAAATATGCACCTACAGCAACTCGACATTACTTCAAACAGCTGGCATGCAATCTATTATGCTGTCTATGAAGATTATAACCATAGGCATTACATCAATCATTTATCATGCAACCTCTTCTTCCTTTCATTGATGTTCTACCTCATTACATTACTTGTATAGAATGAGCAGCCTAGACTATTGGCCTTACAATGATTTCCCAATGCTACACAAGTCTGATATAAAATAATCATCTACAGCAGCCCCCTTAAGGCCTGATATAACAATTCATTACTTAGGAAACAGTGCACTACAATGCATGAAGTGACTATGAAAGAACCTGATTATGAAGCCTCCTCAATCAATGAAGGCCTGGCATCCCTAGCTCATGCAATGAGGACTGCTGGATGCCAAATCGATGCACAAAGGTAGCCGCCCCTGTTTCAGACCTGAAGCTTTATACAATGAATTATTTGCAGCCTTTATGCCGTCTATTGTGCATTAAGCATGATCGCCTAAACCTTAGGAAGGCAATGCCCAAGGTAGCAAGAGTAATCGCTGGATATCATACTCACAATCTGCAAATAGATGAAGTCTGATATAAGAATTGATGGCTGTCGGTGTGTTTCTCAAACCCACGATTTTCTTCCAAGTGAATATGAATATTTGTGTCACCAGTGCCTCCAATCTGCTTGTTCGATTCCAAAATTCCACTATTAATCCAGATGTGAACTCCGTTTGAATTCACGAATCTTGAAGGAATGGGTTTCCGTCCAGCCTTCACTAATTCCAAGGGTTTTTGTCCTTAGAAAATCCAGTCACTGATTTCCAGCAACAATGGAGAAATAATCTCAATATCCAATTCTCATAACATGCCTCAAATGAAAGGATAGCCTTTCTTATATATCTTCTCAAGTCGATGAATGCTTGTACTTTTAGCAATGTGGGATAAAACATTCTTTACTTTTAATTTCTCCTTATGAAATAGCTTCTCGAACAAGCTGGAGAGCTTTATTAATTAAAATGACTTTATATTGTCATTTTATAAAGTCACTTTATGAAAACAACTTAAACACTTTTTAACCCCCCCTTTTAGTCATCATATCATAAAGTCATTTAATGCTATAATGGCCCCACTCTTAATGACATTTTATAAAGTTAAATAGTAACTTTATAATATAATCATTAGCAAATAATATCATTAAATGCCATTATAATTTTAATATCTCATTGATTACTCATTATCTCTTTGTCTCGTTTGAACTTGGAGGTCAACCATTGTTCCCATTGTGCATCCAACTGGCTTACTAAAAATAGTAAGGGTTCCTCTCGATCAAATACTAACTTATATAAATAGTAAGTGTGTGAAACAGAGTCAAACGAAGGCCAAACTGAACCAAACGAAGAGCAATCCTGAACACTTCTGACCTCCAGAATGGGAATAAGCCTCCTGCACTGCCAACTGGGACCCTCTAACTGTCAGTCTTAGCCTATTAGGGCCAATAATAGGTTAATCCAATCATAAACCATATCATCCCAAAAAGGGGACATTACAACATAGGCCACAGAGTCAAACGAAGGCCAAACTGAACCAAACGAAGAGCAATCCTGAACACTTTTGACCTCCAAAATGGGAATAAGAAAACTGGGACCCTCTAACTGTCAGTCTTAGCCTACGAGGGCCAATAATAGGATAATCCAATCATAAACAATATCATCCCAAAAAGGGGACATTACAGCATAGACCACAGACTTGAGACTTTACCTAGGGTTTGAACTTTGAAGAAATGTTTACTGTGTTACAATGTTATATAATTTCAGATTTCCCCATATATATGGCCGTCCCTTGTTCCGTGAAAAAAAAAATCCCGGAAACCCGTTTGCCTGTCCCCCCATTCCCTTGTCCCGAAAACTCAGGGCAACATAGGTAGATCCTTATGGATGGGCTAATTATAGCCCAAGAAGCTATACACTATATATAGACATACAAAAGATTAGGGATGGTCATTAAAGTGGATATCAAAAATGCATATGACAAGGTGGATTGGAGATTTCTAATCAAGACAATGGAACCTTTCGGTTTCAACAGAAGGTGGATAAATTGGATCTTTCAATGCAATTCCACCTTGAGATTCTTTGCCTTGGTAAATGGCTTACTAGAAGGATTTTTTGAAGTGTCTCATGGACTTTAACAAGGGATTCCCTATCCCCTTTTCTTTTCATCATAATGGCTGAAACCTTGGGTAGATTGTTCGCCAATGGAGTTGATAGAGGTCTCATTTAGGAGCTATAAATTACAAGCTCACTGCTGCCATTGTCTCATCAACAATTTGCTGATGACACAATGGTCTTTGGAACTGTGAAGAGGAGAGAGGCATATCAAATGAGAGGCATCCTTAATCAGTACTCCAAGGCTTTAGGACATGAGGTTAGTGTAGAAAAATCTGAGAGGCATCCTTAATCAGTACTCCAAGGATTTAGGACATGAGATTAGTGTACAAAAATCTGTTGGTTTCTTTTTCAATATAACATAGCAACAAGAAAGAGAGATCCTCCATGTTATGAACTTCAAGTTAGGTCATTTCCCTTGCTCCTATCTTGGACCCTTGGTGAAAGGTATTAGAACTAACAAGCTAGGGGACACGTTGAGGCAAAAAATGGATGACAAAATGTCTTCATGGAAAGGAAAGTGGTTATCATGGGTTGGAAGGACTCCTATGTTAAGAGCTGTAATATCTGCCATGCCCATATATCTAATGTCATGCATGGCTCTCCCTTCTAGAGTATGTCAAAAACAAAATCAAATGATGAGGAAATTCTTTTGGCAAGGTACAAAGGATAGAGATGAAGTTACTCTAATTGCTTGGGACAATGTTTGTCGATAAAGAGAAGGTGGTGTTGGTCTTTGGAACCAAGCAATTCAAAATAAGGTGTTAGGGGCCAAACTCATGTGGAGAATGCACAAGGAACCCTATACAAAATGGGCTCAAATCCCACATAGGAAATACTTGGAAAATGACTATCCCACAGGAATTTTAACCACACCTAACTCCCCAAAAGCTTCAAGAATTTGGGACTTTATGCAAACGTGCAAATCGGTGATCATGGATTGTATTTCATGGGATGTTCACGACGACAACAAAGCTCTTTTTTTGGTTGACTTGTGGGCAAGTTATCCCAGCCTTGATAGTTTCTTGGCTACCCCCAATATCAGACAAACACTTTTGTAGGCTTGGGGTCCTTTTGTCAAGGACTATGTGGTCTTCGATACAACTGATGGACTTGTAGATTGGAAATGGAAGGACTTCCCAACCTTTAGGGTTGATGAGAGGGAACTAGAAAGGTTAAAAGCTGCCTTATCCAAAAGAATACTTGTGTTTAGGAGAGGGACAAATCTAATGTCCCCACTAGTTAGAGACCACTGTCCTGCAAAACAGATTGTTAGAAATACAACAAATATACATATATAGCTAATCTAATTTGCAATTAAACTTAAATTACTTAATTAATGCTAATCTCAATTCTTATTTAATAAAAAGGATACAAGTGCATTACTGGGACATATCCTTAGGTGGCTGTGAAACTCGCCTTCTTGGAACCCATCTTGGTTCCAAACCATCCAGGAAATGGAAGGTTAATTCAATTCCTGTCTTGGATGTAATTTCTTACACCCAAGCCATACCAAGGAAGACCATCCTATATGATCCATTCCTTGCCTTGGATGATGCATCTCATCATCCAAGTCTACCAGAGGGGACTGGCCAGATCTGTCTCTTCTTGGATGAACTTAGTCAACCAAGCCATATATATGCATATAGATATTCAGTATATACTGCCTACTAGGGATTATCATAATCCCTCCATTAGGCTAAGGGAGTTTCCTCCCTATAGCCTCCATCATATAATCACATTTATATTACATTTTATAATTGATTACTACTTTCCATTCACATTTACATATTCCTAACTTAACATGTATTCCATAACATATATTCAGAAAATGTCCATTATCAAATATTCACATTTATTAACTTATATTCCTAACTATTCATTGATGTGTATTCATTAACATATGTCTATACATATTCATTAACATCTGAAAATCATTCATTAACATATGTGTTAAACTGTTCATTACTTATATTTATTAACATATGTATTAAAGTATTCATTATTTATATTCATTAACATATGTAATAATATGTTCATTCATGACTTACCTGTGCGTGACCTGCTGTCGTAGCTTTCAGACCTTTCTCTCTAACCACATAGCAGTCCTCCTTATCCTCTTCGCTAAAACTGAAAGCTATTCTAATAAAGATCTCTTTATTCACTCTGCACGTACACCACTCTCACGCAAAGATCTTCTTTTATTATACACACACTTGGTGTATATCATTGATCTGTCTTTCTTTTCAAACTCCGTACACCATACACCCTTGTAGATAATCTTCTCACAATTTTCAGTCCAATCTGCTGTTCATTTCCATATAAACTCTTCTTGTGGCTGATCTGTATGTGTTCAGTCTGATGCACACCACGAAACAGTATTACCTTCTTTTCTGATTATTCTTCAGCATCTAACATCTCACTTCACTGTAATATTTTCTCAGTCTGAAATAATTTCCGTATTATTATTCTTCCCCCCGCCCCCCCCCTCCCCGCCTCCACATTCTAGATTTTTCTCACTCTAATATCTTGCATTTAACCTAGAAAGGTATAGCTTTTTACAAATGATATGACTCTTCATTAAACAATTATTTGTTTTAAAGATAAAACATTTCCTTAAGAAATCGCACCACTTCATAATCTAATTGCTCTTAAATTAATTCGCATCTTCTCCTTGACAAATCACTGACTTCATAATACGTATAAACAAATCGTATAACTTTATCATAATACGTATAAATAGAGTTGCACCTCTTAGTAATACGTATAGATGATAATTCGCATCTCTTAGTGATACGTATGTGTATATTAGTCATTAGTCACCAATAATATTAAAGTCGACTTGCTGTATAATAGAGGCTTCTTGTATAAACAAAGCCTCTGTATTAGGTATGATTCTCTGTTCTTCAACATAATCGATCTTTTAATAAATCTTTATTTTGACTGCTCCACGCACTTGCTGGTCATGGATTGTCTTGAATACGAATGCTAATAAATGTGTTACAACCTGATCATCAGCGGTATCAAATGCTACCGCTGATGATCATTTGTAATTACTTTGGCTTTGGACGGTTGTATTACTATTTCTTGACTTCAATATAATAATATATTGGTCACTTTTCCCTTGTATAATTACTTTTTTTAATTGCCTATTGTGTCTTTTAGTTATTGTTGTCAATTACAGTGTGGTCATCAAAGACTATGCTCATTGTTCCATACTTAATGGTCATTGGCCATCTTTAGACTAGTCTTTAATTGTATTCTTATTTATTATTGAATATATAAATTATGTTGATAATATATAATATTCAAGTCATGTTCATAAATAATATTTAATTAATGAATTTTAAATTATCATTCATTGGTAATTATTATATTAATTAATAATAATAATTTCTTAATTTAGGGTCTCTCTCTTTCTCTCCGTATATATATAACGATCCAGGAGGGGACATGACAACAAACAACCTGGCTTGGTGTGGCTCTAAGTCAGGCATCTATAATGTCAAGGACGGCTATGAAATGGTCACTTGGAGCGTAGAGGGCCTGATAACTAACATTCCCTTACAATTTTGTTGGAATAAGTTTGGTCTCCCAAAAGTGGGCATCTTTACTTGGACTGCCCTGCAAAAGAGGATCCTAACAACAGAGAGATCCAAAAAGATGGGATTCTAGGGCCTGTTGAGATGTGTTCTATGTAAAGGATAGGAGGAATTACTTGATCACCTTTTATTGGGATACCCCTTCTGCAAAAGTGTTGGGTTTGGCTCTCCACCAAATTGGGGTGGATTATTGCTCTACCCAATGATATCCTATGCCTCTTTCAGTCATGGCCAAACATCAAGAAATCTGCAACATATAACTGTCCATGGAATATTAGCCCCCAAATCCTCATTTGGGAAATTTGGAAGGAGAGGAATAGAAGGTTGTTTAAGGACAAGGACATGACTCTAGGTTCATTTCAAAATAAGATTAAGGCGGCCATTGTTGAGATTGTTAATAGTTGATTGGGCAAATTTGCATTGAAAGATACCTCCTTTATAGATTGGGTAGCAAAGATGAGGCTACGATGGAATAAATTATGGATTTTCATGTGGATTGGCAAAGGAAATAAGAAGGATGCTTCACCTAGAGATAATGTATCTTGGGTGGCTCCTCAGCTTGGGTGGTATAAACTGAACTTTGATGGAGCAGCTAGATGGAATCCGGGAACCTTGGGAGTTGGATGCATGGTAAGGGATTGGGAGGGAAGAATGGTCAAATTTTTATTGAAGCCATTGCCCGACAATACCAATAATGAAGCTGAATTTAAAGCTTTGTTATATGGCTTGAACATTGAAAGGAAATGCCAAATCATAGTTAAACTCCTTGGAGAGAAATGCATTTCATTACCAAGTTGGGGACACTTCGGTACTATGACATCGGAGAGTGTAATGAGGTATGCATGATAGTCAACTAATTTGCAAGGACAAAAGGAATGATAAACCATTATTGAGCAATTAAGATGGCTTTGGTTGGAAGCTTGTGCGAAAGGAAGTTAAATACCCCTTTATGCAAGGCATTTCAACATTCAAATCTTGGTGTTGGAGTTTGCAGAGTGTTTAGATTGAGAAATGGATTTGCCAAATAGATTGCGTAGTGATAAGAGGCAAATGGTGTTCTTGGGAATGATCTTAGACTTATGACTAAAGACAATATCAAAGGGCCATACTGACTCTTGCATCAACTAATTGATAATTGAGGCAATCAAAATGGTGCTTGGAAGGGATTTCTTGGCCAACAAGAATAGATACTAGGTCAATACTGATATTTCCTCTAGATTCCTTGCCTCACTATTGGATTTAGGAGGCATGAAAGTGGATATACTCCTTTTGCTACATGAGATTTTTGAGCCTGACATCTTGGTTGATGTGTTGACAGGTGTTTTATGACCACACCAACACAAATAAAATACCAAGGTATCTTATCCTCTCTTGAGCAAAATCCCGTGCATGCTAAGATTGCAAAAGATCATACAAGTGACTCCAAGGTTCTTTGTCAGGTCCTGACGTGTGATTAAGCTCAATGGTTGTTGTGATATGTTGGTAACACAAAGGGACTTACGTATGGATCATTCTTTCACTTCTTTGCTATGGTTGGAACTTGATCATTAGATATTGCAATCTCATGATGCTTCTCTCTTCGAATGAATTGAAAATATACTGAAAGTAAAAAGGGGAAAGGGTTAGAGAACCTATTCTACTCCTAAGGACAATGATATCAATGGATAGTGCTCCAATGGATGAATTCCACATTAACCAAGTTCTACTTCGTCAAGCTTAGCAACAACTCCACAAGACTGGTGCAATCTTCCAAGGGTTATGCAAAGAATTTTCATATCATAATGAACACCATCATAACGAACAATGAACATTGAATGATCGAAGTTAAGCATCCATGTAAAAAAAGGCTTAGGCTAACTTTACACAACAAATAGAAATCATCTAAGTGCAAAAAGTATGAACCATTGAAATTCATCAAACATTATCAAATTCTCCATTAACATCAATGTACTTCTAACAATCTGAGAAATCGAAGGAACACCATGCAACAAGTTGAAATCAATGTACTGTTTCCAAGAATTCTGTCTTGAAGGAAGGAATTTTGGTCATGATGAAAAAATCCTCCTCAATTGGGATTTTGCTCCCCAGAAGCCTACGTGGGTGCATTTTGGAGGTAAGAAGGAATTTTGTGTTTTTGGAAAAATCCTCCACTGCCAGTGATTTGTGCCCTCCTACTCCTGGGCGCATTTTGGAGGTGTTGGAGGAATTTCCTCCTACAAGGAAAATCCTCCCTGCCTTGGGATTTGCACCCAAGGAGGAAGGATGGCGCAGTTTGGGGATCATGGAAGAATTTTCAAGTTTTGGAAAATTCCTCCACTTCATGGGATTGCACCCACTCTTTTGGATCTTGTGTATTTTGATCGAGGTGAAGGATTGTTTGAACTTTGGAAGATTCCTCCTGTTCTTGGGAATTGCACCCAAGAATAGATTTTCCATGCCTTGTCCTTTTCGATAAGGATTTCCAGACAGACAAAATTTGATCATCTGCTTGCTCTTTAACTTTTCAGGATTTAGAACTGGATATTCAGGAATATTTTGCCGTTAGTGCCCTGCCAGTTGCCAGAGATAGACTTTCCAAAAATAGTAAGTTCTTCCAAACACCAAATTGGGGCAAATCGAGACACTTACCAAAAATAGACTTACTAAAAAGACACTGCTAAAAATAGTAAGTTTGTTTAAATGCAAAATTAGTCCAATCCGGGCCGTAGTCAAACTTACTAAAAATAGTAAGTCCTTAGTATTCGCTCAAATTTCACTAGTAGCTTCCTTAGAGGGGTTTTCATTTCATTTCTTTGCTCAGATTTGACAATGACCTAGGCTACTGACTCCATTTCTAAGTCTGAAGGATAAAACCCCAAAATAGATAATACAAGCTTCCAAACAACCAAATTTCTCCAAAACAATTGTGGACTTGAGGAGATCGGCGAAACTGCTGTCAGACTTAGCATATTAGCGAAATTTCTCCAAAACACTTGGGGACTTGAGGAGATCAAAGAAATTGCTGTTGAACTTAGCATAAATCTATCTTCATTCATCCAAACACTTGATTCCTTGATCTGGAGCACATTTTCACCCTTGGGGAGGAATTTTTTCAGACAGCCAAATTTTGGTTGTTTTTCTTTCATTTCTTCATATCAGTTCTTAGGGTTATCTCGACACTTAGCCAAATATCCATCACTCCATTCCTTTGCATGTGAATTCTTTGTTCTATCACTACAATCTCTTCCTTGGATGATGATATCATCCACTCAACAATGTCCTCCTCTCAACATCCAAAGTCTTACTCCCCTCAATGTACCTAAAAAAGACAAGGAAATGTTGTGAAATATAAGTATCAATCAAGTTCATAGTTAGCAAAATGCAAAGTTCGAAGGATAAAGCAATAAGCACAGTGCATTTTTCAATACATCAAAACCCTAATTCTTGACTTGATGACAATATTAGGACTGTATCCTGTCTAGGCTATATATTCCTTATGAATCCATTCCCTACTTAGGCACTTCATCACCTTCAAAGATCAAAATCCAGACTAACATGACCTTATATCTCATTCCTCAGGGTCTAGAGATGACACAAATTGCAAAAGACTTGGCTTATTCAACAAAGAGAGAGGGTCCCTATTTGCGATGGGGTGATGTGTGAAAACGTCACAACAAGACGACATCGACATAATTGTTTGGAAAGAGCTAGGGGTTGGGATTCCATGGCCGAAGCTGCTCAAACTTTGGGCTATGGTTCAGTGACAAGCCTTCATCTTGAATTTGGACGATGGAGCCCTTGGACGCCATCGTCACTAAGCTACTGTGGGTTGAGATTTCCTCAAATGAGTGAAGGCAATCGACATGGAGGAGAACGTGGAGTGGCTTTTTTGTTTTGTAGACATTATTTTAATGAGCAATTTCTTTGAAGCTGAATGAGGGATGGTGGCTCTGGTGTTTGGCTTCTGCGGATTTTGGTAGAGTAAGGTGGCTTCATTGGTTTTTTGGCTCACTAGTATTTTTGAAATTTTGGGGTGGCCTTGCTTTTGAATTCCGACCCATGTTGGGGTAATACAATGTATTCCTTATTGAGATTTTTAGATATGGCCCTGCATGGGCTAGGGTTGGGCTCTGATAATGATGGTCATGGGTTTTTTGATGTAAAGGTGCAAAACTTTGTAAATATTCTTTCCAGATTAATATAAGCACTTCCTGCTATGTGGTTTATTGAGCAAAAGGAAAAGAAATCTTGAAACCCTAATAAATAATTTTAGGGTGTCGGTGTAATATTCCCCTTAAATTTTTTTTTAATTTTTCAATAAGAATTACAGAGAAAACACAAAAACCTGTTAAGGTTAGAGAAATAATCCAAACAACTGAAAGGGAACCCTTCCACCTTTTGTTCACCGAGAGCCCAATCCGGGAGGGTGAGAGCATACGGTATTCCGGGGATCGTTAGCACCATAAACCTAACTGAAATTACAATGCATGGGCAGCAAGCCAGCCCCCTTCTGCTTATTCAGCAGGATAGATACTAAACTTCTTGGCAGTAAACCAGCCAAGGAAAACAACAAGAAACTTAAACTCAATCACTCTACCGCGTATTTCAGCGGGAGGACATTACATAAAGCTATCACTCTACCGCATATTTCAGTGGAAGGACAATACATAAGACTTATCACTCAACCACTTATTCAGTGGGAGGATTGAGTTACAAATACCAAAAAATAGGCGGCAAGCTTGCCTCTTCCACTTGTTCAATGGGTATGCTTACAGTCCAGAATTGGTTGATAGTACTACTATTCAACCTTACAAAATATAGGAAAGATAGAATAGAAGAAGAATGCTGATCATAGAAGATACTATCACCAAACCAGTTCAACACCAACTTCCTAAAATCTGATATAAATAACAGCAGGCTGGAAATGCATAACCAGCAGCACCAAATCACACTAAAATGCTTCCAACTCTCTCCAAACTCACTCAACACACCCCACAACTCACCTAAACTGACACTAGATACAGAGTAACTAAGAACAAACTGAAAATGAGCTTCTAAACACCTCAAAACACCAAGCACACATCCCAATGCACTCCCAAAAACCCATGCCTAAGCTGGAAAGTACGATTTGCAATATAAATTCAAAGAATCCAAATTAAAGGCTGCAAACTTACAAAACATGTCGCCTACAACATAGAAGTTGTTCGAGCCAATGCCCAGAATGATAGGTTGCAAAGGCAGGGACGTAGGATCAAAACTTTGCTTCAGCCACACAGGAACCAGCAACACTGAAAATTACAGCAGCAAACCAACTCTCTCAAATCCACACACACAACCCACATGAACACCACGCAATCCACACAAACGAACCTCAGCTAGGAGTGATGTCTCACACTCGAAACTGCAATGGAAAAGTCTAGGAGGTTTTCACCCTCGAAGAAGTCTGGAATCATTCCGACAGCATAACATTATAATTTTTTTGGATAATCAAATGAGGAGCCAAACACCTGTATATATAGATTTTCAAGTCTGAAATTCAAATTCAACTCCCTCCAAATTCACCTCTCCAATTTGCATTTCATTTCAACTGGTGTACCCAAGCATGACACCACCCCTTAGCCAAAATCACGCCTAGCAAAGGGGACCATGATTTTGGCATAGAATATACTTTGTCAAATATAAAATAAAGTCTTTTTTTTTCATTTTGGCGTCCCCCTTCAATCACCACATAATTCGCCTAGGCAGACTTAGGAAGAAAATCATATTATGCACAATTCCCAATATCAATAATCACTAATAAAATAATTAAATATTAAACCTTAGGATAAGGAAATAATATTTAATTAAATAACTTATAACTCCAATACTGATTATCACAAAATCAAGGATGAAGTTGAGCAATGAAGACCACTGAACTGCGCTACATCAGGACCATAACCAAGATTGCCAAAAATAGAAATGCCCAAACTGCCACTTACTAAAAATAGTAAGTCATGAAATACTGCTCCGAAAATCATGATCTTCGCACCCAGAGAAAGAGCTTGGAAAGCTCAGTAAAACTACACCATCCAGACAGCCAAACCCTAACTTACTAAAAATAGTAAGTTCACATTTCACCAAAGAGTCAATTGCATGTTATGCCATACTGGAGTTCATGGAAAACCTAGAAGGAAACCACAAAAAGGACTGAAGAATTCCCTCCTGACTAACCCTGACAAGCTCGAGTAGAACTCCACAGAAGATGGAAACCCTAATTCTCCTTTCCACATAGCCTATGGGTCTTCGGAATAGGCCAATGGACCACTGAATGCATCATCACTAAGAAGGGGACATTACAGTCGGGCTAGATTTTCAAAAAGTAACAATAGTTTTTAAAGTATCTTTTCTTATATTTTAAATTTGAATTTAAATAGTTTCAAATTTTAATAATAACAAAATTTCATAGTAGCTGGCATCATTGGCTCCATTTTTGTTATTTTTTCGTTGTAGTTTGTCACTTTGTAGCTTGACATTTGTATATTGTAGTTTGTGATTGATTTTCAGGGTTGAACTGTTAGTAACACGTTATGCAGTGTGTAGTGTAAGTAGTGATCTCAAAATTAACCATACGTAAAAATTAATGGTGTACACTCTCCTCTCTCTCTCTCTCTCTCTCTCTCTCTCTCTCTCTCTCTCAGCAATCAGGATAGCTTTAAATATAAAAAATATCAGTTATTACTTCTTTTAATTTTAATTTTTGAATTTGTGCCCATTTTTTGTTTTCCCAATATTTTCTTGGTATTATCCTGAGAAATTGAAATCATCTCTCTTTTGGTTTAATGAGATATTCATGAGAAAGGCATTTGTTTTTATGGTTTATACATGAGTTTGTAATGTCCCCTACTTGGTTCAAGACAATTTTAACCGTAATTAATTGATTTCCAATATATTTATAACTTAACTAAATCGATTAAGAGACAAAACTATCTTAACATGAATCCAACCTAGGATGTTCTACCTTTCCTTAAGTCCATCAAGTACTAGCTATCTCACCATACTAAATAATTAATCCTATTTTTGATTTATAAATCATTTACGCATTTATTAATTTTTAATTAATAAATACTTATTATTATCAATCAATTAATAAATACTTTGTTTTGGTGATTTAATAAATATTTATTAATTTACTCATTAATAATTACTTTTTATTATATTAATATTAACTATAATTATTATTTTAATATTTATTATTATCCATCTTTATGTTATCCCCCATTGATCATTCTAATCATATAGATACATAAATAAGTAAATATAGTAATGTGGCAGACAGATCTGACACATAACAGATCTGGTCTGCCATTCTTATGTTCTTATATATTGGCTTTACATATATTTCACTCTTATGCTAATATTATGTAATTTGCCTATCTGGGAATTTCTTTTATTTAACCCTCGATAGGTTCCTCTGATTTGTATACTTAAAATATATGCCTCAATTTAATAAATTGTTGCTACATATGATCTTCTTATAGATTAATCTTCAGTTTGGTGTGTATATATATATATATATATATCATCTGATTACTTCCACTGTCTTCATATAATTCTCTTTCTTATATCATATTCAGTTCTATTATATAAATTATTAAAACCTTATTGCTTAAAGCTGTTAATTATTTTTAATGGTTGTAAGGGCAGACAGATATGACATGCGTCAGAATCTGGTCTGCCACTACATATGATATTAGGAATGACTGTCATACATATTGCAGTCTATAGTAATATTAAATTCTGCATAAAAATTATTATCAGACTTCGTATATTAAGCATAGACATTAAGTCATCACCAAGAGCAAGGATTTTTACTGCCTGTCCTAACTGTTCTTCGTTCGAATGCCTGGAACACTATCCTTTATGATGAACACGATGGCCTAAGCTGGAACGTACTATTTTAACTTCCAATATTTTCCTTAGTGCCTATGTGATTATTATATTTGCTATTCTAATTGAATCTTTATACTCAGGCTATATGGTTATTTAATCAAAAGTGGACCCCGTTTCCTTAGGTCTACAAAGTATATATAAGCAATCTGATTCTTGTCTTTTGGACAAAGCTCTACTACGATTATCCAATAAAGATCAGAATGAAGGAAAATAAAACTACTACTTCTATATCCCTTCATGGAATAGTTTCAACTCCTTATGTACCTTGCAATATCGAAGGGATTGCACCCCTTGAATATTGAAGAGACATATCTCTTACAGATCGGGTCTCTTTAAAGCATAGCGAATCGGTATTGTTATACAAATGATAATAATTAGTCTACTTGTATAAACGGTAGCATCAATCTTTATCATTGTTACCAATAAGTTGCTGTCTTATTAATAGTTATGACTAATTATTTAATTAGTCGACTTGTACCTCAAGTTAATTCTCTTTGTTGAGTATCGATACTTTGATAGTAATTAGATATATTCCGTTAACGATGGCCTAATTCTCATATATAAATTATGTTTACAAATATGTAAATTATATTTTTAATATATATAAATTATGTTTATCATATAACATTAATTTTTTTTTTTATTTGAATCTTTCAAGAATATTAGTAATAAATATTAATTAAACAATATTTAATTCAAATAATCATTTTTATGTTAATTATTGCATTAATCAATAATAATTGTTTCATTTAATATATATATACATATATAACGATCAAGGAGGGACATAAAAGTTTAATGAATAAACAATCGTCAATGAGCAAAGTAATTAAATATTATTATCAATCAAGACATTAAATATTATTATTTATCAAGTATTACTGATACGGGGATATGACAGACTACCAAGTATTACTTTTTAGTTATTATATCTTCTAATCCTAAATGCAGCTTTTCTTGCCCTTTTTATACATTTATTAGTGATTAATCGTTGCAAAGGCAGACAGATCTAACATGCCATTACTATTACTTTAAGATACAATTAATCCAATTTACCTTCCAAACAGTTGATTTAAAAGAAATATTAAATGCTACTGTTGTCAGGTTGGCATATACATTATTGCCTTAGGATGTGTATGGTTTTGTTTTATTAATCGATTTTAGTAATACAAAATTGGGGCATGACAGAGTCATTACAGTCAAATGTACTGCTTCATACAGAATGCACAGTGACTACGGTTAATATGCTCCATGACATTTTCTATTAGTAATCATATAGGCTCCAAGCAATCCATATGGTAAACTTTGCCTCCATTTTATATCATGCGTACACTTACATGGCATTTCCTAATTATTTATATAATTCTTTTCAACTTGACATGCAGTATTAGTTTTGAGATACCAAGCTACTGAGGACCTGTGCTGCTATCTGTTTATCTTCAGTCACATCTTAGTAAATGAAAGAGACATCCAATTTGTCTGTTGTAACTTCTCTTATTTGAGAATTATATTCTAATGTTTCTGATCTGCACTGTAGGTTGAAGTTGATGCAAATGTATTCTATGATGCTCGAGAAGGGAAGAGCACAACAGAGGTACACTAGACTGTCTACAATCTGGATGTTTTCATTCCCAACAAATTAGCAGAAGAGAATGAAATTTCAAAGGAAAAGTGTAATACAAGAGGAAGTTTTGAACCAAGAAAAAATAAAAGAAATGGAAAAAGAATAATCTAGGAAGTTATTGTGAATAATGGTACAGAAAAGAGGCACCAAAGCAATGAGAAGTAAAGGAGTGCCAAACCTTAGAAACAATGTAGGCATGGTAAAACAATTATCCTAGGATGGGATATCTCAGTTTAATTCTTGCATGATTTTTAAAATTTTAAATTATGTGCCCAATTTAGACATGAAAATCTTACTGCTAAACAAGTTGTCTAGGTGGTTGATGGCAGTAACAAGCAACCTGGCAAGGGGAAAGCAGCCCACACAAAGTTTGTAAGACTTGGTACAAATGGAATTTTCAGTATCGTCAAGTGCTTACCTGTAAGTGGTCGGACACATCAGGTGAGCATGGTTCTCATTTTCCATCTTCTGTTTTGGAAATCTTGAACTTTTGAGCATGGAGCAATCCCTATTCTATTAACTATGAACTATAGCACATTTTCCAGTTTCAAAATGACAATGTTTTGGTATTTATTAGATCCGTGTTCATCTGCAACATTTGGGTCATCCTATAGCCAATGATGCACTCTACTCTGTGGAGAATCCTCCTGACCGGTCTATAGAAGGAACAAGTTCTGATCGGGCTGCTAGGAGGAGGCAGACACTTGTGTCTGAATTGGGTCAATCAGAGCTGTGTTCCAGTGGTCTATCTAAGCAGTGTAATAGCCGTGAAGAAGCTGGCATTGTGTTTGATGAAGACCTTAATGAAGGAAACCCATCTACAGATTCCAAGTCAAGGGGAAATGCAGTTGATGATTTAGCAGGGACCATCAAGAGACAAAAAGTGGAAGGAAAATCAATAATGAACAAGAGACCAGCAAATTGTTCAATGGGAGATCCTTCCATTGATTTTCAGAAAGGGGATGCAAATGCTGATGAAAGGCTTAGTATGCATGGTTGTGAGAAAATGTATCTGAAGATCGATTCAATGTGTACAAATTGTCCCAATGTGGCTCCATCTGGGTAAGAAATTGATATTCTATCTCTTGCATGGATTTTTCTCAAGGCTGTTAAAAACCACTGCATAATCAACCATTATGAATACTAACTAAAATCAATGGAAGGGCATGTGAGCATTGCAGTATACACAGGGAAGCTTGGCTAGTTAGTGCAGCTGTACTATAGTCTCCTGCGTTCAACAAAGTCTTCTCCATTGGTTTCAAATTTCAATAGAGAGGATTTCCTCTTCAATATTGGTCATTTCTTTTAAATTGAAGGTGCACTTATATAAAGTATAGATTTCTTAAATAGCTTACTTGTTCCCCAAATTCCGTTCCTCCACGTAGGCTATGGTACTGGTGTCCATAGAATCGGTACAACATGGGTTACACATATCAAAGTTTGATTTCAACGAAAAGTTACATAAACCAAAAAACAAGAAAACAAATGTCATTTATTTAACTATAGATTACTTAGGTATCTCTGGCATGTAAATAGCTCACCTTTCTGCCAGTTTAAGGAGATCAATTCGTCAAGTTCAGAAGTGATATCTAAACTTAGGGTATGGGGTATTCTAATGGTGGCAGCTTTGGTAAATAGGTAGACTGTTTTAACCTTATTCAACTCCAAACTGATGATTCTTTGTTTTCCAATGGCACTTAATCTTTTCAGTCTCTCAAAACAGTGCTCCCATCTTAGCACATCAGAACAACCTTCCATGACACCAATATGAGGTACAACTAAAGACTCTTCACTCTTTCATACTTGTTACTACTTCATTATATTTGGCATACAATCGTTTACAATTGATATGCTGTTTAATGCTAACATACAATTTCAGATGGTCACTTGTATGTAAAGAGGTTGCTTTTCTGTAGCCAATTCAGGATCATTTCTTCAACTTTAGAGGTGATGTCCAAACCTAGGCTATGATGTACCCTAATGGTGGCATAAACAGTGATCAGTTGGCTGTTTGTTGAGTTCAAATTGACGACCCTGTTTTCCAACAGTACAAAGTTTTACACTCTTTAAAATGTGTTCCCATGTTGACACATCAATACAACTTCCATGACACAACTTAAGTTACAAGCAAAGACTGTGTCCAATTGTGCTTGGATCCTAGCCCCCTTAGGCATTTCAGAATTATTATGCTTATCATATATAATTTCTAATCGGTCTCCTTGGCCAAGTTTGTCCAAGTGTTGTTCTCCATCATCGCAAAGGTCCCAAAAAATTCAAGTGTGGTGGTTCTCTATTCAAATTCCGTAGAATTTGCTAAATGTTGGAGTTTTAAAGTTTCCCATCCTGGCATACTTTTCCCCCACCTGCCTCTTTTTTCCCTTGTCCTTGTCGGAGTTTTGGACTTTCTCTTACCGGCATGCCTTTCCTTAGACCCCTTTGCTCCAATGCTTTACAATGAGTTACATTTTGGAGTCGTATAGATCTACTCGTGTCATTTATGGACATTGGACAAATGATATAATTCCTCTCTTCTTGTTTTTCTTTATTTCTAGATAGTTTAGAAACTGATGGAGTACGTTTCACTAATATTTTGAATCTACTCCTAATTACTAGTTATTTTTAAAATTCCTCTATTTTCTTGTTCTGGTGGAGGTGGGCTGTCAATAATGGCTATTTAAGTTAATTGGTTGTGTGAAAGAATCTCCCAAGCCATAAAAAGGTAGAATATAATTTCATATCTTTGTTGTTTTAGAGCATCTAATGGCCATTTAAGTTAATCGTGTGAACGAATCTCACAAGCCATAGAAAAGTAAAATATTTAAATATACATTCATATTTTCTTTTAGTGTAATATTTGTTGTTTCAAAGTATCTGAACTTTAGATCGGGGCCAGTTGAGACAACATTCTCATGCACTGGTAGTTACCATTTTTCAAGAAAGTCATGCATTGTACACTGAAATGTGGTGCAGCTATGATGAACATGAGGATGGACTATTGTTGCATTGTGTTCGATATTCTGGACCAAACTGGGCCTACGAGTGTCCCTCACCTCAATGGGCTCTCATCTGATGCATTTTGATTTTTGAACACTTGCGGTCATTTTGGAAATGTTTTCTCAGTTTTTATGATGGGCCCCAATAAGTTCAGTTTACTTCCAGCCCTTGGTCTACTGTGAACTGTGAAGAATATGAGGCCACTGGTAAGCTATAGCTTTGTCAGAGAAGTATTTTTTACACGAGTAAATGTTGTAATAATATTGGGCAGTTGGTTACTTATTGGAAATCAATTACTTATTGGAAATCAATCAAGAAAGATTCAAAATTTCTGGAAAATCTATGTTGTAGATGCTAATGACCAGTCTTAATGTATGTTGCAACTGTTTTCACTAAATAAAACTCATGATGGATGCTTGATAGTTTTCTTTGAAATCAGATCAATAGAATTTGTTTGGCCTTATAAATGCAGTAGTGTGATTGATAGTTTATGGAAAGTACTGATATTACCTACAACTTTCTGCTGTATTTTGTAAAGTGGCCCATAATTTTGTATATTTTGATTTTTTTTCTATGATGTTACAAAGATAATTCAGAACAATTGAAGTCAATAAAACTCAAAAACATTTAATGGTTCCCCATGTTTGGATCATGAATGTGAATCTTCGTGAAGAGGCAGCTTTGGAATTCCAAATTGGGAATATACTGTTGTCTTTAGCAGTTGATAGTGTAAATGATAGAGGGAATAAGCTTACTTTATTCCTTGATAGAGAGCATGTTATAATCTGTCAGGCCATTATTTCAAGCCCATAATCAATTAACTCGTTCATGACCAAACTGATGTGTAAGATGAAATTTTAGATCAGAGATCTTTCTAGCTAGTGATTTTTGAATTGATAGAAGCTGACACATTACACATCATGATCAAAGGCAATATATAATATGCTTCAAAACAATTGGCATTGAAAGTTTAAGTTTGAATTTGAAGAAAATAAAATTTGTGATCTGTAAAAGACTTATACATAGATAGCCTAAACACTTCTTACATATGAGGATTGTTGCATTCGTTGCAGAAAAGTGTCATATCATCTGAATTAACGAAATCCAGATTATCAGAATTATAATATCAAGAATACTTATTATCTTCATTAAGAATACTTATTATCTTCATTTTTATTTTATTTTATTTATAAAGCCCTTCTGCAGATTGTGTCAAAGTGGTAGGTTGTACTCTGCATAATGGATAACTTTCTTGGATCATGTTTTGCTACATTTTTATTCCCTAATTTGCTTGCATTAGGAAGAATATATAATTTTATAGACATTTTTTGTTTTCCAGAGACCTAGAAACTTTATGGTTGGAGAAAAAAGTATAGGTTTGAGATCCTAGGAGAGCTCATGGGTATAACTCTCTAAACTATAAGAATTTAGATGTGTTATATGCGAAGCAATATTGATAATAAATCAGAGAAAGATCCATGGAAGAGATTATAGAACTGGAACTAAAAAGGCTTATTATGCCATTGAGGGTTGTGGTTGGATGGTAGAGACTAATGGTTGTTGCATCATCAGCACAAATTTTTGTGTAACTCCCGACTGGTTTATTAGGTGGCATCCTCATAAGGAAGATGTATAGTTGCTTTGTCCATTAGCTATTTTTAAGCCATGATGATTGTTTGTTCTATACAATGTGATGATACAGATGTAAACATAAAGTTACAAATCCATGAAGGCCAAAGAACTATAGAGCACAAGTGATCACTGAGAGGGGGGTGAATCAGTGATATTTAAAATTTTAAACAAAGAGTGCAGATATAGATAGATCAAAGCACACACACACAAGAACAAATCACTTAACACAATAGTTTATGAGGAAAACCCAAAAACCTCAGTGAGAAGAGCTACTGGAGTCTACTGCTCCAATCCATCCTCACAAATGAAACTCTGATTGCAATTTTGATTTAAGGGCACCAACCCTAGAGAACTACCAACTCCTCAATTTAGAGCACCTACTCAAGGAGTACCCACCCCTAGATTTTGAGCACCAACTCAAGGGGATTCAACCCTTGCACTGAGCACCCACTCAAAGAAATACTAATGCCTAATGTGTTAATTTGATTATATAGTAATACCTTGTTACAAATGAGTTTTGTAACTCTTCGACTCTACTTGACATACATATGCTGATCCTCGTAGTCTCACTTCTGTCTTCTAGTCTCTGCAGCTCAAAATGATCTTCTCAATAACTTTTGTACAATCACACCTCATTTTTTGCAACACACACTACTTCACTGGATGCACTGCCTGACCTATCTTTCTCTCTCTGTATTTTTCTGCAGTCACACTACATAATTGCTCACTCTTCTTTGTAGCTCACTTCAGTCTTGCAATCAGCACACACTCTGTACACCTTCACCTGATTTATTTTTCACTACAAGCTTTTTCTCACCTGCTCTGCCAGCACATGCACAACTCACTCAATCACATCTCATCAAAAGCCTATTCCATTCGGTCACTTTGTGCATATTTCATTTCCCTCCAGAAAGAGTTCAAAAATATCTTTTCGAGCTCCAAAGAAATCTTCCCATAGACAGATCGAATCATATGTACTTTGATGGCCACCAATCATAAATATATCCCCTTGACATTATTCTGCAATCAGATACATCTCTTATATTAGGTTACTATGTTTAGTAGTCCTGGATCTGATTTTCTTCCTCGAGCCCCCAAAAGAATGTTCTGCAATTGGGTCGCCATAAATGCTCTTCACCTGTGCACAAAAATTCTTTTGTCATTGTGATTTGCCTTCATTCATTCTACAAACTCCACATCATCGAAATAAGCTTCCACATCACCCGGTCTTCGTTGGTCAAACAACCCACATGGACACATTAACTATCGACATTCACAGGTAAGAAGGAAAAAAAACTGTCATTTTGGATGATTTCTGCATTTGGGAGTATTTTGCCCAGACCCATCAATCATTACAGTGAAGTAGGATCTTGTCACTATAGCTTCAACAATCTGTAGGAGGTGTTTTGACGTCATATCGAAACACCATGCCACAACGAAAAGCATGTCGGTGTTGGCAAACAGACCACAAGTCACATCGAAAAAGAAGGCGATATCGACCAGACGCTTCTTCTGTCATACCAAAAAGAACATATCGCTATATCTCCCACGGGCCTGCAAAGGGCAAAAATAGTCTTGCCAAACTGTGAGGTCTCCTGGACAAGGGACATGTCAATGAGACTTATCGAATGCCCCACCGAAAAGGGGCATATCGGTATACCTCCTAGGGACGACATGGGGCAAAAAAGCATCTTGCCGAAAAGACAAGCGGGCCCCACACAAACACATCACTGCACAGGTGGACCAAGGAATGCAAGCCAACTGGAAGTCTACGGACGAGGAGCGAAGTGGGCTCAACAAAGGTCCCACCAAGGGGGAAGCGACGTCGGTGTAACACACGATGGGGAAGTGGTCTTGTCGAAAAGGCGGGTTATGTTGAAAAATCATTTTTCCAGTCCACCACCACAAGGTCCCACACACACAGAACACTGCCAAATTGTGCTCGCCACATGGCACAACTGAGCACGAAGGAGAAGGGGGGCCCACTCGACACATCACTTCCTGAGGACACCAAACCATCATCGACACAATCCACTTGTCGCCAAGACCAGTCATAGGTCACACCGAAAAAGGACCTTATCGGTATGACGTAAAGAAGCCGATAAGAGAGAAATGAGGTCTTGGCAAAAGACCATGTCTCATCGACAAGGAACATGTCGATGAGACAAAAATGGGGTCTCACTGAAACGCAGGCAATGTCGGCCAGACAAGAAAGGGGTCTTGCCGAAAACTGTCAAACAAAAGATTTTCAAACATTTACAATCTGCAACTCACAAGGATGAAACCCGCTGGACACAACACATTGAGAGACCAGCATAGAACATTATTCCAACTCTCAATGACATGAATTCAACACATTTGCACATCATCACTTCATTCATTCTGCATTTCAATTCTTCTGCAACCTCATCTGCATCTAATTGACATCAATGACAATCAATTGCCAACAAGAACATCATGAAAGTTCAAATGGTTGATCTTCCATGCAACTTTCACCTGAGGATAGTGTTTGAAAGTACTGTGGACTATGAAAATTGAATCAGCATCAACTTAGGCCATGAGTGGCATAATCATTAGAGTTGTGTTTGAGTAATCAACCTTTTTCAGTATACAGTTAAAAAAGTTTGGAAGTCCATATATATTCAAATGTAATGATTTTATCCATTGAGTCGGTGATCTAAACATTGTTAGAAACTTTGATGCCACAACAAGTGCAACGAAAACAAATTGGAAAATGACCTTTTTCAAGATTGACTTACACGTGGCAATTATACTGTCTTTTTCTATGAAAGTTTTGGCATGAAAAATTTGCCTTATTTGAATAGTAGCAATTTTTTGGTAAAGCGAGAAAAGTATTTATATTTATAAATTGGAGAATTACATCAAACCCATTCCAAGTCTTGGGAAGACCAAGAGGAGAGGTAAAAGGCCAATGTTACATCAACTGAAAAGTTCAACTCACAGTGCCCTTGAAAAAGAGAAGACATTTCTTAAAAGATTTGACATACAACTGCAACAAAGAGCACTAGAATAAGAACATTTAATAAGATCAAAATCTGGTTGGATTTGTATTGTAGTAGCCAGCTTAAACATATAATTGTGAATTTTCATTTCTGATCAGACCAAAAATGCTTTGATGCAAGTCAACCACTATTAGTTGAGAAAATTTCCATGGAGAAGGCACAGTTGTTAGCTCCTCTTTTAGGCCTAAAGAAAGTATTGCATGTATATCGTAGGCTCCTTTTCTTTTGTGGCAGTATCGTTGTCTATTTTAGGAGGGAGCTAAATAGTGGCAGCAGCAGTGGAGCAAGCCTGATGGAGGGGTTTCTCTCTCTTCTGTGGGTAGCCTTAGTAAGGTACAATAGCTGTTTTGTTTTTTGAGGCAACATTTTGAACATTTTGTTGCATGACTTTAGGCTTAAAAGATGATCTACCTATGGCATCATTTCTTCTTTGTAGCCTCTTGAAATTATTAATAGGTACAAAAACTAGTCCTTTTGTTGTTGGATGCATTCTTGCAGCATTTTGATATAGTCGCGGTGTTTACAGTTCACTAAGAGGGCATTTTTTTTTTTCATGGTGGATAAGGAAACATTAACCATTTATGATCTTCCGCATTTACAAAATGTTATCATTTAGAGCTAAAAGACCCTTGATTAGTTGTTCTTGGAATGGATTGAAGGGCCTTTTGAGTGAGAAGGGCATTCAACGTGTTTAAAAGGGGCCTTGGTGCAGGCGATTGAGAGAGCCATGCTTGCTAATTTAGTTAGGAGTTGAGATCACTTGATGTGTTGTTGTGATGTATTGGAAATATGTGTATTTATTTTTTGGGGGCAAGGATATAAATTGTGCTCATATTAGATTTCTTAATGGTGACTGGTTAAGTTTAGGGACAGTAAACTTGTATTGACTGTGGAGTTTTAGGTAGGAAAGGAGGTAGAGATAATTTAATGTTCATCAGAATACTAAAATCAAATCGAGGAAAGGTGTTACTGGGAAGATAGGTGGTCACATGGTGGGCTTCTTGGTATTGACCTTTTGGAATTTTTATTACCTTAGTTTAGCCCACCTTTCAGGTTTTTGATTGTCTACACTGATTGGCTGACATTAGGTTCAGGATCTGTGGTCCCAAGATTTTGAATGACAAAACCTAGCATGGCCATTTAATTGTTTCTTTTTAATTTTTGCTATTCGTTTCACATATGACTTAAAGGATCTGAGAAATGTTCAAACACTTCAACGCAGCATATTCAAACCTCTCTTTTATTGCAATTTGTAACAGATTGTGGCTTTGTCTTTTTAGCATTTTAATTGTTCTAATTCACAAAGCAAGAGGATCAGGTTGAAAAGACCTTTAGTGATTGCAAACCTTGCAATTGAATTTGTGAGATCTGGTAATCCATCATTGTTGTGTGCTTCTGGCATCTCAGTAGCGGCATGTATGGATTTGATGCACATGACCATGGTGTAGGGTTTAAGCTTCTATTTTTGAGGGGTATTGTTGATGTGTTATCCATACACCAAATTATCATCTAATTCGTTCTCTACTGACTGTCTATTTTCACCTAAGAGTCTAGTTGTGTTGTTGGGTCTATTCTTGGTACCTAAAGACTGGGAATGAGATCTAAATAATTCAATTCAGTTGCTTGTGTAACGTATTTTTGAAGAATTTATCAAGCCTTGTGATATCAATAAGGGGCACATTTGAATCAATATTTCTTGGTGCAACTCTAATTTCCTGAAGATTAATGGATTTGTCATGCCTCTGAGACTGAATGAGGTACACGGTTTCATAAATATTCTACATGAGCATTAGTTACTTGAAAAGAAAAATGAAGTAGGAAAGATAAATGACTAAAGGCAAGTGAGAGATGTCATTGGCTTCCCTTATCTTGCCATTTTATCTGGATTCTCCTGGATTGGAATGATGGGATCTACAGATCTTGAACTTTGAAAATGTCCTTTATCTGTGAGCTCTAGTAGTTTGAATTCTAGATAACTTGTATGCCAAGTTCCAAATGTTGAGTACGTCCAGGCACCCGTGCCACAATGTTAACATCATTAAATTTTGACTTGATATCAAAAAACTAAACAAGATCATAATTTCATCCATAACGAAGATGTAAAGTGCATTCAATTCAGATGTTACGACAAGACATGATACTAAGGCACATCATCTCGAATTTCAAGTAATTGTGTTGCATATGGTCACGCTATTGTCTACTTGTCTTCATTTTGAATGGTAGAATATTCACCAATTTTTCTTTGAGGTTTTGGTTGTTTCTTCAAAACGAGTGATGGTGCGGGATGCAGCGGATGCGACAAGAAAGTCAAATTTTGTTTACTTCTTGATAACACAAGAGGACTTCTTTTTCAAAACATGACTAGTGGGCCGCAATTCCTGCATTCTCGCACTTCCGCGAGCATGCAATGAATTTGTTTCAATGGAATATGGTTGCGATAAACACTTCTGGGTTTTGAACAAGACAAATGGCGGAACATATAACCAAAGATCGAATTAATGGCTCCTGCACTCCTGCGCTCAGATAAAGTTAAAAAAAACCAGTGAGGATGTATGACATCAGAGGCGATGAGAAAATCATATCTTGTTTAGTCTGACGACTTTAAAAGCCAACATGGCATGAGATTCAAAATCCTAAGTGGGTTCCACTTGCCAGAGTCTCGCTGTCTGGCACTTGTGCACTGGAAAAGTTCTGAAATTTCAGTACAAAGTGCCAATTATTTTAAAACCTGCACTCGTGGACCAAAATTTCCTTCCAAAGCAAGCATGCATGACATTTATTTTGACTATAATTAGAAGGGAACATGAATTTTACAATAAAGGATTAAAAGATCAAAGCTTAAAATGGAATAGAATTCCAAATATATTGTCTTATAGATTGAAATACATAGGGAATCGATGAAAGCAGAAACGATCAAAACTAGATTCTTAAATCATCTCAGAAAAGTCAGAGTCACTCGAGAAAACCAGGAACATATAAAAATAAGTCCCATAGGGGATGCGAACAGTAGCCATGAAACATCCATGGAATGCTTAGGTTTCCAAGTTTGAAATTTTGCTGTGTTAGGTCACAATAATTGTTGACTCTTTGGATGAAATCGCTGGTATGTATATCCAAAAATCTCAATATTATAGAAAAAGACAGGTTTGAAAAGGAACCTTCCAGGAAAGAGTAGTGGGGGCATGCTACCTTTTGTAAAGGAGTGTAGAGCCGAACAAATATAGCGAGGTCGGACTACCACCTTTTTGAAGTTGGATCCCGACAAAATATTTGTCTATTTTCAAAAGATTCTTTTAATATGCTCAAGTATTTGTTGAGCATTGCTTCATTGCAAATCTCACACATTCGTAGTTTTGGTAGAGTTACTTCCGTTAACTCCTTTGAAGTCTTCCAATATTGCTAATTAGCCGTTCATGGCCTTTTATAGAGTTATTACTAAGTTATCACTTTTAAGGAAAAGTTCAATATAGTTTATTATTGTTGTTTTTCATTGAAAGGACTTTTTAAGATATTATTTGGGTTTGGGAACTACTATTGCTTTTAGAACTATTAATGACCTGGGGAAGACTTACTTCTTAACATTCCAAGATCAAAGTTAATTTTTTTAATGTAATAAATTATTCTTTTATAAAAGTTTGTTCAAATTTGTTTAAATCAAACAGTTGACCATTCCATCTATCTTTTAGGTCTCCACTTTACATTCACATAATGAGCATAGATCATAGATTTCTCTATATAAGTTAACTCTGAAAGTAGTCATTACCTTATATCCTCTTGAGCACTCAAGGTGCACATGCTCTTATAGATTATGTTCTTTAATTATTCACATCATAATTTATTATTATTACGCATTTTTTTGTTGTCATAAAAGGGGTAAAAATTTATTAAACTCAAAGAGAATTATAAAGCAAGAAAGGCCAATAGCCTAACAAAAACAAAGAATCACACATTCCAATTAGCCATAATTAATTGCTCCAACATGTCAAATAAATCCATAGGCAAATGTTCCCTATCTAAAATATGCCAACCGTGCATTCAGTTAGAAGCTCATTTGCCAAACAGTATGCAAATCTATTCCATTGTCGAGTAATATGAGAAAAAGGTAAGACTCAAAAGACTTGCTCAATCTTAAATTTTGGCGAACCACCATAGCTAAGTGCCAATTCATGCCATTCAACCATTGAGCATTCAACAGTTTCGCCACCATTTGTGAATTAGATTCACAAATAATCTGTTTCCAAACAAAAACACCACCTCTCCATAGCATACAAAATTGTGAGATCCTCCATGTAGTTATTTGTATGAAACCCTTTATAAATGGAAAAGAAAAATTGAGCAACACCATAACTATCATGACCAATGCCACCAATACCAGCATGGCTAGGATTCCCCCTAGAATACCCATCAATATTTATCTTCAAAATTCCTTGAGGAAGCTAATGATCCACCCATTCAACCTTTTTAATAGATTGTTTGCATCTATTCCTCTTAACCTGCTTATAGCCTACACGAAGAAAAGTACCAACTCCTTGACCAAAGAAGTTAAACCTTCTAAAAATATCATCACCAGGATTCATCACACGAGAGAGACCACACTGTCGAGACAGTTTATTGAAGAGTGTGTACAATTTTTCGCCCCAATTGTTGAGCAACCAATTTCACATTCTGAAATATCCAGTGATTATGTTCTAGCCAAATATACCAAACAATGAAAGTAGGTCCACGAGCCTAGGCTATATGAATAAAAGGAGTCTTAATTGGAGGCTTAGCCAGCCAATCCCAAAATTGAGCCAATGAAGAGGTATGCCAACAGGCTCGATTCCAAACTCCCCACCATAGATGCTAAATCTCTCTAGAGAAAGGGCACTAAAAGAAAGGATGAGGAACATAGTCTTCATTATTGCAACAAATGTTGCAAATAGAAGGTCCCTCAAAGCCATGTTTGCATAAATTATCCCAAGTAAGACATCTATTTTGAACCAACCACATGAAAAAATTGCATTTGGGCCATGAAAATTTGTTCCACTTGTTTCCAACTTCTTAGCTTTGGATTAAGCATAATTTATTTGAATGCACTTCCACATGAAAAAGAAAAATGGAACTAAATAACATATACCATAGAGGCATTAATTATGGGTGTCCTAGTTGTGTTATGGATTCTTATGTGGCCATGGTTGGTTCAAGGTGTTGGTGTTGGAAATAAGCCACACTCGGACCGACGATGGATTGGTCCAAGAGGGGCCAGTAGCTCAGTGGTAGAGCACTCCAACAACGTATGGAAGGTCCTAGGTTCGAGTCCTAGCTAGTCCATGTCTCAACATGGTATTAGAGCCAGGTCCAGGCTAGGAGCCCCAAACACACGAGAGGTGTGGCTTAAGGGGGGGTGTTGGTGTTGGAAATAAGCCACACTCGGATCGACGATGGACTGGTCCAAGAGGGGCTAGTAGCTCAATGGTAGAGCACTCCAACAGTGTATGGAAGGTCCTAGGTTGAAGTCCTAGCTGGTCCATGTCTCAACACAAGGGCTCCCTATGTTTTTGCTTGCTTTCTCTATGTGTGAAGGCTTAACCCCTTTCTTGTCCATGTTCTCCTCCTATCAAGGTTTGTGAGTAGGATGTGATTAACAATTAAAGTTTTTACACTCATCAAGTTTGATTTGTAGATTTTGCAACTTTTGGTCATCTCTCTCGAACTTGCATAAGTGGGTTTTGGGGTCTTGGAGGTCTCTATTGGTGATGCAATTGAGCCTTTTCCTTGTGCTAGGGGTTTCTTTATGACAAGCTTTCATACTTTAGGGGACATGGAGGTGGTGTTGAATGGTAGGTTTTCGATGTAGGGTGAGTTCTCCATCTCATAAATCGTGGTTTCCTTCGACATTAAATCTCTCAATATTATGCTAGTTTGGGTGAGGTTGTCTTAACTTGTTTAGTTATGGGAAGATGTATGCTTTGAGGATATACACAAGCTATTGGTCATGTTTTGAAGGTGGATTCATCAATGTGTACTTGATAATTTTACCTTTGCCCATATCTTGGTGAATATCAACATCTTTGAGGTTCTTCATGGGGAGCTCATCTTGATGGTTGAGGACATGAAGTGGATTCAATAACTTTATTACAAAAGCCTATTGTTTTAATGCAGTCAGTGCTTTTCTATTGGACATCTTACTTTTGAGCGCCTAGATTCTTGTTGCAAGGTTGCAAACTCATTTACTTGGTGATAGAATACCCTTTTCATTTGTTTGACTATGAGCACTTCTATTCTCGCCTTCCTAGTTGATTAGGATCCTTGTCTTGCATCCATATTGGTGGGTCGTGATGTAATTTAAGAGGCTCCTCTTAAGGCGGGTTCCCCTTGGGTTATTGTGTCTTCGGTAATTTTTTTGACCTTGGTAAGAACGTTAGATCCAATTTAAGCATCTTCTATGTTTGGCCCCATTACCTATTCAGTCGATTATGGGGTATTCTTGCTCTTGCATAGTTAGTGGATTTTGTGTTGCACACGACATCTTTGGGTAAGCTTTCTTCTTCATCACATGAGGTGACTTTGGATGAGGGGGTAGTGGAGGATTACCTCCATTCTCCATATTCAGAGGAATTAGAAGGTGTGTCTTGGACAATTATTCAAAGAATGAAGAGAGATCTTCCTAAATCTATTATAAAATCTTATCATCAAGTTAATGGTGTGAGGATTGTAAGGAAGGGGTCACACATTGTGTAAGTTAGATAGGGTTGTTTCAAATGGTAGTGTAACTACAAACGTATTGTTTTTGGCTATTTTAGTATTTGTTGATTTTCTCTTATAAAAGGTTCTAGTCCCTTTCAAGACTTGTTCTTGTTGTTTGGTTGGTTGTGTTGAACACTATTGAATGATGAGAGGGGGTGGGTGAGATGGTGAATCAACATATACAAAAACTTAATTAGAATTAACCTTTCTACTTAACATTCACTCCATTTACCATATGCATGAAAGTAAATAATTAAAACCACAAAAGAAATCACACATGAACACCAAGATTTTTACGTGGAAAACCCAAAGTGGGAAAAACCATAGTGATAACTATGTCACTATATGAATAGTTGAGTTACAATGTGTACAACATTGTAAATTGTACATTCTTAATTAAGTTGTCCAAATCCACTCTTAGTAGCACTCATCTTAGTGTGTCCCATTGAAAATTTTCATTATAGGACTTCTTTAGGCATTTAATTAAACCTAAGTCCTCTCTCATCAATCCACATATCATAAAATTGGTCCCTTCATCTTAGGTGTGCTCCTTTTTATTATTTAATCCTAATTTTACCCTAATTTTAATCTTCAAAGCATATCTCGCATCCCTAAAAATTCATAAAAAAGTTGATACGACTAGGGTGAATCTCTACTACACGATCTCAAATTTTTTTCCTTGAATTTCAGGAGGATAATTTGGCAGTCTTTTCTAATTCAAATCCCACTTTGTGTCAAATTATATCAATTCTAAGTTGGCTTTTCATCAAATTCAAACCTAGGGTTTCACATTTAAGGCAAAATATTTCCTCATTTGGAGATCCTAATTGGCAATTCAAGAGGAGATCCTTGTGGAGTGAAAATTCTTGTTTAGGTGAAGTCTTAGATCAACAAATTCATTCATCATCAATTCTTCATCAACCATGGAAGCTTCAAGAGACATTGGAGGATAATAAGGGAATTATCCACTATTGACTTGCTTGTACCTCTTCATAAGGATTTGGTAAGATTTCATGTTCTTATGCCTCTATATTGAGCTTTAGATCTACATCACATTAGTTATCAAATTTACATTATTGCTTTAGAGTTGCATCCTAATTGTGGTTTAAAGCGTTTTCATTACAATCATTTAGAATTTGTTCTACCACATTTTGGAGAACTCTAGTTTGCATTTATTCATAGCAATCTTACATACACATAAGATTGAAGAGCACACACACTTTTTCAGTTATAATATCGGCTATTTATGGAGGTGGAAATCACCAAACAAGGAGGTAGACTAGGGCAAACCCCTATATAGCCACAACCCTACCATTTTCTATTTGCAAGTGCAGTTGCAGGTATCCAACAGAGTGGGAAGATTTCAAGAGATCTTAGGAAGCAGGTACAGGTTCTTTGCTAGAATTCTAGCTTGGTTCTCAAGGACCAAGGCACTCAACACCCTGAGCCAATTTAGCTCCGGATTTCAGATTTGTTGCTCAAACTGCATCATGATTCAAGCCCCCAGTTCATAGCTTAGCAAATCACACCTTGGTCTTGTCAATTCTGCTCCATATTTTACCAATAGGTGCATAGTCAGATCCTTTCATCTCTGTACCCACTATCTTAGTTTTTTTAATCTCAAACTGCATCATGATTCAAGCCCCTAGTTCATAGCTTAGTAAATCACACCTTGGTCTTGTCAATTTTGCTCCATATTTTACCAATAGGTGCATAGTGTGATTTGCTAAGCTATGAACTAGGGGCTTGAATCATGATGCAGTTTGAGATTAAAAAAACTAAGATAGTGGGTAATGAGGAAGAAGAAGAGGAAGAAGAGAGAGATGGAAGAACAAGAAAGAGAGTTGGATGAGCTTGAAGCACTTATTGCTTGGAGATTGCCTAAGGGAGTCGATAAGTATGATGGAAAGTTATCTTTGAAATGTTTCTCTTGTAATAAGATAGGACATTTTTCTTATAGGTGTCCTGAAATAATGTCTAGGTATGATAAACATGATAGATCCGATAATCATGATAGATATGAGAAGCACGATAAGTATGATAAGCCCTATAATCCTAACCAGAAGTACAAATATCAAAAGAGATGGTATTATGCGACTGATGAAGGTGCGACAAATAAAGAGTCTGAGAATGAGAATTCAGAAGATAAATTTTTATTTATTGCTATCAAGGAAGATGATATGGTACCAGTGAGTTCTACAAGCTACATTGTTGAGGAGAAAACTTTGGTTGCTAAGATTGAAGAGAAGGATGAATGGGTAATTGACAACGATTGTTCGACAAGTGACAAAAGAAAATTTGTGAATATGGAGAAGTATGATGGTAGTATAGTGAGATTCGGAGATGATAAAACTTGTGTGATTTGTGGTAGAGGTTCTATTTCTTTTGATGGTAAGCATAATACTGATGATGTCTTATAAGTTGAAGATTTGAAGCATAATCTTTTGAGTGTTGGATAGATGGTTGACAAGGGATATGATTTGCAATTCGAGAAGGGTAAATGGAACATTCTAAATGCCTCTGGTATATAGAGATTGCATCAGGAACTAAGACTAAAGGTAATATCTTTCACTTGAATGCCGATGAAAAAAGTTGTTTGATTGCTTAGATAGATGAAAGTTTGTTGTGGCATAGAAGGATGTGTCATTTTAATTTCGACTGCATGATAAGGATAAGTTCTACTCAAGCTGTTAGAGATATACCTAAAAGTGTAAAACCTTCTAATCCGGTATGTAAAGAATGTCAGATGGGAAAGCAAACAAGAATTTTATTCATAGTAAGTTGTATACATCTAATGATTTATTGGATCTTATACATACTGATTTGTGTGGTCCTACAAGAGTGAGAAGCATGCAAGGAGACATATATTTCATGTTGTTGATTGATGACTACTCTAGAATGATGTGAGTTACTTTTCTAAGGGAGAAATCATAAGCATTGGAGAAATTCAAGATATTCAAAGCTAAGGTGAAGATTGAGATAAGATTGAAGTTGGAATGTTTAAGATCAGATAGAGGAAGAGAATTCACATCCAGTGAGTTTGATTCATTTTGTACAAGGAATGGAATTAGAAGACAATTATCTGCTCCTAGAACCCCTCATCAGAAGGAGTTGTTGAAAGGAAGAACATAACTATTTTGGATGCTGCTAGGACTATGTTGATTGAAGGAAATGTTGCACAAACCTTTTGGAGAGAAGCTGTTAGCATTGCTATTTACACATTCAATTGGGTGCATATAAAAGTTGATTCTGGTAAGACTCCTTATGAGCTATGTTTGGTCATGCTCTACAATTAGATATTTCATAATTTTTGGAAGCAAATGTTATATCAAAGAGATGAGGATATAGGAAATTTTGGTGCAAGATGTGATGAATGAATCTTCTTGGGTTATTCTGCTAAGAGCAAAGCCTACCGGTGTTACAATAAGAGATTGACGAAGATAGAGGAAAGTGCAAATGTGAAGGTTGATAAATGTCATGGAAAACAGATCAGAGCATGTGGATATGAGTTTGATGATCAAGATGTTGGTTCAAAGGATGTGCAAATTGAGATCCTTAAGTAGAATGCTCCAGTAGAGAGAGTTAATTCAGATATTGGTGCTGTTGGTGAAGAAGTCCAAGAATCTGAGAATTAGCACAATCAAAAGACTTTGAGGTATGTGAAACTGAATCATTCATAAAATCAAATTATTGGTGATAAAAATAAAGGTATCATGACCAGGAGAAGGATTGCAATTCAAGAGATTGTTCCTACTTATCAAGTTGCCATTAGTTTTATGTTCAAAGTTATTCTATATACTCTAGTCGGTTATCTCTACCGAAATATTCAGTTGGTATGCATAGTCTAGTCGGTTACAGAAGAAAGTAGTCTCAGAGCGTAGTATACACCGAGCTGTCTACCGAGTATCATTCCATGTCTACTGAGCAGCAAAGATGACACACCGAGTTGATATACACCGAGTGAAACGTGTTACCATATTCATTGAACCTGGACATACATATGGAAACGTGTTACAAGATTGAGGCACATAGAACCATTATCACATTGGAAATTGCACTTAAAGATTGTGTATGATTTTGAGGTCATCTAACCAATGAAATATTTTGCATGGTTATTCATTCGATAAAACATGTTTGTAAGATCGAAGCAATGAATGGATCATTGACATAAGAGATCTATTTATACAACATGAATTAATATTAGAAAGATACATGTAGCATGACAGAAAGGAAGATATAGAAATATATGAAGCAAGACATATGAAAGCACTAAGTGTTATGACTGTTACAAAGACACAGAGGTCACCGAGAAGGATTTCAGAGAACAATCAAAGGACAAAGTAAACAAAAGGGTTTACCGAGTTACTATATGGGTTACTGAGGTATGCTATAAGCAAGGTAATCTTATTCTGAGCACATAGAATCTGCAATAACATTCCAGATGTAAAGTTGCAGATATTTGTAATGAGTTTATTGTAATATTTTGAAGTTGTGAGAGAAACCTTTAACACGGTAAAAGACTCTAATCAAGTCTATAAATTGTAAAGCCTCTAACCAGGTGCAACATTTAGATTAAGTGTTGTAAAATCCTTTAGCAAGCTAGATCTAACAGATCTTGATACTCCTAACAGGGTAAGCTATCAGAAATAGCTAAACATGTAGCTCTAACCGAGCAACCTTTATTATTGTAGTAGTGAAGTTGTGGTGCCATCTCCACCGTAGTTTTTCTCTAACCAAGAGTTTATGCGTAACCAAAATATATGTGTTATGGAGTGAATCATATATGATTGTTATCTATTTGTTTTAGCTTTATATTATGTTACTGCACTATTCGGTTTATGCATAACAGTAAAGTTATTGTTGAAGAAAAGTTTTGGAGTACTGATTCACCCCTCCCCTCTCAGTACATTAGCTTTCCATATTGGGCCTAACAATTGGTATCAAAGCTTCAATCTTGGAAAAGGGTTTAATTGTCTAAAGAGAAAGATCTTATCAATGGAAGGCTATAAACAATCTCGGAGGATTGTGTATCTGCAAGAAGAGATGGATCATGCTAATCAAGTGATTGCAGACATGCAAAGACAAATGCAAAAATCTCTGAAAGTGAGAAGAAGATTATTTGATGATTTGCAGGACTCTCAAGAGTTAGTGGAACAAATTGAGACATCATCTGAGAACAGTATATTTGAAGAGACTGAAGAAATGATTGGAGTATTGAAAGAAAAGAACAAAGCACTGGCTGATCAACTAAAAGCAATGAAAAGAGAACATGAACATTTCAGCACACAGATGACTGAAAATCTTGATGCATTGAGGACAACCAAGGATAAAGTAAGAGATCTATAAAGAGAGAAACAATATCTTGAAGTCTTAGTATCTGATAAGAATGATGAAATCACAAGGATGACTGGAATTCAACAAAACCTGTCAGATCAACTAGGTTATGCACACCATGAAGCAAATCTGAAAAATGGTGAGAATCAAGCATTGAAACTTGAAGTATCAAGGTTCACCAATGAACTTGAAATAGAGAAGAAATCCAAAGAAACATTGAAGAAGAGTTATGAAGCATCAAAGATGTTGGATGAGAAACTGAATACAAGACGACCCAACAAAGATGCAGGACTCAGTTACAAAGGAAAAGACTCTACCGAGAAGGGAATTCATACTACCAAGAGAGGAGAATCATCAAAGCAAGCTGGAATCAAAAGAAAGAAGCCTATTTGCAACTACTGTGGAAATCAAGGTCACACTACCAACATGTGCCAAATTAGAAAAGGTAAGCAACCAAATGTCACTAAGTCCAATGGTTATTGTTACAATTGTAATAAATATGGTCACACATCTAATCAATGTAGGACAAAGTCTGTTAACAATTATTAGAAGGCAAAATTCAAAGGGTTTTGTAAAAACTACAATAGATATGGACATAGTACCGAGAAGTGTTGGTTTAAGAAAAAGAACTATATGTGGTCTGCACACCGAGCAAATGCTAGAGGTTACCCAACTCACACAGATCCTTACCGACAGTATTCTGCAGTACCATGGGATTACAATACAAGGATATGGTGTGAATGTTGTGGAAGATATGGACATATAAGTGCCAACTGCTTTATAAGGTTTGGGATGAACAACCGAAGATCATGGAGAAATCCTGGTATGACATGTTTTCATTGTCACAAAGTTGGACACTTGGCTAGAGATTGCAGAGATCAACCTAGAAAAGACACTGAAGAAATAAAAGACAAATTAAAGATGATTTGGAAAAAGAAGGAAATTGTGTCAAATGAAGAAAGCACCTTACCTACAGAGTTAGGTGCACCTATTCCAAATTAATCGATAAAGGTATGAAGGGACTGCATTCTCTCAAGGTTAAATCTTAACAATTTTTATTTTATTACGTACTTAAGTCAAAATCTGCATAGTTAAAGATGTATTAGTAAGTATTGAAATTCTATCAAAGTCTTTTGGAGCACTTTACATGAAGCCTGTCAAGTCGGTAAATGAAGGAAGTTTGGTTACGTGGTTAAAGCGGAAAAAGGAAAGAAGGTTTAGTGGAACCAAGTGCATTTAATATTTTTGACCTAACTTGCACGGAGCCCGATAAGGCATATTGTGTACTTAAAAGCATTTTTGCGGTCATTTTTACTTACCAAGTTTTTGAGAGAGTAGAGTAAAGAGAATCTAAGGTGATCAAACCTCCTACAAAGAAAATTCAAGGTATTTACATCAATCTCAATGCATTGTTAAGTTGGTTTACCAATCTTACCAAGTTGCTATTATCTGCTAAGTATAAAGTGTCTGCCGTTTGAAAATCCTGAAACCCTAAGGATCTTTTGTTAGTTTTTATCTGAAATCTACAAATGGCACCTAAGATCCAAGATCCCATCATTGTTAAGAATGTTGAAAAGCCCTCACTAAAATACTCTTTGACTCCCAAAGTTGCATCTGAACCGGATGACAAAACCATATTCTCACTCATCCCGGATAGAGTGTTATTAGTCGAGGATGTGAGATTCTTCACCAAATGTCATGTTAAAGAACTCGGTCATGTTGAAATCAAAGACACGTATGATGAGCTGTGCACGTATGGTAAATTGAATAGCAAGTATGAACACATTAAGATCAAGGGATTAACTGAAGCCCTAACCTATCCCCATGTTTTCAAACCCCAGTGGGTCAAGTTTGTTCTGAGCAGAGTTCACGATGACTTCATGTGGCTAGAAGAGCAACCATTTAAGATTACCAAGGAAATCATTCATCTGATTACCGGTTACCCTATTTATGATCATGCCCGAGATCAAAAGATGATATCACAGAAGGAATTGACCAGTTTAACCGGAGTGGAATCAGATTGCAGAGGATTGAAATTGAACAATGTCACTAATGAAGAACTAAAATTTGCCATTAGAGTAATAGGTTACTGTTTCTTCCAATCGGCAAGGGAAAATAGTGTACCCTGTGCAGCAATAGACCTAGCATACAAAATTGTGAAAAAGGGAATGAAAATTGATCTTTGTGAGGTGTTGCTGAAAACCTTGTTTGAGAATCTGAACACCATCAGGAAGCCGAAGAAGAACAACTTGGCTAATACACTAAAGTTTGGATCACTACTTGTATGCATGTTTTTCTATTTTGAAAAATTCTTTCCATCAGTCGGTAAAGTTATTTGGGAACTACACCGACCAATCACCCATCAGATCAATGTCTTCATTAAGAAGTTAGGAGATAATTTTAATGATATTATGGATGATTACTTCAGTAAGTTTCAAGAGAAGATGCATAACAGGTACCGGATTCCACCCCAGCTAGTGGAGAAATACAAAGATGCCATATGTTTCGAAGTAGACACTGATTACTATTACGTGAATGCTGTGGAACCAAGAACTCAATCTTTGTCACCTATGGGATACGAGATTGATTTTGACATCACACAACAACAAATTGATGCATTTCTTACATTACTGAGGCATGCTACCGAGCTGAGGTATGGAACCTATGAAAAAGTAAAGGAAAAAGTAAAGATGAGCATTGTAGTACCCAAAGCTACAAAAAAGGCAACAAAGATGATAAAGGCATTATCAGAGAAATTTGGAGAAGACTCTTCCTCCACACCTGTCAAAGGCACTATAGCCATTACCGAAGAGGAATCTGAAGCCCAAGAGGCAGCTATAACACTAAGCACTGAATTGCCTAAGGGAAAAGTGTTGAAAAGAAAGAAACTAGACACATCAAAGGCCTCACCGACTCCTCTAGCAAAGCGACCTAACACTAGAGCATCTACAACTTCACTGAGTAAGAAAACAAAGAGTGTTACTGTTCCCAAGGTAACAAAGACCTACAAGAAATCTACTCGGAGACTCATTTTGGCAAAAGAGTCTAGTGACATCGAATCTGAGGATGCAAGCAAATTTCAGATTGTCAAGAGCAAGAAGGTAAATATACATAGTGTTGAAAATTTCTATGCTAATCTGAAAGAATATGGTGGATTTGGATCATTCAAATATGTTAAGTATGAAACCAGAAATAATGATGAAAAGAGACAAATTGAAGAAGCTGCCATCTGCACACTTCTAAAATTCCAGTTGGCTCCATTGGAACTATCTAGTCACTTCCAAATGAATTATATTTACATATTGACAATAGGTGGAAGTATGCAATGGACTCGGAGAAACAAATCAGAGAAAGAAGTCTGGTACATCTATTTCCTGACATGTCAGTAGCTGAAATAAAAGAACATCTGACTACCTACAACACAAAGTTTCTCGTCCAACAAAGAGCCTTAAAATTGATGAATGGGCTGTATATTGAAGTTGAAAATGAGACAAAAGCAAAGTGGAAAGAAATATTTAAAATCAAGGATGCCGGTGAGCAAGCTATAGTTGAAATTGTTGATGTCATCGAGCAAGATCCTGATGTTGCGGAGCAAGACCTTGCTGACACCATTCAAATAGATGAAGATATCATGGATATAGAGGCACTGGAACAGGAAATGATAGAAGGCAATGCATATGCAAAAATTGTATCTAGTGAATCAGTCTTGGAACAAGTTCAGCCTTATCCACCAGTTAATCAACCAGTCTCAACCGAAACCCCTCAGGATATGGATCAAGGCACCGAAGGTCACAAGTCTATAGCAAGAGAAGGTACTACTCAAGAACAAATGTCTCAGGCACCTTCTAGCACTGTAAATGTTGCAACTGAGACACCGAGTACCGAGACACCAAAGGACGCTATAGAGGCTAAAGAAACCAACCAAAGTGTTGCCTCTACAGAGCAACCCACTGAGTGTCATCAAGCCTCACAAGCCATTGTCTTAGTTCCATCAGTGAAAGGTAAAGAAAAGAAGATGAAAAAGCATAGTTTTAAAGCTGATTTGTCAAAACCAATAGTGTTGCCCAATGTAGACATATCAAAATTAAAGGGGCAAGCACTCATTGTTTTTGGTGAACTATGCAAAGCAAAGGCCGAACAAGAGAAACAAATGGCGATTCAAAAGAAAAATAAAGTACTTCAGAAGGTGAAAGCACTCTTAATAGATATGCTACCTGAAGCTACAGTGTCAACAGATGCAGCCATCCACATTCAACTAGATGAACTCCTAACAAAGATAGAGACATCTAGAGTAGATGCATCAGAATATTTGAGCAAGCTAAAAGACAAGGAGCTCACTGCAAAAATGATAGAAGAGGTACAGAAAGCTATAGCTATTGGCAAAGTTAAACTTGTCAGATTTATTGCTGAGTTGTCCCCTCAACTCAAGCACATTCTTTATTTATTTCAGAAACTCGATATATTTTCTTTATTCATTAAAGACATCAAGAATAAAATAGAAACAATTGAGAAAGAGATCATCGATCTCTCAAATAAGTTGACCACATAGCCATATTCAGTTCAGAATTTCTATACAAAGCTACAACAGCTCATGGCTCAACAATTGGACCTAAGAAATGAAGAACACAAGATCAGGATGGACATGATGACCCTTCAGACATTATTCCTTCCTCATCTTTCATCCATCCAAGAATAGATCAACCGAGCCACATCCCTATCTACTACAAAAGAGGGAAGCACTTTAGATGGCCTAATATCATTATTGGCTGATATTCAAGCGCATAATTCTTTAATGGATAGTGTAAAGGATGCCCTCTCTGTCGCTCTCACCGAAGCATGAACCAAGTACAAATCCATTTTGACCAGTTGCCTCCACCAAATGGTAATTAAGTTTTGATGTTTGTCAAAAAGGGGGAGTGATATAGTATTCAAAGCATCAACGTATAATATCAAACAAAAGGAGTATAGTATACAGGGGGAGTATACCAAGCAGAGAGAGAAGTGAACCGAGCAGTGAATAGAACAACAAGCAAAGAACAAGTGCAACACACAAAACATTGATCACTGAGCATGCAAAATCAGAAGTTTTGTACAATATATCGATAAGGGGAGTATATTTGGATTTACTATTTCATTGACTATTGTATATACTGTCACTATAGTCAAATTTTGCAAGTATATAGATTATTGAGTTATAACTTTGAAAGTAGTTTTTTGTCAAACATCTCAACTAATGTCAAAAGGGGAGATTGTTACTACTCATCAAGTTGCCATTAGTTTTATGTTCAAAGTTATTCTATATACCCTAGTCGGTTATCTCTACTGAAATATTTAGTCGGTATGCACAGTCTAGTCGGTTACAGAAGAAAGTAGTCTCAGAGCGTAGTATACACCGAGCTGTCTACCAAGTATCATTCTATGTCTACCGAGCAGCAAAGATGACACACCGAGTTGATATACACCGAGTGAAACGTGTTACCAGATTCATTGAACCTGGACATACATATGAAAACGTGTTACAAGATCAAGGCACATAGAACCATTATCACATTGGAAATTGCACTTAAAGATTGTGTATGATTTTGAGGTCATCTAACCAATGAAATACTTTGCATGGTTATTCATTTGATAAAACATGTTTGTAAGATCGAAGCAATGAATGGATCACTGACATAAGAGATCTATTTATACAACATGGGTTAAGATAAAAAAGATACATGTAGCATGACAGAAAGGAAGATATATAAATATATGAAGCAAGACATGTGAAAGCACTAAGTGTTATGATTGTTACAGAGACACAGAGGTCACCGAGAAGGATTTCAGAGAACAGTCAAAGAACAGAGTAAACAGAAGGGTTTACCGAGTTACTATATGGGTTATTGAGGTATGCTATAAGCAAGGTAATCTTATTCTGAGCACATAGAATCTACTATAACATTCTAGATGTAAAGTTGTAGATATTTGTAATGAGTTTATTGTAATATTTTGAAGTTGTGAGAGAAACCTTTAACAGGGTAAAAGACTTTAATCAAGTCTATAAATTGTAAAGCCTCTAACCAGGTGCAACATTTAGATTAAGTGTTGTAAAATCCTTTAGGAAGCTAGATCTAACAGATCTTGATACTCCTAACAGGGTAAGCTATCAGAAATAGCTAAACATGTAGCTCTAACCGAGCAACCTTTATTATTGCAGTAGTGAAGTTGTGGGTGCCATCACCACTGCAGTTTTTCTCTCTAACCAAGAGTTTATGCGTAACCAAAATATATGTGTTATGGAGTGAATCATGTATGATTGTTATCTATTTGTTTTAGCTTTATATTATGTTACTGCAATATTCAGTTTATGCATAATAGTAAAGTTATTATTGAAGAAAATTTTTGGAGTACCGATTTACCCCTCCCCTCTCAGTACATTAGCTTTCCATATTGGGCCTAACAGAGATATGTTTGATTTCAAAGATTGAACCTAAAGATGTTGTTGAAGCATGTATATATGAGAATTGGATAAAAGCTATGGAAGAAGAGTTGAATTAGATTTAGAAGAATAAAACATGGGAGCTTTTTCCGATACCTAAAGACAAAAATGTGATTGGCACTAAATGGGTGTTCCAAAATAAATTGATTAAAGTCGGTGAACTGGTTAGAAACAAAGCAATATTGGTATGTAAGGGATATTATCAGATGGAAGGAATTGATTATGAGGAGACTTTTTCTCCGGTAGCTAGAATCGAAGTTGTTAGATTAATGCTTGCATATGCTGGTTACAAGAATTTCAAGGTATATCAGATGGATGTTAAGTCAGCCTTTCTAAATGGTGATTTGGAAGAGGAAGTCTTCATTGAGCAACCAGATGGGTTTTCATTATCAGAGGAAGGAGACATGGTATGCAAACTGAAGAAAGCATTGTATGGACTTAAGCAAGCCCCTAGAGCCTGGTATTCTAGATTGGACATGTATTTGATGAAGTTGGGATTATGTAAAGGTACTGCTAATAGTAACTTATACTTTAAGGTTGATAATGATAACATTTTGATTGTTGAAGTTTTTGTTGATGACATTATTTTTGGAGGAGATGATGATTTGAGTATGAAGTTTGTTGATGACATGCAAAAAGAGTTTGAGATGTCTATGATAGATGAGATGAAGTTCTTCTGAGGACTACAAATTACACAAATTGATAAAGGCACTTTCATTTCTCAATCTAAGTATGTGAAGGAATTGTTGAAGAAGTTCGGGTTAGATGATTCCAAGCCCGTTGGAACTCCTATAGTGACTGGATGTAAGTTGTCTAAGAATGATGAATCAAAAAAAGTTAATCATGCCTTGTATAGATCTATGGTTGGTGGACTATTATACTTGACTCAGATTAGGCCAGATATTATGCATGTTGTTTGTCTTTGTGCAAGATTTCAAGTTGATCCTAAGGAGAGTCATGTTATAGTTATGAAGAGGATTTTCAAATACTTGAAGAGGATAGTTGACTATGGTTTATGGTATTTGAAGAATGATGATTTCATGTTATGTGCTTATACTGATGCTGATTGGGCAGGTGATGTTGATGACTAGAAGAGCACAACTGATTGAGCTTTCTTTTTGGGAAAGAAGTTGGTTTCATGGTCCAGTAAGAAACAAGATGCTATATCTCTATCTATTGTAGAAGTTGAATACATTGCTGCTGCTAGCAACTGTACTCAGGTAGTTTGGATGAAGTTGATGTTGAAGGATATTAGAGTTGTATATGATGAGCCTACTGTTATATATTGTGATAATTCAAGTGCTATCAATATTTCCAAGAATCTGGTACTGCATTTTAAAACAAAACATATATCAATTAAGTATCACTTCTTGAGGGAGAAAGTCAATGATGAAGAAGTCAAATTGGAGTATGTATCTACAAAGGATCAGATTGCAGATATCTTTACTAAGCCTTTGCCTGTAGATACATTTGTATATTTGAGAGACAAATTAGGGTTTTCTGTCCCTCCTGATGAGAACTAGATGCATTGAGATGCATCAATCTGGTGGACTTTAGAGTCTTATCTTCTTATCTAGATTGATGAGTTGGCGCTGCTACTTAGTCGGAGTAGTTAGTGTATGGTTCAGATGTTCAGATTTGTGAGTTTTTTCTAAAGGGGAGAGATTATTTGGTAAGGGGGACATAATAATCATTTGTATTTTGATCTTTGGCATTGCTGTCAAAGGGGGAGAGAAGAATGTGAAAAATTGCCTTATCTTTGAAGCTTTGTGTGCATGATCTTAGGGGGAGTTTGTTGGAGATTGTTGGTGTTGATTTATTCCTTTGCATTGATTATTTTTCACATTCATATGTTTCCATCAATGCCAAAGGGGGAGATTGTTGGATATTGTTATTGCTAGGATATGTTGTTGTTGTTGTCATTGATGTCAATATATTCTTGTGCTTTGGTGTTCCGGTGATTGCAAAGAATTAAGTTTGTATTTGATCTGTTGTGCTCCGATATGATCATATTTTTGGTTGCGGATTTGGGAGAGTATTTGGGATGCTTGTGTGTATCTTCAATTCAGATGGTTTGTGATTTGGTGCTCCGCAAGTTATCTTTTATGTCCCAGTTGTTGCTGTTAAATGTTCTTGAGTGTTAGCATGTTGATTGATGAAGATTTAATTAAGTGGTATTGGTGCAACTAATGCAGATGGTTCTAACGTGCTTGTTGGTATTTCCTAATCATGTCCTATTTGTTTTGTTGGTCCGTATTGATCATTGTGCACGTTATTGAAGATCTTATGGGTCTGGTGATGTTCTTCGTGTTATGCAACATTTTTAGTGGTGTAGCATGTTGCAGTTGATCTTGGTGGGATTTTTGGTGGTGTTGTGTGTCAAGGATTTGATATGGGTCCATGTTATGTCATATATGATATTGTATTGGTCTGGTGGTTGATTCATGTATCGTGTGATGTAGTTTTGTAATTAGGTCTTAAGGGTTGAGCTGACCTTGTAGTCCAGGTTGATGATTTGTATAAATAGGTGCTATATTTATGTAATTTGTGGATCGGTGGTTGTTAAAGGTTGTGTTTGCATTATCAGAGAGTGGTGTATGTGAGAATAAAAGAATTTATCTTTCGATGTGAAGTGTTGAGCAAAGAAGACAAATGAGCTTAACCAGAACTGTCATCAAGCATTTGGAGATGCTATTCTTTCAGTTCATGTAAACCGGATTGTAGTCCAAATATTATTGTAAGGTAGTGAACCTTCTATGAGGGTTGTTGCCTTCCAAGTCATTATATTTTGAGCAGTGAGCTCTAGGCAGTGTTCCTGAGTGCATGTGCATTCCCCATTGTAATATTTATACATACTACTGCAGAGTATCATCTTATTGTGGGTAGGTTCCCACCATGGTTTTTCCCTTAACCAGGCTTTCCACGCCAAAATATTGGTGTTATGTGTGTTGCTGTTATTGTGTTCATTTATGTTCTTATTGCTGTTGATAAGATCTAAGATTGTGCTTAAATTGTTTAATCCGGTGAAAACTGATTCACCCCCCCTCTCAGTTTTCCTTAATTGTTTTTTCCAACAGGAAGATCATTCATAAACATGAATACCAAACATATAATTAAAGATCCATAGCTGAATTGATACTTACTTTTCTTCGTTCTGTTTAGATTCTCCAACAATTTCTCCCTCAACAATTTGCACATATCGAATCTCTCTTCGACAACCACCATCTAATGTGTGGTGTAAATGGCTATAGCAGTGGTAGAACCCTCTTGGTTCCTATAGTCAATCTTGTATACTAGAATCTTTGTCACATACAAGACTCCCAAATTAGCAATATCTTAAACCGTCATAGTCATTCGATATGACTTAGCACCAATCAACTCTACAACATTGTCATTCTTTACAGTCTTCTTCTTTAGCACCATATCGATGCAACACATACCAATCAATGTCTTAATTGCATCCCAATTTATTTTGTAGGATATGTCCAAATACACTATATCCTCATGAATCTGACTCAAAATGATCTTAATCCACTCTTCATAGGTAAAATAGGGAAAATCTTTCTAAACATTCAAACCCATTACCAAAATGTTCTTATATTGTTCCTTGATGAAGTCAAATTTTCTTTTGTCAACTTATCCTAGATATATGAAACTTCAAATGACTAACCTTGTTCAGCTTAGCATGAAGATATGCCCTCACCTCTTCAATGCAAACATAGTTGATCAAAACCCTTAAAAACATACTTTCGTTGTCTTTTATCATCACCACATACCAATACAACTTGAAGACGGTTCGTGGTTGTAACTTAGGATCAACAACAATTAGAGTTGCCATATCACTCTTTCACATAATTCATAGGGAACTTAGGATTTGTAGATGTAACAATTCAAACACATTTATCACACAAGAAATTTGTTCACATGCAAGAGCTCTCAAGATAGTGGGATCACAAGTGATTACAACTCATAAAGCCGATACTCTATTTTATCACTTTTCTTAAACAACATTGTGCATCAACAAAACCATTCAGATACCTCTAGAAACACCTTCATAACCTATACCATGCTGAAAACAACTCAACATCCAAACCACAATGGGGTTCATAAGATCTTCATTTTCTCTCCCCCTCAAACAGTGCATACTGTCTAGTTACTGAAAGAGGAATATGATTCAATAGTAGGTGCAAAACCATCCTCACTTTTTTCTTCTACCTTCTCATCTGATTTCTTCACTTGGCATCTTCATCTTCTCTTTTATTTAATTGACATCAATATTCTTTACTGAACTAGTAGTCTTCTCATTCTTTCCTCTACAAAACCTAGCAATGTGTCCAAATTTATTGTAGTTATAACAAGTTGGACCTTGTTATAGACCATTTCTATTCCTTCTTATGTTTGACCTACACTCAATAGACTTGTGCCCAAATTTGTTGCATGCATAACAATATCCATTAAATGAATGAACAATTTTATCATAGCCTGTATTCACATATCCATTCCTTACCATCCTACTTATGCATTCATTTTCCTTATGTCTAAACTTATTGCAAGTGCACATTGACCATTAAATTATTGACATCTAATCTAACTTCTAAATTCACTAGCTCTATGTCCAAATTTACTGCATGAAAAATAATTACCATTAAAGGATGATGAATACTTGGTTTGAGCAAGAGGAGTCATTTATCAATGTTCTTTCTCTAGACATGAATGAAACCTTGTTGATCTTTGTTAAAGTTCTTCAATTCATCATTGATCTTTTCTTTTCCTTTATGTCCTTTCCTAGTGTTTTTACCTTTCCCAAAACCAAGTCCACCTTTATCTTTATTCTACTTGTGAGCACTCAACACAACATCAAGCACTTCACTACCACCTTTCAGCTTTAGACCTTTGTCAATTTGTTCTTTTTACTCCAACTCTTTCTTCAACATATCTATTTCTTCCTCAAGTTTGATACATTCTCTAGTTTTGTCATGTAGCTTTGTTTCAAGATCATCAGTAACTATTCTCCCTTCATCAAGTAGTTTTCTTAGATAGGTGATCTTCTCTTTTCCTTTCATCTAGATCTACTAAAGTATATCTCAATTCTCTATCCATGTCTACCATAACATCCAAATAAAAATCAAACACAGTGTTCAAAAACATGGATCTACCTCAGCTGTTAGGCTATCACTTCAGGAACCTTTCTTTGATACCAATTGTTGAACACTATCGAGTGCTGAGAGGGGTGGGGGGTGAATCAACATATACGAAAACTTAATCAAAATTAACTCTTCTACTTAACATTCATTCCATCTACCATGTGCATGAAAGTAAATAATTGAAACTACAAAAGCAATCACATATGAACACCAAGATTTTTACGTGGAAAAATCAAACTAGGAAAAAACATGGTGAGAACTATCTCACTATATAAATAACTGAGTTACAATGTGTAGGCCAAAGGTCAAGGAGCTTATTGCCCCTAAGATGACTTGAAAAGATAAGGCACAAAACCTTAGAGTAAGATACAAAAAGAGAATTGAAAACATTGAAGATAACTTCTATAGGGAAAGATACAATACTCCAGATAAAGATACATCAATAGGCTTGAATTGTAAAGAATTGCATCCACTGGAATAATGATCATAGTTCACAATCTAAACATATTAGAAATTGCCTTCATCACTTCTCTGTAACACTTCCAGACCATTGTACTACTTCACATATTATTCACACAACACACACAACTTCTATATATCTTTGCACAATGATTCCATCCTTTTTATATCAATCGCAACCTCAAGGACACCGATTAGGTCGGCCTAATTAGGTGTAATGTGTGAATTCATAATTATCGACCCAAGAACAAATTCCAATGCAATTCAGAAGGAAAAATGAGACATATGAGACTTCACTCCAATTTGACACACCTTCTTGTCCATCCTGAACCATTGCCTGTAAATCCACACACAACCGCACAAACCAAAACATTATAGGTTAGGTGCAAAAGATGAAATTGTCAAAGCACATCACCTCAACTTTACACAATCTTCAATGCCGACCACTAAGAGTACTTGTGGATGCCCAAGATAGCATCAAGAAATACTAATAACACTGAATTACTGCACCACATTACCTAAATACTAACACTTATAGGAATGCAACACATTCCTGTACACCAACACAGGAAAAGTTACACTTGTCTAAACACACATTGTGGATCTTAGAAACCTATACCAAAGCTCCAAAAACTTTAAGATACATAATTAAAATCCTTTTGGTACAACCACAAATAGACTCCACACATCCGTATGGCCACATTATGATACCACAGTAATTGCACTATACCAAAGCACATTTGGACCAAAGATTGTAACCAAGTATCTCATCTGGATCAACAAGTTTGACATAATGAAAACAAGAACTCATATATGCCATATATGCAACATGTTGTTCTTATGTCTAGGTTTTGGGAGCCTAATAAAACCTATTTACCCTTTACTTAGAAAAAATAGAGAAAAAAGAAAGGAAGCAAGAAAACAACCTATTCTAAGTAAACAAAATAAATAAATGTGTATTCTAACTAAATGTTTAGAAATAACACAAACTCCAAAGAAAAGGATGTCATGTTGCCTTTCCAAAATAGTAAGTTCAAGAATAATATATTAACCCATCTTATTTCTTGTGGGTTAATAGGAAAGATCATAGGGAAATAATATATTTAATATTTAAACCATTTATGGCATAGTGTGATGATTAAGTTGTGGCATTGTTGATGTTGCCACCAAGGTTCAAACCTCTATTGAGCCATTAAGTCATGGGTATTGTCCTCTCGTTGATCTGATGTACTTGTAGGCTTGAACCTTAGCATTAAAGTCATGGGTGTTCTTGCCCTTATTTTCTTAATCTTATGTGTGCATGCTAAGGATGAGGTCCCCCGTTTGTAGCCTCAATTGGCTTGGGTTAGGCTAAAAATTCTTGAGGTACCACATGAGTGTTCATACCATTGTTGTGTTAATGAAATAAATTCATGTTTAGGATGAGGTACCTCATTTGCGACCTCACTTGGTTCAGACCAGGTTAATTTTCTTGAGATATCAATAATATACTACCTTGATTATTCACATTTTACAAGATAATTAAATATTAAATTTAATAATATTAGTTTAGGGGTGTGAAGAATCTCCAATAGCATTTTTCTCTCTTTTTCTTTAAGATAGAGAATCTTTGGTAACGATCAACTCACTATTTTGGTTGGTAGTTTTAGAGTGGGTTGAGTTGAAAATTTGGAATTTATTTTCTCTCCCAAAAGATGACATGAGGGATTTGAGAACCAAGTTTGGATGGTAGTAGATACATATTGATTTTTTCATTTTTCCCATTCATTCATCTTATGCTAATTTCTCTTATAGAGCATTTTGTGATAAATTTTTCTTTTGTGGATGCAAACCCATAGGAGTTTGCAATCTTTGAACTTGCCTATTGGTTGCTAGAATCAAAGGACAAAAAAACCTTTGTTCTTGAGGTTATTCTCATATATGAATTGCATTAGAGCTTCAATATTTGCTTCATGTGGGTGTTCATGCCCTTGTGTTAATGCATTCTTGTAGGGGATGAAGGCCCTCATTTGTGGCCTCACTTGGTTTAGGCCAAGTTAATATTTTTTTGAGCTTCCAATAATAACTATCTTCATTATGTTGGCATTTGATGTTGTTCCGGTGATGCTCCAGTGAAGATTGGTGATATTTGATGCATGCAGACTCTTAGGAGTTGTCATTGATGGCAACTCAACCTATTGATCTTATCTAGTATGGAGTTTTGGTTAACCGGATGTATTGAGTAAGTTTTCTGGTATCAAGTCTGCCCATTGAAGCTCAGTGTACAGTTTTGTGGGCATTTCTCATTTCCGATGAAGAAGATTTTGGTTTTGGTGATTAGGGTTAGTTGGTTGACTATCAGAAGCAGATTATCATGCTAATCCACCCCTAGGTATTTCTTCCTAAGCCTTTTTGAAGATCTGGTATCTGGTAGAAAAGTAAAATAGGAATATCTTCATTATTATTGATGTATCGTGTGGTCCAGATTTCTTGGATAGATTCTGGTGATTAATGATGTGTTCAAGATAGTTGGTGAGACCTATAGGAAGCGTGTGAACATGTATTTTTGGGTCTGGAATGTTTTTTGTGAAGATCCAAGTCAACTTGCAGCATTTCACGTTTCATATTTTTGTGAAGCCGACTTGTGGGAGATCAATTTTGCTAGTGATGATATATAAAATTGATTTGGTTGATGCATTTGGGTGTGGATATGACGTGTGTGTTGATTTTGGAGCGATTGAGCGCAGTTTAACATACACACCTTGAAGTTTTGATGATCCGGTAAGCAGACCAGAGAAGAACATAGCAGTTTAGCTGAACAATGTAGTGGATCACTTTGTACCTAGCTGGAACAGATATTTGGCATAGTTAGATGTTGTTTTCTAGTTCATTGTTCATTTTAATCATTCTATAATTATCAGTAAGGCAGTGAGCTCTAGGTAGTGTGCTTGAATGCAAGTGCATTCCCCTTTCGTAATATTGTTTTTCTACTCGCCATAGTGGAATAATATTGTGGGTTCAAATCTCACTATGGCTTTTTCCCTTTCCGGGTTTCCACATAAAAATATTGGTGCTATGGTTATGTGATTGTTTGCCTTATGTTTCTGCATTTTAGTTTCTTATTTGTGGAGCCGATTGATTAAGACTTAGATTAATAAATTTGTAAATGCCAGAACACTGATTCACCCCCCCCTCTCAACGTTCATTGATTCCAACAAGTTATTCACATTTTATAATATAATTAAATATTAAATTTAATAATATTAGCTATGAGGGTATTCAAGAATGCCTAGGAGCACTTGACACTCTTTTTCTTTAAGTGGCAGCATCTTTGGTAATGACCAACCCATTATTTTTGGTTGGTAGTTTTGGAGTGAGTTGAGTTGAAAATTTTGAAATCCTCCCATAGGATGACATGTTTTTGAGAGCCAAGTTTGGATGACAATAAATACATATAAAAAAATTCATTTTCCATTCATTTATCTTATACAGTACTTTGTGTAAAAGTTTTCTCGTGGACAAAAACCCATAGGAGTTTGCAATCTATGGCCAAAAACCCATTGGTTACAAGAATCAAAGGATAAAAACCCTTTGTTCTTGAGGTCATTCTCATATAGGGATTGCATTAAAGCTTCAAGATTTGCAAATTTCTTTGGTCATGTAGTGTTTGTTTGAGTTGCAAGTATTGAAGCATATGGTTTTGAGTTACAAATTGATTTTCAATTTGGATTAGTGTATGTGTTGTAGCACATTTTGTTATGATTTAGATTGTTTTTATATCAATCTCAAAACATTATAGAAGTTGTAGATAGTTTGAGATTTCCATTGCCAGTGTGTATTCACTAGTGTGATTTTGGGGGTTTGTTGGAGTAATAGTTTCAAATTGTCTTTCTTATTATGGTTATTGTTGTTACTGTTGTTTAAGATAATTTATAGGAGTTGAGGGCATTATTATTTTTGTGGAGAAGATTGGGGGACTGCAATGCTTTAATTTGGCAATGTTGTGTTTTAATAGGGTGTCATTTCTATGCCATTTTTATGCTAGTTTCCAATTGTTATTGCCACTATTAAAATTGACTGTCATAGAAGTCTCTTTTCTAGTATAAGCTCAATATATATCAATAATATCTTTTGGTGTTGTTTCAAATTTGTGAAAGTTTGGTGTTGATTTATTTTTTTAAGTGGACAATTTATTAATCTTTCTAGGCATTTCATATTGCTTGGAAAGGTTATTACATGAGATTTCAAATATATCTTTGGGCATTTGATTTGTTGTGCATTGATATATTTTAATATAAGAATATAAATATTTACTTTGGGACATTATTGTTAGATAGTTCAGATAACCAGAAGACAACTAAGAGGGGGGGGGGGGGTGAATTAGTTGTCACCAATTACCATAAGCATTAGCAATTTAAACTTTAATACTGGAACCCAAAACAATAATACCGGAATAACAGTTAATTCAATTAATCATAAACAATAATCACAGAATAAAAGACATCCACACAACACCAAGATTTGTACATGGAAAACCCGGTAAAGGGAAAAACCATGGTGGGAAGCCTACCCACAGTCAAATAATACTTCTGCAGTAAATATGTGAATTACAATAAAGGGGTCTATACTTGTAGGAAGGCCAATAGCCTAGAGCACATTGCTCATCAAAAAAAGGAGTCTCATTGACTACATACAAATCCAGACTAAAATTCGGTGAAATGTTGAACTGCAAAAGATAGCATCTCTTATGCTAGAGTACAGTTCCGATTAAGCTCAATATCGGAGGACTAAATCCTCTTACACAAACCCAATTTGATCTCCAATGATTGACCAAATCCTCTGACTAAGTGATATTACATTATTCACACATTACATTCCTTGACCATGACCTCTTACAATAACCATGATGATCTACAATGAGATCTTACATCTTATTTATAGAAACCCTCAACCCTAAACAATTAGGTCGGCCACTAGACAATAAACTGATTAAATAATTACAATCTATGTCAGCCTTAGAACAAAACAAATAGTATCCACACATAGGACATCCCAAAAATACAATAGTAGGTCCTATCCACACGTTATATTAATACCGATCCACAACCTAGATCAACTGGGACCAAGTATAGGCCCACACACTTCAGCAATGATCTCCAAACGCCAAGTCTCGAACATGATCACCAACAACATCCTGAAACTCCATCAGAAGTTGCATGAACACCAATTATGCAATGCATCAAAGATCTCCACCAAAATCTCTATCGGTGAAACCCTCGCTAGAACCAGAAACCAATCTTCTAAGTAAGCATAATAGCATCCAATTACCAGACCAAAACTAGTTGACCAAATATGAGTATAGGCATCATGAACAAGCCAATTCCATCACTAGATTATACCAGAGTCTACTAGATCATGTCGGATCCAATTTAATCAAAAACCACTCAACCTACAAGGACCAAAAGGGTTTCGGTAAAGCATCCGAACCATTAGTGTTGACATCAATGACAAAACATCAATGCAACACATAATCAATTCCACCAAATGGCTAGGCTATCATTTGTTCAAGCTAGGAGAAAGGAAGTTTTGCAAAATCAGGATGATGAAGAGAAAAATGAACTTAAGGAACAATGTCAAAAATTGAGTCAGGAGAACATGGTTATGAAGAATGAAATGCAAACTATGACTATGAGTATGTCTAAGATATTGAGGGAAAAAAAATAAAATCTTGTTGTATCCCTGAAGAACAAATTTGAAGAATGTGGTAGGTTGGTTCATGAAAATGAGATATTAAGGTCTAATTTTGTACAATCCCAGAGCAATGAGAAAGAGCTTGAGAGACAAATGCCAATCCTAAGAGATGATTTAACTACTGCAAGTGATTACAAAGAAAACTGAAGATCAACTTAGCACAACTTGATGAGTTACTGAAGAGACAGAGGTAGATTGGAGATTCCAATGGACTTGGATTTGAGCAAGGACAGAGTTATGATACTGCTAATGAAGATCAAAACCATAAGGCACCGGTAAGGCAATTCAACGGTAGATGTTTTGTTTGCAATAGATTTGGTCACATGGCTAGGCAATGTAGAAACAAAGCAAATCAAAACCCTGATTCTGCTCTTGGTAAATGTTCTAAATGCAATAAAATTGGTCATAAGACAGAATATTGTAGAATGAATGTAAAATGCTATGCTTGTGGAATTTTTGGACATATGGCTAATCAGTGCAGGTCAAGCAATTTCACCGGTTTTAGCAAGGCAATTTAGAAGAAAAATGTTACATGTTATGCATGCATTGTAGTTGGACATATTGCTAAGTTTTGTAGAAGAAAAATCCACCGGTTGGCAATGGAGGATCAAATGATAAAGGCAAAGAGAAGGTTAGTGAAATCTGGCAAGATCATACTTAGAGATGTGTTAGAAAGACCGAAGAGCAATCATCAGATGGGAATGTTCTGGTTACCTATCCGACAAAAGAGGCTGCAGATGCCTTAGGTGTAGGAAAATTTCATGGAAGATGATGCATATGCCCCTGAAGGAGATTCTAGAAGATGTTCTAGATATTGGAGAGGATTATCCAGTATTGATACATTCAGAGTGAGATCCGGTATCTTTCACCGACAGTCATTTATGTTAATGAAATATTAAGGTTTTTTTGATGGATAAAAGGTCGATTACACTTCATTGTTATTCACCTAGCATTCAAAGAGATTTTAGAGTGATTCAGAGTGACTTAGTGCAATCAAAAGCTATGAAGAGGCGATCAGATTTCTTCTTGAGCGATCACACCGACATCTGAAAGGATTTGTTAGAGGTTTTCACCGGAAGCATTCTAAAGATATTTATCTTGAATCATGGAATTAGGATCATCTTTTGCTCCTATTTTCATTGCAAATCCAACTGTAGTAGAAGTTAAGGACTGCCCTAGGCCAATTTCCAAATGGTATCCACATGTGGCTACCAAGGAAGATTCGGTTGGAGCATTTTCTCGCGTTCCAGAGTGAGTGGTATATGTGGAAGATGTTAGGGCCTATATTCATTGCCATATAGAGGACTTAGGTACTTCAGAGATCAAGGGGATGTATATGAATGAACTCATGGGAGAATCTGGTAAAATCGAACCGACATATAAACACATTGAAGATCTAGGGTTCACTAATATTCTGGATATTCTGAAGTTTGAGGATGGGATAGTCAGATATGTACTGAGCAGAGTACATGGGGAATTCATATGGTTGGACAAACCCTATAAAATCACCAAGGAATCCATTCGAGAAATTATCGGTTTGCCATTGGTAGGGAAACATCCGGATAAGAAAGTATCAAATGACTTCGTAAGGAAGATCACTGGTGGCACATCAAACAAGAGATCGATGAAGGTGAGCACCATCACTAACACCGACATCAAATTTGGCAGCATGATCGTAGGATACAAGGTAACTCAGTGTATTCGACTGAATTCAGTTTCTCGTTCATGTATTTTGGCCGCATATACGATGATGAGAGAAAATATCAAGTTAGATCTTTGTGACTAGATGCTTGAGGAATTATTGATCAATTTAGGGAAGATTAAAGGTGAGAAGAAGGGCACTTTCTAGTATGGAAATATGTTAGTCTTCTTAATATTATACTTTTTGAATGATACTCTCAATTCTGGAAGGAAGCAATGGGATTTTGACATCCCAGTAGGAAGATAGCTAAAGCAATCAATTGTTGCATTGGGAAGTATTAGAGATGATAAGGTATGGGGTTACTTCAAGGCTTTTCATAAATCTATGAGGTCTAGAATAAGAGTACCTGAGCATATTGTAGAGAAATACTCTATCAACATATGTTTCATGGTCAAGAAAGATGAGAGCCTCATGGAGGCAGTCAATTCCTGAAAGATTTGGATAGCTAAAATGGGCTATGAGGTGGATGCATTAATTCTTGATGCACATGCAAAAATTCTACTTGATGTAGATATAGATGAAGTAGAAAAACCTTATGGAATGACACAACAAAAGACTCTTGAGCTTGAAACTGAGTTCAACCAAAAGAAGAGGGAAGAACAAGAAGGTAAGGCAAGAAAGTTTGTACAGGAGGTTTCAAAGGACATTAAGGCTCTAATTGATTTTGTCCCAGAGAAAGAAAGAAAGAGGAAGGCTCTAGTAGTTCAAATCAAACTTGTGACTATAGATTCTGAACCTGAAGATGACACACCATTAGCATTCAAAAGGGTTGTGAGGAAGAAACTGTAAGAACCTAAAGTGGGAGAAAAGAAACAACTGGTTAGGAAGGTTACCATCAAATTACTAGCACAGAAGCGGGCACCTAAGGCCACATCAACAACTGCATCTGGTACTACCAGAAGGAGGAAGAAGAATGACATTGATTTGGCACCAAAAATTGGTAATGTGACTATGTCTTGTGCTGAAATTGTTGATGAAATAACTAAGGATGGGATGCTGAAAATGTTAAGTCTTATTATGATACATTTGAAGTTGATGAACAAAGAGAGGTAGAGGAAGAAAGTCTTCTATATTTAGATATCTATAAGAAATCATTAATTGAAATATAAAATCAAATACCGACAAAGCTATACAACATGTTAGATGCTAGAAGATTATCTGCAATGCAATAAGACAAACACATTAAGATGAAAGAAATTTAGCTACATGTGTTGCTATAACTCTAGATGAGTTGGAAAAGACAATTGAGGCTACAAATAGGAAGGTATTCAACAACAAACATAGAATAACTAGCCTGATGTTAGGAAGGATGAATGAAATAATAAAGGAAACACAAAAGGTTGGATAAAAGTTTTGGGAGAGCATAGAGGATTCTTCACTTCACCAAAGACAAAGACTAATACTGTAGATACACCAGTTGAAGGGAAAGGTAAAGGAATTATGGGTACTCCACCCTCAGTTTTGAAGAATATCAAGATAGTGGAAATTGAGCCACCGAATAACACAAATGTACAAAAAAATACATAGACATCGGTTAATGCCGAGAAAATTGTACAAGATACTAACATTGAGGACACTTGTCCTCCAAATATTAATATATAGGTTGAGGATACTGTTCCTAGAGAGGAACCGACATTTTCACAGACTGCACCAAGTGGCAAAGACACCGGTACAAGTGAGGAGGCAAAAAAAGTTAAATCACTAGAGAAAATAGGGGAATCCGGTAGGGAACCAGTTGTTGGCACATCATTATTGACAATTGACACTTCTCTAGTTGAGAAGAAAAACATCACAGAGATGAGTCCCACAAAACTGATGATGATGGTTGCTAAAAAATGGATGGAGGGAACCACAGATAAAGAGATTATAGATCAATCCATAAATATTTTGCACAAATTGGTCCCAAAATGTAATATTGAGAATGAAGCAAGCCCTTCCGGAAAGCTTAAGTCTATAATAGAGAACATCTCTTAATATTTTTAATCATTACAACAGATCTGATGCAGAAGGTGGTGGGGGTTTCACAAGGATTCAAACTTTTATAGTTATATGGAAAATACAAGGTTTGAAGACTTCAATCCCCACTATGCTTACAAGCACACAAGAGGCTAAAAGGTGTCAAAACCTATCAAACACTTACCCCACTAACTCCAATGGATCAAGGTGTTTGGTTATTCTAAAAATAAAAGGATTCAACTGGTTTTATGATTCAAATGTGTGTTTTAACAACAAAACTCAAGTTTAGGCTTCTAGGCCTAGTTGCCCCTCCACCAGCCCTATTTTGGAGGTTTTTTGATCATAACTCCAACTTTTTCCAAAACATAAGACAAGTAAATTAGTTTTTCAGATACCCATTGAGCTCTAGTTTAACATATTAGAAACTTAGTATAGGTTACTTTGGAGTATATACACTGCCTTTTGACTGTACCTCTGTTTTAGACCTCAAAAATGCAACTTTTACAAAGGAAGTATACTTTATTTGTTCTCCCTGACTCCCAAACTTTCAAAAGTCCTATAAAATGGTTCAAAACTCCAAAATATGCAATTAATTTCAATCTAAAACTCTCCCTTATACTCAAACCCCAACGTAGCACCAATCAAGCCTCAAAAAGTGAGATTTTACCAAAATCCACACTCCAATCACTTCTCTGACCAATTGATGATTGATTCACCTTTTCATTGGCATAATAAAACTATAGCAATCATAAAAATACCACCTCCAATGGACGGATCTCTTGCTGCTACTCCTTAGCCACCAACTTCCTCATAAAATCTTGCAACTTCTCATGGTGATCACCTACAAATCATTCATTTTCTGCATGTATTCATGTCAAAACTATTGATACATGTTAGAAACAGATCATTCCATGAGTATTAGGCCTGAAACACTCATGGAATGATGATTTTCATGTTAATCCTATCAAAACTTGAAAGAAAACCTCACAAATTGTTAGGGCAGTCAGCAAATTAATGGAGTTTGATACAAAACCCTCAACCAAGAATTCAATAAAGGCAAATAATATGTAAATATGTCCTTCAATGAATCACAATGACATTTTCAATCAAAGAATGAACAAAATGATACCAAAAACTCCTTAAAATTGCTTGAAAATATGAATTTTATTGCCTTTTTGCTGCTCCAGTCTGTACACAGGTTCCCATGTCCGTACAAGGCATTGAAAAAGGTTTATATATCCTTCTAATAACTTCCCCAACCATTTCCAATTGGTTTTGAGGATTAGTTTGGGTTAAAACTCCCTAAAAACTAATTCCCACCATTTTACTAACAAGCCATTGCATTTTGAATTTCAAATATTACATTATTCATCTTAGCAATAACTTGACACTCCTAATTGAAATTTTTGGACCTTTTAGGCCTTTTTACATTTATTCAAAACATCAAAACTCATCTAACCCTATTACATTCAAATTTTGGGTCCTTTAGGACAAATTTGCAACTTTGACAATTTTATCCAACTTGATACATTTTGAATTGCCAAAAGCCATAATAGGGTTTAATATGGAATAATTGATCTTGTTCATCATCCTCTCATCTCCTAATGTCTTCATTGTCTTCATTGGCTTCATTTGGTTTGTTGATCTCTTATTGACAATTGACACTTCTCTAGTTGAGAAGAAAAACATCACAGAGATGAGTCCCACAAAACTGATGATGATGGTTGCTAAAAAATGGATGGAGGGAACCACAGATAAAGAGATTATAGATCAATCCATAAATATTTTGCACAAATTGGTCCCAAAATGTAATATTGAGAATGAAGCAAGCCCTTCCGGAAAGCTTAAGTCTATAATAGAGAACATCTCTTAATATTTTTAATCATTACAACAGATCTCTAACAGGCAAGCACTTGAAAAATTCACTTTGGCTAAGAGAGCCGCTTTAGATCAGATCATTGAGAGAGAGAAGAAAAATATTGAGGAGATGTTAATTCCAATTGAAAATTGTTTGAAACAAGGTACTAACATATCTAGGGTATGTTTCAATACTAAGATTCTTACAACAAAAGTAGATGAAAAGATAAAAGAGGTACAAGACAAAATTACTAGTATTGCTAACTCTTTTGATGGACTAATTTCACTAACCACATCTATTGATGGACAAATTTTGACCTTGGAGAATCAAATTTCTTCTCTTGAAAAGGAAAGAGATAAGATCATTCGGAGATCCAAAAGTCTCAGAGGTTTGGTGAGTCCAAGATTGGATTCACTTGGTGTACATAAGAAGGAATGCATGGATATGCTTGGTAGGCCCACACCGATAGAAGTCACTGAGAAAGAATCACTTGCATATTTACTGAGTGGACTTGTATCTATCTCCGACACATTCAAAACCGATTGGGATACTTATGTAGAGTTATTAGAGAAAGCTTGCCCGGAAATCTTGAAATTGGTCAAGCTCCAGTAAGACATTTTTTGAGGTATTCAGTGTACAATTATTATTCTTTGACATTCTTTTTACAATTTTTGGGCATTGATGTCAAAGGGGGAGAAGTATAGATGTGAAAAGGAATGAAGGGTTGCATACATTAGGGGGAGTTACAAAGTTTTTGAAATTTTGGAGTATTGGAGCATTTTGCATATTCAGCTCAGGGGGAGTAGGGCAGGATGACAAAGACAATAAACTCCCTAGTATGTCCTTTAGGTCATAGTCTTACCCAACAATTTTCTTTGATTTTATAAGAAACATATCAAATAGGATTGAACTTATTATAATATCCTTTCCCCTCATTTTATTTATCCTTTAAGAGTACTAAGTCTACAATTTGAAAGAATTCAACTCTCTTTCTAAACCATCTTTTGATAACAAATTGATGTTGGCTAAAGCATTGTAGGACATCTCCTCTTTGTTCTTACAAGCGTGTAAAATGTTCAAGAATCAAGAATGAACTTGATCATGTTCCATACAATTCAATTCTTAATGAAACAATGTGTAGGCATCTTTAGGGATGCAGGAAGGGCTAGGTCTTCTATACAATAGGATATATGGAGTACTCATTGTTACTTTCTTCCTTGTTTTATGTACCCATAGTCCATACTTAGAAAATAGGTAAACCAACTTCTAAAATTTTCTACAATTCATCTTTTGATAGCATCAATCATGTTCTTGTTAGTAAATTTAGTTAAATCACAAATTCATGTGAGACAAGAGTACGATGTGGTTCTAATAAGGATTTGCATGTTTGAGAGTAGGGCCATTATCACAAACCAAAGCAAAAGGAATCCAAAATTGTGAAAGAATATACTTTAGAGAAGATAAGTGACCATTTTAGTCATCCAATTTTTGGTGGCTCATGGTTCTGTCTATCAAGTACATTAATCTAGAGTTATTAGAATGCATTTATGCCCTTGAAAGCAATTTGGATTGATAAATTCTATAAAATCCAATCGTAGACACATTAAAATTGTTATAGCCTAATTAATTAAATATTTATATTTATTTAATTACCCACTTTTCTTCTATTAATTAAATGATTTTTAATTTATTTAACTAATTCACTTATCCTTTTCTAAATATTTTTCTATCCTAATTTAAATAAATATTTTTATTTATTTAAATTCCCTTTTTCCCAAATTAAATAAATATTTTATTTATTTAATTTATGTGGCCCCCCTATATTAATTAGATAAGTTTTTAATTTATTTAATTAATTCATTAAGCTTTTTCCCTCATTTATCTTAGCCATTCCCTTTTTTTATTATTTCGTCTGCCTATCCTTCAATCTTAGTCGACCATCTTTTATCCCACCTCTTAATCTCAGCTCTTCATTTTTAGGATGTTCTCTGTATAAGAGGTTTCTTCTCCTCTCTTTTCCAATATAGCAACCTTGGAGAATACTTACATTATGATGAATTAATTTTAGCCTACATCAAGCTACATCATCACAACTACATATATTCACCATTGAGCCCTTGTACAACCATAAAATCTGAGAGCAACATATCAAAAGAAAGATCGAGATAGGAGAACAATGAAGATAAAACCCATTAAATGTGTGAATGGTATCATTTGATTTATTTCATGATATTGAATATTTTATAGTTCTTCATTGATGTTGTGCTTGATTTCATTGTAGATCTAGGGTTTTTGTGGTTGAATCTTGTTAGGATTTACAATATTAAGAGTTCAAATTCAACATATGAACTAATTCTTTCTCAAAAAATGGTTGGATCTTAACGAAGGTTGGAGGGGTGTGTGTGTATTCTATTCTTTGCCAACATGTGTTTGGCATATATGAAAATAATTTACATGTACATAGTCATGCCTAAAAATTGCAGCCATGAGATAATGTGCATGGAGGATGTGATGTTTGTAGCATCCCTCAAAGGATCCCATACCCAATTTTAGTGTGAAAATGTTTGAGGGTTGTTAGTTTATATGTAGTTATGGAATAGAGACAAACTCCTTCATGGTTATGTCTAAAAAGTACATGGAATATTATCATTTATTTGGTCAATTTCAAGCACAATTATCTCCTATTGGTAGTATTTAAATCTTGCAGGATAATTCCTTACAATGGCTAGGACACTATATCTAAGTACTAGGTATCCTTATTAACTTATTCAATCTCATTTTTATGGATTGAATTGTTAGGATTCGTCTTAGCCAAACATTGTGAAGGGTATTATCAATAACAATCTTCATAGGCTACACTTTAAATCAAATTCTTATAAAACTTCCATCAATTTGTCTCAAGATTCAACTAGCTCATTTTGAGCTAACATATATTGCACAATAGGATCAATAATAATGACATAATAGGCAGATTGCACTAGAGGATCTAGAATAATGACATAAAACATAAACTAAGTTATAGGATCAATAATAATGGCATAAAATTTACTTTGTCTAGAACATATTGTTTAGAATTTTTTATTGCCTTTACTAAAGCAAATGCATGTTTACCAAACAAAGAATATCTCAACTCCATATTGTTTAAGTTGGTTCTCATGGTTATGATGGGTTTTTTATTTGTGTGTTCATGTTGTTGCATGAGTATTCCAATAATTGTATTCTCTAGAGATATAAAATTGAGACATGGCATTCAATGTCGTAACTACAACAAATTTTCCAATTAACTTCTAGACAAATTTATTTTTATCAGAGAATGAATTTAACTCATTGGTTGGAGGGTGGATGTTTAATAGGGCTCAAGTATGTCTAGGGCTTTTATATATATATATATATATATATATATATATATACCTTCTTTGGTGCTAATTTGATGGAATTTACCTTTTGTATTTCTAAGAATAGTTTTTTTGGGGTTGAGTGAAATACTATGCACCAATACCATCAACCATTCTATGACTTTGTGCAAGTGGTGAACATGTTTTCACTTGCACTTAGAAAATATTTGCCAGATCATATATATCCATTGCTCTATGAAATGTTAAACCCATATTAACTAGTGCAAATGATGTCCTATTATAGACAAAGTCCACCTATTTGTTGTGAATGTGGTCTTTGGATGGTCTTCTTGATGTACTAGTATATGATTGAACTCTACAAATTTACCTAGAAGGGACATCATCTTAGATCCATTCACAATGCACAAGACTTCATGAAGAAAGGACAATGGGTAGTTTTCTTTTTAGATGCCCCATTCAAGTTATGAAAATCAATGCACAATCCATTTTTTCCATTCTTATTTTACATAGTAAATATATTCTTAACCCATATTAAGTGTCAAAGTGATAAAATTATGTGAATTAAGAGTTGTTACAATACTTGTTTCGATGCTCAATTCTAAGATGAAATTTACATGATGATGTTAGACATGGCTTGAGAGGGATGATATATATGATGAGCATGAAGTTGAAAATATGGAGGTTTTGATAAGACCATACAAAAACATCCATATATTCCTTATTAATAGAATTCAAAAAACTTTCTCCTTATTAGTGCCCAATAAATTTATATTTGAATTTTGTGGGTACTCAAAAGAGTTCATTTTTAGTATGAGATAATTTTGGCCTTGAGTCCTTTCATATTGTGATTTGGGTGCTTACATATTTACATTAAAATACCTTTCCAACAGTGTTGTCCCAATTTGGATTTTGTCTATTCTCAAGTTTAAAATTTCCTCATCATACTCAAGGTGCATGGAATGAGCCTATTGGTTCATGATTAAACACTTGACCTTCAAATATTGTAGTAAAATAATGATGTGTCAATTATATATGAATACTTTAAGTGGGAAGCATAGTCTCAAATTAAACGAGATGACACAACCTCCATGATTTTTGCCAATGTTGAGTCAACCAAAGCTTTAATATTGACCACTGAAGTGTTGATTCTTGATTTCATGAACCCATGTGATGACTTCAATATTGACATTGTCAAAAGATTTAATTAGGTCCTAAAATTGATGTTTAAAATTTTAAAGTTTGGTGTCATTACATTGATATACTTCCAAATTTGGCAAGTAATATGTTCTAGATCACCTTCCACTCTTAATTATTACACATTATGGCTCAAGGAAAATTATAGCCCATATGATAGTGCTTTGTACTCTACCATGTTGTTTGTACAAGAAAATTGAAACTAATATGTTGTCAAGTAGTACTTGCATTTAGGGTTTACTAATGCCATGTTTGTACCCAGTCCTTGCTTGGATTTGGCTTCATGAAGAGGAATGTCTAGATTCCTAGTTCTTAATTAGGTCCCAAACTTGATGTCTACAATTTCAAATTTTGGTATCATTATTATTCATATCTACTAAAAATTTGGCTAATAATATTTTTTGAATCACCTTTTACTCTTAAATATGATACTCAAGGGCTCTCAGAAAATTTTAGCCCGTGTGTTAGTGATTTGTACTCTACCAAATTTGCAAAAGAAAATGAAACCTAATATGATGCCAAGTAGTGTTTGTCTTTAGGTTTCACTAATACCATTTATGCACCTAATCCTCACTTGGATTTAGCCCCATTGAAGAGTAATTCTTATATTCCTAGTTCTTAATTAGGTTTATGTTGTTCTCTTATGTTACTTTTCTTCAATAGTTAGGGTATAAACTCTCAATTTGGTTTGTCAAGTTTGAACTTAATTAGGTTGTAATTGGTATTATGTGATCATAATATTTCTTTTAGAATTTTATAAAGAACATAAATGGACACTGATAGGGGGGGGGGTGAATTAGCATAATTCAAAACTTTAAGTTCAGTGTGCAGATTTTAAGGATGTAATGCAAACATAAACACACATAACACCAGACGTATGAGGAAAACCCAATGTGGGAAAAACCTTGGTGAGAATAGCTACTGGAGTCTACCGCTCCAATCCAAACTCATAGGTAAAACTGATTACAAAGTTTAGGGCACCAACCCCTGAAGATTTAAGGCGCCAATCCAAGGAGCACCAACCCCTAATTTTATGAGCACCTACTCAAAGAAACACCTACCCCTGCTCTAAGCACCCACTCAAAGATTTATAGTGATTGTTCAAGTTTACATTGTAATGATAAAGCCTTGTTACAAATGAGTTTTGTAACACTTGCAAATTTCTCATATCATGAGAATGAATTTCTCTACCCGTTGAAGTTCCTTCTCTGTTTCTTCTTCTTCCTCAATCTCTTTTTCTTCCTCTTGTCTTGATTTCTTCTTTTCATTTCACTTTGCTTACTTTTCCTGTTATGGCAGATGTCTCTGTCTTCTCTCCGCAACAACACTCTTTGTACTTCACCACAAGAACAAACCTCTCTTCAACACATTGTATATATATTCTCCGCACACAATCAATCAACTTGTTGAGATATAATTATGTTCCACCAACCAATGTCGAATCATTTTTACATCTACTGCTGGATTAGATCGACTCTGTATGCATCGGATTTCTCTTCTACTGCATACTTGAATATTTTATTCAAGTTAGTTGTCTTGGAGATCTACAACTCTGGAGATTTTATTCTCTGTCCTGAATATGATCTTATATTTTCTGCTTGTATTAAATGCATCCAAAATTTCTTCTAATCATTCTTTGTACTAAGTTACTATTTTTAGCAAGCTTGATCTGTCCAGCAGATTTGATCCTACCTCTATCAATCACCTCGAGCCCATCAACCAACTGTAATAGGATCTCCATTAATGAGATCACCATCCTCTATCGACCTACCCTAAAAGAATTGACAATAATCTATTAGGATTCCCAAAGATACTGAGAGGGGGGGTGAATCAGTATCTAACTGGTTTATTGATTTACTTGAATTAAAACATGTAAAGCATGTCAATATAGTGTATCGGTAAATCAAAAGTAGTGTAGTAAACAAAGAAAACAATAACCACATGAAGAGCACACCATAACATAGTAGTTTAACGAGGAAACCCGGTGTGGGAAAAACCTCAGTGGGATTTGTGACCCACAATGTTCACTTACTCGCTAATAAGGGAATATTACTGCTACAATAGGGGCCTACACATGCAAGAAGGCCAAGTGCCTAGAGCTCACTGCTCAATTACAAAAGGAAGTCACATTGACTTACAAAAATGGATTATAATAATCCAATGTCTTGTACTACTTCAAAATCCAGTACCGATTTTAGCTCTGCTGCATACATAAACCCTTAACCTAAAATTCTCATATTAGGTCTGCATTATTTCGCCTATCCTTCATTACTAAATATTCTATAATGATCTCATACATATATGAGTCATCTTACAAATCGCCATGTCGGATTACAATGATTTTATAATTAATTACAAAATATATTACAAATAAAATTCCTGTCGGCCTAGGTGCCAGTATCCTTTATTTCACTGTCGGTGTTCTGTGTGCCGGTGTAGAGTTTGTCGTTGCTGGTGCCAGTATAATTTTCTTGTCAGTATCATATGATTGCAAGGTTGCCATCAATGACAAAACCTTCAATCACCTACAATTTCTCATTGGAGTGTGCATTTGCCAACAATCTCCTCCTTTGGCATTGATGGCAACACTCATGAGAAAAATCCAAAAAGTGTCATCCAAAAAGAATCTACCAAAATTGTCTTACCAAAAACCGTCTTACCAAAAACTATGTGCCAAACATATGTGCTTCCCTTGAGCTGATGGTGTCTTCTGCTAATCATTTTTCTCATTACTACTACTCCCCCTTTGGCATCAATGACAAAGGTTGTCAAAGTGTCAACTAAGTGTGGTTTCCAACTTCATCCCTGTAACCGGTTGGTTACAATCTGAAAAAGGTCTGCCAATACTGGGTCCAGGCTCTCAATGAACCGTTCACTATCCTTTAATGCAGCCTCTGTCCTATGAATTGTACCAGTGAGGTGTTGCATTTGCTGTTTCAGTGTCTTTTGTCCTTGAACCAATGCCTTAGATATCTCTTTTCTCAAGGAGGCGAGGTAGTCCAATTTTGGACTAAGTCTCCATTTCAGATATTTTGCCTTTCCTTTTATTCTTTCCTTCTCTCTTTCAAATTTTTGAAGTTCCTCAAAACCTGTTATTTTCTGCTAAAAAACTGATAATGGTTCAGATGAATTAATGAAATTGTCAGCTAATTTATTTATTTCTTCCTATACCATACTGATCTTCTTATCTATATCTACTATCAAAAAATTTGTTTTACATGTATCTCTGTACAACTTTTAAAATTCTTTTAGTGTTTTACATAGTGTCAGTAAAAGAGTGTCAAATTATCTCATGCACTTCTTTATTTCCTCTTCAAAGAATTTATGTTTTTCTTTCTCAATTTTCTCTTTGAATGCTTCCTCATTTAGTTGTTCAACTGTCACAATGTTGTCAGTAATACACTTAGACAATGTGTCAAGTTGATTTAAAGAATCTTTATTATCCACATTACACTTGGGTGCTACCATTTTCAAAATTGGGATTGTATCATCAATAGCTTTGTATGCTTGTGCACCGCACTCTGTTATTTTCTTGATTGAATCCAATAGAACTTCTGTCACATTTATTGGTCTGAATTCTGTCATGGAAGAACCAACAATTTGTATTCCGTCAGTGTGAGTAACTTCTTTGCTTGTAGTGACCTCTGGTAGGTTAGTTTGTGTTTGCATTTCTCTAAGCAAAGGTTTGGGTTTTTCAGCTGTTGTTAGTGGCACTATCTCTGCATGAACCTGTTCCTATGAGGGAGCTTGTTGCTTTGCCTGTTTCTTAGTGTTGTCCACTGTCGATTTTTCTTCTGTGCTGCCTATTGCCGATGGCTCAGTAGATGAATCATTATGTACATTTGTGGTCTTTGCCTTTCCAGTGTTCGGGGTCACTGTAATGTTTTCTACTGGTGGCTTTGTTGCCACATTTGATTTCCTAGTTGATTCTTTATCCACCTCAATATTGACTTTCTAATTGTCAATGTTCATTGTATATAATACCTCAGAATCAAAATTTGTATCCTCATGTGGTGTGTCCATACTCTTAGTAGCTGGTTGATTGTCAGTAGTAACTACTGGTGGAGTATCTAGAGGTGGTGGGGATAAGTTGTCTGTTATTTTTATACGGGGTGGTCCACCAACCTTACCTTTTCCCTTATCCTTTTGATATACCTTGATGGGTTTAGGGCTTCGATACTCTTTCTGTTTCTCCTTCTCTACAAAGAATATATCCCATTCATCAGCTATTTCTTCTGTTACCTCATTCACTCTACCTACCATCAGTGCTACATGCTGATGAGCAGTTGAAAATACTGACCGGTTAGCCTCAAAGATCAATTGATCTATCTCTTCAGGTGAGTTGACGAGATGTACAACAAGTAGTTTTTCAATCTTTATTTTCTTATCAAGCTCAACAATAGCTAGCCTTCTAGCTTCTAGTCTATTATACAGATCTGTCGGTATTTCATCAACAACTTGCATAAAATATTTCTTGTAAATATCTAAGTGTAAGATTACACTGTTCTCTACTTTCTCCTTGTCATCAGTCGATAGTGTGTCATATAATTTGTTAATGTTTTTCTGCTTTCCATACTTTGTTATTTCATTGAGAAGTTTATCAATGGGAGCAATAGTTTGTTGAGTCTTCTTCTTGGGGGTCATCTTCTTTTTCTTTGGAGTCAGGTTCTTTGCTAGGGGCCTCACTGCTTGTTGCTTCTGTCTTGTTTTTCTAAGAGAAGGTGAGGGTACCAGTGAATTTTTTCTCTTTCTTTCAACTCTTTTGAATTTAGCCGATATGTCACTCTCAGAGGAAGTTGCAACCGGTGACAGATGAACTTCCGGTTGAAGTTCTTCCAGTTCACTCTCCTTAATACCGGTTTGTCTTAATACATCTTCCTTGATAGCTTTTGCCTACTGGGTCCCTTTTCTAACAGTTGCCTCAACCTTCTTAACCCTTTTTCTTGATTGAATTTGGCTTTCTATTGTTTCAGCACTGCCAAAAACTTTTTCTTCAGGTTCCTTTGGAGCTTCTAGGAGGGCTTTTGCATAAGTTTCTATTATGTTGTCATCAGTTTCATACCCCATTTCAGTTACCTAGATGGTTCTAGGAATAACTGCCTCCATCCAAATTTCATCCTTTTTTTATTACAAAATAGATTTCATCCTTATATTTGTCCACAATTGCTTGTGACAATCTAACTCTAGTTTTCATTCGGGCCTTCAATGCTTGAAAATACTCATTTATGTTCTTTTTCTTGTTCTCTCCCATGTTGTTCAGTAAATCTAACAATTTTTTGCCTACCAGTATATCAAAACCAAAATATCTAATACCAATACTGGGTACTTGTTTGGTTATGTACAGCATCAGACAAACAAGTAGGTTTCCAAATCTGAATGTTCCTTTCTTTTCCCTTTTGATCTTTCCTAGATTGTCTATTAGCTCATCTTTAAGCCATTCACATATGTCTATCCTTGCATTATCTTTTACCATATCATAGGTACTTTTAATGCATAGGCTAGAGATTGAGTTTAACCTATTTGCATGTGTAGTTTTGTAGCCTAAGATCATACTGATAAATTTGACATCGATATCCGTTACATAATTTACCCATAGTGATCTCTTGTCAAATGTTGCACCAGTTAGGTCTATCACTGTGTCATTTGAGACTCTCTTGGTTTTGTTAGGTTTGTTACCGATGGGAGGTAACCCTGTTACAACTTTGACAACTTCCTTAGTAATCTTGTGAATAGAGTCCAACCAAAAGAATTCACCATGAACCCTTCTTAGCACAATTCTTATGATATCCTTGGGAAAATCTAGGATACTAAGAATTTCTGTAAAACCTAGGGTTTCTATTATCTTGTGTTCAGTTTAGACATTTCCAGATTCATCACAAATTATAGATTTATACATGTTTTTAATTTCATCATCACCCAGTTCCTCTATATGACAATGTATATACATTCTAGGGTCTTCAACATAAACTACTTCCTTAGGGATTTTAGAAAATGCACCAATAATATCATCTTTCTTAGCAATTTCGGGAACCAGTTTGAAGACGGGTCTAGGGCACTTAACTACCTCAACAACAATAGGGTTTGCAATGAATTCAGGAGTAGATGAAGAAGCCATGGTTATAAATACCTTTATCTGCCTTAAGGAATGATTGCTTCGCTAAGGGTGCCTTCACTTGGAAATTTTCGCACTCTCAAAAGTTTGAATGCTTGGTGAATGAAAATGGAGCCAAAACACTTTCTTTATAATGTCATTATCTCCAACTACCACATTTAATGCTTGCCGGTTAAGTAATGACTTAACTTATCTGCCAGTATAAAAGTAATTTCAACTTCTTACCATCAACCGAGGGAATGATAGCATGTTTCTCATTTAGTTGCTAAACCCTCAAAGGATCTTCCTTCAATTAGATGAAGAGTCTCTTTCCGATGGAGTGTTACTCTGTTCTGCCAGTGGAGGAGTATTCACATCAACATTCTGATCTGACTTTCTAATCCATTGTTTAGAGAATTCTTGCTTTACCTCTTCAACCTTTTCTTTACCTTTCAAACTAGGACCTTTGTAATTTGTCGCTGAGGTCTTGCTTCTACAAAATTTAGCAATGTGTCCAATCTTGTTATAGGCATAACAAGTCACATTGTTTTTCTGAATTGCTTTCCTATATCCTATGTCGGTATGTGTTCTGCATTGATTAGATAAATGCCCAAATCTTCCACAAACATAACATCTTACATTCATTCTACAATTGTCTAAATTATGACCAACTTTGTTGCATTTAGAACATTGAACGGTGGGTGTATTAGTGTTCTGATAATTTCTAGATCTACACTGATTTTCTCTATGACCATACTTGTTATAGTTAAAGCATTTGCCATTAAATTTGTAAGCAATAGGTTGTCTTACCGGTTTTCTATGATCATGATTGTTTGCAGTACTGGAGCTTTCACCAACTTCAAAGCCAAGCCCATTTGTATCACCATTAGGTTTATGATTCTTCAACATGTCACCAAGTTCTTTTGAACTTTTCTTGAATTTTTCTTTGTGATTATTTGCAGCAGTTAGTTCACTTTCCAAGATTCCTTTCTGTCTTATGAGTTCAGTTTTGTCATTTTGTGTGTGCATTAAATCTATCTTCAACATATCATTTTCATCATCATTTAGTCTTCTGGCCAAGTCTTCTTCATTCTTCTTCCTATCTTCAATTTCTTTACAAAATCTCATAGTCATATCCTGCATCTCATTCTGTGTTGTACTGATCTCCTATCTTAGCTTGTTTACTAGATCATTAAGAGTTACCTTTTCATCTTTTTCATTCTGCATCTTTTCACAAAGTTCTCTTCTCTTATTTCTTGTAATGGTAAGATTTTCTTGAAGCGCTTGAATAATGTCCTGAGTAGCCTTCAGATCATCTTCAAGTTTGATATTCTTCAACTTTTCTGCATCAAAGTCTGAAAGAGCTGTTTCCGATTGTTTCTTCAAGTTTTCCATCTCTACCAGTGTCAAGATCTTCCTCAAGCTATTAGACTTCTGAAAATAGAGGACCAAGCTCCGATACCAATTGTTAGGATTCCCAAAGATAATGAGAGGGGGGCAGGTGAATCAACATCTAACCATTTTATTGATTTACTTGAATTAAAACATGTAAAGCATGTCAATACAGTGTACCGGTAAATCAAAAGTAATGCAATAAACAAGAAAAACAATAACCACATGAAGAGAACACTATAACACAATAGTTTAACGAGGAAACTCGGTGTGGGAAAAACCTCGGTGGGATTTTTGACCCACAATATTCACTTACTCGCCAATAAGGGAATATTACTGCTACAATAGGGGCTTGCACATGCAGGAAGGCCAAGTGCCTAGAGCTCACTGCTCAATTACAAAAGGAAGTCACACTAACTTACAAAAATGGATTATAATAATCCAATGTCTTGTACTGCTTCAAAATAGCATCTGCTATGCCAGATCCAGTACTGGTTTTAGCTCTGCTGCATACATAAACCCTTAACCTAAAATTCGCATATTAGGTCTGCATTATTTTGCATATCCTTCATTACCAAATGTTCTATAATGATCTTATACATGTATTAGTCATCTTACAACTCACCATGTCGACTTACAATGATTTTATAATTAATTACAAAATATATTACAAATAAAATTCCTATTAGCCTGGGTGCCGATATCCTTTCTTTCACTACCAGTGTTCTGTGTGCTGATGTAGAGTTTCATTGCCGGTGCCGGTATAATTGTCTTGCCGGTATCATATGATTGCAAGGTTTCCATCAATGACAAAACCTTCAATCACCTACAATTTCTCATTGGAGTGTGCATTTGCCAACACAATCCTCATCATCATCGACTTCTACATATCTGATTTGTTCTAACCACCAAGGAGCCACATGTCTTCATATTCTTTGTTGAGGTCACTTGGTCAAGACAGGTCAAATTCCATGTGGACAATAGGGTTGCACAGATTAGATGAAATTCATGCTATGACTAACCTTTGTGTTATATGCTTTGCAGTATGTTGCATGCATTGGGTTGACTCATTCCGATACAATTCCTCAAAGATCTATCAATATAGATTTAACTATTAGGCTGCCATCTCGTATCTACTCTGCCTTGACAACTTATCTCGATGACCTTGTGATGCCTTTGGTCCCTTTCGTCGACATGAGTTACTCTGATGAAAACCTCGCTTTTGATTTCACTTATCACGATAAGCTATCTCAAATGAAGAACCTCCAAACCAAATGACCACATATTGGAACTACTATAACTATTGACATAGGAAAAACATGCTATAAGGATAGTATAAGTCTTTTTGATGACATACTGTCAACCTCCCTTTATCGACATAGGTATTCTGAAACTCAAACCCCATGGTGACAAACTTCATTGGCATATGTTACCCAAAAATGTAAACTCATCAGAACAACCAGCACTATTAGACTAACATTTGGACACTAACCCATCAATACAAACTTATTTTGATGAACCAACATGAACAAGAGTTGGAATAGCTACTCCAAAATCACATACCCATTGTCCTTCAACATATCGACATATGTTCTTTTGATGATCTTACCAAGGGGTCTACTCTTTATTTTCCTCTGTCAGAATATCTCACACTATCAGCATAGTGGGAATTTGTCATTTCACCTTCAATAGCTACTTTGATACACATCCTCGATCTCTTGGTCGGCATAGCTATTCCGATACTACGATGTTAGAGTAGTTTACTCTATCGACATAACACAAACTTGTTATGCCGCCTTTATCAGCTATTCCAATGTGTGGCTCTACTTTGGTATTCGACATTGCTATCCGGATCCAACAAAACATGACAAAAACTCCATATGACCCAACATCGACCTAACTTAATTTGATAGAAATTTCCTCCACACAACTCGGTATCAACCTAGTTATTCTGATCAAACCACCATAGCAGATATCACCTGCACAACACTTGATCAGTTCAGTTATCCCGATATGATCACTTCTACAACCTGCAACACTTGTTTATATCAATGACAATAATGCCAACAATATCCCCCTTTGGCATTGATATCAACACACACAACAATGCACACATGAATCTCTTTCTCCCCCTTTGACAATAATGGCAAAGGGACCTGCACACCACCTGCCAATTGATGTTTTCTATATAGTCCACTAAATGAACCATTATTACAATATTAAAAGTAGTGTTAATACTGCTCACAAAAATTTCAGAACTCCTCCTGAGACAAACATGAGGTTCAAGGATAATAAATAGAAAAATAGTATGATGCCCTTGAACCACAGACCTCAACAATACATTTAAGTGTTGAAGGAAGGTGGAACAACACCCAAATTGTATCCTAGATACTCAAATGCATCCTTTGGGAGAGGCTTTGTGAAAATGTCAGCAACCTGCTCACTTGTGGGAGCATACTCAACCTTTACCTCCTTCTTTGAAACTTTGTCCCTAAGAAAATGATATTTGATTGCAATGCGCTTTGTCCTTGAGTGCATATCAGGGCTCTTGGAAATTTTAATGGCACTTGAGTTGTCACACATAATAGCAATAGGATCTAAAAATGATACCTGAATATCCTTTAAGGTTTGTTTCATCCACAAAACCTATGAGCAACATGTGGCATCAACTATATACTCTGCTTCAGCCATAGATAAATAAATAGAATCCTGCTTCTTATTGTGCCATGAGACCAATATGTTTCCAAGGAAGAAAGCTCCACCATTGGTGCTCTTCCTATCATCTATGCAACTTTCCCAATCAGCATCAGTAAAGGCTTGTAAGGTGAAATATCCTTTCTTTGGATACCATAAGCTATAAGTGAGTGTCCCCTATAGATACTCAAATATCCTCCTAACAACATTGACATGCAATTGCTTAAGAGATGCTTGGAATCTTGCAACCATGCATGTTGCTTGCATAATATCAAGCCTTGAAGCTGTGAGATATAATAGGATTCCAATCATGGATCTATACAATGTCTGATCCACACTAGGTGACTCATCATCTTTGCTTAATTTGCATCCTTTCACCATGGGGGTACTAACCAGTTTATTGTCTTCCATCTGAAATTTCTTCAACATGTCTTTACCATACTTGGTTTGAGAAATGGATATTCCCTTATTTTATTGTGATATTTGCCAACCAAGAAAATATGATAACTCTCCAAGCATGGACATTTCAAAGTCTGACTACATTTGATCAGCAAATTCTTTGCATATAACATTTTTGTTTCCTTCAAAGATGATAACATCTACATATACCACTACTATGATCATGTGATCTCCATCTACCTTGATATATAAATTGTTGTTATCATTTCCTTTTCTGAAACCTTGCTGATGGAGGTACTTATCCAACCTAGAATACCATGCTCTAGGTGCCTGTTGTAGACCATATATTGCTTTCTTCAATCTGCAAACAAAGTTCTCATCTTCATGTAGTTGGAAACCTTCAGGTTTCTCTATGTAGACCTGTTCTTCAAGATTTCCATTAAAGAATGTAGATTTGACATCCATGTGATATAATTTGTATCCTTTATGGGCTGAGAATGCCAAGAACATTATGATTGCTTCAAGTCTTGCAACTGGTGCAAATGTTTTGTCAAAATCTATCCCTTCAACTTGAGCATATCCCTTACACACAAGTCTTTCTTTGTTCCTTATCACTTTGCCTTCTTCATTTATCTTGTTCCTGTAAACCCATTTAGTCCCAATGGCATTCTTGTTTACTGGTCTAGGAACCAAATCCCAAGTCTTGTTCTTCTCTATTTGCTGCAACTCTTCTTCCATAGCATTTATCCACTATTTATCCCATGGGGTGTGTTATTAATATTGCATATCAATAGTTAGATGATAACCATAGGATAGAATAGTAACCAGAAACTTAGAGCAATGCTTTCATTAATGCCAAAATGTCTAGTACAATAATCATTCTCTACCTCAGTGTATCTAACAACAAGTACAAGAGCATATATAAAGCAATGGTTGAGGGTTGTGGTTACCACCCGTGGGGAACCATCGTGCAATGTAAAACTACCATCGATGAGACTAACATACTTAACCAACGTAGCTTAACAAGTAGTACAAAGGCCATTTTACGACCTACAAAGTTGTCTCCGGATGACAAGGACAAAAATCCAAGACTAACACAACAAAATGGGGATGAAGTACACTGTATACAATAAGAAAATCAATGAGAAGAAGGTGCTGAGGGGGTGTCCCTGAAGGAGGTAGTTGCACCGCCGATGAAGAAGATGCAGGAACTGCTGATGCCAGTCGAGCCCAAAATTCATACACCTGCTCTGTCCTTGCCAGAAAACCCTTTTCTACTACCATCTGATGCTCAAGTGCGGATTTCATCATTATTGCTTCCGCAAGGAGTTCTTTTTTTTCATTGACATCATAGTCCTCTTGTGCCTAAACCAAACTTCTCTGCAAAACACGCTTTCTAGTCTCAACCTCTACCAACTGCTACTCAAATGATACTGTCTCCCTGGCCAATTTGTCCTCGATAGTCACCCACAATGTCCTCTCAGAATCCAACTCCTGGGTATGCTGAGCTAAGTCTCACACTACTACTACCTCCAACCTGGTGGTCAGCTCCTCCCGAGCCCTCTATGCATCCACCAAGGCAACCTCACGTCCAGCCGAGACATACTCCAAGTTCCTCAAAGCATACCATTCATGCTTAGAAGTGGCCACAAACCTTTGGCACAAAGGCTAGGAGATGCCTCAAATCCTCCATCACACTCCCCAAAGGTTGATAACTGAACTGAATAACTCCCTGGTGCCATACGACTTCGCATTCTTGCAATGCTTTCCCTCAAACTCTGTTTGTTCACAACCTCCAAATCCATCTCCCTCTATGGCTTATGGATTCCCCGCCAATGCTTAGCTTTAGGCTTCTTTCTCACAGTATGAAACAACCCCACACTTACCATGACTTGTGTGATGCCCTTCACCCAACTCAAAAGTGTATTGTAGCTCAAAAATAAATTGGGGGTCTAGGGGTGGTGCCCCTAGTGGGGTTGAGGGGTAGCACCCCTCGCGGGGTCTTGGGGCAACACCACCAACACCAATTTACAATCTTCAGAACCACATGGAAGTCCATGGCGCAAATCATTTTTATGATATTTTAAGATGCCAAAATATTTCTTCTCCACTCTAATTTTTTCAGCGTCCTGGCTCTAGACTCCATCAAATGATTTTTCAATTTGGTCGTCGCTTTTAAAAAATAAAATTAAATGCATGCTTGTTTGAATGTCGGCATATTTTTCATTTCACGTGCCATCACCACCATTTATCCCTGTCGTGCCGTGGTATTTTTCCTTTCACCCTTTTTTAAATCGCCACCATCGTTGCCGTGCTCCTTTAGGCCTACAGTGGTATTCCACTATCGGTGACCTCCGTCGATGGTGGTTCCACCGCACGGTGGTCTCATCATGGTGGTTCCACCATATGGTGGCCCTCTTGATGGTGGTTCCACTACACGGTGGTCCCACCGCATGACGGTTCCACCATGGCCATTGATTTTTTTTTAAATTTAATTTCCTAATCTCTCAGTCCTCTGCCTCTATGATTTCCCTTCATCCTTCTCAATTTACCTTTCTTGAGAGTCTACCGCTTTGGTCCTATGCCTCTTGAGTCACCTGCCCGACCTCTCAGGTGCCCTTCCATCCTCTTGGGTGTCCTTCCAGCCTCTCGAGTGCCTTGTGCGCTTCTTGTGGTAGGGTTTTAATTTGGACCTATTTATGGAAAGTCTATTTTTAATGGCCATCCAAAGACCTGGAACCATAAATTCTATAGGGACAACGGTCTCCTTCCCATACATAAGAAGAAGAAGAATAAAGATTTTGAAGGCCATGACCTTCCACATAGGGTTCCGATCGTTGCCGACATGAATGATCTTGGGATTATCTACATCACCAAGGTTTGTCTCCTTCAATTTTACCTCTTGATACTTGATGGGTTCTTCCTTTTGGAACTGGTGTGCGGTGGTGTCACTCACACGGGCGTCTCCCTTTCAATATTTTATGTATTTTGATAGGTACACCTCCTTTGTTTCTTTCTCTGGTTCCTCTACTATGAGCCTGTAGCTTTGGAACATTTCGTAATCCTCCATCTGCCAGTGGAAGAGCCCGTTCAATGACCCCATCTCATCCTCAGAGCACTCTCCTAGTTTGAGAATCCCTTCATCATTGGGCTCCATGCAGCCCCATCCTTCATCCCTTAGGTCACCTTCTCCTTCACCCTCTGATTCCAAAGATGATGACAACTCCTCACTAACCAAATGCATCCCAAGGTCTATGACTTCCTCCATTCTCCATAGGTAGGGTGTTCTTCTTCCAGTTGTGGGTGGCCTTGGCTGCCACCAGCCACCCTCTCCCTAAGATCACATCATACCCTTTTTTCTTTAGTGGGATTACCACAAAGTCCAGTATGAGGGGTTGTACCCCGATGGTAACTTGCTAGCCCATCAGTGTCTCGATGGGTTTGATTCCATGTTGATCTGCTCCCAGCAGATTGAATGTAGATGGCCACAACGTCGGCTTCCCCAGCTTCGCTAGGTTTCTTCTGGAAGAACATTCACTCCCGATCCACCATCGACGATGGTATCAGTTAGAATGGTGCCAAGGATACCCATCTCCACATTGGCCGAGTTCCCTCTAGTATTAACTCCCAACAGCCTGGGGTCTATTGCAGACCCCCCAGGAACATCCTTGCGGTGGTTGGTATTGGTGCATGATTGGGAGATATTATTCAACAATGTCATTCATAATTGAGGCATCATCTGGTGGAGATCGTGTACCTTCACAAGCACCTCGAGTTTTAAAATTTGATTTAATATAGCCTCTCCATCTTCGATCGGCTGGAAGTACCTTCCATTCCCTTCGCTCTCTCTCATATCTCTTTCTCAATTTCTTCTCATGCTTCCCGTACCCTTCACTTCTCTGTCTCTGAGTCTGGGCACGGGTTACAGCTAGCACTTCCTCTTCTTTGGTTTCCTCGATATTGAGAAAGTTGACACCGGACTTCAGACAGGTGGTGTGTTCATGGTCTCCTGGTCCTCACCATTTGCACAAATATTGTGTGGCCTCTCCCTTCTAGTAGTCTCAAGCGAAGTGCCCCCACTGGCTACATGCTCTATATTGTATCATTGGTCAGCCTTTGGAGTCGTATTAGATCCAGCTCCTTGTATTGTTATTATTTTTATTGTTGTTTCATCCTCCCCACCGGTTATCTCGGTAGCCTCCTGATGTTGCATTGTTGTTCTCCTGGGAGTTGCTGGTACCACCCGATGTAGTTGGTTGTTCTTGTGTAAGCAATACTTGTTGGTTTCGTGTTTTCATGTTGTAGGGGTATTCCCTGGTGGGATGCCCCATCAACTAGCATATATCACAATAGGCCTTCTTTGGGTAGGAACCTTTCGTGTGGCTGTCCGTATTACATTCTGTGCACCAAAGCTCCCCTTCGTCGGTCTTGCTCGGACCTCCCTTCATAACCTTCAGCTCTTTCATCATCCTCAACATGTCCTTTTGTAGGGCTTGCACCTTTTTGCTGGACTTGCCATCACTGTTTCTTCCCTCAGAAGAGTCATCATCCTCAGATGAGCTATCCTTCTTCTTTTTCTTCTTGGATGTCTTGGTCTCGCTCTCAAGATCCATCACTCTATTATATGTATCTCCATACGAGGTTGGTGGAACAATTTTCATCTTCTTCCACAGGGAGTGTTTCAGTCCCTCCATGAACCATCTCTTTTTCAACCCATCTGCTGGTTGACTCTCCATTTTCCCCAACAGTTCCTTGAGCTGCCGACTATAGTCTCAGACTGTCTCATTCTTGTTCTGCTTTGTGCCATAGATTTTGGCTACTATTTCGTTGTCGTCTTTGAGGAGACAAAACTCTATCTCAAAATCCTTCTTCAAATTGGGTCATGTGCCGACTTTGGCCTTATCCGTATCAGAGTACTAGTCGATGGCCACTCCCCTTAAGGTTGCTGGAAATTGTGTTACCCATTCATCTTGGTCGGTAACACCGTTCATTGACCATATGGTTTCGCAAGTGCAACAATGGTAGATGGGATCTTCCTTCCTATTGCTATTGAACTTCGACAGCTTTTGTGTACTGGCCATTGATGGGGGTCGTGCACTTGCACCACTCCCACCTGCATCGGTGGTGTTTGTTGTTTGAGTGACTGGGGGTATTGTGGTTTTTACGTGCATGCTTGGTGTGATGGGTCCCAAGAGGGGGTCCTGCTTTCTGTGTGTCTATGGTCCTCTGCACCTATGGTCGTACGGTTGCCCTCCCCTCCATTCTCACCCTTGTCATCTATTCCCTCCCTTCGGTGGTCCTTCGTGCGTGGTGTAAGGGATAAATTCCTAAACCGATCCTAGGTGTCTTCGACCAGATTTTTTCATAGCTTTGTTTCCTCAAAAATATTTTTGTAGCTTCTCACCCTATGGTGTTCTAGCGACACGTAGAAATCTCCTTCAACATCTTCTCCTACACCCTTTGTGACACCTCCTTGGTTCCATTCGGGCAACCCTTTGACAGGTCATCCTTTGGCAAGTTGCCTCAGCCTCCATCTACATTCTACTTGTTGTTCCAGAATCAGGGCTCTCTATGAGGCCTCCCACTCCTCACTTTGTGCCTTCTTATTTCTATCCTTATTTAATAAGTTGGGCATTAATTCCTGTATATAATGTAGGAGTGTTCTTTATTTTGCCCCTAAGGCTCAAGGTTCAAGTTTCTTGTCATCGCTTGCCATTATACTCCTCTTCCCAGCGATGATTGTTTTCTTCGTACTCTCGGAGGACCTATTAGCGTCACTCCTCACGCTGGGTTTCCTCCCTTCGGTGCTGGTGGCCAAGGGTTGCTTAGGCTAGGAGATGCGGGAGTTCGTGCAACAACCTATTTTCTGCTAGATTGACGTTGAGAGTGTCCCTAACTACACCCTCAGGTACCTCTTCCTGTGTAGCCTCCCCTCATACAAAAGTCTCTATATCTGTCTGGAATCGGATCACGAAGTCGCCTGTCAATGCGTTCTACCCTTCGTAAAGTTCTCTTAGTCGGCTATCATCCCCCTTGATGCTATTGCCAATGGGCTGGCCCATTATCCTCCATAGGCCATTCATGCTCTGTGGCTACCCAGATTCAGATGATAATGACAGCAGATGTTTACCCCATGGGGTGTGTTATTAATATTGCATATCAATAGTCAGATGATAACCATAGGATAGAGTAGTAAATAGAAACTCAGAGAAATGCTTTCATTAATGCCAAAATGTCTAGTACAACAATCATTCTCTGCCTTAGTGTATCCAACAACAAGTACAAGAGCATATATAAAGACATGGTTGAGGGTTGCGGTTACCACCCGTGGGGAACCATCGTGCAACATACAACTACCCTCGATGACACTAACATACTTAACCAACGTAGCTTAACAAGTAGTACAAAGCCCATTTTATGACCAACATCTACTTCTCTCTTTTGCTGGCCTCATCATATAGTCTAGGTTCCATCTCAATCATAAGACAAAAATTTACTTGCTCAGTGTTCCTTTCTCTCCTTCTAGTGTGCACACCCTCATTTTTGTTTCCTATGATCTACTCTTTAGGGTGATTATTTTGCACATATCTATTTGGAGTCTTGTTAGGTACTTCTTGTTCACTTTCAGATTTCTCTTCATCTTCAATTTGATTTATTATGCTCTATTTTCCTTTATGTACATCTTCTTCCACTCTTACATGTACACTCTTAATCACCTTCTTTGGCCTCTTTTTAAAACATTTATAGGCCTTTCTATGAGTTGAGTACCCCAAGAAGATACCTTCATCACTTCTTGAACCAAAGCTTCCTAATCCATCTTCATCTCTTTTGATAAAGAATTTTCTGCCAAACACCTTGAAGTACTTCACTGAGGGTTTCCTATCATACCATAATTCATAAGGTGTCATTCTGTTGTTGACTCTCAGCTGAACTCTATTTAATGTATATAAGCAGTATGGATTGCCTCCTTCTAGTATATATCAGGTAGATTATATTCATTTAACATTGTCCTTGCCATTTCCTTGATTGTCCTATTTTTTCTTTCCACAACACCATTTTGTTGTGGTGTCCTAGGAGCTGAATATTGTCTTCTTATTCCATGCCTTTCACAGTATTCTTTAAATTCATTTGATGTGACTTCACCTCCACAGTCTAATCTTAAACACTTTAGCTTGTAACCACTTTCCTTTTCAACCATCTTCCTAAAGATTTTGAATCTTCCATAGGCTTGAGACTTGTCTTGTAGGAAGGTAACCCATGTCATCCTAGAGAAATCATCTATAAGCAGCATAAAGTATCTTTCTCCGTTTAGGGCTCTTGTTCTTGTAGGCCCACACAAATTAGTATGCACGAGCTCAAGAGGTCTTGTAGTTGAGTATTCTTTAGTTTTTAAGCTTACCTTAGTTTTCTTCCCTCTTTGACACTCATCACAAAAGGTGTCAGCAGGTTTGATAATCTGTCGTATGTGTCTTACATAACCTTTCTTTCTTACCTTAACAAGGTTATGAAAATTGATGTGACCTAGTATTCTATACCATAGCCAACTCTCATCAACTTGTCCCATCATAAATTGAGACTCAAAGAATTCCTTAAGATTATATACATTGCCATATGTCCTTTTTCCTTCAGCAACAAGTTGTCCATTTCTTTCTTTTTTGATTTGACATCCTTTTGAATCAAATGTAAACTTATATTCTTTGTCACACATTTGACTCACACTGAGCAAATTGTGTTTTAGACCTTCCACATAATATACATTATGAGATTTTAATTTTCCATCAATGTTTAGTGAACCTTTACCCTTGATTTTGATTGATGAGTTATCTCCAAACCTCACAAAACCACCATTCCAATATTCCAATTTGATGAATTTCTTCTTATCACTAGTGATGTGGTTGGAACACCCACTTTCAACTACCCACAAGTTTTTCCTTTCAACAAGTAGGGAAGTGTGAACAATCAAACCTGACTCAACCTTATCTTTATCCTTTTCTTCCCAAACTTGTTTTGATTTCTCCTTCTTTTCTGTTGTCTCATTCTATTTTGGTTTTGCATTAGGTTTAGATGTTGAAACTATCTTATTTTTCTTAGCTGTCCTAAGATTATAGTGTTTTGCAATGTGGCCCAAGTTTTGACAATGATAGAATTTTACATTTACATTGAATGATGAATTTGAAAATCTATTGTAGGACTGAGATACATTTCTCCTACATTCATAACTTCTATGACCATACCCATTACAATGATAACAAATAACATTCATATCCCTCAGAGTAGAAAATTGATTTCTACTTTCGAAACTAGGAGGGGACCTATGCATAAGCTTACAATCAACAATTCTATGACCATAAGTATTACATTTATAGCAGTAGCCATGGAATTGAGGTACATACCAATCATTATTGAAGTTGTTTCTCATTTGTCTCCTTGGAGTAGCATAGTTCAGTCTTCTCAAGGTCACCCTTTGTGTATCCTTGACCTTTGTGAAGCCTCCATTATCAACATTGGCTTTTCTTTTAGGATCAACATGCTGGTTCCTTGATTGATTATTTGTAGCAGCAACATATGTCTTCTTCTCATTGGGCTTGCTGATTGTGAAGATTTGTTTGACTTCACTTTCACTTGAAGAGGTGAAGAGTATCTCCTATTTGATGAATCTTTACTGTTAGAACAATGTCCATTTTGAAATCCAACACCATTTATATCCTTGTTGTGCTTCTACTTAACATTTTGTCTAGTGCTTCAGTGTTGCCCTCATATTTAATTCTCATATTGCATTCGTCTTTTCACTTTTCAAGTTCTTTTTTGAGATTCACAATTTTTTCCTCCATCTTTTGATATTCTTTCTCTTTGTTTTCTAAATCTGATTTAGTCACTTCATACATTCTTCTAGATTCATCCAACTGAGTGGTTAAAGCAATAAGATGGCTATTTGATTCTTCAATATTCTTGTTTAGTAAGTCATGCTCCCTTATGATAGACTTCTTGTATTTCTTGAACTCTTTTCTTACTTTGTCAAGTTCTTCAAGAGCACAAACCAATTCTCCTTCAAGGTTAACCACAACATCTACATCTTCTTCCTCACCGTCATCTAAATTTTCAGATTGACCACCACTATGTTTTTCATTAAGGATCTTTTGGGCCATGAAGACATTAGTTTTTTTTTCATCTTCACTGTATTCCTCAACTGATTCACTTTCATCATCAGAGACATCACTATCAATTGAGTAAATAAATTTCTTCTTTTGAAAATTTCTTGTTCTTGATTTGTTAAACCTTTTACCCATATCCTTGACCCCTTCCACACTATTTTCTTCCTTCTTCCTTCTTCTAATAGGGACACTTAGCCAAAAAATGTCCAATTTTACCACAATCAAAGCATTTGAAAGATAACTTTCCTCTGTACTTGCCTGATCCTTTCTTGAGCTTTCTAACAAAGTTAGCTTCAACAACATCAAAGTCATTTTCATCTTCATTTGTAGCTTGTTCTTTTCCTTTTTCTATGGTATTGAAGGCAACTTCTCTCTTTGAAGGTTCAACACTTATTGTTCTCATCTCATAGGTAGACAGAGAGCCAAACAATCCATCCTTAGAGAAAGTCTTTAAGTCTTTATCTTCCTAAATAGATAAGACTTTTGTATCATACTTTGAGGTTAATGATCCCAAAACCTTTTTGACAGTAACTTCATCTTTGACATCCTCTCCAAGTCCTCTTATAGCACTCATAGTCTCATCCACTCTTTGCAGATAATCAACTATCTTCTCTTCTTCTTTCATTTTTAGATTTTTAAACCGAGCTCTTAGATATTGTAGTTTGTCTTCTTTCACTTTGGTATCTCCTTCATATACACTATGTAGCTTGTCCCAAGTTTCTTTTGTTGATGTGAAATGCATGACTTTGACAAACCGTGTATCTGATAGACCACTTAATATTGCATTCTTATCTTTGGCATTGTTCTCATATTCCCTTTTAGCAATAGGGTCAGTAGGAGGAACTTGAGGAATAGTGTAACCATTTTTTACTGACATCCAAACATCAAATCCTAAGAAAGACAGGCAGGTTTCCATTCTTCTACTCCAGAAGGCATACTTGGTACCAACAAAGATAGGTGATTTAGAGGAGGATTCATTCCTAGCCATTGTGTTCACAAAGCAGGATCTACCTAAGATAGAGAAAGATTTACAGTAAGGGAATTGAAGTCCTCTGATACCAATTGAAGAACACAAATGGACACTAAGAGGGGACGTGATTCAGTGTAATTCAAAAATTTATTTAGTGTGCATATTTTAAGGATGTAATGCAAACATAAACACACACACACACACACAAGATCACATCACATAACACCCGATGTACGAGGAAAACCCAATGTGGAAAAAACCTCAGTGAGAGTAGCTCCTGGAGTCTACTACTCCAATCCAGACTCATAGGTCAAACTGATTACAAAGTTTAGGGCACCAACCCAAGGAGCACCAACCCCTTAATTTATGAGCACCTACTCAAAGGAACACCTACCCCTGCTCTGAGAACCCACTCAAAGATTTACAGTGATTGTTCAAGTTTACAATGCAATGATAAAGCCTTATTACAGATGAGTTTTGTAACACTTGCGAATTTCTCATATCATGAGAATGAATTTATCTACCTGCTGAAGTTCCATCTTTGTTTCTTCTTCTTCCTCAATCTCTTTTTCTTCCTCTATCTGGATTTCTTCTTTTCATTTCACTTTGCTTACTTTTCCTGTTATGGCGGATGTCTCTATCTTCTCTCTACAACAACCCTCTTTATACTTCACTGCATCAACACACCTCTCTTCAACACATTGTATATACTCTCTACACACATCATCAGTCAACTTGTTGAGATGTCATTATATTCCACCAACCAATGTCGAATCATTTTTATAGCTACTGCTGGATTAGATCAACTCTATACACATCATATTTTTCTTCTACTACAGACTTGAATATTTTATTCAAGTCAGTTGTCTTGGAGATCTACAACTCTAGAGATTTTATTCTTTGTCCTGAATATGATCTCATATTTGTTGTCTATAGTAAATGCATCCAAACTTTCTTCTGATCATTCTCTATACTAAGTTGCTATTTTTAGTAAGCTTGATTTGTCTAGCAGATATGATCCTACCTCTATCAATCACCTTGAATCGATCAACCAACTGCAACAGGTTTTCCATTAATGAGATCACCATCCTTTGTCGACCTACCTTGAAATAATTGACAACAATATTTGTCGTCACTGACTTCTACATATCTAATTTGTTCTGTCCACCAAGGAGCCACATGTCTTCATATTCTTTGTTCAGGTCAATTGGTCAAGACAGGTCAAATTCCATGTGGACAATCAAGCTGCACATATTAGTTGAATTCCATGTTGTGACTAACCTTCATGTTATACGCTCAATAACATGTTGCATGCATCGGGTTGACTCATTCCGATACAATTTGTCAAAGCTCTATCGATATAGCTTTGAATGTCGAGCTGACATCTTGTATCTACTCCTCCTTCACAACTTATCTCAATGACCTTGTGATTCCTTGATCCCTTTCGTTGGCATGAGTTACTCCGATGAAAACCTCACTTTTGATTCCACTTATCGCCAAAGCTCTCCCGAAAAAAGAACCTCCAAGATAAATGACCACATATCGGAATTACCATAATTATCGACATAGGAAAAACATGCTAGAATGATAGTATAAGTCATTCCGATGACATACTATCAACCTCCCTTTATCGGCATAGGTAATTTGAAACTCAAACTCCATGGTGACAAACTTCATCGACATAGTTTGCCTGAAAATGCAAACTCATCATAACAACCAACCCTATCAGATTAACATCTGAACACTAACCTGTCAATACAAACTTATTATGATGACCCAACATGAACAAGCATTGACATAGCTACTCCAAAATTGCATGCCCATAGTCCTTCAACATATCGACATATGTTATTCCGATGATCTTAACAAGGGGTCTACTCTTCATTTTCCTCTGTTGGAATAGTTCAGACTATCAACATAGTGGGAATTTGTCATTCCATCTTCAATAGCTACTCTGATACACATCCTCGGTCTCCTAGTTGGCATAGCTATTCAGATACAATGATGTCGAAGTATTTTACTCTATTGGTATAACAAAAACTTGTTGTTGTGCCTTTATTAGCTATTCCAATGTGTGGCTCTACTTTGGTATTCAACATTGCTATTCGGATCTGACAAAACATGACAGAAACTCCACATGACCTAACATCAGCCTGACTTACATTGATAGGAATTTCCTCCACACAACTCGGTATCGACCTAGTTTTTCTGATCAAACCACTAGAGTAGATATCACCCGCACAACACTTGATTGGCTAAGTTATCCCGATATGATCACTTTTTCAACCTACAACACTTGTTTATTTGCATCCTCTTTGGCATCCCTGCAACACTTGTTGACGTCAATGACAATAATGCCAACATTTTTGTCAATCCTTGTTTTATTTGCGATTTCGTTTAATGGGAACCACATATGTGAAATAATTAGTGCCAAATAACCATTTAGTATCCTCAACTAGTCCTTAATCAGGAGCATATTTTAGGATTTTGGGATATCAAACACTTGAATGTTGACAAACTGTTGTTCTTGCAGTTATTTAGCTAGCTGGATCTGAATCTTTATTTTTTGTTAATCTTAGAAAAAAAAGGGGTAAGTTAATCATTTTGGAAATATCATATTTAATGGATTGCATGTATTTTATTTAATTGTATAATTAATTGCAAAAATTAAATGAGGTTGACAATTTATTTCTTTTCAATTATAGAAATGGAAGTAATCAGGAAAAGTAAAATTAAACTAGAAAAGTGGAAAATAAAAGAATAAAGAAAATGTAAAAAAATGGAATAAAAGAAAAGAACTTAGGTTTTTTTTTTTTTGTCATTTTTCATTTTTGAAGGGAATTGCTCTCCAAAAATCTAAGCTTGATGACAAATTTGAATTGGATAAATAGGAGTAGATTATATTTGGAAAAAGTTTGGGAGTTGATTGGATTGGGTTAGGAATGAGATTTTGGTAGTGTATGTGGATCTTCATCCTCTCAAATAGAGAATTGCCAAGTTCTTTATTGTTTGGTGTGCTTCTAAGATTTAGGAAATCCTCTATTTTCTTTCTATTTGGTGTATATTTTGTCATTTCGATGTCATTATCATCTTTAAGGGAGGATAGTGTTGGCAATTTGTAGGAATTGATTATGTGTTGCATTGATGTTTTGTCATTGATGTCAACACTAGCTGTTTTGTTGTCTACTGGCTTCCAGTAGAGTGGTTGGATTATGATAATTGATCTGGAGACCATCTGTAGTATTCTCCGATTTGGTCCGACTTGTCGTATTGGCTTGGGTTGGTTATTCATGTGTTCCTGATGCATATCACATTCAGTTGGTTCGGGATTTGATGTTCTGGATGCTATCATTTGTTCTAGTAAGCCTTTTGGTCACCGGTAAGGGTTTTACCGGTAGTGCTTTGATGAATATATTTTCATGAATCTGATAAGTAGTGTTGGTGTGGCTTCTAGAAAGTTATCAAGATGCTGATGGTTATCATGTTCATGTTCTAGTTGATCGTGATGTTTCATTTAGTACTGGACCCATTCGGTGTTATTTTGCTAGGTTATGGACCGACTTGTGTAACGTGTTGGTTGATGCTCCCGATGCATCACCAGTTGGATTTATTGTTTGGATTATGTTGTTTCGGTCTTAGGAAGACTTGGTTTATCCTTGGTTTGCAGGATTATGTAATGGATCTATTGTATTATCTTTTAGGTGGCCAACCTAATTGTTTAGGTCCTGGGTTGGTATAAATATGATATAAGATCTATTTGTAGATCATAACTTAGGTATAGGATTATCTGTGTGCTAATAATGTTGTAATCATATGTAGAGGTTTTGGTCAATCATAAGTGATTGAATTGGGTTTGTGAAAGAGGTTTAAGACCTTCGATATTGAGCTTAATCGAAATTGTACTCAGGCATAGGAGATGCTATCTTGTAGTTCACTTATTTTTCTAGAGTGTAGTCAGGATTTCTTTGTAGTTAGTGAGGCTCCTTTTGTGATGAGAAGTGTGCTCTAGGCAGTGTTCCTTCCTACATATGCAAGCCCCTCTTATTCTAATTACGTACTTGCTGCAGAGGTATTATCTGACTGTGGGTAGGCTTCCTAGCGTGGTTTTTCCCTTTACAGGGTTTTCCACACACAAATCTTGATGTTATGTGCTATGGATGGTTGGTTAATTATTCTATAGTTTATGTTTATGCTTAACTATTACATGTGCTATTCCAGTAGAAGGTTTTGTGACCTTAAAGTTTTGTAATCTGTTGAGAATTGATTCACCCCCCCCTTCTCAATTGTCCATTGATTATCCTAATAGGTAAGACTTCCCATTTGTGTTTAGTGCATGCAAAAGAATTTAGATTAAATTATTTTGTGAAAATTTTAAAATTGTCAATTTTGTGTCCTCATAATGTCCATTTTTTAAAAATTGACTTCATAGAAAAGGTGTTGTGCATTTTTGGAGACAAAGGGAAATTTTCAATTTTTAAAATTTTTGTTTTTGGTGAGAATGGAAAATTTAAGGTATATTTAATGGAGTTTCTTCAAAAAATTTGGTTTTTTTATTGAAAGAAAAATTAAAAAAAAAAAAATTTCAGAAATGACTTCAAATGCTTTGTAATGGGAGATTTGAGGTTCCCTTCATGATTTTTTGTAATATGCATTTTAAGATTATGTTGAAATTTTGTGAGCCACATATTTTTCTTGTTTTCCATGCCACACTTGATTTTTGTGAGTAGTGATGAGTCTAGGATGTAAGTATTGGCCATTTGGAGGAATTGATTATGTCTTGCATTGATGTTTTGTCATTGATGCCAACACTAACTATTTTGGTTGCTTTACTAGTATCCTTTTGGTCCTGGTAGGTTGTTTGGTTTCTGGTTGGATTGGATCATCATGATCCGGTATGCTTTGGTATGCTTGGGTTATGGAATTGGCTTATTCATACTCATGTTCAGTCAGTTGGTTTTGATCTGGTGATTGGATTATATCCTATTTGCTAGTAAGCTTGGTTTGTTGTTCCGACGAGGGTTTCACTGACAAAGCTTTGTTGAAGATCATTGATGATACAAATAAATGGTGTTGGTGTGGCTTCTAGTGGAGATTCAGGATGCTGATGGTGATCATGTTCGAGACTTGGTTTATTGGGATCATTTCTTTAGCGTATGGACCTATATTGTGTCCCGATATTGTCTAGGTTATGGACCAACTTAATGTAACGTGAGGATTGGACCTCTCGATGTGTTTCTGGGATATCTTATGGGTTGGACATTATTTGTTTGGTCTCAGGCCGACATGTTTTGTAATTATGTAATTGTTTTATTATCTGGTGGCCGACCTTATTGTTTGTGGTCGAGGGTTTGTATATATATGATGTAAGATCTCATTGTAAATCATATGATATGATATGGAATAGGTATGGGATATGGATATGTAAGGAGCGAATAATGTAATAATCATTCAGGCAGAGTATTTGGTCGATCATTGGTGATCGAGTTGGGTTTATATAAGAGGATTTAGTCCTCTGATATTGAGCTTAACCAAAACTGTACTTGGGCATAGGAGATGCTATCTTTGCAGTTCATTCATTTCTCTAGATTATAGTATAGATTTATATGTAGTCAGTGAGACTCCTTTTGTGATGAGCAGTGTGCTATAGGTTGTTGGCCTTCTTACAAGTGCAGACCCCTTAATTGTAATTCACATACTTACTGCAGAATTATTAGCTGACTGTGGGTAGGCTTCCCATCGTGGTTTTTCCCTTTACCAGGTTTTCCATGTATAAATCTTGGTGTCATGTGGATGATATGTATTATCTAATTATTGCTTATGCTTAATTGGTTTATCTACTATTTTGGTAATTGGTTTATGCATACAACTGATTCATCCCCCCCCCTTTCAGTTGTCTTCTAGTTATTTGAACTATCTAATAGTTGGTATCAGAGCTCTGGTCCTCTCTGTAGAAGCTTTACCGCTTGGGGAAGATCCTATGACAACTAACAATTCAAGTTCATTTGCTGCTACCTTTCAAAGAGATATTACTAGGCTTGATGAAACAAATTACAAAGTATGGAAGATTCAAATGGAGACTCATCTAGAATGTCTTGGTAATGAGATTTGGGAGATCATAGAGAATAGTGTTATACCTCATAATCTAGCATATGGCAACCCTCCTCTGGAAAACATGGATAAGGAGCTTGAGAATGATTGTAGAGTAAGAGAATCCCTCTTCTGTGCACTTTCTGATCAACAAATAATGGGATTAACTGACAAATTTAATGCAAAGGCTATATGGGACAAGTTGGAGACTCTTAATGAAGGTGACCTTACTATCAAGATTGGTAAACTTGATGGTTACCAAGTGAGATATGAAAACTTAAAGATGGAAGAAGATGAAAGGATTACTGCATTCATGGAAAGGGTAAATGAGATTGTTATGGGAATTCAATGTTGTGGTGGAACTCTGAGTGAAGATGAAATAGTTTCTAAAGTTCTAAGAGCTTTGCCACCAACTTACAAGATGAAGGCTATTGCAATTAATGAATTGAGAACAATGGCTAATACTTCTATCAATAGAGATACCTTGGTTCAGAAATTATCTGCTTTCGAGCTTGAAGAATTTGGACCTTCTGGAGCTATGAAGTTTGAACCTGCATTTCATGCATTTGCATCATCAACTGACAAGCAAGATTGGAAAGCTTTATATGCAAGGGAATTGGATGATATGAAGAGAGAAGATGAAGAATTTGAGCAACTTGAAGCCCTATTTTCTAGAAAAGTACCTAAAGGACCGGTAGGAAGTAAGTATGAAGGAAAAGTACCTTTTAAATGTTTTGCATGTAATAAGATTAGTCATTTTGCATCTAGATGTCTTGAAAGGAATTCAAAATTTAAAGAGAGAGCTAGAAGATCTTTTAAGCCTAACCCTGGATTTTAGAACAAGTATAAGTACAAGAAAAATAGAGATAAATCATGCTCCATGGCGGATGAGAGGTGTGACTGATTTTGATGATGAATCATCACAAAACTCTGCTAGTGGTTCTGATAATGGAAAGGAATGGGTGTTCTTGGCTATCAAGGAAGATGTTCTGGCACTGGAAGAGAATGTACCTGAAGAAAAGGCACTTGCTGCTAAAATTGAAGATAAGGATGAATGGGTAATTGATAGTGGATGTTCACATCATATGACTGTAGATAAAAGGAAGTTTCTATCTTTGCAAGAATTTGATGGAGGTCTAGTTAGATTTGGAGATGAGAAAGTGTGTATGATCAAGGGAAAATGAACTATATCATTGGATGGTAAGCACACTATTGATAATGTTTTTTATGTTGAAGGTTTAAGGCATAATCTTTTGAGTGTAGGACAATTGGTGGATAAGGGATTTCAATTATAGTTCAAGGATAAAAAATGCAAAATCATTAATAGATCTGGTTTGGAGATTGCAACTAGTACACATACAAAAGGTAATATATTTTATTTGAATTCCAGTGACAAGACATGTTTGATTGCACAAATTGATGAGAGTTGGTTATGGCATAAAAGGCTATGTCATGTGAATTTTGATTGCATTGTAAAGATCGGTTCAACTAAGGTAGACAGAGATATACCTAAGATTGTGAAGCCCTATAATCCAATATGTAAAGAATGTCAAATGGGAAAAGAGGTCAGAACCTCTTTTAAGAGTATACAAGACAAATATAATGATGTTCTTGATCTTATTTGTACTGATTTGTGTGACCCTGCTAACGTTTTCAAGGTGATAGGTATTTTATGCTAATCATTGATGATTATTCTAGACTGATGTGGGTTACTTTTCTAAGGGAGAAATTTGAGGCTTTTTGAAAAGTTTAAAATCTTTAAAGCTAAAGTTGAGATAGAGACAAGATTGAAGATTAAATATATAAGGTCAGATCATGGTGGAGAATTCACATCTGGTGAGTTTACTAACTTGTGTGAGAAGCATGGTATAAGGAGGCAATTTTTTGCTCCCCGAACACCTCAACATAATGGAGTTGTGGAAAGGAAGAACATAACTATCTTGGATGCTGCTAGAACAATGATGATGGAAGCTAGTCTACCTCACATATACTGGAGAGCAGCAGTGAGCATAACGGTTTATACATTCAACATAGTACATATCAAAGGAGAAATCAGTAAGACACCTTATGAATTATAGTTTGGCAATACACCTATAGTTAAGTATTTCAGAATATTTGGTAGTAAATGTTATATCAAGAGAGATGATATCATAGGCAAATTTGATCCTAGATGTGACGAAGAAATTTTTCTTGGTTATTCTAATGAAAGAAAGGCATATATATGTTATAACAAGAGATTGCAGAGAATTGTGGAGAGCTCTAATGTCAAGGTGGATGAGTTGAATAGAAGTCAAATAAGAGTTTATGAGCAAGAACAGATAGTGGAAATGATCATAAATGAACCGATAACACCTTTACCAGAACAAAATGTTGAACTAGTTACTCTGGTAGTATTAGAAAATTCAACAGTAACTGAAGAACCAGGAAGAGGAATAGAGAGTCAGAGGATCCTAGGTATGTGAGATTGAATCATTCAGAAGATCAGATCATTGGGGATAGGAATAATGGAGTTATGACAAGAAGGAGATTGGTATCTAATGAGGTAATTTTAATTTCTCAAGTTGAACTGGTATCAGTAATTAAAGCATGTAAATATGAATGTTGGATGAAAGCTATGAAAGAAGAATTAGATCAGATTGAGAAAAGTAACACATGAACTATAGTTCCCCAGCCTAAAAATAAGAATGTTATTGGAACTAAATGGGTAATTAGGAATAAATTGAATGAAGATGGAAACATTGTAAGGAATAAAGCTAGATTGGTTTATAAAGGATATTCTCAGAAGGAATGAATTGATTATGGTGAAACTTTTGCACTTGCACCTAGGATTGAAGTTGTAAGATTATTTCTTGCTTATACTGCACATAAGAACTACAAGGTTTATCAAATGGATGTTAAGTGTGCATTTTTGAATGGGCATCTTGATGAGGAGGTTTATATTGAGAAACTTGATGGTTTTTCACTTTTAGATGATAAAAACATGGTTTGTAGGTTAAAGAGAGCTTTATATGGATTGAAACAGGCACCTAGAGCTTGGTATGCAAGGTTGGACAAATATCTTTTGAAGCTTGGTTTTTCTAAAGGTAATGCTAACAATAATTTATACTATAAGATCACTGATGATGATATACTGATTATTGAAGTATTTGTTGATGACATTATTTTTGGAGGTGAAGATAAGTTATGCATCAAATTTAATAAGAATATGGAGAAAGAATCTGAAATATTTATGATTGGGGAAATGATTTTTTTTTTAGGTTTGCAGATTACTTAGACTGATAAAGGTATTTTCATCTGTCAAACTAAGTATGGTAGGGAATTGTTGAAGAAATTTGGTATGGTAGATTCTAAACTGGTAAGTAATCCTATGATTACAAGTGATAAATTTTCAAGGAAAGATGAATCTGCATCAGAAAATCCTACAAGATACAAGTCTATGATTGGAGGTCTGCTATATTTGACTCAAACTAAGCTTGACATAATGAATGTTGTTTGTATTGCATCTAGATATCAGAGTGATCCTAGAGAAAATCATGAGAGTGTGATGAAAAGAATTTTTAGATACTTGCAAGGTACATCTTGTTGATATGTGGCTTGAGAAGATTCACACAAGTGAGAATCCTGCTGATATGTTCACGAAGGCAGTTCCACAGGAGAAGCTGATTTCTTCATCAGTTTCTATTGGTCTTCTTGATTGATAATTATGGAATGTATACTAGTCGAGTCCTAGTGTTTTATCTAGTGGATGTTGCATGTACAGTGGTGTCGTGTAGTTTCAGTCTCCAAGTGGGAGATTGTTTGGTGTGGAGCTTGATCAGTCTCGAAGTGGGAGATTGTTGATATGTGGCGATTGATCAACAAAGTACTGTACACTCAGCACGTATCCTTGCCATTTTTGTTGATGAAAACTTACATTTTAATAAAACCCTAAAAAGGATGACTTTGTTTGTTGCCCTAAAAATGCATGTTATAAGTGGCTGGGATGCTTAAGGCATGGTAAGTTGGATGTACTATTTTTGCTGGATAATAAGAAAGATTGGACGACTGTGTATGGTGGACGTAACCCATTTTGGGTGAACCACGTTAAATCTCTGTGTTATCTGTGTCCTATTTTATTCCTTTATCTTTTGTATTTAAATTTGCATATAATTGTTAGTTCATATTTGCTTCGGATTTGCTTGAAACCCTAACACATCTGAATATGGTTTGTGGTACCCTAAGGATGATGACTTTACTTTATGTTCATATACAGATGCAGAATGGGTAGGTGATGTTGATGACCATAAAAGTACTTCCGGTGGAGCTTTCTTTATTGGAAAGAAGTTGGTTTATTGGATCAACAAGAAACAATCATGTACTTATTTATCTATAGTTGAAGTTGAGTACATTGTTGCTGCTACTAATTGTACATAGGTTCTATGGATGAAGCAAATGTTGAAGGACATTAAAGTGCATTGCACTGGACCGGTAGTTATTCATTGTGATAACTCTGCTACTATTGACATATCAAAGAATCCGGTATTTTACTCTAAGACAAAGCACATATCTATCAAGTATAACTTTTTGAAGGAGAAGGTGGAAGAAAATGAAGTTAGATTGGTTTATGTGAACACTAAAGATCAGATTGCAAATATTTTGACTAAACCTTTGCCTAAGGAATCATTTGAGTACTTGAGAGACAAATTTGGAGTTTCTGCTAGTTCGATAGAGAACTGATTGATTCTATTTGGCATTCATCCGGTATGCATTATCAGAGATGTCATTCATTCTGGATTGATGTTGGGATGCTACTGCTCAAGTGGAATAGCTAGCCTTGTGTTTTAGTGGTTTTTGTTTTTGCTTTGATATTTTTGTCATATTTTTGGCATTGATGTCAAAGGGGGAGAGATATATGTGAAAAAGAAAGCTTTACAGAGATATCATTCACATGGGGAGTTTGGTATTTGTTTCAGAACTTCATTGTTATATCTCTTGTGGGAGATTGTTGGTTGTGTTCCATTGGGGGAGACGTGTTTGGCATTTCTTGGCACTTGGATGTTTTTCACATCTAGTGTTGCCATCAATGCCAAAGGGGGAGATTATTGGCCATTTGGAGGAATTGATTATGTGTTGCATTGATGTTTTTCATTGATGCCAACACTAGATGTTTTGGTTGTTTTATTGGTATCCTTTTGGTCCCGGTAGGTTGTTTGGTTTCTGGTTGGATTGGATCATCATGATCCGATATACTCTGGTATGTTTGGGTTATGGAATTGGCTTATTCATACTCATTTTCAGTCTGTTGGTTTTGATCTGGTGATCAGATGCTATCCTGCTTGCTAGTAAGCTTGGTTTGTTGTTCTAGCAAGGGTTTCATTGACAGAGCTTTGTTGAAGATCTTTGATGATACACATAAGTGGTGTTGGTGCAACTTCTGGTGGAGATTCATGATGCTGATGGTGATCATATTCGAGACTTAGTTGATTGCGATCATTGCTTTAGCATATGGACCTATATTGGGTCCCGATATTGTCTAGGTTATGGACCGACTTAATGTAACATGTGTATTGGACCTCTCGATGTGTTTTCAAGATATCTTATGGATTGGATATTATTTGTTTGGTCTTAGGCCAACATATTTTGTAATTATGTAATTGTTTTATTGTCTGGCGGTCGACCTTATTGTTTGTGGTCGAGGGTTTTTTATTAATATGATGTAAGATTTCATTGTAGATCATATGATATGGTATGGAATGGGTATGGGATATGGATATGTAAGGAGTGAATAATGTAATAATCATTTAGGTAGAAGATTTGTTCGATCATTGGTGATCGAGTTGGGTTTATATAGAGGATTTAGTCCTCTGGCATTGACCTTAACTGGAACTGTAATCAGGCATATGAGATTCTATCTTTGCAGTTCATTCATTTCTCTGGATTATAGTCTCGATTTGTATGTAGTTAGTGAGACTCCTTTTGTGATGATCTGTGTGCTCTAGGCTGTTGGCCTTCCTACAAGTGCAATCCCCTCAATTTTAATTCACATACTTACTGCAAAAGTATTATCTGACTGTGGGTAGGCTTCCCACCATGGTTTTTCCCTTTACCATGTTTTGCACATATAAATCTCAATGTCATGTGGATGGTATTTATTCTCTAATTATTGCTTATGCTTAATTAGTTTTTCAACTATTTCGGTAATTGGTTTATGCATTCTGGTATTGATATTTTGGGTTTTGGTATTAAAGTTTAATTGCTTAAGGTTTCGATAATCTGGTGACAACTGATTCACCCCCCTCTTAGTTGTCTTCCGGTTATTTAAACTTTCTAATAGTAAGTGTTAGAGAGAAGCATGGGAGTGGATCCCAATGTTTTATGAGGCACAAAGAGGCCCAATGATATGTTGTGCAAAGTCTCTTACTGAAGTGAGAACTAAAGATACACATGGAAAATTAAAATGAATCAAGATAATGGTGCCTTGTCAAATTTGAAGGGCCTATATAAACTCATTGTGGAATACATGCTTGCTTGTGGAGTGTTGAGACTTGTATGATTGAGTAAACTTGTCTATTGTGCAAGGCTGACTTGATTTTACTTGGACAATACTTGAAATCATTGTGATGAAACTCCCTACACCTTTTATAGGATTAAGTCCTTTTGCCCAATGAGTTTAATTTGATGATATGGTACTTCATCCTTTCTTATATCATTTAATGATATTTGCATGTCGTGCATGTTGCATGTTTACTTCATGTTTGGTGTGAGTGTAATACTACCTTCACTTGTATTGCACGAGTGTGTTTTGGGGTATGTGACATCTTCTAAAAAAATGTGAGTGGAGCTATGGATTCCATGAGGTTGGGTGGTGTGAAAATAAATATTGTGGATCAAAGATCTTGGGAGGAGCTCTAAGATCATGGTAAAAATTGCAAAGGTTTCCCCATTTTAATTATTTTTATTGTTAAAATGGAAATATGTTATTGAAGGACATTCAAGTCCTCTTTTTTTGTATGAAATTTAATCTTTGGACTTCCCTAGTAAATGAAATAATTGTGCCACATAAGTGGTATCAATATTATAATTGTGTTATGTGACTCAACATTGGACTTGAGCACACATTCTATCTTGAATTCTCTTTAAGATTTTGTTGTTGTTTGGATAAAAGAAATCTAGAGCATTTTTCCTTTGGGTTTAAAGCAAATTGATGGCTTATAAAACATGCAATTGATTCTTTAATCTATAGGAATATTTAGTGTTATTTGTAGTGTGTTGTTGACAACCACCTCATTGAGGTGTCATTTAGGGTTCTCCAAGTGGGCATCATGAGGGTGGGAAGTATGAAACACCTTTCCCTTCACCCATGGTGCCATTGACCTTGTGAGGGAGTCAATTTTTTTGTTTGTTTAGGGCTTCTTGTAGATATTGCATATTTGATACATCTTGGGGACCAAACCATAGCTTTAGTTTGCTCACTAGCTAGAACTCTAGTGCTAAAATGAGATTACAATACTTAGAAAGGACTACAATGCTAGAATAGGACTCCAATGTTATATTTTGGCTTTAGCACCATAGTTGGACACCTGAGTGTTGGATATGGTTGGTCATTGCTACTAGTAGGATATTTTGTTGTCATTTATGTCAACATATTCATGTGCTTTTCTCTGGTGATTGCAGATTGGGAAGATTTTATGATCCAGTTTTGTAGTTTAGTTTGTAGATCACTATTTTGCAGAGGTTGATATTTCCTCCGGTATATTCTGGTGTGATTAGATTGGGTGCTAAGATTTTGGGATATTTTTTTGGATGATCTTGTGTATATTTATTTTAGTTAGATTGTGATTTGGTGCTCCATAAGTTAGCTTTCTTCATGATAGTTGCTGATTGGTTGTGTTTTTGAGCTTCTAGACATTGACAAATGAAGATTTGAAAAGTGGTGTTGATGAAATTGTTCCTGGTGATTCTAGCGTGCTTGATGGTATTTCCTAGTTGTGTCCTATTTGTCTTGGCTATCTGCATTGATCATTGTGCAAGTTTTTGGTGGTTTCTATCAACCGGTGATGATTTTTGTGTTATGCAGTATTTCTGGTGGTGTAATTTTTTGCGGTTGATCTTGGCATGATTTTCGGCAGATATGATCATTTGGGAATTTTATTCAGGACCATGCTATGCTATGTAAATCATTATATTGGTCTGGTGGTTTATCTTTGTATTGTGTGATGTAATTTTGTAATTGAGGGTTGAGGGTTTAGCCGACCTTGATATAAAGGTTGATGAATTATATATATAGGTGATATAGTCATGTAGTTTTGGTGTCGATGTTGTGTCTGCATTATTAGAGAGAGGTTTGTGTGCGAACAAGTGATCTATCCTTCGGTGTTAAGGTTGTGGTGAGATTGGTGTTGTAGGGAAGACATTTGTGCTTAACCAAAACTATAACCAGGCATTTGGAGATGCTATTCTTTCAGTTCATTTCTTTCGGATTGTAGTCCGAATCTTATTGTAAGTCAGTGAGACTTCCTTGAGGGTTGTAGCCTTTCGGGCAAATATTATTTGAGCAATAAGCTCTAGGAAGTGTTTCTGAATGCATGTGCATTCCCCATTGTAATATTTTCACATACTGCTAAAGAGTATCATCTTACTGTGGGTAGTTTCCCACTATTTTTTTTTCATTAGCCAGGTTTTCCACATCAAAATCTTGGTGTTGTGTGTTGTTCATTTAATTTTCTTATCTATCTTATTGCTGTAGTTTATCAAATCTATGTTTTGTGAAGACTGATTCACCCTCCCCTCTCAGTATTTCCTCTTGCGTGCTGCTAACAATTGGTATCAGAACTAGATCCTTCGGTAGAAGCTTAACCGCTTGAGGAGATCTAGGATGGAAGCTCAAGGTTTAATATTTAAGAAGGACGTTCTAAGATTTGATGGAAGTAGCTATGCTATATGGAAGGACTAAATGGAAGTGCACTTGAAATATCTTGGTAAATATTATTGGAATATTATAAAGAATGTCTATGTTGTTCCTCAGAATGGACCATCTACTCCTGATGAGGTTAAGGAAGCAGAACACAATATTAGAGAAAAGGAAGCATTGATTAGTTCCTTGACTGATTCTGAGATGACTAATGTGATGGGACTTTAGACTGCAAATGAAATCTGGGTGAAGCTTGAGGTGTTGTATGAAGGTGATAAACAAGTGAAGGTTGCTAAGTTGTAGAGTTTAAAAGGAAAGTATGCTACATTGAATATGGGAGATGATGAGGACATACACTCTTTTATGGGTAAGGTGAATGACCTTTTTCTAGGTATTAGATGTACTGGTTGAACTATTGAGGAAGATGAAATTATTGCTAAGGTGTTTAGATCTTTGTCTTCTGCCTATAAGAATAAGGTTACTACTATTGATGAGATCCAGAGTGTGACTAGAGTGACAAGAGATATGTTGGTTGGAAAGCTTGCTGCATTTGAGATGAGTAAATTTGGAGAATCACATGGAAAGTCTGAGACAACATTTAGAGCATCTACATTGGTATCCAGAAAGAAGAAGTATGATTCTGATGAGTGCAGAATATCTAGATATGGAAGAGAGAGAAGAGAGATGAAAGATAAAGAAAGGAAGTTGGATGAACTTGAAGCACTGATTGCCCAAAGATTGCCCAAAGGTGCCGATAAGTATGATGGAAAGTTGCCTTTGAAATGTTTCTCTTGTAACAAGATAGGACATTTTGCCTCTTGATGCTCAAAGAGAATGGCCAAGTATGATAGACATCATATGTTTGATAAGCATGATAAGAATGATAGATATGACAAGCATGAGAAGTATGACAAGTCTTACAAGTCTAACCAAAAGTTTAGAAATCAGAAGAACTATTATTATATTTCTAATGAAGGTATTACAGATGAAGAATCTAAAGGAAATGAAGTTGTATTCCTTGCCATTAAGGAAGATGGACCTATACCAGTTGATTCCACTAGTTGTACTATTGAGGAGAAAGCTTTAGCTGCTAAAGTTGAAGAGAAAGATGAATGGGTGATTGACAGTGGTTATTCACATCATACGACCGATGATAAAAGCAAATTTGTGAGCATGGAAAGATATGATGGTGCAATAGTTAGATTTGGAGATGAAAAAGCATGTGTGATATGTGGGAGAGGTTCTATTTATTTTAATGGTAAGAATAACACTGATGATGTCATGTATGTTGAAGGTTTGAAGCATAATATTTTAAGTGTTGGATAGATGGTTGATAAGGGTTATGATCTATAATTCAACGATAGTAAATGCAAGATCTTGAATGCCTCCGGTATAGAGATTGCATCTAGGACTAAGATTGGAGGTAACATTTTTCATTTGCATGTTGGTGAAAAAAGTTGTTTGATTGCTCAAATTGATGAGAGTTGGTTGTGGCATAGGAGAATGTGTCATGTAAATTTTGATTCAATGATTAATATCTATTCTACACATGTTGTTAGAGATCCGCCTAAGATTGTTAAGCCTGCTAATCCAATATGTAAGGAATGTCAGTTGGGTAAGAAAACAAGAATTTCTTTCAAAAGAAAATAGTATACATAAGTTGTGATGACAAGAAGAAGGTTAGATGCTAAATAGGTATGTTTAATCTCTCAAATTGAACCAGAATAAATTATTGAAGCATGTAAAGATGAGAATTAGATGAAAGTAATGGAAGAGGAATTAAATTAGATAGAAAGGACTGCTAGATCTTGTACATATTGACCTATGTGGACCTACAAATGTTATAAGTGTGCAGGGTAATAGATATTTAATGTTACTAATTGATGATTATTCAAGGATGATGTGGGTTGTCTTTTTAAAAGAGAAATCAGAAGCATTTGACAAATTCAAGATATTCAAAGCTAAGGTTGAGATTGAGTCTAGATTGAAGGTGAAGTGTCTGAGATCTGATAGAGGTGGAGAATTTTGTTTTGGTGAGTTCAATTCATTCTGTGAGAAGCATGGGATTAGAAGACAATTATCTACTCCTAGAACCCCTTAGTAGAATGGAGTTATTGAGAGGAAGAACAAAATTGTCTTGGATGCTGCAAGGACTATGCTAATTGAAGGAAATGTTACAAAGATTTATTGGAGAGAACCTTAGAAAAGAGACTAGAGCATGTGGTTATGATGATGGTCAACATATTGTTTTAATGCCTATTCAGTCTAAAGAGCCTAAGAAGAATGATCCAGTAGAGATTGTGAATCCAGATGTTGTTGGTGAAGGAGTGCAGGAACCTGAAAATCAGAACAATTAGAAGACTCCAAGGTATGTAAGATTGAATCATTCTGAAAATTAGATTATTGGTGATAAGAATAAAGGTGCGATGACTAGAAGAAGTTTAGCTACAGAAGAAGTGTGTTTGATTTCTAAAGTTGAACCTAAAGATGAGAGTTGGATGAGAGCTATGGAAGAAGAACTAGATCAGAATGAAAATATTAACACTTGGGAACTTGTGCCTAGTCCTAAGGATAAGAATATTATTGGTACTAAATGGGTATTAAAAAATAAACTGAAAGAAGTTGGTGAAGTTGTCAGAAATAAAGCTAGATTGGTCTACAAAGGGTATTCACAACAAGTAGGGATTGATTATGAGGAGACTTTTTCTCTAGTTGCCAGACTTGAAGTTATTAGACTGTTGCTTGCTTATGCTTCTTATAAATATTTCAAGGTTTATCAGATGGATGTCAAATCTGCCTTTATGAATGGTGATCTTGAGGAAGAAGTATACATTGAACAACCTGATTAATTTTCATTTTTGGATGATGGAGACATGGTATGTAAGTTGAAGAAAGATCTTTATGGATTGAAAAAAGCCCCTAAAGCCTAGTATGCTAGACTAGATAAATACTTGTTGAAATTGGGATTTAGCAAAGGTGCTACTGACAACAATCTGTACTTTAAGATAGAAAATGATGTCATCCTAATTGTTGAAGTCTTTGTTGATGATATAATCTTTGGTGGTGATGATAACTTGAACATGAAGTTTGTCGGTGATATGCAAAAAGAATTTGAGATGTCTATGATTAGTGAGATGAAATTTTTCTTAGGTTTGCAGATTGCACTAACTAGAAAAGGTATATTCATATCTCAAACAAAGTATGTGAAGGAATTGATAAAGAAGTTTGGATTAGATGATTCCAAACCGGTTGGAAATCCTATGGTGACTAGTTGTAAATTGTCCAAGAATGATGAATCTCCTAAAGATAATTAGAGTTTGTATAGATCTATGGTTGGTGGACTGTTGTATCTTACTCAGACTAGGCTGAACATTATGCATGTTGTGTGCATGGCTACTAGATATCAAGCTGATCCTAAAGAGATTCATGTCACTATTGTGAAGAGGATATTCAAATACCTAAAAGGAACTGTAGACTATGGATTATGGTATCCTAGGAATGATGATTTCATGCTTTGTGCCTATACTGATGTTGATTAGGATGGTGATGTTGATGACTGGAAAAGCACTATCGGTGGAGCATTCTTTTTGGGTAAGAAGTTGGTTTCATGGGCTAGAAAGAAACAAGATTCAATATTCTTATCTACTGCTAAAGCTGAGTACATTGTTGCTGCTAGTAATTGCACTCAGGTAGTTTAGATGAAGAAAATGTTGAAGGATATCAGAGTTATTTATGATGAGCCTACTATTATATATTGTGATAATTCTAGTGCTATTAATATGTCAAAGAATCTGGTGCAATCAAAGACTAAACATGTGTCGATCAAATATCATTACTTGAGAGAGCAAGTCAGTGAAGAGAAGGTGAAGCTGGAGAATGTGTCTACAAAGGAACAAATAAGTGATATTTTCACTAAACCTTTGCCTGCAGATACATTTGTCTATTTGAGAGACAAGTTAGGGGTATCCACCACTCTCGATGAGAACTAGATGCATTGATTTGCATCAATCTGGTGGATTTCAGAGCTTTATCTCTTTATCCGGATTGGTGAGTTGGTGTCGCTCCTCTGCTGGATTAGTCTGTCTTAGGTAAGAGATTCATGTTTTTTTTTGGCAAGTTCAATTTTTTGTTTTGTGAGCTTTAGCATTGTTGTCAAAGGCAGAGAGAGTTCATGTGAAAAACCTCTTTCTAAGTCTTGATCTTAGGGGGACTTTGTTGGTGATATCTTCTTTCTTTGCATTGATTGTTTTTCACATTCATATGTTGCCATCAATTCCAAAGGGGGAGATTGTTGGATATGGTTGGTGATTTCTACTGCTAGGATATGTTGTTGTAATTGATGTTTGTTAGGTCTCAGAGACAACTGAGAGAGGGGGGGGGGGTTGAATCAGTTGTGTAATAAATTTAAACCAAAATCAACTTAACCAACTTAATGCTTAATATCGGTAAACTAGTTTAGTATGCCGGTAGACAGTGTTAACAGTTAATTTCTATATCGGTAAATATTAATACATGAAACATAAACATAAAGTCATCCACAACACATAACACCAATATTTGTACGTGGAAACCCTGTAAGGGGAAAAACCACGGTGGGAAACCTTACCCATAATCAGATGATACTACTGCAGATAGTAAGTGTACATAAATGGGGTCTACACATGCAGAAAGGCCAACAGCCTAGAGCTCACTGCTCAATCACAAAATGGGAGTCACATTGACTATAGTTGGATGGTTAGATCCAATACAAATGTACTACACAAAAATAGCATCTTCATATGCTAGATTCAGTACTGGTGTAATGATGATATGCTTTCATAAAAACCTAGCTTCACCTTCGAATGATGTCTTCGTGTATACCTCTGCTTAATATTGCATATACCTTCACACAATTCTTTTTCACATTCCACATTTGATCTTACAAATAAGATCTTACATTTATATGATAACCTAAGACCAATTTTAGTAGGTTGGCTCTACAAGATATTACAATAAAAATATTTTATAAACAATATAATATCTGATGCAATAACCGATTAAACATGTTGGCTTAATGCATTTACACCAATAATAAATCATCTCCATAGTGTGCCATGCTGATCTGGAAAAGATAAACCTGCCAGTGTAACCCTAGGTAACCTTGGACCTATTTGCCGGTAAAAGTAAATATGCAAATATGATTATACCAATGATTAATTATTCAAAACAAAGTGTCCACATGATGTCTTAGACATTACCAAGTGTCTTCCATATCATTCCAAGTGCCGGTGAACATTATATCAGTAACTATGCTATAGTTACTTGCTTGCCGATGAATGTTGCTGGATCTCCAGAGTGCTAGAGTTTTAGTAGGTGTTGACATCAATGACAAAACCCTACCAAAATACCAACAATCTCCCCCTTTGGCATTGATGGCAACACAACATGGAAAAAACATCAAAGTACCAAAATAGAAATGCCAAAAACCAAAAACCAACAATCTCTCCAAAAAGATCATAACCAGAATACAGAGAGTAATAGTCTCTCTCAAACAACAATCTCTCCCCCTAGGAGCAACAATGTGTTATCAAAAGTTCTCTTAAAAGATAATGTGTTTTTCCATAGATATCTCTCCCCCTTTGACATCAAATCCCAAAGTTATAATAATAAAACCAAGTTCATATACAAAATACCAATCAATTCAATATACCAACTACTCCCCCTGAGAAGTAGCTTCCTTATCAAAGACCAGAGTAAAAGATTTGTCTTTTAATTTTGCCGGTTGATGACAATCATCAACTGTCTAAGTCTCTACCGATGGTGGTATGACTCCAAGCTGATCTTTGAGATATTCAAAAGTCTCCTTAGGCAAAGGTTTTGTGAAAATATCTGCAAGTTGTTCTTTAGTATTCACATAAACCACTTTTATCTCTTTTTCTTCAACTTTTTCCCTTAGAAAATTCAGTTTGATAGAAACATGTTTTGTTTTAGAATGTAATACCAGGTTCTTAGATATATCAATTGTTGCAGTGTTATCACAATATATAGTAATAGGTTCCTTGCATTTTACCTTTATGTCTTTCAACATTTGTTTAAGCCATAGTACCTGTGTATAGTTAGTTGTTGCTGCAACATATTCTGATTCTGCTATTGATAAAGATGTAAAACTCTGTTTCTTACTCAACCAAGAAACTAATCTCTTTCCAAGAAAGAATGCTTCGTCAGAGGTTCTTTTTCTATCATCCACATCTCCTACCCAATTTGCATCTGTGTATGCACATAGATCAAAATTTTCATCTCTAGGATACTATAATCCAATATTTGCAGTGCCTTGTAAGTACTGAAAAATCCTTTTTACTACTGATTCATGATTTTCCTTAGGATTACTTTGAAATCTAGAAACAATACATACTGCATTCATAATATCAGGCCTGGTTTGTGTCAAATACAGTAAACCTCCTATCATAGATTTGTATCTAGTTGGATTAATAGGTGTAGATTCATCTCTTTGAGATAATTTGTCATTTGTAGTCATAGGTGTGCTTACTGGTTTAGAGTTCTCCATCCCAAAATTCTTTAGTAACTCTTTTAGGTACTTGGATTGACTAAAAAATATACCTTTATAAGTCTATGAAATCCGCAAACCTAAAAAGAATTTTATTTCTCCAATCATAGACATTTCAAATTCTTGCTGCATTTTAATAGAAAATTCCTTACATAATCCATCTTCTCCTCCAAAGATTATATCATCAACGAATACTTCTATAATCAAGATATCATCATTAGTTATTTTGTAATATAAATTCTTGTCTGCATTTCCTTTAGTAAAACCAATCTTTAAAAGATACTTATCCAACCTTGCATACCAAGCTCTTGGGGCTTGTTTCAATCCATATAGAGCTTTTCTTAACCTGCAAACCATATCATTGTCATCTGTCAAAGAAAATCCATCAGGTTGTTCAATATAGACTTCCACTTCAAGATCTCCATTCAAGAATGCACATTTAATATCCATTTGATAAAATTTGTAGTTCTTGTAAGCTGCAAAAACCAAGAATAATCTGACTGCCTCAATTCTAGCTACTAGTGCAAAGGTTTTATTGTAATCAACTCCTTCTTTCTAAGAATATCCCTTACACACTAGTCTTGCTTTATTTCTAACAACCTTACCATCTTCATTAAGTTTGTTTCTAAATACCCATTTGGTTCCAATTACATTTTTATCTTTAGGCCGGGGAACTAATGTCCAAGTATTATTTTTCTCAATTTGTCCTAATTCTTCTTCCATAGCTTTAATCCAAAATTTATGTTCACATGCCTCATTGATAGATGATGGTTCAATTTGAGAAATAAGACATACCACTTCATTTGCCAATCTTCCTCTTGTCATAACTCCTTTAAATTTGTTTCCAATTATCTGATCTTCAGAATGATTCAATCTTACATACCAGGGTGTCTTAGTTTGCTATTGTTCTTCAATTATTGTGGAATCGTTTGATGGTACCAGGGTAACTGGATCTTCATTCTATGCCAATGGATTTAGTGTAGGTTCATTTGTCACAATTTCTGTTGCCGGTTCAGAGTCTATATACCTTGAAGTTCCTTTGAATTGTTCATCAATCTTTACATTTGTACTCTCAACAATTTTCTGTAATCTCTTATTAAAACATCTATATGCCTTTCTCTTAGATGAATAACCAAGAAATATTCCTTCATCACTTCTAGGATCAAATTTTCTAATATACTCATCTCTTCTAATATAACATTTACTTCCAAAATTATGAAATAATTAAGAGTAGCAGTATTACCAAACCATAGTTCATGAGAGGTCTTACCGGTTTCACCTTTGATGTGAACTTTGTTGTGTTGGCATATGCACACTCCAATGAGACATTGTATGTGATTGAAGGTTTTGTCATTGATGGCAACCTTGCAATCCTATGGCACCGACAAGGCATTATACCGGTTAGGCATTATACTGGCATCAACAGATCACACTCTACACCGACACTCAAGACACCGGCACCGGCACAGAAGAAAGGAAGTATACCGGCATAGAGGCCGACAAGATTTTGTTATATTATATTTTGCATATTATTGTAAGCCGGCTTGGCAAATTGTAAAATGACTCTTATATATAAAAGAGATCATTTTAGACATTTGTGATGAGGATGTAGAAGCATTAAGGAAAATATTAGGCAGACCTATTATGCAAAACATAGGTTAAGGGGTATACGTAAAGAATAGAGCAGGAACTGGTACTGAATCTAGCTTTGAAGATGCTATTGTAAAGTAGTACAAGATATTGGATTTGTATAATCCTTATTGTAAGTCAGTGAGACTTCCCATTGAGCAGTGAGCTCTAGGCAGTTGGCCTTCCTGCATGTGTAGGCCCCTATTGTAAGTAATATTCTCTTATTGGCTAGTGAGTGAATATTGTGGGTCACAAATCCCATTGAGGTTTTTCCCACACTGGGTTTCCTCATTAAAATCTTGTGTTATGGTGTGCTTTTCATGTGGATGTTCTTGATTCTGTTTATTGCATTATTTCTTGCATACCGGTACACTATTATATTATGTTCTACATGTTTAAAGTTAAGAAATTCTAATCACCAGTTAGATACTGATTCACCCCCCCCTCTCAGTATCTGTGGAATCCCTAACAATTGGTATCAGAGCTTGGTCCTCTATTTTCAGAAGCCTAACAACATGAGGAAGATCTTGACACTGGTAAAGATGGAAAATTTGATGAAGCAACTAGAAGGAGCTCTTATAGACTATGATGTAGAAAAATTGAAAAATATCAAACTAGAAGATGATTTAAGGGCAGCTTAGAACATCATTCAGGCACTTCAAGAAATTTTACTGTTGCAAGAAATAAGAGAAGAGAACTTTGTGAAAAATTGCAAAATGAGAATGATGAAAAGGAATAACTTAATGATATGATAAGCAAGTTGAAACAAGAGGTCATGACAACAAAGAATGAGATGCAGGATATGACTATGAGATTTTGCAAAGAGATTGAGGATAGGAAGAAGAATGAAGAAGAATTGACCAGAAGACTAAGTGATGCAGCAAATGAGAACACAAGACTTAGCTATGAAAATGACACATTGAAGACAAATCTGATGCATACTCAAAATGACTCAAATGAACTGATGAGACAAAAAGAAGTCTTAGAAAGAGAACTAGAAAATGCAAATCAACATAAAGAAAAATTCAAAAAAAGCTCAGAGGAACTTGCCACCTTGCTAAAGAATAAAAAACCTAAAGGTGACACTTCTAGAATTGGCTTTGAAGTTGGTGAAAGCTCCGGTACTGCAAATACTCAGGATCACAACAAACCGGTAAGACAACCTAATGCTTATAAATTCAATGGAAAATGCTTTAACTGTAATAAGTATGGTCATAGAGCAAATGAATGTAGATCTAGAAATTATTAGAATATCAACACACCCACTGGTCAATTTTCTAAATGCAACAAAGTTGGTCACAATTCTGAAAACTGCAGAATGAATGTGAGATGTTATGTTTGTAGAAGATTTGGACATTTATCTAATCAATGCAGAACACAAATAGGCATAGGTTATGGGAAAGCTATTCAAAAGAATAATGCAACTTGTTATGCATGTAACAAGATTGGGCATATTGCTAAATTCTGTAGAAGTAAAGGAATACCGGTAGACAACAAAAGTTCTAGCTTGAAAGGTAATGAAGAGGTTAAGCAAGAATTCTCAAAATAATGGATTAGAAAAGCTGATCTAAATATTGGGAATACTCCTCCACCGGTAGAACAAATCAATGCTTCACTGGTAGGATAGAGTGATGCTTCACTAGGAGGACAGAGTGATGCTTCACCAGAAGGACAGAGCAATGCTCCATCGGTAGGAAGTTCTTCATCTAATTGAAGAAAATTTCCTTGAAGGCTTGGCAATCTATTGATACATATGCTATTATTCCCTCGGTTAGAGATAAGAAGTTGGAAATTACTTATTACCGGCAAACAATGTTAAGTGAATACTTAACCAACATGCATTTAATGTGGTAGATGGTGAAAAGACACTATAAAATTAAGGTTTTGGCTCCATTTCATTTCACTGTGATTTCAAATTTTTGAAGAGTGCGAAGACTCTAAGCTAAGGCATTTCGAGCAAGAAGCAAGAACAATCCAAGCAATCATCCATCCAAGGTAGTAAAAGGTATTTAATCATGGCATCCACCTCTGCAATTGAATATATAGAAAACCTTACTGTTATTGAAGTGATAAAAAGACCTAGACCCATATTTCAATTAGTTCCCAAGATAGCAAAGAAGGATGATACCTTAGATACTTTTTCTCAAATTCCTAAGGGAGTTGTTTATGTTGAAGACCCCAGAATGTACATTCACTACAACATTGAAGAGTTAGGAGATGAAGAAATCAAAACCATATATAAAATTGTGATATGTGATAATACCGACAATGCAAAAGATGAACACAAGATCATTGAAACCCTAGGATTTACAGAGATCCTTAGCATCCCTAAATTCCTCAAGGATGTGATTAGGATAGTCTTAAGCAGGGTACATGGTGAATTTTTTTGGCTAGATGCAATCCACAAGATCACTAAGGAAGCTATGAAAGCTATCACAGGGTTACCAACCACTGGTAAAAGACCAGATAAAACCAAGAAAGTATCAAATGACCTAGTTACAAACCTAACTGGTGCAACATCCGACAAGAGGTCCCTAAGAGTTAATGATGTAACAGATATCAATGTGAGATTCATCAGCATGATATTAGGGTATAAAGCTACTCATGCAAATAGACTTAATTCAGTTTCAAGTTTATGCATTAAGAGAGCTTATGACATGGTCACAGACAATGCAAAAATTGATGTATGTGAGTAGTTAAAAGATGAATTAATTGACAACCTTGGAAAGATCAAGAAGGACAAGAAAGGAACTTTCAGGTTTGGAAATCTATTAGTATGTCTAATGCTACATATAACAAAATAGGTTCCCAGTATAGGTTACAAAGAACTTGGATATGATATACTGGTAGGCAAACAATTAACAGAGCTATTCAATAACATGGGTGAAAACAAAGAAAACAATATTCATGACTTTTTTCAAGCATTAAAGACCAAAATGAAGAAAAGAATAAGGTTATCACAGAAGATTGTAGACAAATACAAAGATAAAATATGCTTTTTCATCAAGAAAGATGAAATTTGGATGGAAGCAATCATCCCAAGGACAATTTGGGTAACCGAGATGGGCTATGAAATAGATGATCACATAATTGAAACATATGCTAAAGCACTTCTGGAAGCCCCTAGAGAACCTAAGGAAGAAGTATTTGGTAGTGCATAAAATATTGAAAGACAAATTCAATCAAAAAAAAGGGTGAAAAAGGTTGAGGCAGTTGTAAGGAAAGGTTCCAGACAAGTTAAAGCCATCAAAGAAGATGTACTAAAGAAAACCGGTATAACAGAAGATGAGTTAGCAGCTCCACAACCTGAAACTCACCTATCACCGGTAGGTACTTCTTCGAAAGGTGACATGCTTGCAACTTTCAAAAGAGTTGTAAGAAAAAGAGATCCCTCATCGGCAACCACACCCTCACCCAGGAGGACAAGGAAAAAACAACAAGCAGTGAGATCTCTGGTAAGAAAGGCCACACCAAAGAAGAAACTGACACCCAAGAAGAAGAAAAGGACAAACAAAGACTTGGCCCCTCTTGATATACTATTGAATGAAATCACAAAGGAAGGTAAATTGAAGAACATAGAGAAAATATATGACACTCTAACAGCTGATGAAAAAGAGCAAGTTGAAAATAGTGTTATATTACATATGGATATGTACAAGAAGTTTTTGATGGAAGTAGTCAATGAAATTCCTGATGAACTATTTAACAGAATGGAAGCAAGAAGACAAGCAGTAGTTGAACTGGACAAGACAATAAAGATTGAAAAGCTACTTGTTGTATATTTGGTAAACTCACCTAAGGAAATTGATGACCTAATTGCTCAAGCCAACCGGTTAGTATTTTCTACTGCACACCGACACATTGCTTTAATGGTCAGAAGAGTCAATGAGGTGACAAAAGAGACAGAAAATGGATGGGATATATTCCTATTTGAGAAAGAAAAACAAGAAGAGTACAAGAACCTCAAACCCATAAAAGTTTATCAGAAAGATAGAGACAAGGGGAAAGGAAAAGTTGGTGGACCACCTAGTATCAAGGTTAGAGACAACTTACCCCCATCTCCTTTGATTACTCCACCAATAAAATCAACAACTATTGAAGATCAACTGATAGGTGAGAGTATGGATGTAGAGGATAATAATCCTAATCTTGAGTCCTATATACTGTGGATGTTGATACTCAGAAGATCAACATAGTGGTAGACAAAGATACAACTGATAAGACTGATATGGCTAGTGAGCCTCTGGTAGTAGAAGAAACTGATAAACTGACAGAAGATAAAGAATAGAAGGTAGAGATTCAGACTGAGACAGAGAAACAAACAGAGCAAAAGGCTTTGGAACAACAACAAGAATAGGTACATAAGGAAATAGTGCCACCGACAACTAATGAAGTAGGAAAACCATTGCTTAAAGAAATGTAGACACAAACTGACCTACCAGAGGTCAATACAAGCTTGGTTACTTCCACCAGTACTCAAATTATTGATTTATCATCAAGCTTCAAATCAACAAATGTGACTGAGGAACTACTAGATTCTATCAAGAAAATAACCAACTGCAGCTCATAGGCTTACAAAGCAATTGATGATACCATACCAATTTTGAAGGTAATTGCTCCTAACTATAATATAGACAACAAAGATTCTTTAGGACAACTTGATACATTATGTAAATATATCAAAGAAAACATTGAGAAAATAAAAGAAGAGTCAGTGAAGGATAAAGTAGAAGTTGAAAAACATAAATTCTTTGATGAGCAAATAAAGAAGTGTAATAGAGATTTTGACACACTTCTACTGGAATTATGTAATTTGTTGAAAAAGTACAAAAATCTGTACAAAGATACCTGTAAAACAAAATTTTTGACTGTAGATATAGACAAGAAAATGAGCAAGGTACAAGATGAGATCAATAAACTTGTAGATAGTTTTGTCAACTCACCTGATACACTATCAGTTTTTGAGGAGAAGATAACAAATTTTGAGGGAGAACTACTTAAATTGGAAAGAGAGAAAGAAAGGATAATAAATAAGGCAAAACATTTAAGATCAAAACTAAGTCCAAGATTGGACTATCTAGCATCTCTACAGAAGGAAATTTCTGAGGGACTAATACAAGGAAAGAAAACACTGACAAAGCATTTGTAACATCTCACTAGTACAGTTAAGAGAATAGAGACAACAATAAAGGATAGCAAGAAGTTTATGGATAGTATAAACTTGGTTTTGGGAGATCTTTTTCAAATTGTAACCACCCAGTTACAAGGTTAAAACTACAAACTCTATTGACATCTTGACAACCTTTGTCATTGATGCCAAAGGGGGAGTAGTAGGATGAGAAAATTCAAATCATAGGATAGGAATCATATGCTCAGGGGGAGCACACACATTTTTGGTAATATTTTAGGACTTCACATTTTTGGATTTCATATTTTTGAAATTTCTCATGAGTGTTGCCATCAATGCCAAAGGGGGAGATTGTTGGCATCTGCACACTCCAATGAGACATTGTATGTGATTGAAGGTTTTGTCATTGATGGAAACCTTGCAATCTTATGGCACCGCCAAGACATTATACCGGCATTAGTAGATCACACTCTACACTGGCACTCAGGACACCGACATTGACACAGAAGAAAGGAATTATACTGGCACAGAGGCCGATAGGATTTTGCTATATTATATTTTGTTTATTATTGTAAGCCGACTTGGAAAATTGTAAAATGACTCTTATATATAAAAGAGATCATTGTAGAAATTTGTGATGAGGATGTAGAAGCATTAAGGAAAATATTAGGCAGACCTATTATGCGAAACATAGGTTAAGGGGTATATGTAAAGAACAGAGCAGGAACTGGTACTAAATCTGGCATTGAAGATGCTATTGTAAAGAAGTACAAGATATTGGATTTGTATAATCCTTATTGTAAGTCAGTGAGACTTCCCATTGAGCAGTGAGCTCTAGGCAGTTGGCCTTCCTACATGTGCAGGCCCCTATTATAAGTAATATTCTCTTATTGGCTAGTGAGTAAATATTGTGGGTCACAAATCCCACCGAGGTTTTTCCCATAGCAGGTTTCCTTGTTAAAATCTTGTGTTATGGTGTGCTTTTCATGTGGATGTTCTTGATTCTGTTTATTGCATTATTTATTGCATATCGATACACTGTTATATTATGTTCTGCATGTTTTAAGTTAAGAAATTCTAATCACCGGTTAGATACTGATTCACCCCCCCTCTCAATATCTGTGGAATCCCTAACATGTTGAATGTATAGATGACTATGCTAACTGCTTCTCTCTAATATACATGTGGTCAATTTGCTTCAGATAACATACTTCTTGCTCAATCCAAGATAGTTCTGTTTTTCATTTCAACAACTCCATTCTACTGTGGTGTCTGAGGTGCTGATATCTGTCTTTTGATTGCATTCAATTCACATAATGTATTAAAGTCCTTAGATGTGAATTCACCTCCTTGGTCTGATCTTAAACATTTGATTTTCTTATCGGTTTCATTTTCAACCATTGCTTTGAACAGTTTGAACTTTCCAAGTGCTTCTAATTTTTCTCTGAGAAAAGTAACCCAACACATTCTAGAATAATCATAAATAATTAGCATGAAATATCTATCACCTTGTAAGCTTTTAGTTCTAGTTGGACCACATAAATCAGTGTGAATCAAATCAAGAGCATTATTGGATTTTTCTGAAATACTTTTGAAACTAGCTCTAACTTGTTTTCCAAACTGACATTCCTTACAAATTGTATTATGAGGTTTCACAATTTTAGGTAGATCTCTAACTACCTTAGAAGTACTGATCTTCACCATGCAGTCAAAGTTTACATGACAGAGTCTCTTATGTCATAACCAACTTTCATCTATATGTGCAATCAAGCATGCCTTTTCACTATTATTCAAATGAAAGATATTACCTCTAGTCTGATTACCAATTGTAATTTCCAAACTAGTTCTATTCATGATTTTGCATTTTCCATTTTAAAATTGTAACTGAAATCCCTTCTCAACCAATTGACCAACACTTAAAAGATTATGCTTTAATCCTTCAACATAGTAGACATTGTTAGTGTTATGCTTACCATCAAGAGATATTGTACCCTTACCTTTGATTGAATAGGCTTTGTCATCTCCAAATCTTACTAAACCTCCATTGTATTCTTGAAAGTTCAAGAATTTACCTTTGTCTTCTGTCATATGATGTGAACATCCTGAGTCAATGATCCATTCATCCTTTACTTCAACTTTAGCTGCTAGGGCTTGTTCTACCGGTTGAGTAGTAGGTGCCAGTTGATCTTTTGTTATAGCAACAAAACCCCATCCATTGTCTGCTGGATCCTCATCAGAATCATCAGTCACTCCTTCATTAGCAATGTAATAAGATTTGTCTTTATTCTTCTTAAATCTGTATTTTTGATATTCAGGATTAGGCTTGTATGTTCTTCTCACTTCTTCTCTTAGTCTAGCATGTCTATTAGGGCATCTCGAAGCCATATGACCAATCTTATTGCAGTTGAAACATTTAAAGGGTGCTTTACCTTCATACTTACTTCCAATTGGACCTTTTGGCATTTTCCTTGCAAATAGTGCTTCAAGTTCTCTTGCATAGAAGGCTTTCCAATCTGATTTGTCAAATGATGGAGTAGATGATGTTGATGCTTTAAAGGCCAAATCTATCTTTCTAGTAGTAACAGGACCAAATTCCTCAATTTCAAAGGCTGAAAGTTTTCCAATCAATGTATCCCTAGTTATTGATGTATTAGACATTATTCTCAACTCATTTATAGCAGTAACCTTCATTTTATATGCCGGTGGCAATCCTCTAAGGATTTTTGAAACAATTTCATCCTCACTTAAGGTTCCTCCACAACATTTAATACCCAAAACAATTTCATTTACTCTTTCCATAAAAATAGAAATCCTTTCATTTTCTTCCATTTTCAGATGTTCATACCTGACTTAGAAACTTTCAAGTTTTGCAATCTTGACTGTGGAATCTCCTTCATTTAGTATTTCCAAATGATCCCAAATAGCTTTAGCAGTAGACCTATCTGATAATCCTATGATTTGTTGATCTGATAATGCACTCAAAAGTGCTTCTCTTGCTTTGCAATCATTCTCCTCATCTTTAGCTAAGGTAGTTGGAGCAGTCTGACCAGCTATGACAACAGTATAACCATTCTTTGTAACTTCCCAGATGTCTTTACCAATGCAATTCAGATGTGTCTCCATCCTAATCTTCCATAGCCCATAGTTGGTTCCATCAAGTTTAGGACTGTCCTTCCTGAAATAATTAGTAGACATTGGATCTCCTTAATTTGTTAAACTTCTGCAAAAGAGGACTAATCTCTGATACCAATTGTTAGGTCCCGGAGACAACTGAGAGGCGGGGGGGGGGGGGGGGTGAATCAGTTGTCTAATAAATTTAAACCAAAATCAACTTAACCAGCTTAATGCTTAATACCGGTAAACCAATTTAGTATGCCGGTAGACAGTTTTAACAATTAATTGCTATACCGGTAAAGATTAATGCATGAAACATAAACATAAAGTCATCCACAACACATAACACCAATATTTGTACGTGGAAACCCTGCAAGGGGAAAAGCCACGGTGGGAAACCTTACCCACAATCAGATGATACTACTGCAGATAGTAAGTGTACATAAATGGGGTCTGCACATGCAGATAGGCCAACAGCCTAGAGCTTACTGCTCAATCACAAAATAGGAGTCACACTGACTACAGTTGGATGGTTAGATCCAATAAGAATGTACTGCAAAAAAATAGCATCTTCATATGCTGGATTCAGTACCAGTGTAATGCTGATATGCTTTCATAAAAACCTAGCTTCACCTTCAAATGATATCTTCGTGTATACCTCTGCTTAATCTTGCATATACCTTCACACAATTCTTTTTTGCATTCCACATTTGATCTTACAAATAAGATCTTACATTTATACCATAACCTAAGACCAATTTTAGTAGGTCGGCTCTACAAGATGTTACAATAAAAACATTTTACAAACAATATAATATCCGATGCAATAACCGATTAAACATGTCAGCTTAATACATTTACACCAATAATAAATCATCTCCATAGCATGCCATGTTGATCTGGAAAAGATAAACTTGCCGATGTAACCCTGGACCTATTTGCTGGTAAAAGTAAATATACAAATATGATTATACCAATGATTAATTCTTCAAAATAAGGTGTCCACATGATGTCTTCGACATTACCAAGTGTCTTCCATATCATTCCAAGTCCTAGTGAACATTATATCAGTAACTGTGCAATAGTTACTTGCTTGCTGATGAATGTTGCTGGATCTCCAGAGTGCTAGTGTTTTAGTAGGTATTGACATCAATGACAAAACCATACCAAAATACCAACAATGTCAACATATTCCTATGATTTTCTCTAGTGACTACAGATTGGGAAGGATTTTTGATCCGGTTTTGTAGTTTGGTTTGCTGATCACTATTTTGCAGAGGTTGATATTTCCTCCGGTATATTCCAGTGTGATCAGATCTGGTGTTGATATTTTGGGATATTTTTATGGATGTTCTTGTGTATCTTCATTTCAGTTGGATTGTGATTTGGTTCTCTACAAGTTATCTTTCTTCATGACAGTTGCTGATTGGTTGTGTTCTTGAGCTTGTAGACGTTGACATATGAAGATTTGAAAAGTGGTGCTGGTGTAGTTATTTTTTGTGATTCTAGCATGATTGCTAGTGTTTCTAGTCATTCCCTATTTGTCTTGGTGGCCTGCATTGATCATTATGCAATTTTTTAGTGGTTTCTATCAACCAGTGATGATTTTCATATTATGTGATATTTTTGGTGGTGTAGTGTGTTGTAATTGATCTTGGAGTGAATTTTGATGGATATGATTATTTGAGAATTTGATTTAGGACCATGCTATGATATGTAAATTATTATATTGGTTTGGTGGTCAATCTTTGTATCATGTGATGTAATTTTGTAATTGAGGGTTGAGGGTTTAGCTGACCTTGTTATCAAGGTTGATGAATTATATATATAGGTTATATAGATATATAGTTTTGGTGTCGATGTTGTGTCTGCATTATTAGAGAGAGGTTTGTGTGTGAATAAGTGATTTATTCTTTGATATTGAGGTTGTGGTGAGATTGGTGTTGCAGGGCAGACATCTGTGCTTAACTAGAACTGTAATCAAGCATTTGGAGATGTTTTTCTTTTAGTTCATTTCTTCCGGATTGTAGTCTAAATCTTATTGTAAGTTAGCAAGACTTCCCTTAGGGTTGTATCCTTTCGGGAAAATATTATTTGAGCAGTGAGCTCTAAGTAGTGTGCTTGAATGCATGTACATTCCCCATGGTAATATTTTCACTTACTACTGTAGAGTATCACCTTACTCTGGGTAGGTTTCCACCGTGGTGTTACTATTTACTAAGTTGTCATTAGTTTTATGTCCAAAGTCATCCTATATACTCTAGCTGGTTAATACTACCGAAATACTTAGTCGGTAAGCACTAAAGTAGTCGGTTATAGAAGAAAGAAGTCACAGAGTTTAGTATACACCGAGCTATCTACCGAGTAATGTTCTATGTCTACCGAGCAGCAAAGAAGGTATACCGAGTTAATATGAACTGAGGGAAACATGTTACCAGATCCTAAACACATATGTGGAAATGTGTTACAAGATCAAGGAACAGGGAACCGTTATCACATAGGAAATTGCACCTTAAGATTTTGTATGATTTTGAGGATATCTATCCAATGAAATAATTTGTATGGTTGTTCATTCGATGAATCATGTTTGTAAGATCAAAGAATGAATAGATCACCATCATAAGAGATCTATTTATACAACATGAAATGAGGATCAAAAATTATGAAACAAGACATGTGTGATAGATATGCTAAAAGGAAAAATCATGTGAAAGCACAATGTGTTGTGACTGTTACGACTGATAGAGATATTCAGAGGTCACCGAGAAAGATTTCAGAGAATAGTTAAGGAATAGAGTAAACAAAAGGGTTTATCGAGTTGATTTATCAATTACCAAGGTATGCTATGAGCAAGGTAATTTCATATTGAGCACATAGAATCTGCTATAACATTTCAGATGTGAATTTGTAGATATTTTGTAAAGATTTTGATTGTATTATTTTGAGTTGTAAGAGAAACCTTTAACAGGGTAAAAGACTCTAACAAAGTCTATAAATTGTAAAGCCTTTAACCAGGTACAACATTTAGTATAAGTGTTGTAAAATCCTTTAGCAAGGTAGATCTAAAGATTTTGATACTCCTAACAGGGTAAGCTATTAGAAATAGCTAAACATGTAGCTCTAACCGAGCAACCTTTATTATTGTAGTAGTGAAGTTGTGGGTGCCATCCCCACCGCATTTTTTCTCTCTAACAAAGAGTTTCTGCATAACCAAAATATATGTGTTATGGAGTGAAACATGTATGAATATTATTTATATGCTTTAGCTTTATATTATGTTTCAGCAATATTCAGTTTATGTTAACAGTAAAGTTTCTGTTGAAGAAAAGTTTTGAAGTACTGAGTCACCCCTCCCCTCTCAGTACATTAGCTTTCCATATTGGACCTAACAATTGGTATCAGAGCTTCAATCTTGGAAAAGGGTTTAACTACCTAAAGAGAAAGATCTTATCAATGGAAGGCTACAAACAATCTCAGAGAATTATGAATCTTCAAAATGAATTGGATCACGCTAATCAAGTGATTTTAGACATGCAGAAACAAATGCAAAGATCACTAAAAGTTAGAAGAAGATTGTCTGATGATTTGCAGGACTCACAAGAGCTGGTGGAACAAATTGAGACATCATCTGAGAATAGTATATCTAAAGAGATTGAAGAAATGATTGGATTATTGAATGAAAAGAACAATGCACTGACTGATCAGCTAAATGAAATGAAAAGATATCATTAGCATTTCAACACACAGATGACTGAAAGTCTTGATGCATTGAGAACAACTGCGGATAACATAAGAGATATAGAAAGAGAAAAACAACAGCTTGAAGCACTAGTGTCTGAAAAGAATGATGAAATCACAAGGATGACTGGAATTCAATAAAATCTATCTGATCAATTGGGTTATGCACATCATGAAGCAAATTTGAGAAAAAAATGAGAATCAAGAATTGAAACTTGAAATATCAAGATTGATTGATGGACTTGAAATAGAGAAGAAATCCAAAGAAACATTAAAGAAAAGTTATGAAGCATCAAGAATGTTGGGTGAGCAACTAACTACAAGAAGACCCAACAAAGATGCAGGACTCGATTACAAAGGAAAAGACTCTACCAAGAAAGGAATCCACATCACCGAGAGAGGAGAATCATCAAAACAAGCTGGAAACAAGAAGAACATCAAAGGAAAGAAGCCTATTTGCAACTACTGTGGAAAACAAGGACATACTACCAACATGTGCCAAATTAGAAAAGGTAAGCAATCGGATGTCAATAGGTCTAATGGTTATCATTACAATTGCAATAAGTATGGTAACACATGTAATCAATGTAGGACTAAATTGGTTAACAATTATCAGAAGGCAAAATTCAAGGGGTTTTGCAAAAATTGCAATAGATATGGTCACAGTACCGAGAAGTGTTGGTTTAAGTAGAAGAACTATATGTGGTCTGCACACCGAACAAATACTAGAAGCTATTGAACTTACATAGATCCTAACCGATAGTATACTACAGTAACATGGGATTACAATACAAGGATATGGTGTGATTGTTGTGGAAGATATGGACATATAAGTGCCAATTGCTTTATAAGGTTTGGAATGAACAACCGAAGATCATGGAGAAATCTTGGTATGGCATGTTTTCATTGTCACAAAGTTCGACACTTGGCCAGAGATTGCAGAGATCAACCTAGAGGAGATACTGAGGAAATAAGAAACAAATTACAGATGATTTGGAAAAAGAAGGAAAATGTGTCAACTAATGAAGAAAGCACCTTACCCACTGAGTTAGGTGCATTTATTTCAAATTAATCGGTAAGGTATGAAGGGACTGCATTCTCTCAAGGTTGTATCTTAATAGTTCCTATTTTATCATGTACTTAATTCCAAAATCTGCATAGCTAAGATGTAATAGCAAGTTTGAAATTTTATCTAGTCTTTTGGATTACCAAAGAAGTCAGTAAATGTGGGAAGCTTGTCTAGTCGGCAAAAGCATAAAAAGGAAGGTAATCGGTTTAAAGGAACCGAGTGCATTTAATGTTTTCTGACCTAACTGCACGGAGCTTGATAAGGTAAAATGTGTACTTAAGGCCTTTTGTGTGGTCATTTTACACTTACCAAGTTTTCAGAAAGCAGAGCTAAGCGATTCAAAGGCGATCAAACTCCTCCCGAGCAAATTTCAAGGTATTTATTCATCAATCTCAATGCATTTTTCAAGAAAGTCAACCGATCATATTAGTTGAGAATACCTACCTTATATTTACCAAGTGGAAAGCGTTTGCTGGTTAAGTTTCAAACCCTAAGCTTTTTTCATTAGTAATTATCCAAAGTTTGAAATGGCTCCGAAGATTCAGAAACCTGTTGTTGTTGAAACCATTGAGAAGCCCTCACTAAAATATTCCTTACCTCCCAAAATTGCATCCGAACCCGACGATAAAACAACATTATCTCTCATTCCAGATAGGGTTCTATTGGTTGAGGATGTCAGATTCTACACTAAGTTTTGTTTTGAGGACCTAGGTCATACTGAGATCAAGGACATGTATGATGAGTTATGCACCGATGGAATCCTAGATAGAAATTATGAGCATATCAAAGTCAAGAGATTGACCGAAGCCCTAACCTACCCACGAGTCTTCAAACCCCAATGGGTTAAATTTGTTTTGAGTAGAGTTCATGATGAATTTATGTGGTTAGAGGAGAAATCATTCAAAATCACCAAGGAAATCATCCACTTAATCACTAGATACCCTATATTCGACCATGCCCGAGCTCAGAAAATAATTTCACAGAAAGAATTGATCACTTTAATTGGAGTTGAATCTGATTGCAGAGGTTTGAAATTGAATAATGTTACAGATGCAGAGCTGAAGTTTGCAATTAGAGTCATAGGTTATTGTTTCTTTCAATCGGCAAAGGAAAAGCAAAGTACTTCAGAAGGTTAAAGCATTATTAACAGAAATACTACCTGAAGCTACCACGACAAAAGATGCAGCCATCCATATTCAACTGGATGAACTCCTCACTAAAATAGAAGCATCGAGAGTAAATGCATCTGAATACCTGAGCAAATTGAAGGACAAAGAGCTCACTGCCAAAATGATTGAAAAGGTAGAGAAAGCCATTGCTGAGTTGTCCCCCCAACTCAAACATATTCTTTATTTATTTCAAAAGCTCTGTACATTTTCTTTATTCATTAAAGATATCAAGAATAAAATGGAAGTTATTGAAAAAGAGATCACCGATCTCTCAAATGAATTGACCACCGAGCCCAATTCTATTCAAAATTTTTATACCAAGTTACAATCTCTCATGGCTCAATAGTTGGAACTTCAGAATGAAGAGCACAAAATAAGAATGGATGTCTTGACTCTTCAAACCTTATTCATTCCACACTTGTCCTCCATCTAAGAGAGGATTAACTGAGCTACCTATTTATCCACTCAACAAGAGGGAAGCACATTAGATGGTTTGATTTCACTGTTAGCTGATATTACAGCTCATAATTCCCTAATGGACAGTGTCAAGAGTGCCCTTACCAATGCTCTCACCGATGCTCGAACTAAGTACAAATCTATTTTTGATCAGTTGCCTCCACCGAATGGTAACTAGTTTTGATGTTTGTCAAAAAGGGGGAGTATAGTGTATACATAAGGAAGTAGGCCGAGTAGATCAGAGTATTTGGATGTACAGGTAATTTTGATAGGGGGAGCAGTGAACACTGAACAGTAAATAACAGTAAAGGTGCATGCAAAATCAGAGTTATGTACAATATATTGATAAGGGGAGTATATCTGAGTATACTATTTATTAACAATTGTATATACTGTCAGTTTAGTCAAATTTTGTAAGTATATAGATTTTTGAGTTATGACTTTGAAAAGAGTTTTGTCAAACATACCAAACTAATGTCAAAAGGGAAGATTGTTACTATTTACTAAGTTGTCATTAGTTTTATGTCCAAAGTCATCCTATATAATCTAGTTGGTTAATACTACCGAAATACTCAGTCGGTAAGCACTAAAGTAGTTAGTTATAGAAGAAAGAAGTCACAGAGTTTAGTATACATGAACTATCTATCGAGTAACGTTCTATGTATGAACCAAGGGAAACATGTTACTAGATTCATTGAACCTGGACACATATGTGGAAACATGTTACAGGATTGAGGAACAGGGAATCGTTATCACATAGGAAATTGCACCTTAAGATTTTGTATGATTTTGAGGACATCTATCCAATGAAATAATTTGTATGGTTATTCATTTGATGAATCATGTTTGTAAGATCGAAGAATGAAAAGATCACCGTCATAAGAGATCTATTTATACAACATGAAATGAGGATCAAAAGGTATGAAACAAGACATGTGTGATAGATAAGCTGAAAGGCAAAATCATGAGAAAGCACAATGTGTTGTGACTGTTACGACTGACAGAGATATTTAGAGGTCGCCGAGAAAGATTTTAGAGAATAGTTAAGGAATAGAGTAAATAGAAGGGTTTACCGAGTTGATTTATCAATTACCAAGGTATGCTATGAGCAAGGTAATTTCATATTGAGCACATAGAATTTGCTATAACATTTCAGATGTGAAGTTGCAGATATTTTGTAAAGATTTTGATTGTATTATTTTGAGTTGTAAGAGAAACCTTTAACAGGGTAAAAGACTCTAACAAAGTCTATAAATTGTAAAGCCTTTAACCAAGTACAACATTTAGTATAAGTGTTGTAAAATCCTTTAGCTAGGTAGATCTAAAGATCTTGATACTCCTAACAGGGTAAGCTATCAAAAATAGCTAAACATGTAGCTCTAACCGAGCAACCTTTATTATTGCAGTAGTGAAGTTGTGGGTGCCATTCCTACCGCAGTTTTTCTCTCTAACAAAGAGTTTCTATGCAACCAAAATATATATGTTATGGAGTGAAACATGTATGAATGTTATTTATATGCTTTAGCATTATATTATGTTTCAGTAATATTTAGTTTATGCTTAACAGTAAAGTTTTTGTTGAAGAAAAGTTTTGAAGTACTGATTCACCCCTCCCCTCTCAGTACATTAGCTTTCCATATTGGACCTAACATGTGGTTTTTCCCTTAATCAAGTTTTCTGCGTCAAAATCTTGGTGTTGTGCGTTGTGCTATTAATTTGCTTATTTGTCTTATTGCTGCAGTTTATCAGATCTATGTTTTGTGAAGAGTGATTTACCTGTTGGCATTACAATAGAAAGATTGTTAGCATTTCAATATTAGGAGATTGTTGATATTCAATAAGGATATTGAGAAGGTTGTTGAAGATGATTGATATAACTGAAGAAGGATGATAACTATCTTTAAAAACATTATTTTGTCATTGATGTCAAGAGATTGATTATGTGATTTAGTATGATGTTGCCATATCTTGAGAAGATTGATTAGAAGAGAATTAAGATGTCGGTGAAAGACACATAAAGAATGTGATGAATAAAGGGAGGAATAAGTTATTCAATGGGCAACTATTACCGAGTTAGACAATGATGAGATCATGATGTTTAGATTGTTTTGATATTCTACATATGTTGTTGATTGTAAGGTTAATACTATACTATGTCACAGAGCAAAGAACCTAGTCGGTAAACCCTAAGGTTATCAATATCGATTAATGAAGGCGAAATGTCTACCGAGTTGCAACTAAGTTATGGCAGTGCACATGGGATGAATAACAACATTATTTAATAAAGGACAATGATTAGCTAGAGATGTATAAATGATTGGTATGCCGTGCATGAAGTTTGTTAAGGATTTATGGCAAAGGAAAATCGGCAGAAAGATCTACAACGTAGATTGAACCGCAATAACCTTATGCAAGTTCCAAGAAAGGACTGCAAGTCTCGAGGTAAGGTAAAACATTTTTAGATTGAAAGATGCATTGATTCTAGTCAAGTTTGAAGATCTGATGGCGAAGATTGATCATGGGAAATGTGATCAAGGAGATTAAGCGGTTAGCAATGGTTTATAAATAAGGAATTGTTAATAAACAATGTATGTGGGCAAATGTATGCACAGGGATACTACATAGTGATTACCGAGCATAGAAGCTTGAAGACCTGTTTGAATAATAGAGTAGAGAGCCCAACAGAGGGACAAGATAAGTCCTATGACTAGATTGTTTTGAGCAAATAAGAATCTACTTTAACATTTTAGATGTGAAGTTGCAGATAGATGTTTATTACTGTTATTTTGTAAGTGACAAAAAATCTCTTAACCAAGTGGACTTAATAGTCTTATATGTAAACCCTCTAGCAAGGTAACATTCTAAATGAGTGTTTGAAATCGTTTGACAAGGTCACTTCTAACAAAGTGAAGATTCTAACTGATCTGAGGGAAATCCCTTAACCAGGTCACATCTAGCAATGTGTTTGTAATCTTTAATAGGATTTACTTTTAACTAAGCATACTCTAGAAGAGTATATTTCTTAGTGGGTCCGAAATCCATAGTGGTTTTTCCCTATTTGGGTTTCCACGTTAAATCTGGTGTTATGAGTGTTATGATGATTATGTGTTTATGAGTTTGCATGTTTAGCAGTTTTGGTTAAGTTGCTGAAGTATATGTTACCGAGGTTGAATCTGTTGTTTTTATGGAAGTTTAAGTTTGTATGATTCATGCCCCCCTCTCATCTTGTTAGCTATTGGCATCTGTACTTATATTAAGTATTAGAACTATCATCACCCCCCTCCCCCCCTCTCAGTCTTCCCTCTTGGGTGCTGCTAACATTGAGAATTCATGCTAGTGTCCTCTATGGGTGCTAATATCCCCTTTGAATGGTACTATCATTTGGTACCCTATTTTATCTTTCATTGTCTATCTAAGTCTTTTATCTATTTTTAGGAAAAAAATGTAATTTACATTATCCCCCTTGAAATTGAGGCCATTTCATTAACGATTATCATACATCAAGTTTTTTGGCATCTCCTTCCTTTGGAAGAATCCCATTGAAACATTATTATTCTTGTTAGTGGAGAGTTTATGCATCCTATTAGTGTAGGTTTTTTATATTCCTTATGTTAGGGGGTATTTATTTTTCCTACACATATTATTTAAGCTTGATTAGATTATTAGGAGTGGTTAATATGAGGACACGTGGTGAAATACTTTAGCAACATGTGTGACTCTCCACCTCACATGGGTAGTTGAGTTACACAACCTCTTTTGGCTTGTTCTCTCACCTCTCACAACCACTATTTTGTCATTTTCTAAGTCAGTTATGGGGTAGTTGGGTTTCTCACCCTCTTTTAGCCTTATGTGCCAACTTTCTCAACTCCTTTCCTATCTTCATGTAAGGAGGTTATGCCACATGTTTTGGGATTTAAAAAGAAGGTAAAACCTCCCACTTTTTATGGGGAATAGGAGTTAATGCACCCCTTGGACGTATATGCTATTATTTTTCTATATACTAAGCACTATACTCTCACCTTCATTAGTTCAGTGATAGCTTGATGAGAGTATTATCCAAATTCTCTTTTGTGTCTATTTTTTTTCTCTCATATCAGATTTATCTTCATTTAACTATTTTCATCTTCGATCATCTATTGCTTGGAGTTTCATGTGATCTACGATTGACATAAGATCGTATCTCGATTCTCGCTTCTCGCAAAATCTAACACATCCTGGTTAGGAAACCTCTTGTCTGGGCTTGTTCCTTATATTGTGTTGTTTATGATTATTTTTAAGTAGATTGGAGGTGAATTTTTCTTCATTCTACTCATTTCAAAAGTCAATCGTTGCATTATCTAGTGGAGGGGTGTTAACTCCTAACCATTCAATCATTTGTGTATGTTTTTTTTTTTCCATGGATGTTTGAAGAGTTTTTAAGTGTGCATTGGTGTAGAATCAAGATTGATGATTCCCTCATCCTATCTTTGTGTTGTGTTGTGAGAGAACACAATCATTGACTAGTAGTTGATCATCTTATGGGTGTCATCTACCCTCTCATAGACTCATCATAGTGTTTTTATCCTATGATTGTTAAGTTTTCTATTAATGTCACCTTACTTGTGTAATGGTGAGGCCATTCTTTTTGTCTTTGTCCTTGTGTCATTATGTTTCACACATTTATTGTAGGTTTTTATTTTCCTAGTGAGTTATTTATTTTTTCATTAGTCCTATTTTTTCCTACACTTTTATTAATCTTTTTAGGTTCATAAAATGAGTTTGACTAGAATATGATGTTAAGGTGTACAATTCCATAAAAGGTGGTGTCCCCATCCTTAAAGGGTAGATATTTTACTAATTTTAGACTACTTGGTGGTCACAACCTATCGGTTGGATTCGCCATGTCCATCCTCTCCTTAGTTCTATATAAACTCAATACCTAGCTTGTATTTAACATTATTTTGCATACATTGTGATGATCTTTCTTAGGTTTGCATTCATGTACTTTGATTCATGCAGTCATTATATCCTACAACATCTCCATGATCTCCTAATCCAATCTTGTCATCTTGAAATTTTTACATCCCTTGGAATCATGGGTCTACAATTGGTTAGTTTCATTTATAGTTTTATAACTTATCTGTCTATAGAAAGATCTAGGTGATGCATCTATTTCAGATTTCTAACATAATAGCAGAGGTTTGGTTTTGAGAGTTTTGATTACTTGGATTCTTAATTAAGATATTGGAGTTTTTTGTATGATCTTGTAAATTTTTGCATTCTCTTCTCTTGTGTTTCTATTTTAACTTGAGAATCATAAAGGATTTAAAAGATGTCTTAATCTTGTATCTGCAAGTGTTTCTAGTGATATTTGGTGATTTCAGTCATTTTGGCTATTGTGCTATCATTTTTAACTATCCCATTGTATTTGGGAGGCTTGATAAAGTCAAATTTGGCTCTTGTTTCACTTAATTTGGTCACCATATGACACAAATGATAACTTTCCATCCATGTTGGTGTTGATCATTTTTTTTTTCATTTTTCGTCAGATAGTTTAAGTTGAAGCTATTTGATGTTTTTTCCCTTAAAAAGGTCATACCTTTCACCTTAGAGATTATTTTTCTACAAACAAATATGCATTGGAAAGGTATTGAATAACACTACACAAATACATGGTCATTTTTATAGATTTTGTCTTAAAATAATTTTATATAAAAAATTTCTATTTTGACAATTTTTGGCCTATCGAGATTTGTAATTTGGTACAAGCCTTGTAAATGCACTAATAAAATGTCGACATACCTACAATTAATGTAGAAAACCCAAAATGGTTTAATAAGTTTGATGAAGCATTTGAAACCTTGTGTATGTCTATATCTCCAAATTTGAACTCTTTCATGTTGAGTCTTTATCTACACCAAATGAATTTTGAAAAACTTTGGAAAAACTCTTTGGTAAACAGGATAAATTAAGAGGTCATTAACTGGAGAATGAGATCAATTTAACTCCTTCAATTTTTTATACTATACAAGACTTCTTCACCAAAATTTAGCCCATAAGATTGCAATTGAAACGATGTGGAATTGAGAAAGATAATAAATCATTAATCCTAATTATTCTCTCTAAACTTGGTCTTGATTATTCAGTCTTTGTTTCTACATTGCATTCTAGTAAAAGTGAACTCAAAAAAGAATAGGACAAGTTGGTTTAAATGGGCACTCTGAAATATTCTAAGTCTCATGCCTTGGTTGCAAATGAAGGCACTAAAGATTAGAAAGATGATGACAAGCAATATAACAAACAATATAATCAAGGAGAGAATAACTTAGATTGATCTTTGTCTATTTCTAAAGTGGACAATAAACCTTCTTCAAATCAAGGAAAAACTAAGACTTAGGTTAAATGTTATTATTGTAAGAAACTTGTTCATGTGGTGAACATAAGGGAAAACAAATTGACTACCAAATACATCTTCTTGAGAAGATCAACGAAGGGGTCAATGAATATCCATCTTCATCAAACCAATAATTTACTAAGAAGGAAAGTGTTGGTCATTTGGAGGAATTTATTATGTGTTGCATTGATGTTTTGTCATTGATGTCAATACTAGTTGTTTTGGCTACTTTACCGGTATCCTTCTGGTCCTGGTAAGTTGTTTGGTTTATGGTTAGATTAGATCATGATGATCCGGTATACTCCAGAATGCTTTGGCTTTTGGAATTGGATTGGATCTTATATTCATGCTAGTCCGATTCATGTTCTTGGTTTTGATTTGGTGATCAGATGCCATCTTATATGCTGGTAAGATTGGTTTGTTGATCCAACGAGGGTTTCATCGACACTTGGATGTTTTTCACATCTAGTGTTACCATCAATGCCAAAGGGGGAGATCACTGGCCATTTGGAGGAATTGATTATGTGTTTCATTGATGTCAACACTAGCTGTTTTGGCTGCTTTACTGACATCCTTTTGGTCCCGATAAGTTGTTTTATTTCTGGTTGGATTAGATCATGATGATCCGGTATACTCCACTATGCTTTGGCTTTTGGAATTGGCTTAGATCTGCTATTCATGCTACTCAGATTAATGTTTAGTCAGTTGGTTTTGATTTGGTGATCGGTTGCTATCTTATATGCTGGTAAGCTTGGTTTGTTTATGCGGTGAGGGTTTCATCGACAGAGCTTTGTTGAAGATCTTTTGATATTATGCATAAGTGGTGTTGGTGTGGTTTCTAGTAGAGATTCAAGATGTTGATGGTGATTGTGTTAGAAGCTTGGCTAATTGGGATCATTGATTTAGCGTGTGTGGACCTTAATTGTGTCCAGTACTATCTAGGTTATGGACTGGCTTAATGTAACGTGTTGATTGTACTTCTTGATGTGTTTTCAAGATGTCTTATGGGTTGGATATTATTTGTTTGGTCTCAGGTCGACATGTTTTATAATTATGTAATTTCTTTATTGTCTAGTGGCCGACCTTATTGTTTATGGTTGAGGTTTTGTATATATATGATGTAAGATCTCATTGTAGATCATGTAAGGATATAAGGGAAAAAGATAAGGATGTATAGGAGCGAATAATATAATAATCATTCATGTAGAGGATTTGGTTGATCATTGGTGATCAAGTTGGGTTTATGTAAGAGGATTAATTCCTCCGGTATTGAGCTTAACATAAACTGTATTCAATCGTAGGAGTTGCTATCATTGAAGTTAATTCTTCCTTGTGGATTGTATTATAAATTTTTATGTAGTTAGTGAGACTCCTTTTGTAATGAGCAGTTTTCTTTAGGCTGTTGGCCTTCCTCCAAGTGTAGGCCCCTTAATTTGTATTCACATGCTTACTGTAGAAGTATATCTGACTATGGGTAGGCTTCCCATCATGGTTTTTCCCTTTACCGGGTTTTCCACGTACAAATCTTGGTGTCATGTGGATGGTATTTATTCTCTAATTGTTGCATGTGCTTAATTGGTATATCTACTATTTCGGTAATTGGTTTATGCATTCTGCCATTGATCTTATGGGTTCCAGTATTAAAGTTTTAATTGCTTAAGGTTCTAGTAATTTGGTGATAACTGATTCACCCCCCCTCTCAGTTGTCTTCTAGTTATTTGAACAGTCTAACAATTGGTATCAAAGCTCTATTCCTCTTTGCAGAAGATTAACCGCTTGAGGAAGATCCTATGGTGACTAACAGTTCAAGCTCATCTAGTTCATTTGTTGTTGTCTTTCAGAGAGAAATTCCTAGGCTTGATGGAACAAATTATAGAGTATGGAAAATTTAGATGGAGACTCATCTGAAATGTCTTGGTAAGGAAATTTGGGAAATCACAGAGAATGGTGTAAATCCAGCATCTGACAATCCTCCTCTGAAAAACTTGGATAAGGAGCTTGAGAATGATTGTAGAGCAAGAGAAGCCCTCTTGTGTGCACTTTTTGATCAATAAATAATGGTATTGATTGACAAATCATCAGCAAAGGCTATATGGGACAAGTTGGAGACTCTTAATGAAGGTGACCCTACTATTAAGGTTGCTAAAATTGATGGTTATCGGGTGAGATATGAAAATTTGAAGATGGAAGAAGATGAAAGGATTACTGCATTCAAGGAAAGGGCAAATGAAATTGTCATGGGAATTCAATGTTGTGATGGAACTCTGAGTGGAGATGAAATAGTTTCTTAAGTTTTGAGAGCTTTACCACCGACTTACAAGATGAAGGCTATTGCAATTAATGAATTGAGAACAATGGCTAATACCTTTGTCAATAGAGATACCTTGGTTGGAAAATTATTAGCTTTTGAGTTTGAAGAATTTGGACCTTCTGGAGCTGTGAAGTTTGAACCTGCTTTTCATGCATTTACATCATCAACTGGCAAGAAAGATTGGAAAGATTCGTATGCAAAGGAATTGGATGATATGAAGAGAGAAGATGAAGAACTTGAGCAACTTGAAGCCCTATTTGCTAGAAGAGTACCTAAAGGATTGGTAGGAAGTAAGTATGAAGGAAAAACATGTTTTAAATGTTTTGCATGTAATAAGATAGGTCATTTTGCATCTAGATGTTCTGAAAGGAATTCAAGATTTTAAGAAAGAGATAGAATATCTTTTAAGCCTAATCATGCATGTCAGAACAAGCATAAGTACAGGAAAAACATAGATAAATCATGTTACTTTGTGGATGAGGAAGGTGTGAATAATTCTGATGATGAACCGACACAAGACTCTGCTAGTGGATCTGACAATGGAAAGGAATGGGTGTTCTTGGATATCAAGGAAGATGATTCGGCACTGGAAGAGAATTTACTTGAAGAGAAGGCCCTTGCTGCTAAAATTGAAGATAAGGATGAATGGGTAATTGACAGTGGATGTTCACATCATATAACTGGAGATAAAATGATTTTTCTATCTTTGCGCAAGAATTTTATGGTAGTCTAGTTAGATTTGGAGATGAAAAAGCATGCATGATCAAAGGAAAAGGAGCTAGATCATTGGATGGTAGGTACAAAATTGTTAATGTTTATGATGTTGAAGGTTTAAGGCATAATATTTTGAGTGTAGGACAATTGGTGGATAAGGGATTTCAATTACAATTCAAGGATGGAAAATGAAAAATCATTAATAGATCTAGATTGGAGATTGCAACCGGTACTCAGACAAAAGGTAATATATTTCTTTTGAATTCCAGTGAGAAGACATGTTTGATTACACAAATTGATGAGAGTTGGCTATGGCATAAAAGGCCATGTCATGTGAATTTTGATTGCATGGTAAATATCAATTCAACTAAGGTAGTTAGAGATATACCTAAGATTGTGAAGCCCTATAATCTGGTATGTAAAGAATGTAAAATGGGAAAATAGGTTAGAACCTTTTTTAAGAGTATACAAGACAAATCTAATGATGTTCTTGATCTTATTCACACTAATTTGTGTGGGCGTGCTAGAATTAAATTTTTTCAAGGTGATAGATATTTTATGCTAATCATTGATGATTATTCTAGAATGATGTTGATTACTTTTCTAAGGAGAAATTTGAGGCTTTTGAAAATTTTAAAATCTTTAAAGATAAGGTTGAAATTGAGATAGGTTTGAAGATTAAGTGCTTAAGATCGGATCATGTAGGAGAATTTACATCTAGTGAGTTTAATAACTTTTGTGAGAAGCATGGCATAAGGAGACAATTGTCCACTCCTCGGACACCTCAACAGAATGGAGTCATGGAAAGAAAGAACATAACTATCTTGGATGCTGCTAGAACTATGATTATGGAAGATAATATAGCTCTCCACTGGAGAGAAGTAGTGAGCACAACTGTTTATACATTCAACAAAGTTCATATCAAAGGGGAAACTGCTAAGACACCTTATGAATTATGGTTTGGCAATACACATATAGTTAAATATTTCTAATTCTTTGATAGTAAATGTTATATTAGGAGAGATGATTTCATTGGAAAGTTTGATCCTAGATGTGATGAAGGAATATTTGTTGGTTATTTTAAGGAAATCAAAGCATATAGATGTCATAACCAGAGATTGCAGAGAATTGTGGAGAGCGCTAATGTCAAGGTCGATGAGAAACATAGAAGTCAAATCAGAATTACCAGCTAGAAATGTTGAACTAGTTACTTTGGTAGTATCAAAAAATTGAAGAGTAACTGAAGAATAGGAAAGAGGAATAGAGAGTCAAAAGACTCCTAGGTATGTAAGGTTGAATCATTCAGAAGATCAGATCATTGGGGATAAGAACAATGGAGTGATGACAAGAAGAAGATTGGTAGCTAATGAGGTATGTTTAATTTCTCAAGTTGAACCGATATCAATAATTTAAGCATGTAAGGATGAATGTTAGATGAAATCTATGGAAGAAGAATTAGATCAGATAGAAAAGAATAACACGTGGATTTTAGTTCCCCGACCTAAAAATAAGAATGTTATTGGAACTAAATAGGTATTTAGGAATAAATTAAATGAAGATGGACAAGTTGTGAGGAACAAAGCTAGATTGGTTTGTAAAGGATATTCTCATAAGGAAGGAATTGATTACGGTGAAACTCTTGCACCTGTAGCTAGGATTGAAGTTGTGAGATTATTTCTTGCCTATGCTACACATAAAAACTATAAGGTTTATCAGGTGGATGTTAAGTGTTTTTTTCTGAATGGGGATCTTGATGAGGAAGTTCATATTGAGCAACCTAATGTTTTTTCACTTTCAGATGATAAAAACATGGTTTTCAAGCTAAAGAAAGCCTTATAAGGATTGAAACAGGCACCTAGAGCTTGGTATGCAAGGTTCGAAAAATATCTTTTAAAGCTTGGTTTCACTAAAGGTAATGCTGACAATAATCTATATTATAAAGTTACTGATGATGATATACTGATTATTGAGGTTTTTTTTTTATAATATTATTTTTGGAGGTGAATATAAGTTGTGCATGGAATTTTCTAACAATATGGAGAAATAATTTGAGATGTCTATGATTGGAGAAATGAAATTTTTCTTAGTTTTGCAGATTACTCAGGCTGATAAAGGTATTTTCATCTATCAAAATAAGTATGCTAGGGAGATGTTGAAAATGTTTGGTATGCAAGATTCTAAACTGGTTAGTAATCCTATGGTTACAAGTGAGAAATTGACAAGGAAAGATGAATTTGCACTGGCAAATCCTACAAGATACAAGTCTATGATTGGAGGTTTGCTATATTTGACTTAGACTAGACCAAATATAATGAATGTTGTTTGCATGACATCAAGATATCAAAGTGATCATAGGTAAAATCATGAGAGTGCATTGAAAAGGATGTTTATATACTTACAAGGAACATTTGAATATGGTTTGTGGTACCCTTAAGATGATGACTTTACTTTATGTGCATATATAGATGTAGATTGGGCAGGTGATGTTGAAGACGGAGAAATACTTCTGGTGGAGCTTTCTTTCTTGGAAAGAAACTTATTTCTTGGATCAACAAGAAACAATCATGTACTTATTTATCTACTATTGGAGTTGAGTATGTTGTTGTTGCTACTAACTGTACACAAGTTCTATGGATGAAGAAATTGTTGAAGGACATAAAAGTGCATTGCAATGGACTAATAGTTATTCATTGTGATAACTCTACTGCTATTGACATATCAAAGAATCCGGTATTTCACTCTAAGACAAAGCAAATATCTATCAAGTATAACTTTTTGAAGGAGAAGGTGGAAGAAAATGAAGCTAGATTGGTTTATGTGAACACTAAAGAGAAGATTATAGACATCTTCACTAAACCTTTGCCTAAAGAATCATTTGAGTACCTCAGAGACAGACTAGGGGTTTTTGTCCCTCTGACAAAAAATTGATTGATGCTATTTGGCATCAGTCCGGTATGCATTATCAGAGATATTATTCATTCTGGATTGATGTGGTGATGCTAGTACTCAGGGGAAGTAGTTAGTCTTGTGATTTAGTGGTTTATGTTTTTGCTTTTATATTTTTGTCAAATTTTTGGCATTGATGTCAAAGGGGGAGAGATATTCATGTGAAAAAATTAAGGAGATATATACATTAGGGGGAGAAATTTGTAGAACTTAACTATGATGTCATCTACAGGGAGAGTATGGATTAGAACTTCATTGCTATATTCTTGTATGGGAGATTTGTTTGGATTTTCTTGGCACTTGGATGTTTTTCACATCTAGTGTTACCATCAATGCCAAAGGGGGATATTGTTGGCCATTTGGAGGAATTGATTATGTGTTGCATTGATGTTATGTAATTGATGTCAAAACTAGTTGCTTTGGCTACTTTACCGGTATTCTTCTGGTCCCAATAAGTTGTTTGGTTTCTAGTTGGATTAGATCATGATGATTTGGAATCCTCCGGTATGATTTGGCTTTTGGAATTGGCTTAGATTTTCTATTCATGCTACTCAGATTCATGTTCAATCAATTGGTTTTGATTTGGTGATCGGATGCTATCTTATATGTTGGTAACCTTGGTTTGTTGATCCGGTGAGGGTTTCATCGGTAGAGCTTTGTTGAAGATATTTTGATATTATGCATAATTGGTGTTGGTGCGACTTCCAGTAGCGATTCAGGATGCTGATGGTGATTGTGTTTGAAGCTTGGCTGATTGGGATCATTGCTTTAGCATGTGTGGACCTTAATTGGGTTCAATACTATCTAGGTTATGGACCAACTTAATGTAACGTGTTGATTGGACTTCTCGATGTGTTTCTGGGATGTCTTATGGGTTGGATATTATTTGTTTGGTCTCACGCCGACATGTTTTATAATTATGTAATTGCTTTATTGTCTAGTGACTAACCTTATTATTTATGGTTGAGGGTTTGTATTTATATGATGTAAGATCTCATTGTAGATCATGTGAGGATATAAGGGAAAAAGATAAGGATGTATAGGAGAGAATAATGTAATAATTGTAGCATCCTAAAATTGTGACACTTGCAATTTCGACTGAATTTGGGTCTTCACGATGGTGACGCAACATTGAACCTGAATGGAGACCCTGAAACCTATTTATGACATCAAAAACTGCATATTTCTGCACCGTGGCCTGATCCTTCCTTGCACTCTGCTGTCCCAAGAGGTGGGACCATGGTGCCCAGTGCCTTGGTCCTTCAGGACCATGGTGCCAAGCACCCTGGTCCCCCAGGACCATGGTGCCCAGTGCCCTGGTCCCTGGCCCTATTTTGGGCCCGGTCTCTTATGGGGCATCGGGTCTTTAAGTTTGCAAACTGGAAAACAATGTTTCTAGGTTGGCCTAAGGTCAGAAAAATCAGTCTTGTAACCCTAATTAACAAGTATATAAACTACATTTCCCCTCTCAGAAAGGGTAGATGTTAAGTAGATGGAAAAAAGGCAGAAGCAATATTCAAACATTCAAGCATTCAAGCATTCCTTCAAGCAATTGAGCATTCTAGGTCTCCATTCAAGGTTAAGTGTTGCATTCAAGACAAGGATTCAACCATTGAAGAGGAGATCACTTACAACATACAACATACAACATCATTACACCTTTGCATGTAAGAATACAAACATTCTTACAACAAGGTATCAGTACTTTATTACATTACAGACATTTACATTTACAACATTCTCATTTCTTGGTTAATTCCAAAACTGGGGTTTGATTTGAAGGCAAATCCCTAATCCCTAACCCCCCAATCATCCTCTCTTTTCTATGTGTAGGTTGCAGGCACGCAGTTGTAATTGAAGATCTGGAATCCTTGTGTAGAGACGAACAGATCCCCCTTCGTTTCGCGGATTTTCCAGAGGACCGTGTGCACGCCGGGTGCCATCATCCTGTCAACTTTCGCTCAAATTTGCAGGACAGCGTCATCTCGACATTTTACTACTAATTCTAGGTCCGCAGCTTCATCCCATATTCCTATCTCTGTTTATAAGTGAATCTTTCTTACTTTACATGCACTCCTAGTTGAATCCTTCTATCTACATTCTTTATAATAATCATTCATGCAAAGGATTTGGTTGATCATTGGTGATCGAGTTGGGTTTATGTAAGAGGATTAAATCCTTTGGTATTGAGCTTAACCAAAACTATATTCAGGTATAGGAGATGCTATCATTGCAGTTCATTCTTCCTTCCGGATTGTAGTCTAGTTTTTTATGTAGTCAGTGAGACTCCTTTTGTAATGAGAAATGTGCTCTAGGACGTTGGCTTTCCTACAAGTGCAGGCCCCTCAATTTGTATTCACATACTCACTACAGAAGTATTATCTGACCATGGGTAGGCTTCCCACTGTGGTTTTTCCCTTTACTGGGTTTTCCATGTACAAATCTTGGTGTCATGTGGATGGTATTTATTCTCTTATTGTTGCTTGTGCTTAATTGTTATATTTGTTATTTCAGTAATTGGTGTATGCATTATAGTATTGATATTATGGGTTCTGGTATTAAAGTTTTAATTTCTTAAGGTTTCGGTAATCTGGTGACAACTGATTCACCCCCTCTCTCAGTTGTCTTCCAGTTATTTGAATTGTCTAACGAAAAGATGCCATGTTGGTTATGCTTTTACATTAGATAATAATAAAGGGAATTTTTTTTTTGTACTTCTGCAAGTGTTGGATTAGGGAGATGGCTTTTAGATTCAAGAGCTTCTCATCATATGGCTTCTTCACAATCAATGTTCTCTTATTTTGAGCATTGTGTTATGCCACCTATTTTGAGGATAACAATACATATATTAATATAATAAAAAGGGGATCTATTGATACTGGGGGTGACACTTTCAATGATGTATTTTGTGTACCACATTTGTCCAATAATATTCTTTCCAACTATCGAATTACTCACGATGGAACATGGAAAACTATGGAATTCACTCTCGATTCAATTATCATCTTAGGGATTCAAAATGAAGGGAGATTATTACTACTAGAGTGGTTGATCGTGAATATCAATTGTACACCTTTTCAAATTTTATTCCTGATGATGGATTTGATCCTTTGTATAATGATCATACTTCTAGTGTGGGTTTTAATCAGGGATAACTTTAAGATCCCCCCCTAGGTAAAGGTGTAAAATCCTGGCGAATCTTTCAATATTTTGGGGGAAAATATTGATTTTTTTGGCCATTTTTTTTTTAAATAGGGGAAAAATATTAAATTCCGTTGGTAAATTTTTCTCAATTGCGTAAGAATTGTACAAAAATTAAGGCAAATTTTTCATTCTTTTTGGGAAAAAATATTAATTTTATTGGAGAATCTTTTTCTTTTGCATGAAATTTTTTGAAAAATTAAGGCGAATATTTCATTATTTTTGGGGAAAAATAATAATTGCATTGGCGATTTTGTTCATATTGCATGAAAAATGTGGAAAAATTAAGGCAAATCATTCACTATTTTGGGGGAAAAATAATAATTAAGGCCAATCTTCCATTAATAATTGGAGAAAAAAACTAATATAGCAAACACATCACATCTTAGCTGTAAGTGTCCTACATATCCGTATGAAATCTTTTAGAAGTCCACTTTTTGACACATATGAAATCTTGCTCGAGGATTATCTGCTATCCTTTTGCATAGAAAACTCAAAACACTACGTGTGTCAGAGAAAGAAAAATACGAAGGATAACACATATTTAATATTCAATGAGAAGCTACTAGTATTAATTCGTGTTGAGGTTTGTGAGTCATGTGCAAGTGTTAGGACTATTGGAATGAAAGCTTTCTTGTGGAATTGGAGAAAAGTACATCTCCCATAGATTAATATAGTATATGGAATAATCCAAAGTATAGACCTGATAGTCAATTGCCTCCACTTCACAAATTGAAAAATAGGGTCATTATTTGCATGCTGCATTTCAAAATGCAGAAGACAAAAGTTATATATCATTTGCATGTTGGATTTTAGAATGTAGAAGATAGACATTTTCTAGGGATAATTTTTTAGGAAGTGTTGTTGTTTTGCTTGTCGAGGTTTTAAAATAAAGTGCATAGAAGGTGCAGTTGAATTCTGGCATAAGGAGATATGGTTGAAGGTTTGCAGATGCCATGAAGTAAAGAAAATTAGTGACTTACCTTGTAGCCAGAGGGTTATTAAAATAGCCAAAGATAACTAGAGGGTTATTAAAAGGTCAAGTGCAACTACAAGCTTCACAATCAAAGTCCAATTAAATGTAGAATAATTAAGGCGCATCTTTCACATTTTTTCTGGAAAATAACCCATATAGAAAGTGTACTGCATATCCATTGGAATTAGAAACGTACTTTTTATCACATGTGAAATCTTCATCTAAGATTCTAAGCGATCTTTTTGCATAGAAAACACTCCTTCTATCAAAGGACTTTATGCTTGTCATTTTGACGAAGAGCTACATGGGTACGAATGTTAGCTTGTTCTTGAAGAAAATATTGAATTGGCAGTTAAATGATTACTGTAATGCCCCGACAAGAAACCCAAAAGCAACACACTAAAATATATGAAGAAAAGCGGAAATAATTTATTTTTTGAACATAATATATCATTAAGGTGCATTAAGTTATAACATTGCACTGATTAATTACACAAGTGAAAGACTTATCCATATTACTAAAGGGTTTCCAACAAAGATTACTTTAAAAAGAAACTAAAAGCTTAAGGTTCACTTAACCACTTATGATGCAAGTTAACTATCCCTAATACATTGCAATGATATTCAATTAAAGAGTTGAATTAGACATGCTAAAATGTACATACTTGCATTTGATTTCATTACATACTAATGATTACATACATCTAGTTTACTACAATAAATCATTCAATAACCTGAAAAATTACCATTACAAAATTTAACAACTTATAATATCTCACATACGTTACATTTAAATTACATGATAACATATGAATTAACTAAAGATCAAATAATGAATTGCATAGTTTACAACATGCCAAGAAAGCATAATAATATAAATTATACAATTGAACTCATAAGGTTCAAATAGGTACAATAATGAATCAAAGGAGTAATAAGGAATCCATAGGTCCCGACCCCCATCATGGGTTATCCTGGTAACCTCTCCCAAACCCCCGACCCCATCCAAGTCTCATGTGGACCCAAACAATCCTTTCATCGGGACAAGGTTGTTGGTTTGCCATTCCAGGCCTTCTCGCTGCATCCTGAGTCTGTCCTAGCAGTCAACCATGAATGAGGCATAATTATCTTATTTAGTGTTTCATCTACCAAGCCCCCTAAATACTATTAAGTTACCACATACTTAAACAAACTTTTGATGGGTTACCCAGCTAACCACTTTGGGAGTAGCCCCCAATCAAAAGCCACTCTCCCATATGACACTTAACCAAAATTACATGAGCTCCCAAAGCCAAGGTATACACATGAAAGAGTACAAAGAGTTCAAACGGTAGAAAACCTATTTGGCTAAACAAGCCCTTTCCCGACGTGACCAACTGACAAATCCCCATCACGAGACATAAACGACCACGTAAACCACCACACGATAAAATTTAACACTCTGACCAAGGACTTGCAGTTTTGAAAATAAATGTGAATACAGTAATCAAACATGCATCTTTGCTAAATTAGATTGACTATAATTTTCTATTTAAAAATGTCAGCCGACTAAGGTTTTCTAATACATTTATTTTTTTCGAAATCCCACATTAAAAAAAACCCACTTCACAATAAATTAAACACCAAAGATACATTTATATAATTATACATATTTGCCATACATATAAAAATATAAATTGAATATATACATCAATCAAACTAATATTGATATTTTACTAAAATAAAAATATTATTTAATTCCCAACAATAACTATTTCTTTTTTTTTTCATTTTTCCAGATTTCTTAATAACATATTATTTTAACCACAATATATATATATATATATTATATTAATAAAACATACTTTATTAAATTAAATAATAATAAAGCAAAATTAAAATATATAAAAAAAAATATTTAATTTAAACACCACACAACCCCTTTGAAAGGGGAGGTGGTGGCTTTGGGGCCACGACTTAGTCCCCCACCACAACCCATGGTTGTGGGGAACCATGGTGTGGTCTCAACCATGGTGGCCCCCATGGGAAGGGGAAGCCTCGACTCCCCTCCCATGGGGTACGTGGTGGCTTGGGCAACCACGTCAGCCCCCCAATAACACATAAATAAAAATATTATATTTATAAATAATTTTTTTTTTAAAACAAAAAAAATTGTAAAATACAACTTCCAGAACAACAACTCAGAAAATTTCTGAGTAAAAACCAGTGAGAGTCAAATTAATCTTTTTTTTAATATAATTTTAGAACAAACCCCTCAACAAAATAAACTCATAAAATTTATGAGTAATAACAGAGATAGTGCAATATATATTTTTTTAAATCAATTCACTCCCAAGAAACCAAATTTGGCAAAATTTTGCCAGCATAACTCCATAAAGGGGTGAAATTGAACAAATTTACAAATTTCCCCCAATTTAAAACACTATAAACAAACTAATTTTCAAAAGAAATGAACAAATTGAAAACTCAGAAAGAAATCTTTCTCAAATCCATAGTGAACAACCATTCACACATTTTCCATTTGAAAACTAATTTTTCTCTTACAAATCAGAAATGATTTGGGTAAATGAAATGAAACTAAAGGGTTTAATTTCCAAATTTGAAAGCTATATTTCCTTTTCCAACCCAAACTAAAACAAGTTTGCAACTAGAAGATTTCCAAACACAAAGATTTTCTTCAACCAAATAGAAATTTTGAAAACAAAACATGGTATATAAAACTAGAAACCAACATTAATAGCAATCCAGGAAGAAAACTGAGAAGAGCCCAACCTACAATCTAGAAACTTCCTTCAACCAAGATGCACAAATTTTTTCCAAATTTTCTTCCCTAAAATTTCTTCTCCAAAATTTTCCTTCCAAAACTTTTTTTCTTTTCCCATGAAAGAATATGGTTAAATAAAGAAAAATTTTAACCTAAAACTATTTTAGGTTGAAATTTTTCTCAACCAATCAAATTCATTCTCCGTAAAGTGAATTTTTAAAAAAAGGTCTTTTCTCTCCACAATATCATTTTCTCAATTTTTAATTGAATCTAATATTTCCATTTTCAAAGTCAATGAGGGAAAAGAAAGATTTTATTACTTTACTTTTGCAATTTTATTTAACCTTTTACAAAAATGCATATACATAGCTAATTTTCACAATTAAAAAAAAATAATAAATCAAATTTGCTAATATAATGAATTGCACAAATTGACTTAACCATTTATAATACTGAGGGGTCTCATATAAATTTTATCCATTTATTTAAATAAACAACCAAAACACATTTTCTAATTAAATACTCTAAGATTTAATAGTTAATTCACAAATGTAGAGAACGCAACTAAAATAACTCAAATAAACATATGACTCACATACCAACAAAGGGAAACTGACGAACGACATGGATGCTCACTTTGAGCACGACAAGGGTAAAACATAGGTCTTAGGACTATCTCCTCCACTTCCATCAGATCAATAAGGTATGCTCAGACCTGTGGAGCCAGGTGGAGACGATACCCCATACCTACACGGTACTTGTACCTGCAATTCCCTGCATCAACGAACCACATGTGCATATATATATATATACAGCCACAAAAAACACACCAGTGAAGGAGAATCGTGACTTTCTCTGTCTCACTAAAGTGAGTGAAGGAAAATCATCTCCTTGCACCCCATACACTTACAAACATGAAACATGAATATAAATCATCGTATGTATAAAATAAATATGTCAGTCCATGTCAGTAATCCAATAAAATCACATTTAAACATCAATAAGGAAATATTGCATGAAAACATACAGTGCAACTCAAATTAAAGCATATCACAAGAACGCATAAAGTCTAAATAGAATATTGCAATATAATGTATCCACTGAAAAAGTATACTAAGGTCAACATTGTTAAGGAATTTAGATTAGAGATAGAGAATACAATAGTCTGGTAATATGTAGTGAGGATAGACTTTAATAAGATCACTGCAATGAATATGTTTTACCTCCGACGTGTGTGTATATATATATATATATATATATATATAGAGAGAGAGAGAGAGAGAGAGAGAGAGAGAGAGAGAGAGAGAGAGAGAGAGAAATCTAACTATTAATCTTCTATGATAATATCGACAACTTGCTGGTTCATGAAATTGCCACAGTTATTGGTTTTGGTTCACAGCAAGTGTCGATGCCTATAAATAAAAGGATGAAGAGTCATTTCCACATAGGGGCATGACTTCTATGTGGCTTATGCCACATAGAGTCATGACCCTATGAGGACATGACTCTTCATTCAATGTCATTATATATTACTTGCTTCAATCCAAATGAAGCTATATCTTTAACACTCCCTCTTAGCAAAAGAGGATTGAATTTCATAATTAATTTTTAAGGAACAACATCCTAGATATACACATTTATTTGACATGATCATTCACTTAGTAACACTTACTAGTGAAATACTTCATATCTCAAAGATATATGGATTATCTGATATCCAACACTCTGGGACAACAACTACTTGAAGTCTTATCAGATTACAACCTTGATTCTAGTGACAATTGTAACATTGTCATTATCACAAGTGAAATAATTTTAGTATCATGATATCCGACACATTCTAGGACAACAAATTAATGTAGTTAATCATGATATGATTGTTATCATAATTTCTAACATATTTAGAACAATCATTTAATGATAACAATTCAATAACTCATCATAGCAAATTTAGTATCAGGATTTCTGGCACATTCTGAGACAACAACTTAATGTAATTAATCTTGATAACAGATCAGGCTATTGTGAAAGTCGTCACCTTACAATAGCGATCTTACACTTACATCACATGAAAGATCATCACCTTCCATGACATAACACATACATGCAATATTGCATTCAAGATATTCATGAATATATCAATTACATATGATTAAGATTAATATCAGAAATTTTCATTATAATTTAGTCATACCAAGTTTACCTCTAAAGTAATCCACTTTCAACTTTGCAAGAGGTTTGGTGAATATGTCGGTACTTTTCTCTTCAGTGCTGATGTAGGTCAATTTGATGACATCTTTGTCTACCATATCTCTTATGTAATGGTATTAGATTTCTATATGCTTGGATCGATTATGAAAAACTAGATTTATAGAAAGTTTGATGCAGCTTTGATTATCATAGTTTGGAGAGATAACTATCTATCCTTCCGTACCATGTCCTAGGAGCTTGCTTAAGGCCGTAGAGAGATTTTTTTAGTCTACACACAAAGATTTCTATTATGTGTAGAAAATCCTTCAGGTTGTTCTATATATACTTCTTCCTCAATAACACCATTCAAAAATGCAATCTTCACGTTCATTTGGTGTATCTTCCACCCTTTGGAAGCTGCAATGGCAATGATGGTTCTTACAGAAGTATATTAGGCAACTGGAGAAAATGTCTCTTTGTAATCAATTCCAGCCTTTTGAGAGAACTCCCTGGAAATGAAATTGGCTTTGTGTTTTTCAATACTACCATCTGGTGCATATTTGATTTTGAATAACCAGTTTGATGAGACAACTAATTTGTCTTTTGGTCTAGGTACAATGTCCCGGACATCATTTTTTAAGATAGATTGGTATTCCTCAATCATTGCATCTTTCCAAACTTGACATGTTAAAGCCTCTTCAACATTTGATGGTTCAGATTTTGTAAGTTCAGTCATGATGGCAACATAGCATGATTGAATTCTTGTTTTCTTATTCTCTTTGAAGATTTCATCGGGTTCCACATTATTTTCTTCAATCATCTTTCTTGTCCATAGTGGTCTTTTCTTGTTGTTAGGATTTTCAGCATTCTCAAAATTAGGTGATTAAAGTTCATGATTTTCTATGCTATTCTCCCTCTGATTTTCAATTGTAGGATTTTCATCTGATTCTACAATTAGATCATATTCTGCACTTAGAGATAGTTTATAAGCAACATCTTCTTCAAATTTGACATCTCTAGTGATTTCAATGGATCTTCATCTTGGAATATAGACTTTGTATCCTTTAGTGGTTTCACTGTAGCCAACAAATATGCCTTTCTTCCTAGAGGGTTCTAGTTTGGTTCTCTTTTCTTTAAGAATGTGAATATACACGTGGCAACCAAAGATTCTTAGATGGCTTAAATCTGGTTTATTTCCTGTAAAGGCTTCTTCAGGTGTTATATTCTCTAGGATTGAATGAGGGCATCTGTTTTGAATGTACACAGCTGTATTTGAGGCTTTAGCCCAAAATGAGATATGTAGATTTTGATCATGCATCATGGCTTTAGTAGCTTCAATGATGGTTCTATTTTTTCTTTCTGCAACTCCATTTTGTTGAGGATTATAAGGTACAATACACCCCCTCTTAATCCCAACAAAAATGCATAATTCTTTAAAATTTTCAGAGATATATTCACCCCCTTTATCTAATCTTAGAGTCTTTATTTTCTTCCCAGTTTGATTTTCCAGTAGGGTCTTAAATTCTTTAAGTTTCAATAACACTTCATTTGATTATTTGAGTTTTATGAAATAGATCCAAGTGTTCCTACAATAATCATCAACAAATATCACATAATACAAGAATCCCCCTAGTGATGGTAATGACATTGGACCACACAAATCAGTGTGGACAAATTCTAGTACAACTTTTGATTTGTGATCACGTGAGGGAAAGGACCCTTTTGTGTTCTTCCCTAGAGCACATCCTTTACGAGTTCCAAAATGATTAGATTTTAGATTGGGTAATCCTGTGGTAATTTTTCCTATAGAAGGTAGGGCACTAAATCAAAGATTTCCTAATCTTCTATACCAAATTTTATTAGAGTTTGATACTTCATGATTTAGTGCTTTTTTTTAGTATTACATAATTTGTATAAACTACCATCTCTAGATCCTATAGGAATAGCATTCTTTATGTTAGAGTTTTTAGGCCAGAGTAGAACTTTATCTTCATGGAAGGTGACACGATATCCTTGATCAACTAGACTTGAAATAGAGACCAAATTCCTTTTCATACCTGGTACAAAGAGAACATCTTTCAATTTTAATGTAACTCTTGTTCTTAATTGAATTGAGAAGGTCCCAATTCCTTTCACTAGATAGGTAGAATTGTCTCCTATTGTAACTTCTTCAGTTGAGTGGCCTTCAAAGGTTTCAAATTGATCTCTAAAACCGGTTATGTGTTGAGATGCTCCACTATTGATTATACACATATGTTTGTTAGAGTTTAGTTCACTTGATAAGGCTAAGAAAAATAGAGGATTCTCTACTTCCTTGACTTCATCTATGGTTGCTTGAACTTTCTTTCTTTTTGGGCAGAACCTATGAGTGTGTCCAAATTTATCACACTTGTAGCATTGAATCTTGGAGAAGTCTTTTCTTTTGTGATTATTTCCTCTCTTCCATTTGAACTTCCTTTTCTTCCCTTTGTTTCTTTTGTTAGCATGTAGTGCTTGAATTTCTCCCCCTTTGTTTAGACCCAATCCTCTTGTGATTAGTCTAGATTCTTCTTGAGTACAATCATTCTTGAGTTGATCAAATTTTGGTAGTGTCAGACAAGCACTAATGCCTTGAATAAAGGATTCCCATTTGGATGCTGATACATTAAGTGCTATTAGAGATAGCTCCATATCATCTATATTATTCCCAATAGTTGACAATTAGTCTTTTAATTCTGAAATCCTCATGAAATAGGATGTGATTGTTTCTCCTTTGTTCATGTAGATATGCATTAATTGTTGTTTTAAAGTGAGCAATCTGCTTGCATTATTTATTTCATATGAGTTTTGAATGGTCTTGAACATATCATAAGCTGTAGTTAGTTTTGAGATGGTTGGGAGAATGTGATCTTTAACAACATCAATTATGATTTTCTTAGCCTTGTTGTTGTGTCTTTTCCAAGTTGTTTTCTCTAGCTCATCTTTGGGCATCTTAGTATCTTCTTCTATGTATGCATCTATTTCGAGTTCTTGAAGAATTGTTGTTATTCGAATTATCCATGAGATGAAGTTGGATGCACCTTCGAGTCTATCATCCACTCTAACACTATTCACCATGATTGATTTTCCTTTGATTCTGAGTGCAAGTTTGATTTTTTTTTTTTATAGAAAAGAGGTGTCACTATTTTATTATTTCTCTACCAACATGGCTTTGATACCATGTTGAGACATGGACCAACTAGGACTCAAACCCAGGACCTTCCATATGTTGCTGGAGTGCTCTACCACTGAGCTAATGGCCCCTCTTGGACCAGCCGATCGTCAGTTTGAGTGTTGCTTATTTACACCAACACCCCCCCTTAAGACACACCTCTCGTGTGCTTGGGGATCCTAGTTTGGACCTGGCTCTGATACCATGTTAAGGAATTTAGATCTGAGATAGAGAATACAATAGTCTGGTAATATGTAGTGAGGATAGACTTTAATAAGATCACTGCAATGAATATGTTTAACCTCCAATATATATATATATATAACTCTAACTATTAATCTTCTATGATAATATCAACAGTTTGTTGGTTCGTGAAACTGCCACAGTTATTTGTTTTGGTTCACAACAAGTGTCAATGCCTATAAATACAAGGATGAAGAGTCATGTCTACTAGGGGCATGACTTCTACGTGGCTTATACCACATAGAGTCATGACCCTATGAGGACATGACCCTTCATTCAATGTCATTATATATTACTTCCATCGGATCAGTAAGGTACGCTTAGACCTATGGAGCCAGGTGGAGACGATACCCTGTACCTACACAGTACTTGTACCTGCAATTCCTTGCATCAACGAACCACATGTACATATATATACAACCACAAAAAACACACAGGTAAAGGAGAATCTGATAGTTCTGATACTTAATATAAGTATAGATCCAATAGCCAATAAGATGAGGGGGGGGGGGTGAATCATACAAACTTAATCTTCCGTAAAAACATCAGATTCAATCTCGGTAACATATATTTCAGTAATATAACCAAAACTATTAAACATGCAAACTCAAAAGCATATAAACATCATAAACCTCATAACACCAGATTTAACGTGGAAACCCAAATAGGGAAAAACCACTGTGGGATTTCGAACCCACTAAGAAATATACTCTTCTAGAGTATGCTCAGTTAAAAGAAAATCCTGTTAAAGATTACAAACACATTACTAGATGTGACCCGGTTAAGGGATTTCCCTCAGATCTGTTAGGATCTTCACCTTGTTAGAAGTGACCTTGTTAAAGGATTTCAAACACTCAATCAGAATGTCACCTTGCTAGAGGGTTTTACAAATAAGACTATTAAGTCCACTCGGTTAAGAGATTTTCTGTCAGTTTCACAAAATAATAGTAATAAAATCTATTTGCAACTTCACATCTAAAATGCTAAAGCAGATTCTTATTTGTTCAATACAATATAGACATAGAACTAATCTTGTCCATTTGTTGGGCTTCTATACTCTGTTATTCAAACAGGTCTTCAAGCTTTTGTGCTCAGTAATCACTATGTAGCATCCCTGTGCATACACTTGCCCGCATATATTGTTTATCAACAGTTTCCCATTTATAAACAATTAGGTAACCACTTAATCTCCTTGATAACATTTCCCATGATCAATCATAGCCATCAAATCTTTGATCTTGACCAGGTTCAATGCATCTTTCAATCTGAAAATGTTTTACCCCGCCTAGGAACTTGCATATATTTTTTGGAACTTGTGCCAGGGTATTGCGGTTCAATCTGCGTTGTAGATCTTCATACCAACTATCCTTTACCATAGATTCATTAACAAACTATATTATCAGCATACCAATCATTCAATCAGTTCCAGCTCATCCACTTCCTTCATTAAATAACACATGCAAACATTTAATGCATTTTGTTATAGCTCGGTTACAACTCGGTGAATACTAAACTTTACTCGGTAGACATTTTGCCTTAATTAAATGATAGCGATAACCTTAGGGTTTACCGACTAGGTTCTTTGCTTGATAACGTAGTATAGTATTAACCTTTACAATTTACAACACATGTATGATGTTTAAAACAATCTAAAACATCACGATCTCATGATTGTCTGACTCGGTAATAGTTGCCCATTGAATACCTTATTCATCATATTCTTTCCTGTGTGTTTTACTGACATCTTTATATTCTTCAAATCATACTTCTCAAGATATGGCAACATCAAACTGAATTAGAAAATCAATTTCTTGACATCAATGACAAAATAATAATATCAAGACAGTAAACATCTTTAATCAGTTATATCCATAATCATCAACAACCTTCTCAATATCCTTATGAAATGCCAACAATCTTCCATTTTCATTTATAATGCTATATTGCCAACAATCTCCCCCTTTGGCATTGATGGCAAAACCAATTGATTTGACCTTAAAAGATTCGGATTGTTGTGATTCTGAAATGCTGAAATGCTCTCCCCCATACATTAGACTTCTCCTGTTTTCTTCAGTCTTCTTTCCAATCTATAGTCTTTTCAGTTTTCTTTAAGTCTTCTCCCCCTTTGATAACAATGCCAAAAACTAAAGAACTAAAACATAATTTCTTCCCGTATGAAGTGGTTTCCTACTGTTGTGTATCAATTCAGTCTCGGTTAGAGCCTTTTGTCTTCAATTCCCATTCCCTGTAATATTTCCTGTATTATTTCCTATACACCTTTAGAAAACATCCTAAAGTGTATAAATCAACATCAACTCCCAAAAGATATGTGATAAAGTCATCGGATTGATGCTTTCAACGAACTTGGTCAGTGAGTAGAAGATAGGGGTAGGACCCCTAACTTACTTTTGAGATATTCAAAAGTGTCCCTTGGTAGTGGCTTGGTGAAGATATCTGCTATTTGTTCCTTTGTGCTAACATACTCCAACACCACTTTCTTCTCTTGAGCTTCTTCTCTAAGATAATGATATTTGATAGAGATGCACTTTATCTTAGAGTGCAGTACATGATTCTTTGAAATATTAATGGCACTAGTATTGTCATAGAATATAGTTACTGGCCCGGTGACTTTCTCATTTATACCTTACAACAATTGTTTGATTTATGCAATGTTGGTACAATTCAATACTGTAGCAACATATTCAGCTTCTGTTGTTGACTATGAAACACATCCTTATTTCTTGCTAAGCCAACTCACTAGTCTTTCTCCTGAAAAAAAAGCTCCTCCACTTATGCTTTTTCTATCATCAATGTTCGCTGCCCAATCAGCATTAGTATAAACTTTTAAATCAAAGTCATTTTCTTTTTGATATACTAAGCCATAATCGTTAGTGCCTTTCAAGTATCTAAAGATTCTTTTGATTGCTGTCATGTGTGTTTCCTTAGGATCTGCAGAGAATCTTGCAACTATACCTATTGCACCTGCTATGTTTGGTCTATTGTGAACAACATATTGTAGCTTTCCAATCATGGATCGGTAAAGTGTCTCATCAATAGATGCAGATTCATCATTCTTTGATAATTTATAGTTGGTAGTCATAGGAGTACTTACTAGTTTTGAATCCTTCATTCCAAATTTGTTCAAGATTTCCTTTATGTACTTGGATTGAGTAATGAAAATCTTATTTTTCATTTGCAGTATCTGTAAACCTATAAAATACTTTATCACACTGATTAATGACATCTCAAATTCTTTGCTCATTTCATTTCCAAAGTTCTTGCATAAAAAGTCATTTCCACAAAATATAATATCATCAACAAATATGGCTGAGATTAGTATTCCATTTTCATCATTCTTCATGTACATATTGTTGTTCTCACTTCTCCATATAAAACCAATCTTAATCAAATAAGAGTGCAATCTTTCATACCATGCCTAGGTGCTTGCTTCAAACCATATAAAGCTTTGTTGAATTTACATACCTGATCTTTATTCTTGTCTTCAACAAATCCTTCAGGTTGTTCAATAAAAACTTCTTCTTCTAATATTCCATTCAGAAATGCAGATTTGACATCCATTTGATATACCTTGAAATTTTTGAAAGCAGCATATGCCAACAATGTTCTTACTCCTTCAAGTCTAGCAACAGGTGTAAAAGTTTCACCATAATCAATTCCTTCTTCTTGAGCATAACCTTTGCAAACAAGTCTTGCTTTGTTTTGAATGACCTCTCCTTTTTCATTTAGCTTGTTTCTTAGAATCCACTTTGTACTGATTACATTTTTGTCCTTTGGTCTTGGGATTAGTGTCCATGTGTCATTCTTCTTGATTTGATCAATCTCTTCTGTCATAGCATTTATCCAATCTTCACTATTAAATGCCTCTTTCACTATTCTCGGTTCGAATTCAGATATCAAACATGTGTTCTGTCTTAGTTTGTTCCTTGTCATCACTGGATTATCCTTATCTCCTATAATCTGACTTGGTACCTGATGTCTTCTGACATACTTGGCTAATACAAGCTCGGTAGGTTCTATATGATCTTCTTCATCATTCGATAATTGGATATTCTCTTCATTTTCTTCAACAGTCTTCTTGGTAAGACTTCTCGGTTGAACATAGACAAATTCATCATAGTCTTCTTGTTCCTTGGAATTTCCTTCATTATTTCTTTTTGCAAATTCATCAATTTTCACATTTGCACTTTCTACTATTTTGTTAGATGATTTGATCAGACATTTAAATGCTTTGCTTCTAGAAGAATAACCTAGAAATGTTCCTTCTTCACTCTTGATCAAACTTGCCATTTCTATCATCTTTGTGAACATAGCATCTACTTCCAAAGATTTTAAAATAACTAACATTAGGTTTCCTATCATACCAGATTTCATATGGTGTCTTCAAAGTACCTTTCTTCAATTGTACTCGGTTCAAGGTGTAAATTGTTGTGCTTATTACTTCTCTCCAAAATGTTTGTTGTACCTTCTTTTCAATCATCAGTGTTCTAGCACAATCCACAATAGATCTATTTCTTCTCTCAGCTATTCCATTCTGCTACGGAGTTCTCGATGCAGAGACTTGTCTTTTAATACCATGATCATTGCAGAATAAGTTGAACTCATCAGATGTGAACTCTCCTCCTCTATCTGATCTAAGACATTTCAGTTGTCTTCCTGTTTCATTTTCAACTCTTTCCTTGTACCATTTAAAAATTTGAAAAGCTTCTAATTTTTCTTTTCAAAACATTACTGACATCATCCTTGAATAGTCATCCACAAATAATATGAAATATTTATCACCATAATAACTTTGAACTTTCATAGGACCACAAAGATCAGTTTGCACTAGATCTAAAATAACCTTAGAAGTGTAAGACTTACTTGTAAAGCTTGATCTTGTCATCTTGCCCATTTGGCATCCTTGGCACATAGCATTCTCAAGTTTTCCAAGACTCGGTAGACCTCTTACTCGGTGCTTCTTACTTATTTTGATCAGATTATCAAAATTTATATGACAAAACCTTTTATGCCATAACCAGGTATTATCTATCTTTGCATGCAAACACTTGTTATGAGTTGAGTCAAGGTGAAATTTGCTACCTTTTGTTTGTGTCTTGGTAGCAGCTAACTTTCCATTCTTGTCATGAACTTTGACAATTCCTTTATGAAATTCTATTCGGTAACCTATGTTGTTTAGCTGTGCTGCACTCAACAAATTGTATTTCAAACCTTCAGCCCAATAAACATCATTGCATCTTGCATTGTCAAGAAGTGTTATAGATCCTTTACCTTTCACCGGACATGGTGCATCATTATCAAATCTAACATAGCCTCCATCATAATCTTCTAATATAACAAACTTGTGTTTATATCCTGTCATATGATGTGAGCATCCACTATCTATAATCCAAGAATCATTAGTATTTATGTGAGATATTAGGGATTTTTCTTCATAGCTTTCTTCATCTAATCCATCTTTGATAGCCACATAAATTACTTCCTCTGTATCAGTTTCATCTGATTTGTCATCATTGGATTCCTCATCAGCTATTAAGCATGTCTTTCTATCTCTTCTTCTGAAGTCTTGGTGTCCTTTGTAATGATTATCTTTTTGTCTATCATCTCGGTAATCTCTCTTTTCAGTAGAATCTTTGTTAGGACAGTTAGAAGCCATATGTCCTATCTTATCACAATTGAAACATTTCAAAGGTAGTTTTCCTTTATACTTACCTTTGCCTCTCGGTAACCTTTTGGCTAATAGTGCTTCAAACTCTTCTTGCTTTCTGATTTCCTCATACAGTTTGTGTACTGCCTCCATGTTCTTACAAAATCTTTGACTTGCTCCATTGTGATCTCCTTCAGAGTACTTATACTTTCTTTCATTGGAATCATTAGATTCATCAAGATGAAAAGAACTAAATGCAGGTTCAACTTTATTTACCGAAGATCCACTGTTATCAAAGTTACTTAATTCAAATGCATGTAGCTTACCAATAGTAGCATCTAAAGAAACTGGCATATTAGGTATAGACCTCAATTCATTGATTGTAGAGACTCGGATTGCATAAGCTGGTAGAAGGGTTCTTAACAACTTACTTGTTATATCCTTTTCTTCAATAGTTCCACCTGCTCCTTTGATTTGATTTACAATCTCCTTTAGTCTTGTAATATATTGAGTTATGTTCTCACCTTCATTCATCCTCATAGATTCAAGTTGTCCTCTTAGACTATCTACTTTTTCTCTTTGAACATGTTCATCTCCTCCATATACTGATATGAGCTTATTGCACATTGCCTTTGCATCATTGCAGCCTTCTAGATCATTAAACTCTGAATCGGTCAATGTAGACGTTATTTCAATCATTGCTTGAATATGTTCTTGCTTTGCCTTTATCTCTTCCATAGTCAATGGATAGGTGCTCGATGTAACAAAATCATTCTCCAAATAGTATACAACATATTCTCCAACTCCTGATAGATGTAGCTTCATCCTTTTCTGCCATGTAGAGAAACTTGACTTGTTCAGCTTTGGTGCATCCCTCTTATACATCATTGGATCTTTAACTCAAGTGCCTTTAAACTTTCCTTTTGGAGTCCAAAGCTTTGATACAAATTGATAGTTCTGATACTTAATATAAGTACTGATCCAATAGCCAACAAGATGAGAGGGGGGGGGTGAATCATACAAACTTAATCTTCTATAAAAACATCAGATTCAACCTCGATAACATATATTTAAGTAATATAACCAAAACTGTTAAACATGCAAACTCAAAAGCATATAAAGATCATAAACCTCATAACACCAGATTTAACATGGAAACCCAAATAGGGAAAAACCACTGTGGGATTTTGGACCCACTAAGAAATATACTCTTCTAGAGTATGCTCAGTTAAAAGAAAATCCTGTTAAAGATTACAAACACATTGCTAGATGTGACCCGGTTAAGGGATTTCCCTCAGATTTGTTAGGATCTTCACCTTGTTAGAAGTGACCTTGTTAAAGGATTTCAAACACTCAATCAGAATGTCACCTTGCTAGAGGGTTTTACAAATAAGACTGTTATGTCCACTCGGTTAAGAGATTTTCTGTCACTTTCACAAAATAACAGTAATAAAATCTATCTGCAACTTCACATCTAAAATGCTAAAGCAGATTCTTATTTGTTCAATACAATCTAGACATAGAACTAATCTTGTCCATCTGCTAGGCTTCTATACTCTGTTATTCAAATAGGTCTTCAAGCTTCTGTGCTTGGTAATCACTATGTAGTATCCTTGTGCATACACTTTCCCACGTATATTGTTTATCAATAGTTTCCTATTTATAAACAATTAGGTAACCACTTAATCTCCTTGATCACATTTCCCATGATCAATCATAGCCATTTGATCTTTGATCTTGTCCAGGTTCAATGCATCTTTCGATTTGCAAATGTTTTACCTCACCTAGGAACTTACATATATTTCTTGGAACTTGTGCCAGGGTATTGCAGTTCAATCTGCGTTGTAGATCTTCATGCTGACTATCCTTTGCCATAGATTCATTAACAAACTATATTAACGACATACCGATCATTCAATTAGTTCTAGCTCATCTGCTTCCTTCATTAAATAACGCATGCAAACATTTAATGCATACTATTATAGCTCAGTTACAACTCGGTAACAACTCGGTGAATACTAAACTTTACTTGGTAGACATTCCACCTTCATTAACCGATAGTGATAACCTTAGGGTTTACTGACTAGGTTCTTTGCTTGATAACATAGTATAGTATTAACCTTTACAATTTACAACATATGTATGATGTTTAAAACAATCTAAAACATCATGATCTCATCATTGTTTGACTTGGTAATAGTTGCCCATTGAATACCTTATACCTTATTCATCCCCTTATTCATCATATTCTTTCTTGTGCCTTTTACCGACATCAGTATATTCTTCAAATCATGCTTCTCAAGATATGGCAACATCATACTGAATTAGAAAATAAATTTCTTGACATCAATGATAAAATAATAATATCAAGATAGTAAATATCTTTAATAAGTTATATCCATAATTATCAACAACCTTCTCAATATCCTTATGAAATGCCAACAATCTTCCATTGTCAGTTATAATGCTATATTGCCAACAGAATCGTGACGTTCTTTGTCTCACTGAAGTGAGTGAAGGAAAATCATCTCCTCACACCCCATACACTTACAAACATGAAACATGAATATAAATCATTGTATGTATAAAATGAATATGTCAGTCCATGTCAGTAATCCAATAAAATTGCATTTAAACATCAATAAGGAAATACTGCATGAAAACATACACTGCAACTCAAATTAAAGCATATCACAACATCGCATAAAGTCTAAATAAAATATCACAATATAATGTATCCACTGAAAAAGTCAACTAAGGTCAACATGAGTATAAAATGTCTGATCAAGGAATGGGTATTATAATTATAGTAGATTGATGAGTTTTGATCCTTTCATTAGGTGGCATGAAGAGTTGCATGCTAGCATGGAGAGTTCTGATTCTTTGGAAAGGAAAAAAGGTGAAAAGGAATATTTAGAAATTCTAAATTTAGAGCTTCAAGGTTTTTCATAAATTGGTAGCAGTTGAGTTGTTCAAGGAGCATTATAAATATTTCCCTCTACACTTGTTCAAGAACAAGATTATAAATGGAATGCCCATATGTAGATGTTTCCTATGTGTTTATAAGATATAGGTTTAATGACATCAGGTGGAGAATATTTTAGGAAGGCTATGTTTATAGTAGCACAATAAATTGCTTTGTAGCTAAAGGGACTTTCAAATCAGAGGAGGTAGCTAAAAGAATTTTCAAAGGCCATCTGCAACTGCAGATGGCCTTTCCCTAGCTTCCTACATTTTCCCCCTCATCTCTTGAAGCCGAAGAGTGAGAGCGAGCGAGGAGGAGAACAATGAGGATAGGGAAGATTCAGCTCTAGAAAAGAGCTTGTTTAGTTAAAATTGATAACTAAAGCCAGACCCTGTTCTGATTACAATGCCCATCTCTAAAGCTCATCCACTAGTTTTTATAGCTAGAATCTTGCATTTGTAAAACTACTCCTCTAGTTTTTATAGTTAGAATCTTGCATCCATAAAGTTATCAGCAATGCGATGGTGACGTGACTCAAGTAGTTGAATTTCAATAGTATTTTATTCTTCACTATGGTCCATGATAGTTTTAGTCATATGGTTTGATAAGTTATCCTGTTCTATTTTAGGTTTCATATTGGGAATATATCATTTCCATGTGTATAAAACAAACATATGTCAAATGAGAACATGGCAGTTGTATACAACCTGAAGCTTGTTGCATTCCTTACTCTTATAAAAGGAATTCCAAGGCTGTAATTAAGAGAGTTTTTTGGAGGGAATCTTGGTCTCTTTGGAAAAGGGTATAGTGGTAGTGTCTAAATTAGAATGTGGAGTCTTCCACAGTGAAAAATGTATATACACCTTCAGAAATATTAATTAGTTTATGATCAGTCATGACAATTACTACAAATATAGTCTATAGAATATACTTCTTGATCTCACATGAATAATAATATCAATAGTTTTGTTATTTGTCTTTGCAAAGGTCTTGTAAAAGTAAAATTTAATTTGTTTGTGGGTTTATGTACTTGTATAAAAAATTAGAAAAAAAAAGATATATATACCATTAATATATATCGTGCAAGGCAAATTAGGGTAAGTGTGCATTTAATGAGACATTTATGCTGAAGTTGATCAAATACCTTTAAATTGGGCATTGGGATATTACCATATTTTCACATTACATGTTTGAGTTGGAAACACTAAGGTGGGAGTGATGGACATGCCAATTATGCTTAGGACAATAGAACCACATACATCATTTGTAGGCAAAGTCATAGATAAACGGTTAGGAGGTCTTGGTGAATGGCCACCTGTACATAATGCATGCAGTCAAGACAATGCTAGGGTTGGAGTTTCTGATGGCGTATCATAGGCATAGGGTCAGTTTGGACATTCTGACCTTTTTTACTGCCATGTTGTTATATGTCAGGGTTTCCAAGGAGTGGGCAAAAAAACTCACCCAAATGATGTTTGAGCATGCATATTTGCGTGACATTGATGTGGTTATTGACAATGCAGATGAGAAAGTCCTCATTCCCATCCCACATAAATATTACATTGGAAGGATTTTTAAATTTTTTATTGTGCAAACACAAGATGCACAGTTGTTGTAGGCATGAAGGAGTGATATACAATGTATTATCAATTTCCTCATGGATGTAGCCAAAATCAAGGAACTCGAGGAGGGTGATTGGCATTGTGACTACTTGACCACTGAAGGGTTGGTAGTTGAAATTAAATTGATGAGGAGGGTGCGACTGAGATTGTAGGGGTGCTAGAGCTAGGGACTGGAGAGGAATGGATTGAGGATGACAAAGGCAGTGTGGAGGAAATTGTAGTAGGCGATGCTCATGCTAACTTCGGATAGTATTTCCCGCTCATATTATAAGCCAAGAAAGTCAGAGAGGAACATGAAGCTATGAAGGTAGCAAGGTGGACTGAGAATGTCTCCTAGCCTTGAAGTATGGTGCATATTCTCTGTTCTATTTTGATGCTTGAATTTTGTATTGTGGGTTATGGGTGATCATTGGAAATGCTACCGGGAATGTATTTTTGGCTACAAGCCAAATACTGTTGTATCTTTTTTTAAAATGTTAATATAATGGGTGATGGCCCTACCTAGCTATTCACTTATAAAAAAAAATTGTTCAAATGATTTATTTTGGTGAATCTTTCATTATTTTGGGAGAACCAGAATATATTATAATGGGTGTTGGCCTTGCACAACTATTTACTATTAGGGTTTATCAGATTGTAACTTTTTTGGACCTACCAGTAGGTAATATGATATTTTATTGATTTAAAGCTTAAAAAAAAATTACAAAAAGATTGGAGTCATCAAACAACCTCCATTTGATCCATCTATCTATACCCATCACCACCGAAGCCAACTCTGAAACAAACCCTAATACCCACCTCCCATCCTCTTCTTCCAAGCTCTCTACATCTTGCCTTCAACTCATCCTCTTGCCAGTGAACAAATGGTAGTGGGTCTGCAGGCTCCACCAACCCTTCAAAAATGATGAAACCCAGTCCTGGAACAACCCACTCCCAAATTGAATCCATCCCTCCTAGGTATTCTGCAGAAATTAAAATTTGCAAGGCCCTCTTTACCTTGTCTGCATCCTCTTCAAATTCTAATCCCCATGCTCTTCCATCAATGTGTTATATGAGCTTTGTTCTATAATCAATCCACATGATTCAACATTAATTCCACCTCTATAAGTGCGAATGAAGCACTTTTTGATTTTAAATTTATTCATTACTTGGATTTAAATACTAGATTAATTTAATCACTTGTAATATTAAACTACATTAAATTTTATCTATAATTTTCTTTTGGCTATCCATACAATGAGCTGCAAGTGCTAGTTAACTATAAGTCTGTAATTAATTAATCAATTAACTTAATGATCTTTGGATGATCACAAATCAATGACATAAGCTCTATTTTAGCTCGAAGTTTTAAAGGACAAAGGTTTTTTCACAAAGTCCCTGAAATAGAGATAGGTTTGAGCATTGTCTAATTAATTATTATAAATTGTATACTTAATTAATGAGGAGGACAAATTGGGCCAACCCTTTCCAATGTGTCCTTTGAACTCCAACATGCATAATCTTTGTGATCAAGGAGATTTAGCGGTTAGCTATTGTTTATAAATAGGAAACTGTTAATAAACAATGTATGTAGGCAAGTGTATGCACAAGGATGCTACATAGTGATTACCGAGCACAGAAGCTTGAAGACCTGTTTGAATAACAAAGTATAGAAGCCTAGCAAATAGACAAGATTAGTTCTATGTCTAGATTGTATTGAACAAATAAGAATCTGCTTTAGTATTTTAGATGTGAAGTTGTAGATAGATTTTTATTGTTGTTATTTTGTGAAAGTGACAGAAAATCTCTTAACCAAGTGGACTTAATAGTCTTATTTGTAAAACCCTCTAGCAAGGTGACATTCTGATTGAGTGTTTGAAATCCTTTAACAAGGTCACTTCTAACAAGGTGAAGATCCTAACAGATCTGAGAGAAATCCGTTAACCGGGTCACATCTAGCAATGTGTTTGTAATGTTTAACATGATTTGCTTTTAACCGAGCATACTCTAGAAGAGTATATTTCTTAGTGGGTCCGAAATCCAATAGTGGTTTTTCCTTATTTGGGTTTCCATATTAAATATGGTGTTATGAGGTTTATGATGTTTATATGCTTTTAAGTTTGCATGTTTAGCAGTTTTGGTTATATCACTGAAGTATATGTTACCGAGGTTGAATCTGATGTTTTTATGGAAGATTAAGTTTGTATGATTCACCCCCCCTCTCATCTTGTTGACTATTGGATCTGTAATTACATTAAGTATCAGAACTATCAACACACACAAACACACACACACACACACACACACACACATACACACACACACACACACACACATAATAGGTACATACATCCATGTATGCTAAATATTGACCTATTTGTAAACCCTAAAGATCCAACCACTAACCCTACATATACAAACTAATTCAACAATTAACCAATAAAGAACTAAAAATACATGCAAATAAAATGAAATAAACAAAGTATAAATTTATTCATTCCCTAGATTTAAATATTAAATTAATCAATCAACTTAGTGACCATAGGATGATTTCAAATCAATGACATAAGCTCTATTTTGGCCCAATGTTGTGAAGGACAAAGGTTTCTTCAAAAAGTCATTGAAATAGAGATAGTCTGAGAATTGTCTAATAATTAATTAACTATATAAATTGTAAACTTAATTAACTCTAAGTCTATACTTAATTAATTTTAATCAATGACATAGGCTCTATTCCGGGCCGAATTTGTGAAGGACATAGGTTTCTTCAAAAGGCCCCAGAATAGACTTAGAGACACGTGTGAGCACTATTAGGAATGAAAGGTTTTAATAGATGAATGTTTTTATTAAAAGAAAGAAATAAAAATAAATGAATTTTAACCATGGTTTTTCCCTTTTAGGAAGATATTGAAATTAAGGGAGATAGGTGTCATGGAGGGTGAAGATTAGTCTCCTCTTCCAAGGCAGGGGATTGGTTAGCATCAACTATCCATAGTTGTTTTCCCTGGAGGATATGCTCTGGTTCAGACTTGAGACATCATGTGGAAATGGGAGGATCGTCCAAAGAATAGGATTGGTGGAAGTCGAGCAAAGATGATTGAGCATGCATAGGAGTTAGACAGGGGATTTAGTTAGATAAGGAATATTAGTACCACTGTGGCCTTTGATAGTTTCGACAATTATATCACGAAGTTCATTATGGGAAATTTGGAAGGGATGAATCTAGATTCAGGGGTGCAAGAAAGTCATTTCAAATTGAAATTTTTGGGTAAGTTCCTGAGAGAAATACAAAATGAACTCAACAATGCAAACAGATAGATATGAATTCAGAATAATATTATAACACTTCAAAAGTATGATCACTTAACTTTAGGTCACTAGTAGTCGCTAATGTAGTCAGCAACAATGGTTGTTCCTAGTCTGAAACTTCGCTAGTAATCCAAATCAATAGCTCAAAACCAACCAAATTGTGTAGAGATAAATCTGATCTTTGGTTGTATTTATACCAATCCTTTTTGGCAATTTTGGTGGGAATTTATATGGTATACAAATATTTGGTGAATCACACTTAAGTATAACACGTCTTATGTAATTTTCGAGGCGATTATGGGTCATCCAAATAATTGGCAAAAATTGAGGTGAATTGAGACATGCTTCTGCAAAATTCCAGGCGAATTGGGTCCTCTTGGCCAATAAACATTTATATGGCTATTGGCGAACTATGGCCATCTATTAAGACAACCTCAAAAAGTGTAGGTGAAAATATTGAATTTAGCGTGTGGAAAACATAGATTCTATTAGCGAAATATTGATAGAGATACAATTAATTACATAAAACAATGGGTGATTAGGCCGTGCATTTGATGGATATTTATAAAGTCCGAGCGACATGGCAACTCCCAATCGATACAATATATTCATCATTTTCCAAGTCGTCGACGTGAAATATTCGCCAGTGGCAAATATTCACCATTGGCAAATATTCCCCATTGGTGAATATTCGCCACTAAAGTGAATCCTGGGTTTAAATTTTAGGAAGATTTTGGTCACTTGAACTTGGGTATATTCATAAGTGATCTAGTTGTTGAACCTTGCATTCCATCTCCATATAATGTTTGGATTTTGTGGAATGACTTCTTGATAGGTATTTCAAACTTGTTTGTGGAGTCTCATATTGCTGATTTGGGAGACTTTATTGATTGCATACATGTTCTCCCTGATGAGGATGATTCTTCTTTATTTGTTGTGAGGGAACACTTTGGATCTCTTGTTCATTATCTACATGATCATTCTTCACAATTTGAAATAAGTGTGGATACTTTGAAACACAATTTGGAGGAGGTATATTTGTCTTAAGAGGGGATATCCTTATCTTTAGATTTTGTTCTACATTAGTTTCTATGAGATTTTGGGTTGTTATGTTTAGCAATTTAGCCTAGAATGCCTAATTTGATCATAAATTTTTTGAGCATCAGTATCAAGACCATTGAACTGAGTTCAGAGACATCATTCATTTTTATTTTTATTCTTACATACCCCTTTTAGAAAGGGGGATATATCTGTTAGGATTCCCAAAGATACTGAGAGGGGGGGGGGGGGTGAATCAGTATCTAACCGGTTTATTAATTTACTTGAATTAAAACATGTAAAGCATGTCAGTACAGTGTACTGGTAAATCAAAAGTAATGCAATAAACAAGAAAAACAATAACCACATGAAGAGCACACCATAACATGGTAGTTTAATGAGGAAACCCGGTGTGGGAAAAACCTCAGTGGGATTTGTGACCCACAATATTCACTTATTGGCCAATAAGGGAATATTACTGCTACAATAGGGGCCTGCACATGCAAGAAGGCCAAGTGCCTAGAGCTCACTGCTCAATTACAAAAGGAAGTCACACTCACTTACAAAAAATGGATTATAATAATCCAATGTCTTGTACTACTTCAAAATAGCATCTTCTATGCCAGATCCAGTATCGGTTTTAGCTCTGCTACATACATAAACCCTTAACCTAAAATTTGCATATTAGGTCTGCATTATTTTGCCTATCACCTTATTACAAAATGCTCTACAATGATCTCATACATATATGAGTTATATTACAACTCGTCATGTTGGATTACAATGATTTTATAATTAATTACAAAATATATTATCAACAAAATTCCTATCGCCCTGGGTGCCAGTATCCTTTCTTTCACTGTCGGTGTTCTATGTGTCGGTGTAGAGTTTGTCATTGTCGGTGCCGATATCATATGATTGCAAGGTTGCCATCAATGAAAAAAATTTCAATCACCTACAATTTCTCATTGGAGTGTGCATTTGCCAGCAATCTCCCCCTTTGGCATTGATGGCAACACTCATGAGAAAAATACAAAAAGTGTCATCCAAAAAGAATCTACCAAAATTGTCTTACCAAAAACTGTCTTACCAAAAACTGTGTGCCAAATCATATGTGCTCCCCCTGAGCTGATGGTGTCTTCTGCTAATCATTTTTCTCATTACCACTACTCCCCCTTTGGCTTCAATGACAAAGGTTGTCAAGGTGTCAACTGAGTGTGGTTTCCAGCTTCATCATTGTAACTGGTTGGTTACAATCTGAAAAAGGTCTGCTAATACCAAATTTAGGCTCTCGGTGAACCGTTCACTATCCTTTAATGCGGCCTCTGTCCTTTGAATTGTACTGGTGAGGTGTTGCATTTGCTATTTCGGTGTCTTCTGTCCTTGAACCAATGCCTCAGATATCTCTTTTCTCAAGGAGGTGAGGTAGTCCAATTTTGGACTAAGTCTCCATTTCAGATCTTTTGCCTTTCTTTTTATTCTTTCCTTCTCTTTTTCAAATTTCTGAAGTTCCTCCTCAAAACCTGTTATTTTCTGCTAAAAAATTGATAATGGTTCAGATAAATTAATGAAATTGTCAGCTAATTTATTTATTTCTTCTTGTACCATACTGATCTTCTTGTCTATATCTACTATCAAAAAGTTTGTTTTACATGTATCTCTATACAACTTTTTAAATTCTTTTAATGTTTTACATAGTGCCAGTAAAAGAGTGTCAAATTGTCTCATGCACTTCTTTATTTCCTCTTCAAAGAATTTATGTTTTTCTTTCTAAAATTTCTCTTTGAATGCTTCCTCATTTATTTGTTCAACTATCACAATGTTGTCAGTAATATACTTGGAAAATGTGTCAAGTTGATTTAAAGAATCTTTATTATCCACATTGCACTTGGGTGCTATCATTATCAGAATTGGGATTGTATCATCAATAGCTTTGTATGCTTGTGCACTGCACTCTGTTATTTTCTTGATTGAATCCAATAGAACTTCTGTCACATTTGTTGGTCTAAATTCTGCCATGGAAGAACCAACAATTTGTATTCTACCAGTGTGAGTAACTTCTTTGCTTGTAGTGACCTCTAGTAGGTCAGTTTGTGTTTACATTTCTCTAATCAAAGGTTTGGGTTTCTCAGCTGTTGTCGGTGGCACTGTCTCTACATGAACCTGTTCCTGTGAGGGAGCCTGTTGCTCTACCTATTTCTCAGTGTTGTCCATTGCTGGTTTTTCTTTTGTGCTTCCTGTTGCTAGTGGCTCAGTAGATGAATCATTATGTACATCTGTGGTCTTTGCCTTTCCAGTGTCCGGGGTCACTGTAATGTTTTCTATCGGTGGCTCTGTTGCCACATCCGATTTCCTAGTTGATTCTTTATCCACCACAATATTGACTTTTTGAGTGTCAATGTTCATTGTATATAACACCTCAAAATTAGGAATTTTATCCTCATGTGGTGTGTCCATACTCTCAGTAGCCAGTTGATTGTCACTAGTAACTACCGGTGGAGTATCTATAGGCGGTGGGGATAAGTTGTCTGTTATTTTTATACTGGGTGGTCCACCAACCTTACCTTTTCCCTTATCCTTTTGATATACCTTGATGTGTTTAGGGCTTCTATACTCTTCCTATTTCTCCTTCTCTACAAGGAATATATCCCATGCATTAGTTGTTTCTTCTATTATCCTATTCACTCTACCTACCATCAGTGCTACATGTTGGTGAGTGGTTGAAAATACTAACTGGTTAGCCTCAAAGATCAATTGATTTATCTCATCAGGTGAGTTGACAGGATGTACAACAAGTAGTTTTTTAATCTTTATTTTCTTATCAAGCTCAACAATAGCTAGCCTTCTAGCTTCTAGTCTATTATACAGATCTGTTGATATTTCATCAACAACTTGCATAAAAAATTTCTTGTAAATATCTAAGTGTAAGATTACACTGTTCTCTACTTTCTCCTTGTCATCAGCCGATAGTGTGTCATATAGTTTGTTAATGCTTTCCATACTCTATTATTTCATTGAGAAGTTTATCAATGGGAGCAATAGTTTGTTGAGTCTTTTTCTTTGGAGTCAGTTTCTTTGTTGGGGGCCTCACTGCTTGTTGCTTCTGTCTTGTTTTTCTAGGAGAAGATGAGGGTACCGATGAAGTTTTTCTCTTCCTTTCAACTCTTTTGAATTTAGCTGGATGTCACTCTTAGAGGAAGTTGCAACCGGTGACAAATGAATTTCCGGTTGAATTTCTTCTAGTTCACTCTCCTTAATACCGGTTTGTCTTAATACATCTTCCTTGATAGCTTGTGCCTATCGGGTTCCTTTTCTAAAAGCTGCCTCAACCTTCTTAACCCTTTTCCTTGATTTAATTTGGCTTTCTATTGTTTCAACACTGCCAAAAACATTTTCTTCAGGTTCCTTTGGAGCTTCTAGGAGGGCTTTTGCATAAGTTTCTATTATGTTGTCATCAGTTTCATACCCCATTTCAGTTACCCAGATGGTTCTAGGAATAACTGCCTCCATCCAAATTTCATCCTTATATTTGTCCACAATTGTTTGTGACAATCTAACTCTATTTTCATTCGGGCCTTCAATGCCTAAAAATACTCATTTAAGTTCTTTTCCTTGTTCTCTCCCATGTTGTTAAGTAAATCTAACAATTGTTTTCCTACCGGTATATCAAAACCAAAATTTCTAATACCAATACCGGGTACTTGTTTGGTTATGTACAACATCAGATAAACAAGTAGGTTTCCAAATCTGAATGTTCCCTTTTTGTCTTTCTTTATCTTTCCCAAATTATCAATCAGTTCATCTTTAAGCCATTCACATATGTCTATCCTTGCATTATTATTTACCATATCATAGGCACTTTTAATGCATAGGCTAGAGACTGAGTTTAACCTATTTGCATGTGTAGTTTTGTAGCCTAAGATCATATTGATAAAGTTGACATTGATATCTGTTACATCATTTACACTCAGTGATCTCTTGTCAAATGTTGCACCAGTTAGGTCTATCACTGTGTCATTTGAGACTTTCTTGGTTTTGTCAAGTTTGCTACCGGTGGAAGGTAACCTTGTTACTTCTTTTATAACTTCCTTAGTAATCTTGTGAATAGATTCCAACCAAAAGAATTCACAATGAACCCTTCTTAGCACAATTCTTATGATATCCTTGGGAAAATTTGGGATACTAAGAATTTTGGTAAAACCTAGGGTTTCTATTATCTTATGTTCAGTTTTGACATTTTCGGATTCATCACAAATAATAGATTTATAAATGTTTTTGATTTCATCATCACCCAATTCCTCTATATGACAATGTATATACTTTCTAGGGTCTTCAGCATAAACTACTCCTTTAGGGATTTGTGAGAATGCACCTATGTCATCATCTTTCTTAGCAATTTTGGGAACCAGTTTGAAGAAGGGTTTAGGGCGCTTAACTACTTCAACAATAGTAGGATTTGCAATGAATTCAAGAGTAGATGAAGAAGCCATGGATATAAATACCTTTATCTGCTTTAAGGAATGATTTGCTTGATGAATTACTTCGCTAAGGGTGCCTTCGCTCGGAAATTTTCACGCTCTCGAAAGTTTGAATTCTTGGTGAATGAAAAATGGAGCCAAAACAATTGCTTTATAATGTCATTTTCTCCAACTACCACATTTAATGCTTGCCGGTTAAGTAATGACTTAACTTTTCTGCCGATATAGAAGTAATTTCAACTTCTTACCATCAACTGAGGGAATAATAGCATGTTTCTCATTTAGTTGCTAAACCCTCAAAGGATTTTCCTTCAGTTAGATGAAGAGTCTCCTGTCAGTGGAGTGTTACTCTGTTCTGCCAATGGAGGAGTATTCACATCAACATTCTGATCTAACTGTCTAATCCATTGTTTTGAGAATTCTTGCTTTACCTCTTCAACCTTTTCTTTACCTTTCAAACTAGGACCTTTGTTATTTTCTGATGAGGTCTTGCTTTTACAAAACTTAGCAATGTGTCCAATCTTGTTACAGGCATAACAAGTCACATTGTTTTTTTGAATATCTTTCCCATATCCTATGCCAGTATGTGTTTTGCATTGATTAGATAAATTTCCAAATCTTCCACAAACATAACATCTTACATTCATTCTGCAATTTTTTGAATTATGACCACCTTTATTGCATTTAGAACATTGATTGGCGGGTGTATTGGTGTTCTGATAATTTCTAAATCTACATTGATTTTCTCTATGACCATACTTGTTATAGTTAAAGCATTTGCCATTAAATTTGTAAGCAGTAGGTTGTCTTACCGGTTTTCTATGATCATGATTGTTGCAGTACCGGAGCTTTCACCAACTTCAAAGCCAAGCCCATTTGTATCACCATTAGGTTTCTAATTCTTCAGCATGTCACCAAGTTCTTCTGAACTTTTCTTGATTTTTTCTTTGTGATGATTTGCAGTAGTTAGTTCATTTCCAAGATTCCTTTCTGTCTTATGAGTTCAGTTCTGTCATTTTGTGTGTGCATTAAATCTGTCTTCAACATATCATTTTCATGACTAAGTCTTGTTTTCTCATTTCTAGCATCATTTAGTCTTCTGGCCAAGTCTTCTTCATTTTTCTTCCTATCTTCAATTTCTTTACAAAATCTCATAGTCATATCTTGCATCTCATTTTGTGTTGTACTGATCTCTTGTCTTAGCTTGTTTACCAGATCATTAAGAGTTTCCTTTTCATCATTCTCATTCTGCATTTTTTCACAAAGTTCTCTTCTCATATTTCTTGAAGTGCTTTAATGATATCCTGAGCAGCCTTTAGATCACCTTCAAGTTTGATATTCTTCACCTTTTCTGCATCATAGTCTAAAAGAGCTGTTTTCAATTGTTCTCTTAAGTTTTCCATCTCTACCGGTGTTAAGATCTTCCTCAAGCTATTAGAGTTCTGAAAATAGAGGACCAAACTCTGATACCAATTGTTAGGATTCCCAAAGATACTGAGAGGGGGGGTGAATCAGTATCTAACTAGTTTATTAATTTACTTGAATTAAAACATGTAAAGCATGTCAATACAGTGTACTGGTAAATAAAAAGTAATGCAATAAACAAGAGAAACAATAACCACATGAAGAGCACACCATAACACGACAGTTTAATGAGGAAACTCAGTGTGGGAAAACCCTCGGTGGGATTTGTGACCCACAATATTCACTTACTGGCCAATAAGGGAATATTACTGCTACAATAGGGGCATGCACATGTAGGAAGGCCAAGTGCCTAGAGCTCACTGCTCAATTACAAAAGGAAGTCACACTGACTTACAAAAAATGGATTATAATAATCCAATGTCTTTTACTGCTTCAAAATAGCATCTGCTATGTCAGATCCAGTACCGGTTTTAGATCTGTTGCATACATAAACCCTTAACCTAAAATTCACATATTAGGTCTGCATTATTTCACCCATCACCTTATTACAAAATGTTCTACAATAATCTCATAGATATATGAGTTATATTACAACTCACCATGTCGACTTACAATTATTTTACATTTAATTACAAAATATATTATCAACAAAATTCTTGTCGGCCTGGGTGCTGGTATCCTTTCTTTCATTGCTGGTGTTCTATGTGTTGGTGTAGAGTTTGTCATTGCTAGTGCCTGTATAATTGTCTTTCTAGTATCATATGATTGCAAGGTTTCCATCAATGACAAAACCTTCAATCAACTACAATTTCTCATTGGAGTGTGCATTTGCCAACAATATCATGCATTCACATTTAGTATTGTTTCTTCCTAATGGGAGGAACATTGTTTGATGATCGAGGATAATCTTCTACATCTAATTTCAAGCTGCTACCATTAGTTTTACACATTTTATGGAGGTGGGGGGTAGAGAGGGGGTGCTACATGGTCCTTCAACTTCTTTCCTCATTTTTTTTTTATGGTTGGTGTAGCTCCCTATTGTATGAGGGGATTTCTTCTTCTTTGGGAGGGTATATTACTTTTACATGAGTACCTAACATGGATTCATGTGTTGAGACCTATCATCTTTTCATGCACCTAGGCCATACTTAAGGGGTAGGTGTTAGTATAGGTTTCTATTTCCCTAGTGGGTTACATATTTTTCCCTTAGTCAAAGGTTTTTCCTACACTTTTATTAAGCTTGCTTAGGTTCATAAAGTGAGTTTGACTAAAATATGATTTTGAGGTGTCCCCTTCCATAAAAGGAGGTGTCACATCCTTAAAGGGTGGATCATTTGCTAATTTAGACTAGTTTGTGGTCACACCCTACTAGTTTGTTGGTCATTTGGTGGAATTGATTATGTGTTGCATTGATATTTTGTCATTGATGTCAACACTAGCAGTTTGGATGCTTTACCGACACCCTTCTGGTCTCGGTAGGTTGAGTAGTTTTTGGTTGGTTTGGATTTGGCAAGATCCGATAGGCTCTGGTATGGGTTGGTTATGGAATTGGTTTATTCATGATACTCATGTTCATATTCAATCAATTGGTTTTTCTCTGGTGATCAGATGTTATCCTGCTTGCTTGGAAGCTTGGCTTGCAGTTCCAACGAGGGTTTCACCAATAGAGCTTTTGATGAAGATCTTTGATGATATGCATAAGTGGAGTTGGTTCAGTTTTTGGTGGAATTTTAGGATGCTGTTGGTGATCATGTTCGAGACTTGGCGGATAGAGATCATTGCTTTAGCCTATTGACCTATATTGGGTCTCAATTGATCTAGGTTATGGACTAGCTTAATGAAACATGTGGATTGGACCTCTCAATGTGTTTTTGAGATGTCTTATGTGTTGGATATTATTTGTTTGGTCTAAGGCTAACATGTTTTGTAATTATGTAATTGGTTTATTGTCTGGTGGCCGACCTGATTGTTTATGGTCGATGGTTTGTATATATATGATGTAGGATCTCATTGTAGATTATGATAGGTATAAGGTCTAGAAATGTGAGAGGATTTGTAATGTACAAATAATGTAATATCATTTAGGTAGAGGATTTGGTCTATCATTGGAGATCGAATTGGGTTATGTAAGAGGATTTATTCCTTTGGTATTGAGCTTAACCGAAACTGTACTTAGGCATAGGAGATGCTATCTTTGCAGTTCAAACACTTCTTTGGATTGTAGTATGGATTTCTATGTAATCAGTGAGACTCCTTTTATGATAAGCAGTGCGCTCTAGGCTTTTGGCCTTTCTGCAAGTGCAAGCCTCTGAATTGTAATTCATATGCTCACTGTTTAAGTATTATCTAACTGTGGGTAGTCTTCCCACCAATGTTTTTCCCTTTACTGGGTTTTACACATATAAATATTGGTGTCACATGGATGGTATTTGTTCTATGCTTATTATTTATGCTTAATTGGTTTAATTTCTATTGCAGTATTTGGTTTAAGCATTCTGGTATTAATGTTTTGGGTTCCAGTATCAAAGTTTTAATTTCTTAAGGTTCCGATAATCTATGATAACCTATTCACCCCCCCTCTCAGTTGTCTTCCAGTTATTTGAACTGTCCAACAATTGGCATCAGAGCTTTGGTCCTCTCTATAGAAATCTTAACTGCTTGAGGAAGATCCTATGGTGACTGACAATTCAAGTTCATCCAGTTCTTCTGGCTCTATCTTTCAGAGAGATATTCCTAGGTTTGATGGAACAAATTACACAGTATGTAAGATTCGGATGGAAACTCATTTGAGATGTGTTGGCAAGGAGATTTGGGAGATCACACAGAATGGTGTCACACCTTATAATCCAGTATTTGTAAATCCTCGTCCGGAAAACCTGGATAAGGAGCTTGATAATGATTGCAGAGCAAGAGAAGCCCTCTTGTGTGCACTTTCTGATCAGCTAATAATGGGATTAACTAACAAATCATCTTGGAAAGGCTATATGGGATAAGTTGGAGACGCTTAATGAAGGTGACCCTATAGTGAAGATTGCTAAACTTGATGGTTACCGGGTGAGATATGAAAACCTAAAGATGGAAGAAGATGAAAGGATTACTGCATTCATAGAAAGGGTAAATGAGATTGTTATGGGAATTCAATGTTGTGGTGGAACTTTGAGTGAAGATTAAATTGTTTCTAAAGTTTTGAGAGCCCTACCACCAGCTTACAAGATGAAGGCTACTACTATTAATGAGTTGAGAACAATGGATAATACATCTGTCAACATAGATGCTTTAGTTCAGAAATTATCTGCTTTTGAGCTTGAAGAATTTGGACCTTCTTGAGATATGAATACTAAACCTTCTTTTCATGCATCTACATCTACAACCAGTAATAAAGATTGGAAAGCTTTATATGCAAAGGAATTGGATGATATTTGAGAAACTTGAAGCACTATTTGCTAGAAGAGTACCTAAAGGACCGATAGGAAGTAAGTATGAAGGAAAAGCACCTTTTAAATGTTTTGCATGTAATAAGATTGGTCATTTTGCATCTAGATGTCCTGAAAAGAATTCAAGATTTGAAGAAAGAGTTAGAAAATATTTTAAGCCTAACCTTGGATATCAGAACAAGTATAAGTATAGGAAAAACAAAGATAAATCATGCTACATAGCGGATGAGGAAGGCATTACTGATTTTGATGATGAATCGGTAAAAGACTTTGCTAGTGGTTCCAGCAATGGGAAGGAATGGGTGTTCCTGGCTATCAAGGAAGATGTTCCAGCACTGGAAGAGAATGTACCTGAAGAAAAGGCACTTGTTGATAAAATTGAAGACAAGGATGAATGGGTAATTGATAGTGGTTGTTCACATCATATGACTACAGACAAAGGGAAGTTTCTATCTTTTCAAGAATTTGATGGTGGTCTGGTTAGATTTGGAGATGACAAAGCATGTATAATCAAAGGAAAATGAGCTATATCATTGGATGGTAAGAACAATACTAACAATGTTTATTATTTTGAAGGTTTAAGGCATAATCTTTTGAGTGTAGGACAATTGGTGGATAAGGTATTTCAATTACAGTTCAAGGATGGAAAATGCAAAATCATTAATAGATTTGGTTTGGAGATTGCAACCGGTACACAGACAAAAGGTGATATATTTCATTTAAATTTCGGTGAGAATATATGTTTGATTAAACAGATTGATGAGAGTTCACTATGGCATAAAAGGTTGTGTCATGTAAATTTTAATTGCATTGTGAAGATCGATTCAACTAAGGCAGATAGAGATATACCTAAGATTATGAAGCCCTATAATCCTATATGTAAAGAATGTTAAATGGGGAAACAAGTTAGAACCTCTTTTATGAGTATACATGATAAATCTAATTATGCTCTTGATCTTATTCATAATGATTTTTGTGGCCCTACTAGAGTTAAAAGTTTTCAAGGTGACAAATATTTCATGCTAATCATTGATGATTATTCTAGAATGATGTGGGTTACTTTTCTAAAGGAAAAATCTGATGCATTTGAAAATTTTAAAATATTTAAGGCTAAAGTGGAAATTGAGACAGGATTGAAGATTAAATATTTCAGGTTAGATCATGGTGGAGAATTCACATCTGGCGAGTTTAATAACTTTTGTGAGAAGCATGGTATAAGAAGAAAATTTTCTACTCCCCAGACACCTCAGCAGAATGGAGCTGTGCAAAGGAAGAACAAAACTATCTTGGATGCTCCTAGAACAATGATGATGGAAGAAAGTGTTGTTATTTGTGATATTGTCTTGTAATCGGTAGGAAGAGCTTTGTGGAAGATGGTGTAAACCGGTATGTAAGTTTGTAAGTTGAAACAGTAAATTAGTGTATAAGGTTAAACCCTTTCTATACAATGTAACCAGTAAACCCTACTAGTTGGTTTTTGTTAAAACCTAACTAATCAAGTTTGTTGGTTTAAGATCTAATGTTGAGCGGTAAAGATAGTGACATGTGTGATCATTGTACGAGGATAAGTTCAGATTATTTTGGCACGTTTGTTTGTTTTCTAGGGAATGAGAAAAGTGGATTGCATCTAATGCAGAGCGCATGATGAGTTACAAAGTTCGATGAAGTGATGATTGTGGAGCGGTTGAAATTTTCTTGAAGATTGTGTATTGATTTATATGTAAATCCAATGGTCACACTTGAACTGATTTGTTTGTAATCTATATGAGAGAATTAGGTTTTTGCTGTGTTACCGACCTAATTGATTTGTATTTAAGGTCGATGAAGTTGATTGTAAATTTCTTGGCAAAGTTGGCAGAAATCAGTTGAGTGTGTGGTTGCCTACTGGGAGAATGGATCTGCAATTTGTATAAAAGTGGATTGAAGCTTAAAAAGGATCTGATCAAGCAAATGTAGTGCGATTCAGAAAAATCAAGAAAACCTATTATTTTCTAACAATTACAACATCATTGAAATCCCCTAACTGGGTAAGCTCTAACAAGATTGGTTACTTCATAAATCCTCTAACAAGGTGGTCCATTAGTTTGGATTCTCAAACCCTCTACCAAGGTTACTCCTAACAGGGTATTGTTCTTTTCATCAAGGTATTTTGAAATCCCTTAACCGAGTGATTTCTAACAGATCAGTTCTTAACAAGACTTATTGTAAAAGCTTTAACAGGCTTGGCTCCTAATAGAGCGAACTTCTGAAGAGTTCAGGTAGCTATCTTGTGAGTCTCATCTCACCGTGGTTTTTACCTATTTGGGTTTTCCACATATAAATATTTGTGTCATATGGTGAATGTTTTTGTGGTTATGATCTTATTTGTTGATTTGATTAACTACTTAACTATTCTGATAAGGCATGATAATTGGAAGCATTGAGAGATTGAATATGTTTTTGATTAATGAAAAAGCAGATTTTGAAGGGGCCCCGAAACCCTATAAAAGCAAGATTAAAATAGAAAAGCCATGAGAAATAGAGAGAAATAGAACAAAAGGAAAAAACCAGTGGAAAACTAGGAAAAACCCACAAAAGCCCCTAAAAGCCAGCAGGTTGTCCAAGAATCAGATTTTATCCAGGGCTTTAGCCAGGGTGCTGCTAATTTCTTGCAGCTCTTTGATGTTGTCTTTGAGGTTGGGAGGGTCCTTGGCCGTAGGAGCCACAACTTTCTTGATACTGGCCCTGGTTCTCTTAGCAGTTTCGCCCACCGGGGTAGCATCACCACCACTTCCAGTCTGGATGGTCTGCTCCTCTAGGTCAAGGTCCACAACCAGTTTAGGAGAATGGTCAAAGACCTTGGCAATGTCTTCCAGGTTTTTGGTGACAGTAGAGAGGATACTTGGGATAATTCCCAATAGATTTTTCATCGCTTCTTTTCCCTCTTCCAGTGATTTCACCTTATTCTCGATTTCCTGCTTCTAGTTAGTATGCTCTCTGTTTTCATCCTCCCTCTTTTTATCCGAATTTATCCCTTGCTTCTCCATTTAGAGATTGAATATGTTGGTATATGATTAAGCATTTTGAGATTGAATATGTTGGTATATGATTAAGCATTTTGATGTTTACAAGATTGAAGTTGTTTTTTCTTAAGTTGGTATAATAGTTAACTGGTTGATGTTGAGTATTCTTATGAGTATTGATCTTGATAGTGAAATTTTACTTTGTGAGTTTGAATTTGAGTTTGAAAAGTTTGTATTAGTTTTTTAGTTTACCGATTCACCCCCTCTCTCATTAATCTATCAGATACTTATTCTTTCATCTTACCATCAATTGGTATCAGAGAGTCTCAGGTCCTCTTTAATCTAAAATCCTAATAGCCTCAGGAAAAGATCTTGTAGATCATGATGAAGAAGGAAGGTTCAAAGTTCAACAAAGATAACTATAGGATATGGAGCGACAAAATGAAGATTTGCATTAAGAGTCTTGTAAGTAAGTATTGGGATCATGTAGAAACTTAGTATATTACACCTATTGGAACTTTGACTAATGATCAGAAGAAAGAACAAAAAGAAAATCATCAAGCATTCAAGGCTATTATAAGTTCCCTATCTAATGCTGAATATGTAGATGTTCATGGTCTTGAAACTACCTATGAAGTATGCAACAAATTTGAAGAGATTTATAGCAGTGATGAACATGTTAAGATTGCTAAAGAGGAGAGCCTAAATGGAAAATTTGATGACATGAGAATGTCAAAAGGTGAGAATATCTAGCAGTATGGTCAAAGGATAAAAGAGATAGTTGGTGAAATAAAGAGTGCAAGAGGGAAATTGGAAGATGCCACAGTGATCAGTAAGGTATTGAGAACCTTGCTACCGATCTATGTTATCCAAGTTGCAGCTATTCAGGAGCTAAAATCCATTGACAAAACTAAGGTAACTCTTGACTCTATAATTGGAAAACTTACTACTTTGAATTAAATGGCTATGATGGTAGTGTACAGAAATCAAAATCTGCATTCAGAGCTTATGTCTCTAACCCATCCGTGAGAAAAAGTAGAGATACTTGTCATGGGTATGAATCTAGATCTAGCAGAGATGTTGATGATGAAGACAACTTAGTGGAACTTGAAGCATTGCTGGCAAAATGACTTCCTAGAGGCACTGGGAAATATAGAGGTAAGCTACCTTTAAAATGTTTTGCATGCAACAAGATTGGTCATATAGCAGCTAATTGCCCTAATAGTGAAAATTAATACAAGAGAGACAAATTCAAGAAGTATAAGGGTAAAGGCAAGAGAGATTGTCTTATAGTGGTTGATAGTGGTATTACTGATGAAGAATTTGATGATGATGCTAGTGAAGATATTGTGTTTGTAGCTATTAAGGAAGAGATATCATATCAGAAAGCACTAGTGTCCAGGATGGATAATTCTGATGATTGGATCATTGATAGTGGTTGTTCACATGACATGACTGATGATCAGAGAAAATTTCTTTCCTTGAAATAATTTGATGGCGGTGTTGTCAGATTTTGCAATGACTCACCCTGTATGGTTAAAGGTAAGGGAGTTATTTCTCTTAATGGGAAGAGAAGTATTGATGATGCCTATTGGGTTCAAGGTCTAAATCACAATCTTCTAAGTGTGGCACAACTTAATGATAGAGGATACCCACTGGAGTTTAGAAATGGTATGTGCAAAATATTTGACAACAAAGGTGAATTGATTGCAACCGGGAAACAAAACAGAGGTAATCTATTTCATCTTAATCCTAAAGTTAGCAACTATTTGATTGGAAAGATAAATGATAGCTGGCTTTGGAATAGGACATTTTGTCATATAAACTTTGATAACATTGTTAAAGTGAGAAAGTCTAAGATAGTAAGAGGTCTACCTTAGCTAGACAAACTAGTTAATTCTCTTCATAAAGAATGTCATTTAGGAAAGATGAATTCTTCAACTTTCAAGAGAAAGTCCTTCTTAGTAGAGAACTTGTTAGATTTAGTTCATACAGATCTATGTGGACCAATAAGAACAAGAAGCATTCAAGGTGATAGATATTTCATGATCTTCACTGATGATTGTTCAAGGATGATGTGGGTCACATTCTTGAAGGATAATAATGAAGCTTTTGGTAAGTTCAAGGCATTCAGGGCCTTAGCTAAGAAAGAGAGTGGCAAAAAGATAAAATGTCTGAGAATGGATCAAGGTGGTGAATTTACTTCTGAGGAATTCACCAAGTATTGTGATGAGAACAGTATCAAGCGGTAATTTTTTGTACCAAGGACACCATAGTAGAATGGTATCACACAGAGGAACAACCGATCAGTGGTTGAAGCTGCTAGGACAATGTTGATACAAGGAGGTGTAGCGATTTTTTTTTGGAAAGAAGCTGTAAGTACAACTGTCTACACAATGAACTGAGTTCTGGTGAAAAGAGGTAAGGACAACACCCCTTATGAATATTTATATGGAAGATCACCTGATGTTAGTGATTTTAAGATATTTGGTAGCAAATGTTTTATTAAAAGAGGTGATTGCATAAGTAAGTTTGAAGCTAAGAGTGATGAAGGCATATTTCTTGGCTATTCCACCAAGAGTAAGGCCTACAAATGCTTCAACAACTAGACACAGAGAATTGTTGAGTGTTGATGTTCAAGTAGATGGATGTCCTAAAATTTTAGAAGGAACCAGTTCAAAGAAAAAGGATGAAGATCCCTGCATTTTGCTTTTGGAACCTAAAACTGTTAAATCAAAAACCGCTAAAGCAAATTCTAATGTACTTGTTCAACCGGAACAAATAAATTCAGAAGAAGATGATAATGAAGAAGCTGAACCTAAAGAGAATGATCATGTTATTCCTAGATATGTGAGACTGAACCATAGTCTTGAGTAGATTATTGGGGATAAGGATGTTGGAGTAATAATTAGAAGAAGAATAAGAGAGAACTCTTGCATTCTTTCCACCATTGAACCAAGAAGTGCTAAGGAGGCATTTGGTGATGATCATTGGGTTAAAGATATGGAGGAGGAATTGGATCAAATTGAGAAGAACAACACTTGGACCCTAGTACCCTGAGCGGTAAACAATAATGTTATAGGTACTAAATGTGTGTTCAGAAACAAGTTAAATGAAGATGGTGGTGTAGTTTGCAACAAGGAAAGACTAGTTTGCAAGGGTTATGCACAAGAAGAAGGAGAAGATTATGGCAAAACTTTTGCACCAGTAGCAAGATTGGAAGGTGTTAGAACTTTACTTACATTTGCAGCCCATAAGAAGTTCAAGGTATATCAGATAGATGTTAAGTATGCATTTTTTAATGGGATATTGTAAGAAGAGGTATACATAGAGCATCTTGATGGTTATGCTTTGACAGATGAGAAAGACATGGTATGCAAATTGCATAAAGATTTGTATGGATTAAAGCAGGGATGCAGAGCATGGTATGAATGGCTTCATACACATCTGATGAAGATAGGCTTTGCAAGAACTAGTGATGATAGCAATATTTATCTCAAGTCTGAAGCAGATGAAATACTGGTCAGTGAAGTATTTGGTGATGACATTATTTTTGGAGGTAATGATGTCATGAGCAACAATTTCATAGATGAAATGAAAAATGAGTTTGAAATGACTTTAGTAGGGGAAATAAAAAATTTCATAGGCTTGCAAATAAAACAAATGAAGAATGGTATTTTCATTACTCAATCTAAGTATGCGAAAGAGGGTTTGAATATTTTTGGCATGAATGACTATAAACTAGTTGGAACACCAATGGTTATAGGTTCAAAATCGTTCAAGGAAGATGCATCTAAGTCTGTTGATGAAAATGAATACAAGTCAATGATTGGTAAATTACACTATGTTGTTCACAGCAGATCGGATATTGCCCATGCGGTTGGTATAGTTGCTATATTTCAGAAGAATCCAAAGGAAGCACATCTGATAGAAAACAAGAGAATTTTTAGATATCTGAAAGGTACAATTGACTATGGATTATGGTATCCATATGGAGGAAACTTTGATTTGAAGGTGTACATAGATGCTGATTGGGCAGGTAATATTGATGACCAGAAAAGTACTACTGGTGGAGCATTCTTTCTAGGAGGAAGGATAGTTTCATGGAGTAGTAAGAAGCAGAGTTGTACTTCACAATCTACTGCTCAAGCTGATTATGTTGCAACTTATATGAATTGCACATAGGCTATTTGGATGAGGCACATTTTGGAAGGTTTTAAGATGAAAATATCCAAACCTATAAAGATTTTATGTGATAATGCAGGTGCCATAAATATTTCTAAGAATCCTATTTTGCATGTTCACACCAAGCACATTGAATTGAAGTATCACTTTTTGAGGGAAAAAGTTCAAAGTAAAGATGTTATCCTAGAGCATGTTTCTACCAAGGAGCAGCTTGCAGATATCTTTACCTAAGACTATATTTGAGTTTCTTAGAAGACAACTAGGGGTTGTACCCCTTCATGAAGTTAGTTGAGAATGATGCTGATTGCATCAGTCCCTGAATCACTTGCAAAATTTTACATGGATTGATGAAGAAGTGGATGTATTCCACAAGGGGAGCATCAAGTTGTAGTATGTTGATGCACAGTGAGAGAAGAATTACATGTTTTACTTTTAATTTGGCATTGTTGGAAAAGGGGGAGAAGAATTATGTGATTGAGGAGAAGAATTATGTGATTGGAAAGAGAAACCAGTGGCAGGCTGAAGATAGATAGAGCATGGTAAATACTTGGTAATGTAAACTAGGATTCCTATTCACCAATCATAGCAACAATCAAAGGCATTGATACTTATATTGCCATTGGCCCATCAATGCCAAAGGGGGAGATTGTTGGCATTTGCATGAAGATTGCATTAATGATATGTTATGTTGTCATTGATGTCAATTGAACTGATAATGGTATTTATGATATTGCTGATATTGTTGATATTTGTGATATTGTCTGGTAACCAGTAGGAAGAGCTTTGCGGAAGATGTTGTAAACCGGTATTTAAGTTTGTAAGTTGAACTGGTAAACCAGTGTATAAGGTTAAACCCTACTAGTTGTATTTTGTTACACCCTAACCGATCAAGTTTGTTGGTTTAAGATCTAATGTTGAGTGGTAAAGATAGTGACACGTGTGATCATTGTAGGAGGATAAGTTCAGATTGTTTTGGCGCTTTTGTTTGTTTTCTAGGGAATGAGAAAAGTGGATTGCATATAATGAATAACACATGATGAGTTACAAAGTCTGATTAAGCGATGGTCACAGAGTGGTTGAAATTTTCTTGAAGAATGTGTATTGATTTCTATGTATATCCAATAGTCACACTTGAACTGATTTGTTTGTAATCTCTATAAGAAAATTAGGTTTTTGTTGTTTTATCGACCTAATTGATTTGTATTTAAGGTCGATAAAGTTGTTTGTAAATTTGGTGGCAAAGTTGGCAGAAATTAGTTGAGTGTGTGGTTGCCTAACCGGGAGAATGGACCTGTAGTTTGTGTAAAAGTAGATTGAATCTTAAAAAGGATCTGATCAAGCAAATGTAGTGCTATTCAGATAGATCAAGAAAACTTGTTGTTTTCTAACAATTACTGTAGAATTGAAATCCCCTAACCGGGTAAGCTCTAACAAGCTTGGTTACTTCATAAATTCTCTAACAAGGTGGTCCATTAGTTTGGATTCTCAAACCCTTTACCGAGGTTACTCCTAATAGGGTATTCTGTTTTTCATCAAGGCATTTTGAAATCCCTTAACCGGGTGATTCCTAACAGAATCAGTTCTTAACAAGACTTATTGTAAAATCTTTAACAGGCTTGGTTCCTAGTAGGGCGAACTTCAAAAGAGTTTAGATAGCTATCTTGTGAGTCTCATCTCACCATGGTTTTTACCTATTTAGGTTTTCCACAAATAAATATTTGTGTCATATGGTGAATGTTTTTGTGGTTATGATCTTATTTGTTGATTTGATTAAGTACTTAACTATTCTGATAAGACATGATAACTGGAAGCATTGAGAGATTCAATATGTTGGTATATGATTAAGCATTTTGATGTTTACAAGATTGAATTTGTTTACTATTAAGTTGGTATAACAATTAACCGGTTGATGTTGAGTATTCTTATGAGTATTGATCTTGCCAGTAAAAGTTTACTTTGTGAGTTTGAATTTGAGTTTGGGAAGTTTGTATGAGTTTTTCAGTTTCCTGATTCACCCCCCTTCTCAGTAATCTATCAGATACTTATTCTTTCATCATACCATCACTTCCAACTGGAGTTTCAGATCTGCAATAGTTTTATTGGACTCTTCAAGAGATTTCTCCAACAACTCTTGTTCTCCAGTTGTGGCCCTTTTTACCTTCTTTAGATCTCTTCTTGTTTTCTTTAGCTCATCTAAGGCACTGATGAGTTCTGCTTCAAGGTCTACTTTTCCTTCTTTCTCTTCCTCTTCTGCCTCTTTAGCTACCAGTACCTCTTGAGCCATAAAAATATTTGCTTTGACTTCATCTCCACTGCAGAAGTTGTCTGAGGCACTTTCCTCATTTGAGGTATCATCTTCATGTATGTAAAGACTGTTGTACTTTCGATAGCCTTTTCTACCATGCTGGTAGACATTTTTCTTCCTATCCTTACTATATGATTTTCTACCACTTGATTGATAATCTTCATTCTTCTCACCATAAGGACATTTAGCAACAATATGCCCAATCTTTCCACAGTTGAAACACTTTAAAGGTAGCTTGCCTTTATATTTGCCTGAACCTGTCTTGAGTCTTCTGACCAAGTTTTCCATGATGTCATCAGAGTCTTCACTGATTACATCACGAGAAGATTATTCTTTTACTTTTCTTGAAGTCTTGAATGCAGCTTCTTTGTTCACAACATTAGTACTGGCAACCCTCATCTCATAAGCAGTCATGGAGCCATACAACTCATTCATTGTAAAGACCTTCAGATCTTTTGCTTCTTCTATTGCTAAGACCTTTGTATCATACTTAGATGTAAGATATATAAGCACTTTCTTCACTACCACCACATCTTTTATTTCTTCTCCAAGTCCTCTAATGGTGTTTGTTGTTTCATCAACCCTTCGGAGATAGTCAACAATCTTCTCTTCATCTCTCATCTTCAAACCCTCAATTTGTGCCCTTAATATCTGCAACTTGGCTTCCTTGACCTTAGCATCACCTCCAAATATCTTCTACAACTTGTCCCAAGTTTCCTTGATAGAAGAGTAGTGCATAACTTTGACAAACTCATTATCAGACAACTCACCAAGAATTGCATTCTTAGCTTTAGCATGGTTCTCATATTCCCTCTTAGTATCTGGATCAATAGGAGGATTATTAAGGACTGTATACCCATTTACAACCGACATCCATATATCACAACCTAGAGAGGACAAATAGGTTTCCATTCTTCTACTCCAAAAGGCATAGTTGACACCATCAAACATATGAGCTTTTGAGGAGGCGGATTCATTTCTTGCCATTGTGAACACTTGACAGGATCTGCCCAAGATAGAGAATGCTTTTAACAAAATAGGGTACCTATGCTTTGATACCAATTGTTGGACACAATGGATCATTGAGAGGGGGGGAGGTGAATAAGTGATTTAAACTCTTTTCTTTCAACAAGGAGATACCAGTAACCTATAGAACAAACTGAGTGCTAACTGGTAACTCAAACAATGCAAGCAGAGTGTGTAAAATGACTTGCTAAAACATTAAAATATCACATGCAGAAAAATACATCACACAACACCAGATATATATGAGGAAAACCCAATGTGGGAAAAACCTCGACGAGAGAACCTATTGAAGATCTTTTGCTCCAATCCAACCTCACAATGAATCTTTGATTACAATCTTTAGGGTACTAACCCAAGGAGCACCAACCCTTTCACAATTTATAGGCTACTACCTAAAGCAGCTACAACCCCTGCACTAAGCTACAACTTAGTGAAAACCATATGAATCTCAGATATACAAATGAAATCACTATTGCAAATGAAGTTTTGCAACCTTACAATATTCTCCTCTGCTGGTTTCACTCTTACCGGTTTGTATTCTCTCCACCCATTCTGCAATTTGACTTTGCTAATTACTTTTCTAAATCCCCTCTCACAATGTCTTTTCACCTTCAACTCACACTTAATCACTCTTAATTAGGCACAACCTCTACCGATTTGTCACCTATGTGATCAATGCACTCTCTACCAATTGTTCCCTACACTACTTTATATTGCTTCTCCTTATTAGTCAGATCTTCACTCATAAACACTTGAAGTGTTTTTATCTTTGACTTTTAGACAACAAATTTACACTTTTCTTCACTCTACAGTAGCATCAACAACAGTCTCAAGTCATCATATTTAAACTTGAGCTTTCCTGCCAAGAAACAATTCAAACTCGGAGCAGTTAGGGTTTCCTTTACCTAACACAATCTGAATGAGATCCAATCCAGTCTATCTTGGATTGATCACCTATAATATAGGAATGCATTTATTCACATTTTCCATTGTCCAATGCATACTTGCTAAAGATAGCAATCTCGTAAATTATTTTCTACCTTGAAATCTGTCGGCTCTTAAAAAGCTCAATTGTTTCCTTCTCAAGATCTTCTTACATTCTAATTTATTTTCTTTGATCTAGGTGCCAACTACTTCATGATCTTCCTTTGTTATTATTTCTTCCTTGAGTCACATCAGTCAGTTATAATCCTGTGATTTTTGGTTGTTTTATTAATGTCAACTAGTTGTTTCAACAACCATGTTGATGGAGGCTTCACTGACCTTTTCATGTTTGCCACCTCAGCTCCACATGGCATCACAATGGTCATACACTTAGCTCACTAACATACAGTCAGTTTATACTTGAACATTCAATAAAATCATACCATTACATGCCTTTATCGGTGAGACCTTCTCATCCTACTAACTGGTAGTTCACAATACACTGGTAGCACATCTTCACCTCTGGTGATTTGTGATTACTTTAACATTCTGCCTCTTCATCATAAATAGGTAGCCAAACTCTAGACTGGTATAAGCTCTACCGGTTATCACTCAACATGCTCATACACACAGGCATCTCACCTAATACTAGTGAAGTCACTGATAGTCTCAACAACTACTTGTCTTTCACCACACCGGTTGACAAGCCTTCATGTTAATCTTATCGATGCCTTATTTGTATTTCACCATCACCATACTGGTACATTCTTCTTTATATTGGATGACATACCTCTACCGGTAGCCTACCTGCAACAATATCAGTTCAAATCAATGACAACTCAATGCCAACATTTAGGAGGGATGACACAAACAATGTCATCAGATATTGGGATCGCTACATATAATCTGGGCACATTAAACTTGGATTGGTTCATAGAATCTATTGTTGTTGTAAGGATGATAATTTTTGGGCTAGGTTATTGATGGTTGCTTCAGTGGATGGATTGAAATTGGACATGTTGGATTGGGATCGAGGGTAACATTGTTGAATGAAGGTGGAGGTTAAGAGTAAGGAGGTGGAACACTATTATATGTAGGTATGGGAGATGATTGGGTTACAAATAGATGACTCACAGAAGGAGGTATGAAAATGTTTTGATTAGAAATATTGCCCCCTTGACTAACATATATAAGATTAACATTTTCTGTGGAAGTAGCTAGGATTGTAGGTGTGAAAGTAGGTGTTGGAAATCGACACTCATCCAGTGGATATCGATGCTTGATTAGTGGTTTAGGGTTGCCATTAATGTCAACTCTTCTTGAGATTCCTATCCGGTAATCAAAAATTTTGATATCCAAAAGTGGATGTGAACCAATAACCAGTTAACTGGAATTTCAGGTTGAGTAGAACAATTTTGGTCCAGAAGCTTTTTGATGATTGCGGTGTTATGAATCATGAATGGGATGATAGGGCCACCACAGAGATATCATTGTTAGGTCCCAGAGATAGCTGAGAAGTGGGGGGGGGTGAATCAGTTGTCAAATAAATTCAAACCAAAAACAACTTAACCAACTTAATGCTTAATACTGGTAAGGATTAATGCATGAAACATAAAGACAAAGTTATCCACAACACATAACACCAATAATTGTACGTGGAAACCCTGTAAGGGGAAAAACCTTGGTGGGAAACCTTACCCACAATCAGATAATACTACTACAGATAGTAAGTGTATACAAATGGGGTCTGCACATGCAGAAAGGCCAAGAGCCTAGATCTCACTGCTCAATCACAAAATGGGAGTCACACTAACTACAGTTGGATGGTTAAATCCAATAAGAATGTACTGCTCAAAATAGCATCTTCATATGCTGGATTTAGTACCGGTGTAGTTCTGATTGTCTTCTCAAAAAACCTCCTTCAATCTTCAAATTATGTCTGCATGTATAGCTCTGCTTATTCTTGCATATACCTTCACACAATCCTTTTTCGCATTTCACATCCGATCTTACAAATAAGATCTTACATTTATACCATAACCTAAGACCAAATTTAGTAGGTTGGCTCTACAAGATATTACAATAAAATTAATTTACATATCAATTAATACCCAATGCAATAACTAATTCAATATGTTGGCTTAATGCATTTACAACAATAATAAGTCATCTCCATAGCATGCCATGCTGATCTGGAAAAGATAAACCTGTCGGTGTAATCTGGACCTATTTGCCGGTAACAGCAAATATGCAAATGCTAATGTACCAATAAACAAAACTCCAAGACAAAGTATCCACATGATGTCTTTGACATAACCAAGTGTTTTCCATATCATTTGAAGTGCTGGTGATCATTATATCTTGCCGGTGAATGTTGTTGATTCTCCAAAGTGCCAGAGTTGATAAGTGTTTAGTAGGTGTTGCCATCAATGACAAAACCATACCAAAATACCAACAGTCTCCCCCTTTGGCATTGATGGCAACACAAGATGGAAAAACCATCAGAGTGCCAAAACAGAAATGCCAAATACCAAAAACTAACAATCTCCAAAAAGAGATCATAACCAGAAATCAAAATATAGATACAGAGAGTAATAATCTCTCCCAAACAACAATCTCTCCCCCTGGGAGCAACATGTGTTTTCTTGTGTTTTTCCATACCAATCTCTCCCCCTTTGACATCAAATGCCAAAGTTATTTCCAAGCCAAGTTCATATACAAAATACCAATCAATTTAGTCTCGGAGACCTAACAATCATTTTATCCTAACAAAATTGGCATTTGTTTCAAAGAGGGAGAGAATGGTATGGACGGTGTCAAAACTTTACTTACATTTGCAGCCCATAAGAAGTTCAAGGTATATTAGATGGATGTTAAGTCTGCATTTTTTAATGGGATATTGTAAGAAGAGGTATACATAAAGCATCTTGATGGTTATGCTTTGACAGATGAGAAAGACATGGTATGTAGATTGCATAAAGCTTTGTATGGATTAAAGCAGGGACCCAGAGCATGGTATGAACAACTTCATACACATCTGATGAAGATAGGCTTTGCAAGAACTAGTGATGATAGCAATATTTATCTCAAGTCTGAAGCAGATGAAATACTGGTCAGTGAAGTATTTGTTGATGACATTATTTTTGGAGGTAATGATGTTATGAGCAACAATTCTACAGATGAAATGAAAAATGAGTTTGAAATGTCTTTAGTAGGGGAAATAAAAAATTTCATAGGCTTGCAGATACAACAAATGAAGAATGGTATTTTCATTACTCAATATAAGTATGTGGAAGAGGGTTTGAAGACTTTTGGCATGAGTGACTATAAACCAGTTGGAACACCAATGGTTACAGGTTGAAAATTGTCCAAGGAAGATGCATCTAAGTCTATTTATGAAAATGAATATAGGTCAATGATTGGTAAATTACACTATGTTGTTCACAACAGATCAGATATTTCCCATGCGGTTGGTATAGTTTCTATATTTTACAAGAATCCAAAGGAAGCACATCTGATAGCAACCAAGAGAATTTTTAGATATCTGAAAGGTACAATTGAGTATGGATTATGGTATCCATATGGAGGAAACTTTGATTTGAAGGTGTACATGGATGCTGATTGGGCAGGTAATATTGACGACTGAAAAAGTACTACTAGTGGAGCCTTCTTTCTAGGATGAAGGCTAGTTTCATGGAGTAGTAAGAAGCAAAGTTGTACTTCACAATCTACTGCTCAAGCTGATTATGTTGCAGCTTATATGAATTGCACATAGGCTATTTGGATGAGGCACATTTCAGAAGGTTTTAAGATGAAAATATCCAAACCTATAAAGTTTTTATGTGATAATACAAGTGCCATAAATATTTCTAAGAATCCTGTTTTGCACACTCGCACCAAGCACATTGAATTGAAGTATCACTTTTTGAGGGAAAAAGTTCAAAGTAAAGATCTTATCTTAGAGCATGTTTCTACCAAGGAGTAGCTTGTAGATATCTTTACCAAACTTCTACCTAAGACTATATTTGAGTGTCTTAGAAGACAACTAGGGGTTGTACACCTTCATGAAGTTAGTTGAGAATGATGCTGATTGCATCAGTCCCTGAATCACTTGCAAAATTTTACATGGATTGATGAAGAAGTGGATGTATTCCATAGGGGGAGCATCAAGTTACAGTATGTTGATGCATAGTGAGAGAAGAATTACATGTTTTACTTTCAATTTGGCATTGTTGACAAAGGGGGAGAAGAATTATGTGATTGAGGAGAAGAATTATGTGATTGGAAAGAGAGATTAGTGGCAGGCTTAAGATAGACAGAGCATGGTGAATACTTGGTAATGTAAACTAGGATTCCTATTCACCAATCACAACAGCAATCAAAGGTGTTGATATTTCTATTGCCATTGGCCCATCAATGCCAAAGGGGGAGATTGTTGGCATTTGCATGAAGATTGCATTAATGATATGTTATGTTGTCATTGATGTCAATTGAACTGGCAATGGTATTTATGATATTGCTGATATTTATGATATTGTCTAGTAACTAGTAGGAAGAGCTTTGTGGAAGATGTTGTAAATCGGTATGTAAGTTTGTAAGTTGAACCTGTAAACCAGTGTATAAGGTTAAACCCTACTAGTTATTTTTTGTTAAATCCTAAACGATCAAGTTTGTTGGTTTAAGATCTAATGTTGAGTGGTAAAGATAGTGACATGTGTGATCATTGTAGGAGAATAAGTTCATATTGTTTTGGCATGTTTGTTTGTTTTCTAGGGAATGAGAAAAGTGGATTGCATATAATGAATAATGCATGATGAGTTACAAAGTTTGATGAAGTAGTGATCATGGAGTGGTTGGAATTTTATTGAAGAATGTGTATTGATTTACAAAGTTATTTCTCATTTTATCCTAACAATCATGTTATCCAATCTCTCCCCCTGGGAGAGACATGTGTTTTCTTGTGCTTTTCCATACCAATCTCTCCGGGACCTAACAATCATTTTATCCTCAATTTGGTGATCCACATTTGATTTTGGTGATCCAGTCAAGTCGACTTAATTCTACACATTACATCAATAGGATGACTTGATAAATCTTTATTTTGTGATTGTGGATATATAAGATCGGTGCAAAAGATCTTTTTGGTGTGTGATATGATTGATATGAGAGAAAGTGAAGATCGAGAATCCCTTTTGGTGAAGTTTCATGTGTGCATTCTTGATCCAATAGTTGACTGAGATAGGAAACAAACCAGAGTTGTAGAGAAGATACAGTCAAAGATATGGCACTTAATTGGAACTCATCCAGGAATTGTTAGATTCTATTTTGGAGTTCATTCATTGTAATCTATCACTGTAATTGATCTGTAAGGCAGTGAGCCTTCCAAGGTTGTAGCCCTTATTGTATATGAGCAGTGAGCTCTAGGTAGTGTGCGTGAATGATTGTGCATTTCCCATTTTGTAATATTGTGGGTTCAAATCCCATTGTGGTTTTTCCCATTTGGGTTTCCACGTAAAAATCTTGGTGTTATTATTTTGTGGTTGATTGTTTTGTGTTTCTGCATTTCAGTTTCATGCTTATGCTTTTGGTGGTTCAAAGTTAAGTTAGAAAATTTAGAAATTAGTAAAACACTGATTCACTCCCCCCCCCTCTCAGTGTTCCTTGATTCCAACAATTAGTATTAGAGCCTAGTTCCTCTAAGGAAGCCTAACAGCTTGAGGAAGGTCTAGGAGATTGAATCAATGGATTCTAGTTTTTAGAGACAGCTTAGTGTGGCACTTGAGGATCTTGATGCAGTAAGGAATGATATCAACTCCTTAAAGAGAAACTTGAATGCAGCTAAAGAATTCATTAATGATTTGAAGGATCAAGTGAACTCTACAATAGACAAGAGGAAGGAGAAATAAGATCAATGCATGGAAAAAGATGATGAATGTGACAAGCTTGAGAGAGAGAATGTTACCTTAAAGAATGAGATACAATCCATTGTGATGAGGCTGACTAGAGAGATTGAGGACTGAAAGAAGAGTGAAGAAAGCTTAACTCAATCATTAATGGAAATATTAAATGAAAGCTTCAAGCTTACCTATGAGAATGATCAATTGAAGCTTGAATTGACATAATCAAGGAATAATGATCAAGAACTTGAAAGATAGATTATTTCCCTAAGAGTTGTACTTGCGACTGCAAGTGAATGCAAAGAAAAATTCAATGCTATCTCAGCAAGTCTTGATGAGATGCTAAAAAGTCAAAGACATGGAAAGGACATACGAGGACTTGGATTTGAGAAAGGTGAATCCTCCGGATCTGGATAGAGCAATGCAAAGCCTAAGAACAAGAATCCTCCAGTAAGACAAGATAATGCTTGTAAATTCAATGATAGATGCTTTACTTGCAATAATTTGGTCATATGGTGAATCAATGCATAAGTAAGATGAATAATGGTTCTACCTTTACCAGTTAGTGTTTCATATGCAATAATTTTGGTCACAAGTCAAACATGTGCAGAGCAGTAATGATTAATTTTTAAAACAAGAGATGTTATGCTTGTGGGATATTTGGACATATTTATAACTAGTGTGGGATGAGACCAAATCAAATGAACTTTAGACCTATGAAGAATATTATTCATCATGCATGCAATAAAACTAGTCACATTGGAAAATATTGCAGAAAAAAAAATATGAACAAGAGTGCTCTAGTAGACAAGAACAAAACTGATGATAAAGGAAAGGAAAAGGGAGAGGAGATTAGAGACAAGCATGAGAAGATGTGGGTCATAAAGGCTGAATCTAAAGTATACAATGGATCTGCACCAGAATCTAATGTAGGATATTCATCTGGTAACTAAGGCATTTGGCCTTAGGGGGTGGCATTTTCATGCAAAATCCCACAGAACCTCCCCTTGGAGAGATTTGTTATCAATCATGGTAGATTGCATATATTTGGAGATGATTATTAGAAACTCTTCATGTTGATATTTGAATCCAGTGAGTTTATTGATGCTGAATAGGGCATCCAGTTGAACCTTATCAATGCATTTATCTCAACTTGAAATTAGGGTTTGCGAAGTTAAAAAGGGCAAATGTGAATCATTTCTCACATTGTGAGCTAAGAGTTGAAGCTGAAGAGCAAGGCAAACAAGTTATAAAGGTGATCTAAGAGCTTAAATCAAATTCAACAAGAGTTTATATGCATCTGGCAGACACAAGAGGTATTTTCAGAAGTTTATGGTGAACCCTAAATCTTTCGAAATGGCATCATCTTCTATCAAAACTCCTTTGGTAGTTGAAGTTTTGGATAGAGAAAGGATAGAATTCAAGAAGCACAAATTTAAATCAGTTGAGGGCAATCAAAATGATGCTTTCTCATCTATGCTCTACGGTGTTCTGTATGTTGATGATGTAAGAGCTTATATCCACTACAAAATTGAAGAAACTGGTAATGAATCAATTCTAGCACTTTAAAACCAATATCTCTATGATAGGAATGGAAATCTTAATCCAGAATACGAGTAATTGCAGAGGAAGGGTTTCAAGCAGTTCATACATTTCCCTGTGTTTGATGAGGATGAATAGGTAAGATATATTCTGAGTCGTATGCATGATGAATTCAAATGGTTAGACAAGTCATACAAGATCACCAAGCAGGCCATTCATGCAGTCACATGTCTGCATCAAACCAATGACAAACCAAATCTGAGGAAAGTAGAAAACATAGTAGTGACAAAGGCAATCGATGTGTAGTTTGATAACAGGTCCATGACTATTGATAATATCCGGGAGCATGACGTAAGATTTGTGTCCATTATAATTGGGTACAAGGTCTATCAGTCTAGCAAACTAAATTTTATCTCTGGTACAACAATTTATGCAACATAACAAATGGTGAAGGAAGACACTCACTATGATCTTTGTTCAATTCTTCTTGAGGAGCTCTTGAGCAACTTGAAAAAGATAAAATCTGATAAGAAGAATGTATTTAATTTTGGTTATCTGATTCTCTGTTTGGCACTGTACTTTATGAACCAAATTCATAGTACAAGTAGAGTGCAATGGGCATTTGATTTACCAGTGGCTACTCAAATCAAATAAGGTTTGTAGAGATTGGGTAATAGAGAAAATTAGAGAGCAGCCTTGTGGAGTTTCCTTAAAACTTTCCAAGTCCAGATGAAAGATAGAGAAAGGATTCCCAAAGGGATTGTTGAGAAGTATGAGAAGACTATCTACTTCATGGTTGACAAAGACCAATGTCACATGGAAGTTGTGGAGCCTAGTATAGTCTAGATTTTGCCGATGGGTTATGAGGTGGATGGTCAGATGCTTGAAATTTATGCTCAACACCTCCTGAGAAAATCGATGGATCCCAAAGAACCCAGGTTTGGAACCTTCAAGGAAAAGGATATGGAGTTACACAAGTAGTTTACAGCACCTCCAAGGAAGAGGAAATTATCTAAGATGGCTAAGGAAGTGACAGTGTAGATGGGATTTACCCAGGAGGTAGTGAAGCAAGCAAGGGAGAAACATGCTTAGATGGAAGCTAAAGAGGAATGCAAGAAGCCTAAGGCTAAACTGGTTCCATCTAAAGCAAAGCCAAAAGAGACCAAGTTTTCCCCTACTCTGGTAGTACCATCATTAGGACAGAGCTCATCCAGAAAGGAAGTTTTGAAGCAAAAGGAGAAGCCTAAATGAACCTATGTTGTTCAATCTCTGGTGGCATCTGAGACTGAATTAGATGAAGAAGTAGATAAGGCTAAGAAGAAATAAGAGTTTGTTAGATTTGTGAGGAAACCAAAATCTAGTGGTGTGGAGTAGAGAAAGAAAGCTAAATCTGAACCTACCCTTACTGGAAGGCCCGAGAGGGGAAGAGAACTCAACTTGATAAAGATCTTGAATTCGGTGATCTGCAAAGTAAATATACATTTGTTCCTCCATTGACAACATATAAATTGATTGATGAGATAATTGTTGATGGAAATTTGAAGAATATTGGAGCTTATTATGAAAATATAGGTGAGGTATATCAGAGAAAAGTTGAGGAAGGAGATGTTTTGTATTTACACAACTTTAGTAAAACCTTGATTGAGCTAGAGTGAAGTATCCCTAAATATCTATATAATATTATTGATGCAAGAAGATTGACTACTAGCAAAATAGATAAGGAAATGAAAGAGAGAATTGATTAATGTTTGCACCTATATCTCCCAAGATGAAGCCAAAAGGCTCATTGAGGAAGCAAATAAGAAAGAATTCAGAAGCAGAAATAGGGTAAATAGGTTGATGATTGGTAGAGTTGAAGAGGTGAGGAAGGAAACTAAGGATATCTGGAGAACAGTCATGAAGAACAACCCCTTATACAATGATACAGTTTAGACTTCTCATCCAAAGTTAAGCAAGGTGTCTCTGGTGATCAAAAGGATGAAACTCAAATTGAGGAGCATCCAGAAGACCAAGGCCATATATCACTTGATGTTGAGATCAGTGTGAATCCTCCAATGGTAGATAATATTGGAGAAGTTCTCAAGATTCAAAAGGATGATACTACACCAAGTGGCAACACTAGTGCATAGGATAAAGGGGATGATGTTGAGGAGAAGGAGCTTGAGAAGATAGAGGTGCGAGATGCAGAGGTAGATAAAGGGAAGGGAGTTGTTGATCCATCAATTGACACTCCTCTAGTCAAAGGCACAAGGACCCTACCCTAAATATCTATCAATCTTGATGGTCCACTAAATCTTGGACAAATGTCTCTTGCTAAAAAATTGATGCTTGCAGTAGCTATACAAGCTCAGGCCAGTCAGGATATGGTCAAATCAGAGACTGAAGACAAAAAGCTTGTTCTGATGTTGGTTGATGTGTTGCAGAAGGTGGTTTTGAGTGTGCAACTAGATCCTAATTATAGCCCCTCTGATAAATTATTACAATTGATTAATAATGTAAATTACCAATTTTGATTCTTTGAAGAAGTCTACTACTAAGTGGGTATTAGATAGATTCAAGGAGGTAAGAATCCATACATTCTAGAAAATGATAGAAGATGATAGAGTTAGATTGAATAAAGGTCTATAGACTATTTTAGATGCACTGACTGAAGGTGGTAAAATATATGTCTTGTCTTGTTTTTCCAAAGTTCACAGTAGATAATGGCTCTCAATGATCAAATCTCGAGCCTAATGTAGATTAGGATACAATTTTGAGAAGGGTAAACTCTGGAATTTGATTTCCCCCTGGATGGACGCCATGTTGAGTAACAAGGTTGATTGTATGAAGGATATGGGACAACCTGTTCCATCTAAATTGAAGGATGTGGAGATTCATGCATATGTTTTCAGTGCATTCATTATAGTCTTCGACAACTTGAAGAGTGGGTGGGACACTCACCTAGGATATTGGAAGACCATTTTTGTTGATATCTTCAAATACTTATAAAGTCTCTGGTAGATATCTTTGTATAGAAGTTTTGGACAACACCCCATCTTTGACATTTTTGTCAAAGGGGTAGAGTAAAGGTGAAAAATTTACAGAGCATGTCACATATTTTAGAATTCTTTGTCTAAGGGGGAGCCTTACCAATTTTTGATCTGGTGTATAGGTTTCAACACTTAGTCATTTTTCACAAGTGTTGCCATCAATGCCAAAGGGGGAGATTGTTGGTAGTTGACACTATCTGGTGGATATCGATGCTTGATTAGTGGTTTAGGGTTATCATTGATGGAAACTCTTCCTGAGATTCCTATTTGGTAATCATGGATCTTGATATCCAGAAGTGGATGTGAACCGGTAACCAGTTAATTGGTATTTCAAGTTAAGCAGAGCAGTTTTGGTCTAGAAGATTTCTGTTGATTGAGGTGTTATGAATCGTGCATGGTATGATAGGCTCGACATAGAGACATCATTTTATCATCGATTTGGTGATCTGCATTTTCTTTTGGTGATTCGGTCAAGCTGACTCAATTGTACATGTTACATCAACAGGTCAACTTGATAAATGTTTTTTTTGTGATTGCAGATATATAAGACTAGTGAAGAAGATCTTTTTGGTGTGTGATATGATTGATATGTGAGTGATTAAAGATTGAGAATCCCTTTGGTGCAGTTTCATGTGCGCATTCTTGATCTGGTAGCCGATAGATATAGGAAACATAGCAAAGTTGCAGAGCACATATAGTTAGAGATTTACTCATCCAGGCATTGTAAGATTCTATTTTGGAGTTCATTCACTATAATCCATCATTGTGATTGAACTATAAGGAAGTAAGCCTTCCAGGGTTGTAGCCTTTATTGTATTTGAGTAGTGAGCTCTAGGCAGTCTGTCTGAATGCTTGTGCATTCCCCATTTTGTAATATTGTTTTTCTACTGGCCATAGTAGAATAATATTGTGGGTTCAAATCCCACCATGTTTTTTCCCATTTGGGTTTCCATGTAAAAACCCGATGTTATGATTTTGTGGTTGATTGTTTATTGTTTCTGCATTTCAGTCTCATGCTTATGCTTCTTGTGGTTCAAAGTTAAGTCAGAAAATTTAGAAATTGGTAGAACATGATGGTATGATGAATCAATAAGGATCCAGTCAACTACTAAGAGGGGGGATGAATCAGTTGATAGAAAACTGACACAACTTGCACCAAACTCAAAAACACCTCTCAATTCAAACTCAAAACTTAGCAGTTCAAACACTAAACTACAAAATACAATATCACTGTCAAGTACACCAGTTGATTGTCATAATAGTAGAACAACTCTAAAACTCTTAGACCATTTGAACAAAACATCCAAATACTTTATTGACAAAATTAAAAGCACATTTTAGATTGTTGTCGGTCATCATATCATATCTAAGTGGGTTTAGCAGTTAAGCAAATTAACCTTAGCAAACATAACCATAAAAACATTCACCACTTGACACAATGATTTTGACATGGAAACCCAAATGGGAAAAACCACGATGGGGATGAATACCCACAAGTATTTTAAACTCTTCTGAAGTTTGCCCTATTAGGAGCCAAGCCTGTTAAAACTTTTACAAAAGTCTTGTTAAGAACAAATCCTATTAGGGACCACCTAGTTAAGGGATTGACTATAATGCCCTATTAGAAGAATTGCCTTGTTAGGAGTAACCTCGGTAGAGGATTTTAAATCCAAGCTAATGGATCACTTGCTTAGAGGATTTAGATAACACTAAGCATGTTAGAGCTTACCCAGTTAGGGGATTTGATTATTGTAACTGTTAGAAAACAATAGGGGTTTGTTGATCTAGTGAATAGAACTACTCTACTTGATCAGATCCTTTTCATGCTCCCATATGTCTTTAGACATACTGTAGATACATCTCTTGGTTCGGCAACCTATCACTCTTACATTCCACAAAAATTGCCAGCACTACAACAAAACAACTCATCGACCTTATAATCAAAATAACAAGTCGGTAACACAGCACAAACCTAAGATCTCATAGAGATTACAAACAAATGGGTTCAAGTATGAATGTTGGAGTACATATAAATCATTGCACATCATTCAAGACAACCTCAACCGCTCCTTGATCATCACTTCATCGATCCCTGTAACTCATCACGCGGTTTCCACTTCATGTAATGTACTATCTCATTCCCAAGATAAAACCATTATCTCTATGTGCAAAAAACCATTTGAAACTCTTCACATGCAACATGAATACATGGTGGTCCATCATTTGATCATAAAACAATACAACTGATTCACCAAGATCCATCGGTTAGGGTTTAGCACATCAATAGGTAGGGTTACCAGTTGATCTCACTTCTCAAGTAATATTGGTTTCCATCACTATCTCTCCTACCGGTTATAAAACAACATTATTACAACATCATTATTGGTTATAATTGACATCAATGATGACATAATAGTTCATCAATGCAATCTTCATGCAAATACCAACAATCTCCCCCTTTGGCATTCATGGCAATACAAGTATCAATACCCTTGATTGTTATGAATGTGTATAGAAATCCTGGTTTACATTTTACCTTGTATTCCCCTTCAATTGAGTCTCTATGTCTTCAACTGGTAACTGGCTAAATATCCTCTCTCTATCAATCATATAGTTCTTCCCATAATAATATAATTCTTCTCCCCCTTTGACAACAATGACAAAGTGAAAGTAGAACATGCAGTGTAATACTTCACTATTCTGCATCATCAACTTGCAACTTGATGCTCCCCATGTGGAATAACTCCACTCTACACCAATCCTGCTATAAGATTCTTCAATTGGCTCTAGGATTGATGTATTCCACATCTTGCTCAATTGACCTCATGTAGGAGCACAACCCCTAGTTGGCCTCTAAGTTACTCAAAAGTAGTCTTAGGCAGAGGTTTAGTAAAGATATATGTTAGTTCCTTCTTGGTAGATACATGTTCTAATAACACATCTTTACTCTGCATTTTCTCCCTCAAGAAATGATATTTCAGGTCAATATGCTTGGTTCTAGCATGCAACATCGGGTTCTTTGAAATATTTATTGCACTGGTGTAGTCACATAAAATCTTTACAAGTTCCATGATATTCTGCTTGAATCCTTTCAAAATATGTTTCATCTAGATTGCCTAGGTAAAATTCATATACGCTGCAACATATTCAGCTTCAGTAGTGGACTAAGATATACAACTTTCTTCTTGCTTCTCCATGATACACGTCTTCCTCCAAGAAAGAATGCACCACCATTTGTGCTCTTCCTATCATCAACATTACATGCCCAGTCTGTATCAGTATAAACCTTCAAATTAAAGTTTTCTGCATATGGATACCATAATCCAAAGTCAATAGTACCTTTTAAATATCTAAATATCCTTTTGGTTGCTATCAAGTGTGTTTCCTTTGGATTCTTTTGAAATCTGGCAACTAAACCAAATGCATGAGCAATATCTGGTTTGCTATGAAAAATATAATGTAGTTTCCTTATCATTGATTTGTAATCCTTTTCATCAATAGATGCAACATCATCCTCCTTAGATAGTTTACAACCTGTAACCATTGGTGTCCGAACTGGTTTATAGTCACTCATTCCAAATGTCTTCAATACCTCTTTCACATATTTAGACTGTGTGATAAAAATACCACTCTTCATTTGCTAAATTTTCAAACCTATGAAGAATTTTATCTCTCCTACTAGAGACATTTCAAATTCACTTTTCATCTCATTTGCAAAGTCATCACTCATGTCATCATTGCCTCCAAATATGATATCATCCACAAACACTTCACTCACCAGTATCTTATCACCTTCATATTTGAGATATATATTGTTGTCTTCACTGGTTCTCTGAAAGCCTATCTTCATCGGGTGTGAATGTAGCCTTTCATACCATGCTCTTGGTGCTTGCTTCAAACCCTATAGTGCCTTGTGCAGTTTACACACCATACCCTTTGCATCAGTCAAAGCATAACCATCTGGCCACTCAATGTGTACTTCTTCTTCTAGTATTCCATTTAGAAATGTTGACTTCATATCCATCTGATATACTTTGAATCCCTTATATTTTAAAAATTCAAGTAGAGTCCTAACACCTTCCAATCTAGCAACTGGTGCAAATGTCTCACCATAGTCTTCTCCTTCTTTGTGTGCATAACCTTTGCATACCAATCTAGCTTTTTTTTCTGAGTACTACTCCATCTTCATTCAATTTATTCCTAAATACCCACTTAGTGCCTATCACATTTTTATTCACCGGTTTGGGTACTAGGGTCCATGTATTGTTCTTCTCAATCTAGTCAAGCTCCTCTTCCATAGATCTAATCTAGTGATCATCTCCAAATGCTTCCTTAGCAGTTCTAGGCTCAATAGTGGATATCATGCAAGAATTCTCTCTAATTCTTCTTCTGGTTAATACTTCAACATCTTTATCTCCAATAATCTGGTTAGGATTATGATTGAGTCTCACATACCTTGGAATTACATGATCATTATCTTCAAGTTCGTCTTCCTCACTATCATCATCTTCTTCTGAATCTACCCGTTTTGGTTTAAATGGTACTACAACATTCATTTCATCAGCTTCTGGTTTCACCGGTTCTGGTTCCAAAATTAGAATGCAAGGTTCTTCTTGCTTTTTCTCCTTACTGGTTTCTCCTAAGACTTCAGGATACTCATCCACTCCAACATCAACACTTTCAATGATTCTTTGTGTCCGATTGTTGTAACATTTGTAGGCCTTACCTTTGGTGGAGTAACCAAGAAATATGCCTTCATCACTCTTAGCCTAGAACTTACTAACATAGTCACCTCTCTTGATAAAACATTTACTGCCAAAAATCTTAAAATAACTAACATTAGGTGATCTACCATACCAGTATTCATAAGAAGTTTTATCCTTACCTCTCTTTACTAATATCTGGTTCATAGTATAGATAGTTGTGTTGATAGCTTCTCTCCAGAAATTTTTTGCTACTCCTACTTGTATAAGCATCATCATAGAAACTTCAACAACTGACGGGTTGTTCCTCTCTGCAATACCATTCTATTGTGGTGTCCTCAATCCAGAAATTTACCTCTTAATTCCATTGTCTTTGTTGGGACTCATTAATATTGAGTCAAGATTAGAGGCCCATTTCAAAAATTTTGCTCTGCATGTTAGAAAAGTACCTAAATGAGTCAGTTTGAATGGCCTAGTTGGAGAGGAGGTAAAGTGGAGCCAGTTGATTTTCAAGGGGTTAGGCTCGGGATTCATGTCCTACACCTTTTATTTGGCCTATTCAGTGATGTGAAACTTTTAGAATTCAGTTTGAATAAGTTTATGAGGTACCCGTTTCGAGGGATGAGCTGAAAGTGCATTTTAGGCACAAATGAAGATTTTATTGAGTAGTCTACTTTGAGAAATTATATCTTTTTCCCTATTGATTATCATGAATAAATTCAAAATGGATTGGATTCTATGCATAAATGTGAGTCAGCCTGCAAAATTTCAAGTCCTAACAAATCCATTTGCTTAGTTTTTGAAGATCAATCCGTGTGCAGTTTGTGTGTTTTGACAAGTCCCTATTTTGACAACTAGTCAGAGCCCTGTTTCGCATAAGTGTAAAAGCTGCCTCAGTGAATGTCATTCCATAATGTTTGTTCCAGGCTAATGTTGGTATAAATGGTGAGCTACGTTTCAATTTTCAAGCCTCTGCCAATCCGTTTGATCGGTTTTCAAAAGGGTTCATTTAGTCATCATTTTCAGTGATTCATACTTTCAGTGCTATGTCAGTTAAAGTAGCTATATTTATGAGCGCGCCATTTGCACCCAGTCAGTCTTTTGATCTAACTGAGAATTCAAAGATTTGGTATGTACTTCAAGGTACCTATGTTTCAAATTTGAGGGTCTACGGAGGTCGTTTGGTATTTTTGAGAAAGGCATCATGTGTTGCCAAAACATTGACTTCATCAGGTCCGTAGTGTCGACAAAGCCAGTTGGGAATTTTCAAAAATTAATATCTCTTTGCTTGGGACTCGTCTTGAAAAACCATTTGGTAGAGTTCATCCTTGTATATCAGAGTACATGCTTGTTAGACGGCGAGGTCCAAAAAGGTGTTTTGACCACTTTGAAAATTACGTCTTCGCGATTAAAAGTGAAAATGTGGCGTAAGTGCCTGAAAGTTGTAAAATTCAATTTTATGATTCGAAAATGGTGCCAATCACTTCCAGAGGTATGGGTAAGGTTCCTGAAGCCTTTCAGAGGACAATTGCATGAAAATGAATTTTTTTTTAGTCGGACCCACTTTGGGGCCCGACCTGGCTCATGCCTGTGCATTATTTTATGGCGAAATGGTCTTAATTCATGGTGATGCATATCAATACCAGTAAGTGTATTTGGCAATTTGGTTTATTGAGAGCTCGATGGACTATTGTAGACTTGATCCTTGATCCTCAAGATGGAATATTGTAATGCAATTGGCTTGTGTAATGCATTTTTTTTACTTCAACGACAAAGAAGAGCATTAAAAAATGTGAATGCACTTGGCAGCCATGGTGTGAGAAGACCATTTAAACTTTCAAATTAAATGCATTGGCATGTGAAAAGCCATTAAACCTTTCAACCAAATGTAATTTGGGAGGTTGAAAGCCAAATTCCACAGCCTTCCCAACATTCTCTTTGTTGTGTGTGATGGCTAGGAGGGCAATTTAAAACTCCCAAACAAATGCAATTAATGGAAAATGTAACAAGCATAGCATCCCCCGATGTGAAGCTACAATAGATGATTGAAAACCAGTTAATTCTCCCAGTATGAAATTTTGATCAAATGCATTGGCATCAGTCTAATTTTCAGCATGGTTATTGAATGTGTGTGGCAAATGAAAGAATGGCATTCCAAATAAATGCCAATCAAAGTATCCTCTTAGCCTGTAGCATGTGATTGGTGTTTGGGAAGTGTATTGAGCTTCCAAGCAATTTCAAATCTGCAAGTGTAAAAACCAGATTCCCCAACTTTTCAAGCTTATCCTTGGAGTTTGGCATGACACATAGAGGCCATTTGATTTCCAAGCAAATCTGTATTTGGGCAGAATTTCTCTCACGTGGTGGCAAAGGGGCAGCAGTCATTCAAACCAAGTGCAAATAAAATACAAATTTCCTCCTCCTTGTGTGGAACAGACTATGGAGTTTGGGGGGCAGCGATACCATTTTTTTAAAACAAATGCCAGCTATTTTCCAAATCCTGTCACGTGGCATGGTTGAAGACTGTTTTAAAGTCTCAGTAAATGCAATCTTGTAAATACTAAAACCCCCAGTTCCCCTGCCATGGTAGTAAGGGAGAATGAAATAAGTCTTCAGGAAATTGCACATTGCCAGGCATAAAGCCCAAAGGCTCTTCCTCCCCTTTACGTGGTGTTTGGCAAGCCTCACACTAAGTCTTCCTTCCTGTAAAATGGATTGGAATAGAATGAGTTTTATGGGCATACAAAATGCCAAGCTCTTCCCATGCCTGGCTGAAAAAGAGAGGCATTTTAGAATTTTTTAAACAAAAGAAATGGGCAGGCTCAAAGCCAAAACCCTCCCCTATGTGTAGCAGAATGTAGAAATCTTTATGGGCAGCAGGCAATGTGGTCTAGAAGGACCATAGAAAACTTCCAAGCAATGCAAATGACAGAAAACACCATTAAAAGTCTTAGAAAAGGCTTAAAAAATGTAGTTCCAGGCAAAACACATTATCCCACATTCACTGGGAAATGGCATTTTTTGGTATTTATATACAAATCTCCACCCAAGTATAATGTCAAAGCCATCAAGGCTTTTGACGGACGGTTCCTGATGGGTGCCCAAGGTGGATCCCACGCGCGTGGGTGTGGATCCCAAGTCAACCAGAGGAGGTGACTGAGTGGCGACCAGGTGGACCCCATGGAGGCACACTTTGCAAAGATGATCCGACGAAGCACATTGATTCGCGGGCCAAAGATGCACGTGAGTTAAGCCCTACGAAATGGTGAAATGGTTTGGCGAAAATGCAGCATGGTAACGATTGAATAAGTTCAGGTTTATCCGATGGTCTGCACAATTTCGGAGATTGAAGATGCTCACCCGTTAGAGGCCATGAAATGGCGAAACAAGAAATGAAAAATGGTGAAGTCTTGGTGGTAATGACGTGGTAGGTACAGTCAGATGTCTAGCAGGTAGGTCCTATCCTGGTGGTGATGATGTGGCACAGATGTGGAGCCTAGGTGGCCATGACGTGGCGCTGAGGTGGTGTACACGTGGTGGCCAAGTGGCAATGACAAAGTGGATGACATTGCAGTGATGAGGTGTCATCCTAGGTGGCATCCGGTCAACCCCATTGACCAATCAGAGGCTGCCACATGGCAAAGTGTCAGGGCCAAAAGGGAAGCAAAAATCAAAATTAAAATCATTTAAATATATAGTTCTAACTATAGAGAAAATTCAAAAATTTAAATGATTGTACACATTGGAAGGATTAATTTGCCCAGGGCTGTATTTTTGGCCAAAGTATGAAGTATTATATGTTTCCAGAAAGCTCTCAGCGTGAAGAATCCAATTATGTAGTCAATTTTGATAGAGATCAGATATTTCGGGAGCATTTTTGATAGGAATGAAATTCAGTTAGAGAGGAGACACTTGGCAATTTTAGTTGCAGATTTGATTTTCTTCCCTCTCCTTCTTATTCCCAATTCTTCTCATTTTGTAGGGGTTCCAAAAATTTGGGGAATGGCTCCATTTTTTCATGGTTTTCAATTCTAAATATTCTTCAAGATTGTACAGGGTGGTGCTTTCCTTTCAATAATGGAGTTCAATTCTTTGCTATAGGTGTTCTTAGTTGCAGGTTCTTGTGTATGTAAGGCATGCACAAATTCACACAGAATTTGTCTCTGGATTTGTATTTTCATTATATTCAAATCAGATCCACAAGGAGGCTGAGATTTGTTATGTCAAGGAGGTAGTTGTGATTGTTTACAGGGATTCTTGAAGGAAGAATTTAAATTCTGTAATAAATCATGAATAATGGAATATAGTTTATGGATTTGATATTTTCTATGAGTGAGCTAAGTAATGCATTTATGCAAGGCATTAAATGCAGGAATACTTAAGAATGAAGAAGGATCTGCAGTATAAGTTTTCATCTATAGTTTGATGTGTGACTCTGTTGCCCTTGGATAAGGCACTGATTCTGCAATTAAGGGGATTCTCAAAAAATTTAAAATCCAATCAGAATACCTTTATTTTATGTTATGTTTTGGAATGTTTCATCTATCTCATGCTCAAGCATAGCTGAGTTTTATGTGTAGATCTAGCCCATTTGCAGTAACCCACTTGTTATTGAGCCCTGATGAGATCTATCTGTTTATGTTGATGATGTCATAGGCATGTAATAGGTTTAATTCTAAGCATCAAAGGTATACTCGCCTAGGTTTTGCAGAGCCTGAAGAGTAGAAAGATTCATATCCTTGTCATGTTGTCCAAGCCCCAAGGTTCTTCATAGATTGAATTGGCTACTTCATAGATCAATTGCAGGTGTTCTTGGGTTATCACTTTTGGTGAACAACAAAAATGACGACTCTACTGGGGAATTAATGGATTTGAATGTTTGATTGATGAGGTCAGAAGTTGAATGTATCCTTCATTCTATCAATTTCATAAATAGCCAGTCTGTCCATTGTGTATGCATAGAGTGTGAAAGTGAATTTATGAGTTAGAAAATGCTCCTTGTACTGGATCTGCAAAATGATATGTGCTTCATATCATATTTCATGAAGGAGTAACAGTGAATTTATATTGTTGAGAGTTGTAAGAAGTTCTTGCAGTTGTGTGTGATTTTTTCCCAATTCCTTATTGGGTGGCGACTCTGTGGTTCATACTAGTGTTAAATAGTCTAGAAGAGTGTTGATTGCAGAAAGATTGAAAGAGAAACAAAGAATTAAATAAGTGTTGAATGGCGTTCTGCTATTCAAAATATCCTTTGTGCAAGAGGTGGCGACTCTGATGTAAAAGACCATGCTAAAAGTGAAGTAAATCTCGAGATCTACAAGTCTTACAACTGCAAATCTCCAGGTATTTTCAGAGGTTTTAAATGCAAGACATCTCTTCTAAAATTTTGAATGTATAATATAGTTTTCCCATTTAGTGAACATCACTAGTAAAGAGGGAAAGAGAGGAATCACAAAATTAATTTGCATATCTATGCTGCTAAAATATTCAAAGTATATTATCTTCCGTAGTATGCAAATTTGGAGAGCTTTGTGTCAAGCAATGTTGTGAAATAGTTTCAGTATAAGGATACTTGCTTGAAGTTTTTATCCAAAGTTTATTTAATCATTTGTGGAAGTAAGGAAGAAATGTGTAGTGAATTTTTTTAGCCCCAATTATTTCCACATAGAGCCATGCCTAGTAAACTAGAACAACCAGGTAATGGGAAGAGTTTCAGTATGAAGTATTATGTTGCTCTAAACTTTGAAGGTATTCTGGGTTACCCAAATCCCATACCCACAAAAATTAGAAAGTATTTGCCAATTTTTTAGTGGGAAGAAATTAGAATCAGCATGTCAGCATGTTAAAAGATTTTCAGATTTGATAGGAAAGTTCAAAATTTGCCAAGAAGATGTATGCATGAAATTGTTTGTTCAGTCATTGAAAGAGGATGCAAGGGATTGGTTCTCTTTTTTGCCAGTGAATTCTATTACCTCATGGGAAGAATTGATTTCAGATTTCATGGATCAATTTGATGAAAAAATGAGTGATTCTGACTTGTTGAAAGAATTCTCTTATATACAAATCAGGGAAGATGAATTGGTACCAACATTCAATATCAGATTTTCACAAGCTTTGTCCAAAATTTCCAAAAAGTATAAACTTGATGATAAAGTATGTTTGGATGTTTATATGATTGCATTTGATGAAAAGATGAGCTTCTTATTGAGAAACAAAGAACCCAAGACTTTGCATGAAGCTTCTAACATAGCTAGGGACATGGAAAATAATTTGAAGTTTGGAATCTCGAAGAAATTTGTGTCTAGTGTAGTTTCTTATTAAAGCACCTTCAATGGTGAAATACCATGTGAAGCTCAGCAATTTATCCATGTCTAGGTGCATCAAGCTTTGCAGTTCCAAATGGTTTTGTTGATGCATATGTTTCAAATTTAAATGAGAGTCAAGAACCCCTGCTGTTAATGTCGGTTGTCTCTCACAGTAATGATGGAATGATCAGTGGGAAGTGTTGTGAAAATGTTGATACAGAGGTAGATATATACAAGGGATATGTACCATTTGATTTGTATGCGAGTTATGCTAATTATGTGGCTGCCAACTACCAAGTGAATCATGCATCTCTCCAGGATAATATTAATGAAAATAATGATGGTGATGACCATCAATCTTTACATGCTGCTGATGTATTTGATGTTGAAATTCCAAATATAGAGGGATTACTAAGTGTCGTTGTTTGTGTAAGTGAAAATGTGCCATATGATGAAAATCAGAATTGTTTAGTGCAAACAATAGTTGATCCTCACTTAGATATTGATAATCTCAATTGTTTTGAGAATGAAGTAAATCTATTTTCAGATTTCACTTCTTATAATCATGTTGATGATCTTTCTATTTTGAAAGTTATGCACAATGTTAATTCAAAAAATTTCAAGGGTACGCATGATTGCAATGAAAATATAGCACACACGGATGGACAAATTTTTATGAAATATCACATGGAACAACAAAGTGCAATGCAAGTCCAAAAGATTGTAGAACTTAAGAAAGCTCTTGAGGTTGTGGATAAGAAGGTTCAGATATTGGAGAGCCTTCGAGCTATTGATGAGGACCTTCTACAATATAGTGAAGAGGATTCTTCGGAAAAGGACTGTGAATTGAATGCTTGTACACTTGATGAATATGCTAATCTAACAGATAGTTTTATGATAGAAAATTTTAGTGAACATGCTGAAAATTCACCTGATGAAGTAAATGGCAGCGATGTTCATTTTCATTCTTTGGCTGATGACGAGTGTTCTATTGGTGAAGAAGATTAGTTGTGGCAAGATAAGTATGATTATCTTGATTTTCAAAATGATGGTCAAAAGATGAAATCTTATGGATGTGAAACATGGAACACTGAGGATTGTTCTAGCCAAGTTTCATTTTCTTCTTTGTCTGATGAAGATGATTATGATGATAATGCAGATGGTGTCTTTAGCAATTTTACTAATGCTTTATTCAATGCTGATATAGATATGGACCAGCCACTTCAGTGTCATAATGTTCATAAGGGGATTCTTCATTTTGTTTCTAACCCTTTGTATGAAGAAATGACTGATCAACTAGATGTTATAAATGATGAACCAGTCCATAATACTGATGAAATTCCAAAAAGCAATAGCATGGGTTGTAAAAAATTATTTCATGATGAAGGTAAGAGGCATGGGTTATGTGATGATCATTTAAAACCACAAATGAAAGTGTTTCAGGTGGATGTAAGCCTGAAAGAGAAAGAGTTAGCTGAGGATTTGCTTCAGCCAGAGGTATGCATTCTTTTCCATGAATGGGATGTTGAGAATGCAGAGGTTTTTAGTTTGATAAGAAAGGATAGTATGAGGTGTGATTAGCATAGTGAAATGTCACATCCAGATTGTAACATGTATGTTCCTTGTTTGCATCACTTGATTAGTAATGCCCCTCATTCTATGAATTTAAATGATAACAAGGTGAGTGCTGATAGGAGCTGCAATGTTGAAAATGAATGTTTTACTTTTGAAGTTCATCATGATGATGTCCTTGAAAATGATAGAGTTGAGTGGGACAATGAAAGGTATGGTATCTTCTGGGAAGGCCTCTATGGTGAATTGTCTCATGATTCTGCTTTTGTTGAAGTAATGTGTGACTATAAGGTTCAAAATCAGATAAGAGGAATGCACACTAGTTGTTTCAGCAGTATGATGGTAAGGTTTGATTATAATGATTATGCTCAATTGTCATTGAAAAGTGCCTTTGTTTGGATCATGATATCAAGATATGAAAATCAGATTTTTGACAGAGGTAAATGTTTGTAAGTGGAGTTGTTATAATCAGTTGTGAGTTTGTTTGTGTATTTTGTATAGTTGCTTTGCTTCAATTGTGTGGTTTTCAATAAAGTGCCCTGTTGTTTGGGTAGAATAAGGAAGCCTTGTTTTGTGAAATGAGATGAGAAGAGAAGAATGATCCATTTTTGGGTGGTCTGCTTAACCAAAGATATCTAGATTCTTGTGTTGATCTTGCAATCAACCATCCCCAAGCAGAGCCACTATTGGGACTCATTAATATTGAGTCAAGATTAGAGGTCCATTTCAAAAATTTTTCTTTGCATGTCAGAAAAGTACCTAAATGAGTTAGTTTGAATGGCCTAGTTGGAGAGGGGGTAAAGTGGAGCCAATTGATTTTCAAGGGGTTAGGCTCGAGATTCATGTCCTACACCTTTCATTTGGCCTATTCAGTGATGTGAAACTTTTATAATTTATTTTGGATAAGTTTATGAGGTACCCATTTCGAGGGGTGAGCTAAAAGTGCATTTTGGGCACAAATGCAGATTTTATTGAGTAGCCTAATTTGAGAAATTATATCTTTTTCCCTGTTGATTGTCATGAAGAAATTCAAAGTGGATTGGATTCTATGCATAAATGTGAGTTAGCCTACAAAATTTCAAGTCCTAACAAATCCATTTGCCTAGTTTTTGAAGATCAATCCGTTTGTAGTTTGCGTGTTTTGACAAGTCCCTATTTCGACAGCTAGTCGGAGTCCTGTTTCGCATAAGTGTAAAAGTTGCCTTAGTGAGTGTCATGCCATAATGTTTGTTCCAGGCTAATTTTGGTATAAATGGTGAGCTACATTTCAATTTTCAAGCCTCTGCCAATCCGTTTGATCGGTCTTCAAAAGGGTTCATTTAGTCATCATTTTCAGTGATCCGTACTTTTAGTGCTATGTCAGTTAAAGTAGTTGTTTTTATGAGCGCGCCATTTGCACCCAGTCAGGATTTTGATCTAACTGAGAATTCAAAGATTTAATATGTACTTCAAGGTACCTGTGTTTCAAATTTGAGGGTCTACGGATGTCGTTTGGTATTTTTGAGAAAGGCATCATGTGTTGCCAGAACATTGACTTCATCAGGTCCGCATGTTGACAAAGCCAATTGAGATTTTTGAAAATTAATATCTCTTTGCTCGGGACTCATCTTGAAAAACCGTTTGGTATAGTTCATCCTTGCATATCAGAGTACACGGCTATCAGACAACGAGGTCCAGAAAGGTGTTTTGACCACTTTGAAAATTACGTCTTCGCGATTTAATGCGAAAATGTGGCGTAAGTGCCTGAAAGTTGTAAAATTCAATTTTATGATTTGAAAACGGTGCCGATCACTTCTAGAGGTATGGGTAAGGTTCTTGAAGCCTTTCAGAGGTCAGTTGCATGAAAACGAAATTTTTTTTAGTTGGACCCACTTTGGGGCCTGACCTGGCTCATGCCTGTGCATTATTTTATGGCGAAATGGTCTTAATTCATGGTGATGCATATCAATACCAGTAAGTGTATTTGGCAATTTGGTTTATTGAGAGCTTGATGGACTACTATAGACTTGATCCTTGATCCTCGAGATGGAATATTGTAATGCAACTGGCTTGTGTAATGCATTTTTTTTTACTTCAGCGACAAAGAAGAGCATTAAAAAATGTGAATGCACTTGGCAGCCATGGTGCGAGAAGACCATTTAAACTTTCAAATTAAATGCATTGGCATGTGAAAAGCCATTAAACCTTTCAACCAAATGTAATTTGGGAGGTTGAAAGCCAAATTCCACAGCCTTCCCAGCATTCTCTTTGCTGTGTGTGATGGCTAGGAGGGCAATTTAAAACTCCCAAACAAATGCAATTAATGGAAAATGCAACAAGCATAGCATCCCCTGATGTGAAGCTACAACAGATGATTGAAAACCAGTTAATTCTCCCAGTATGAAATTCTGATCAAATGCATTGGCATCAGTCTAATTTTCAGCGTGGTTATTGAATGTGTGTGGCAAATGAAAGAATGGCATTCCAAATAAATGCCAATCAAAGTATCCTCTCAGCCTATAGCATGTGACTGGTGTTTGGGAAGTGTATTGAGCTTCCAAGCAATTTCAAATCTGCAAGTGTAAAAACCAGATTCCCCAACTTTTCAAGCTTATCCTTGGAGTTTGGCGTGACACATAGAGGCCATTTGATTTCCAAGCAAATCTGCATTTGGGCAGAATTTTTCTCATGTGGTGGCAAAGGGGCAGCAGTCATTCAAACCAAGTGCAAATAAAATACAAATTTCCTCCTCCATGTGTGGAACAAACTATGGAGTTTGGAGGGCAGCGATACCATTTTTGTTAAACAAATGTTAGCTATTTTCCAAATCCTCTCACGTGGCATGGTTGAAGACTGTTTTAAAGTCTCAGTAAATGCAATTTGGTAAATGCTAAACCCCCCAGTTCCCCTGTCATGGTAGTAAGGGAGGATGAAATAAATCTTTAGGAAATTGCACATTGCTAGGCATAAAGCCCAAAGGCTCTTCCTCCCCTTTACGTGGTGTTTGGCAAGCCTCAAACTAAGTCTTCCTTCCTGTAAAATGGAGTGGAATAGAATGAGTTTGATGGACATACAAAATGCCAAGCTCTTCCCACACCTGGCTGAAAAAGAGAGGCATTTTAGAATTTTTTAAACAAAAGTAATGGGCGGGCTCAAAGCCAAAACCCTCCCCTACGTGTAGCAGAATGTAGAAATCTTTATGGGCAGCAGGCAAAGTGGTGTAGAAGGACCATAGAAAACTTCCAAGCAATGCAAATGATAGAAAACACCATTAAAAGTCTTAGAAAAGGCTTAAAAAATGCAGTTCTAGGCAAAACACATTATCCCACATTCGCTGGGAAATGGCATTTTTTGGTATTTATATACAAATCTCCACCCAAGTATAATGTCAAAGCCATCAAGGATTTTGATGGATGGTTCTTGATGGGTGCCCAAGGCGGACCCCACACGCGTGGGTGTGGATCCCAAGGTGATCAGAGGAGGTGACTGAGCGGCAACCAGGTGGACCCCATGTAGGCATGCTTCTCGAGGCAAACAGGTGAATTTTGCAGAGAAGGGTCAGCTTAACCAGTGAGCAGGTCCGAGATGATCCGATGAAGTGCATTGATTCAGAGGCTGAAGATGCACGCGAGTTAATCCTTGTGAAATTGTGAAATGGTTTGGCGAAAATGCAGCATGGTAAAGATCGAGCAAGTTCAGGTTGGTCCGACAGTCTGCGTGATTTTGGAGATTGAAGATGCTCACCCATTAGAGGCTGCGAAATGGCGAAATGAGAAATGAAAAATGGCGAAGTCCAGGTGGCAATGACATGGTAGGTATAGTCAGATTTCCAACAGGTAAGTCTCATCCCGGTGGTGATGATGTGGTGCAGAGGTGGCACCTAGGTGGTGATGATGTGGCGCTGAGGTGGTGTACACGTGGCAGCCAAGTGGCAATGACAAAGCGGATGACATGGCGGTGATGATGTGTCATCCCAGGTGGCATCCAATCAACCCCATTGACCAATCAGAGGCTGGCACGTGGCAAAGCGTCAGGGCCAAAAGGGAGGCAAAAATCAAAATTAAAATCATTTAAATATATAGTTCTAACTATAGAGAAAATTCAAAAATTTAAATGATTGTGCACATTGGAAGGATTAATTCACCCAGGGTTGTATTTTTGGCCAAAATATGAAGTATTATATGTTTCCAAAAAGCTCTCAGCGTGAAGAATCCAATTATGTAGTCAATTTTGATAGAGATCAAATATTTTGGGAGAAGTTTTGATGGGAATGAAATTCAGTTAGAGAGGAGACACTTGGCAATTTCAGTTGCAGATTTGATTTTCTTCCCTCTCCTTATTTCCAATTCTTCTCATTTTGTAGGGGTTCCAAAAATTTGGGGAATGGCTCCATTTTTTCATGGTTTTCAATTCTGAGTATTCTTCAAGATTGTACACGGCAGTGCTTTCCTTTCAGTAATGGAGTTCAATTCTTTGCTATAGGTGTTCTTAGTTGCAGGTTCTTATGTATGTAAGGCATGCACAAATTCACACAGAATTTGTCTCTAGATTTGTATTTTCATTATATTCAAATTAGATCCTCAAGGAGACTGAGATTTGTTATCTCAAGGAGGTAGTTGTGATTGTTTGTAGGGATTCTTCAAGGAAGAATTTAAATTCTGTAATAAATCATGAATAATAGAATATAGTTTCTGGATTTGATATTTTCTATGAGTGAGCTGAGTAATGCATTTATGCGAGGCATTAAATGCAGGAATACTTAAGAATGAAGAAGGATCTATAGTATAAGTTTTCATCTATAGTTTGATGTGTGACTCTGTTGCCCTTGGATAAAGCACTGATTCTGCAATTAAGGGGGATTCTCAAACAATTTAAAATCCAATCAGAATACCTTTATTTTATGTTATGTTTTGGAATGTTTCATCTATCTCATGCTCAAGCATAGCCGAGTTTTATGTAGATCTAGCCCATCTGTAGTAACCCACTTGTTATTGAGCCCTGATGAGATCTATCTATTTATGTTGATGCTATCATAGGTGTGTAATAGGTTTAATTCTAAGCATCAAAGGTATACTTGCCTAGGTTTTGCAGAGCCTGAAGAGTAGAAGGATTCGTATCCTTGTCATGTTGTCCAAGCCCTAAGGTTCTTCATAGATTGAATTGGCTACTTCATAGATCAATTGCAGGTGTTCTTGGGTTATCACTTTTGGTGAACAATAGTCTTCACAATATATACTGAATTCCTCTTAAGTAAATTCACCTCCTTGATCAGTCCTCAGACACTTTATCTTCTTACCACATTCCTTTTTAGCTAAGGCCTTGAATTCCTTGAACTTACTAAAGCCTTTTGTTATAACCTTCAAGAATGTGACCCACATCATTTTTGAGCAATCATCAGTGAAGATCATAAAATATCTGTCACCTTGAATACTTTTAGTAATTATGGGTCCACATAGATCTGTATGAACCAAATCTAACAAATGTTCTGTTGAAAAAGATTTTCTCTTAAAAGTGAAGGATGTCATCTTTCCCAACTGACATTCCTTACATAGAGTATTCACCGGTCTGTCCAATTGAGGAAAACCTCTTACCAACTTCGACTTACTAACTTTGACAATGTTATCAAAATATATATGACAAAATCTTTGATGCCAAAGCCAACTATAATCTAATTTAGCAATTAAATAGTTGTTGACTTTACAATTTAGGTGAAACAGGTTACCTTTTGTCTACTTTCCGGTTGCAATCAGTTCACCTTTGCTCCCATAGATTTTGCACATTCCATTCTTTAATTCCAATGGATAACCTTTGACATTGAGTTGAGCTACACTCAAAATATTGTGCTTTAATCCTTCAACTCAGTAGACATCATTTGCACTGCTCTTTCCATTAAGAGAAATGGTTCCTGATGAGCTAAGATATTAGCTCCTTTTATTCGTAGAACTCATAAGTTTTTGTCACATTTTAATTTGTATAATGGGAAGGTAATGATGTATTAAAGTTTTACTATATGCATTTCAGATGTTAACTGAACCATTAAATCATGTTTTGTCTTTGCCAGTTATTCTTGTTGCCATGCTAGTTATTCTTGTAGCCATGTGATTTGTTCTTGTTTCCATACAGATTGTCATAGGTGATATCATGTGTGAAAAAAATAAGTGTTATGATTAATTAAAATAGATATTTATATGCTTGTATGTTCTCTCTTTTAAATTTCAAGAATAAATGAGATGTTGCGGAAAAGGTTTTCCTGTCACATCGAGAAGTCAGATTGAGATATTCAAGGGGCAACTAAAAGTTCAAATCGGCGAAGAGGATAATGGGCATGAAGAACAGCAAGGGAGTAGCAAGGCACACAAGAATCATCTATGTTTGACTTTAGTGAGCATTAATCTTGTAATACTGCCACGCTATATTCTTGGTTGTGGTTTGGTGTAGATCCACCTTTTTAGTGGCTTAACTCCGACTGTTTTCCTTCATGAATGTTATCCACCTCTTCTCGTCGACATGATCTTAAATGTAGGAATTTGTTGTAATTTTGTTTTAAATAAGTGTCTCTACCTCTTCTTTGAGGTTAGAAAGAAAGAGAGGGACAAAGAGCAGAAGATTTAGAAATAAAGTTGTAGAGTGTTTTAGTCTTCTTTCATTCTGAATGATGTATCCACTTTTGAAAAGTAATGAATAAAGTTATGTTATTCTAAGCACTTAGAGTTATTTTGGAAGCCTGAATACACTCATCCAAGGGGGCCCACTTGGTGAGAGATCTTGTGCCTTTGTTAAGTTTAGTTTTCCTTTTCCGCCACAGTAGACATCTTGGCATTGACTGTTAGGACCCGCAGGCAACTAAGAGGGGGGGTTGAATCAGTTGTCTATTAATTTCAACCCAAATATAACTTAATCAAACTTGATACTTAATACCGGTAGACCAAACTTAATGCCGGTAGACATACTGGTAGTTAATATTAATACCAGTGAAACTCATTGCATATAATAGAAAGAGAAACAACATCCACAACACATAACACAGAGATTTGTATGTGGAAACCCTGTAAGGGGAAAAACCACGGTGGGATATCTTACCCACAATCAGATGATACTACTGTAGTATGTGTATACTAATGGGGTCTGCACATGCATAAAGGTCAACTACTTAGAGCTCACTGCTCAATCACAAAATAGGAGTCACACTGACTACAATTGGATGATTAAATCCAATGATGATGTACTACTCAAAGTAGCATCTCCAATGCTAGATTCAGTACCGGTTAAGCTCTGATAATCACCTTGAACCTTCTTTATGGTCTGCTCATATGATCTTCAATATTATCAAATACCATGTTACATAACCATATACCATCTCTCTATCTTCTCCTTACTTCCATCATCTCATAAATGAGATCTTACATATATACCAAAGTCTAAGACCAAATGTGTAGGTCGGCTAATTAAGAATATTAAAATTAAACCAATTACAGATAAGTCAAGATGTGATGCATCATGTTGGATCAATACAATTACAACAATATCCAATTAATTAAATCATCTCCATAACATGTCATGCTGATTTGGAATAGATAGTGCATGTCGGTCCATAACCTAGACCAATTTACCAGTAACAACAAATATATCAACCCGATTAGACCAATAACCAAAATACCAAAACCAAGTGTCCAAACCATGTCTTTGCCATAACCAAGTGATCTCTAGATGATAACAAGTCATCCTCAGTGTCGGTGAACAATGTAACCTGCCGGTGAGTGATATACCAGTAACTGTGCATAAGTCACTAAACCTGTCGGTGAACATAATGTGCTGGTTCAACATAACCAAAGATCTCCAGAAGGATAAGTGTTGATAAGTGTTGACATCAATGAAAAAACCAATGCAACACATCCATAATACCAACAATATCCCCCTTTGGCATTGATGGCAACACAAGATGGAAAAACATCTAAGTGTCAAAACATAATGCCAAAAACTAAAAACCAACAATCTTCAAAATAGATCAATACCAGAAATCAAAATACAAATGAAGAGAGTATATATCACTTCCCGAATAAGTAATCTCTCCTATACTCCCCAATAAGTAATCTCTCCCCAAAGGATAATGTTTTTCCATAGATATCTCTCCCTCTTTGACATCAAATGCCAAAGAAATATAAATACCAGATACAACCAATTCATAGAACCAATTGTTATATCCAACTACTCCCCCTAAGAAGTAGCTCTCCTCCATCAAAGCCAAAAAAAAGTTTCTCTGTAAATTATGTCGGTTTGATGTCAATCATCAACTATCTAAGTCTCTACTAGTGAGGTTATAACCCCAAGCTTCTCTCTAAGATATTTAAAAGTTTCCTTAGGCAAAGACTTAGTAAAGATATCTTCAATCTACTCTTTAGTTTTCACATAAACCAATCTCACTTCTTTTTCTTCAACATTCTCTTTTAGAAAGTTATATTTGATAGAAACATGTTTAGTTTTAGGTTGAAATACTAGATTCTTAGATATATCAATTGGTGTTGAATTGCCACAGTAAATGATTATAGGTTCTTTGTATTTTACCTTTATGTCCTTCAACATTTGCTTAATCCATAATACCTGAGTACAATTAGTTGCTGCTGCAACATATTCTGATTCTACTGTTGATAATGATGTACAACTCTATTTCTTTCTCAACCATGAAATCAATTTGCTACCAAGAAATAATGCCCCGATAGTGGTGCTCTTTCTATCATCTAGATCTCCTGCCCAATTTGCATCGGTGTATGCACATAAATCAAAATTCTCATCTTTAGGATACCATAAACCAAGGTTTGTTGTGCCTTGTAGATACTGGAAAATCCTTTTAACTGTTGATTCACAATTTTATCTAGGATTACTCTGAAATATTGAAACAATACATACTACATTCATTATATCAGGTCTTGTTTGTGTTAAATACAATAAACCTCCAATCATAGATTTGTATCTTGTCAGATTAACAGGAGCCGAATCATCCTTCAATGTCAATTTATCAGTTGTAGTCATAGGAGTACTTACTGGTTTAGAGTTTTCCATACCAAATTTCTTCAGTAGTTCCTTCAAACTTTGTTTGACATATGAATATACCTTTATCAGTCTGTGAAATCTGCAATCCTAAAAATAATTTTATCTCCCCAATCATAGACATTTCAAATTCTTTCTGCATCTTATTAGCAAAGTCTTTACACAATCCATCTTCTCCTCCAAAAATGATGTCATCAACAAAAAATTCAATAACCAAGATGTCTTCATTAGTCACTTTGAAATATAAGTTGTTGTCAGCATTACCTTTATTGTAACCAAGCTTCAAAAGATATTTGTCCAATCGAGCATACCAAGCTCTAGGAGCTTGCTTCAATCCATATAAAGCTTTCCTTAATCTGCAAACCATATCTTTATCATTTTGTCAATGAAAATCCATCAGGTTGTTCAATGTAAACTTCCTCTTCAAGATCACCATTTAGAAATGCACATTTTACATCCATTTGATATACTTTATAGTTCTTGTGTGCTGCAAATCCAAGAAATAATCTAACTGCCTCAATTTTAGCTACCAGTGCAAAGGTTTCATTGTAGTCAATTCTCTCTTTCTGTGAATATCCTTTACACACTAATCTTGATTTGTTTATGATTACCTTACCATCTTCATTAATTTTATTTATGAATACCCATTTAGTTCCAATTACATTTTTATCTTTAGGCCAGGGAACCAATGTCCATGTATTGTTCTTTTCAATTTGTTCTAATTCATCTTCCATAGCTTTAACCCAATTTTTATCTTCACATGCCTCAATAACAGATTTTGTTCAATTTGAAAAATTAAGCATACCTCTTCATTTTCCAGTCTTCCTCTTGTCATAACACCTTGATACTTATTCCCAATTATCTGACTTTCAGAGTGATTCAGTCTTACATACCTGGGTGTGTTCACTTGCTATTGTTTTGCAGTTACTATGGAATTCTCTGATGATGCCAGTGTGACTGGATCCACATTTTGTATCAGTGCACTCTATATAGGTTCATTTATGATCATCTCAACTTCTGGTTCATAATCCATAGACCTTGAATCTCCTTTAAAGTGTTCATTTATCTTCACATTTACACTCTCAATGATTTTATGTAATCTTTTATTGAAACATCTATATTCCTTGCTCTTAGATGAATAACTAAGAAATATTCCTTCATCACTTCTAGAATAAAATTTTCCAATATAATCATCTCTCCTAATGTAACATTTTCTTCCAAATATTCTTAAGTATTTAAGAGTGGGAGTATTACCAAACCATAGTTCATAAGGTGTCTTACCAGTTTCACCTTTGATGTGAACTTTGTTAAAAGTGTAAACCATTGTATTCACTACTTCTCTCCAGTACACATGAGGTAGATTTGCTTCTAATATCATGCTTCTAGCTGCATCCAGAATAGTTATGTTCTTCCTTTCCACAACTCCATTTTGTTGTGGTGTCCGGGGGGTTGATAGTTGTCTTCTAATTCCATTCACTTCACAAAATGTATTAAACTCCTTAGATGTAAGTTCACCTACTTGATCTGATCTTAAAAATTTGATTTTCTTATCAGTTTCATTCTCTACCATTACCTTGAATAATTTGAATTTCTCAAAAGCTTATGATTTCTCCCTAAGAAAAGTAACCCAACACATTCTAGAATAATCATCAATGATTAGCATAAAGTATATATCTCCCTGTAGACTTCTTGTTCTTGTTGGACCACACAAGTTAGTATGAATTAAATCAAGAACATTATTGGATTTCTCATAAATACTCTTAAAAGTTGTTCTAACTTGCTTTCCCATTTGACATTCCTTACATACCGGATTATGAGGTTTTACAATCTTAGATAAATCCCTTACTGCCTTAGATGAACTAGTCTTTATAATGCAATCAAAATTCACATGACAGAGTCTTTTATGCCATAACCAACTTTCATCAATATGTGCAATCAAGCATGTCTTTTCATTGTTATTCAGATGAAATATATTACCTCTAGTATGAGTACCGGTTGCAATCTCCAAACTAGTTCTATTCATGATTTTGCATTTACCATCCCTTTTCAACTAATTGACCAACATTCAAAATATTGTGCTTGAAACCTTCAACATAATAAATGTTGTCAGTATTGTGCTTACCATCAAAAGACATAGTGCCTTTTCCTTTGATCAAACAAGCTTTGCCATCCCTAAATCTTACTAGACCTCTATTGTATGCTTGAAAAGATAAGAATTTACTTTTATCGCCAGTCATATGATGTGAACATTCGAAATCTTTAATCCATTCATCCTTTTCTTCAATTTTAGCTACAGAGCCCGCTCTACCGGTGGAATAGTAGGTGCATGTTGATCTTCTTTTATTGCAACAAAAGCCCATCCATTGCCTGCTAGTTCTTCATCAAAATCATCAGTAACTCCTTCGTCAACATAGTAACATGATTTATCTCTATTCTTCTTAAATCTATATCTCTGATATTCAGGGTTAGTCTTATATGTTCTTTTAGCTTCTTCTCTTAATCTTGCATGTCTAGTAGGACATCTAGATGCCATATGACCAACTTTATTGCAATTAAAACATTTAAATGGTGCTTTACCTTCATACTTACTTCCAATAGGACCTTTTGGCATTTCCTTGCAAATAGTGCTTCAAGTTCTCTTGCATAAAGTGTTTTCCAATAAGATTTATTAGATGATGATGATGATGATGCAGATGATGATGCTCTGAAGGCTAAATCTGTTTTAATTGTAGCAACAAGACCAAATTCCTCAAGCTCAAATGTTGAAAGTTTTCCAACCAAGGTATCTCTAGATATTGATTTATTAGGCATTGTTCTCAACTCATTGATAGTAGTTACTTTCATTTTGTATGCTGGCGGAAATGCTCTTAAAAATTTATAAACAATTTCATATTCACTTAAGGATCCTCCACAACATTGCATTCCTAAAAAATTAACTCTTTCAAAAAAAGCAAAAACTCTTTCATGTTCTTCCATTTTCAGATTTTCATACCTGACCCAGAAGCATTCCAATTTTGCAATTTTGACAGTGGTATCTTCTTCATTCAATGTCTCCAATTTATCCCAAATAGCTTTAACAGTAGATCGGTCTGCTAATCCCATGATTTGCTGATCTGACAAGGCACTCAAGATTTCTTCTCTTTCTTTGCAATCATTCTCTTGATCCTTACCCAATGTTGGTGGATTAGGTTGATTCGGTGTAGGACCAACATAGCCATTCTTTGTGACATCCCATATGTCTTTTCCAATGCAATTCAGATGTGTCTCCATTATGATCTTCCATATACCATAGTTGGTTCCATCAAGTTTCAGAGTATCCTTCCTGAAAAAGTTAGTTACCATAGAATCTCCTCAAGTTGTAAAACTTCAGAAAAAGAGGACTTAGCTCCGATACCAATTGTTAAGACCCAGAGGCAATTGAGAGGGGGGGAGTGAATCAATTGTCTATTAATTTCAACCCAAATATAGCTTAATCAAACTTGATACTTAATACCGGTATACCAAACTTAATGTTGGTAGACAGACTAGCAATTAATATTAATACCAATGAAACTCAATGCATATAACAAAAAGAGAAACAACATCCACAACACATAACATAGTGATTTGTACATGGAAACCCTATAAGGGGAAAAACCATGGTGGGAAATCTTACCCATAATCAGATGATACTACTATAGATAGTATGTGTATACAAATGGGGTCTGCACATGCAAAAAGGCCAACCGCCTAGAGCTCATTGCTCAATCACAAAATAGGAGTCACACTGACTACAATTGGATGATTAAATCCAATGATGATGTATTGCTCACAGTAGCATCTCCAATGCTGGATTCCGTACCGATTAAGCTTTGATAATCACCTTCAATCCTTCCTTGAACCTTCTCTATGGACTTCTCATATGATCTTCAATATTCACACATACCATGTTACATAACCATATACTGTCTCTCTATCTTCTCCTTACTTCCATCATCTCACAAATGAGATCTTACATATATACCAAAGCCTAAGACCAAATGTGTAGGTCGGCTAATTAATAATATTAAAATTAAACCAATTACAGATAAGTCAAGATACGATGCATCATGTCTGCTAAATACAATTACAACAATATCCAATTAATTAAATCATCTCCATAACGTGTCATGCTGATCTCGAATAGATAGTGCATGCTAGTCCATAACCTAGACCAATTTGTCAGTAACAACAAATATGTCAACCCGATTAGACCAATAACCAAAATACCAAAACCAAGTATCCAAACCATGTATTTGACATAACCAAGTGATCTCTAGATGATAACAAGTCATCCTCAGTGTCGGTGAACAATATAACCTATCAATGAGTGATATATTGGTGACTGCGCATAAGTCACTGAACTTGCCGGTGAATATCGTGCGTTGGTTCAACATAACCAAAGATCTGGAGAAGGATAAGTGTTGACATCAATGACGAAACCAATGCAACACATCCATAATACCAACATTGACTATTCTTGTAGCCACTGGAAATAGATCCATTGATTGTTCCTACAGCCAAAGCAAATAGAGTAATTCCTATTTGACATCTTTGGGCTTGGTTTTCATTTCTTTAAGTGAGTTTTATGTTAATGAAGAGTTTTTTACAGCCATTCAGTGGTTTTAATTCTTTCTTTCTTATCCCAAATAGATTTTAGTTGTTGTAGCAATGCAAGATAGCTATCACAGGAACTTAGTGCATATATAGTTCAGACCCATTTCAAGTAATACATCCCTAGGCTGACAATAAAATGAACTTCAGTGATGGAGATAGTAACTTCACAAAGTGAATGTCCAAACTTCGGGTTGAGACTTTAACTATAGTTATTATTCCTATTGGTGGAGCAAACAGTTCCTTTTCCTTTTACCATGGAGGGTGAGTCATTTACAAATCTCACAACTCTTCCATCAAATTCCTTCAAAGTAAGAAATTTACTTCGGTCACCGGTCATGTGGTGTGAACAACCACTATCTATGATCCAATCATCAAAATTATCCATGTGAGAAACTAATGCCTTTTGATCAGATGTCTCCTCTTTAATGACAACAAAGACAATGTCTTCGTTAGCATCTCCCTCAGATTCCTCGTCAGTGATACCACCATCAACTACAATGAGACAATCTCTTTTGCCTTTTCCTTTGTACTTCTTGTACTTCTCACACTTGTGCTCATTGTCACCATTAGGATAGTTAACTGCAATTTGTCCAATCTTGTTACATGCAAAACACTTCAAATGTAATTTACCTCTGTACTTACTAGTACCTCTGGGTAACCACTTGGCCAACAATGCTTCAAGATCAATCAGACTATCTTCATCATAAACTTCTCTACTAGATCTAGATTCATAATTGTGACTGACATCTCTACTTTTCCTCATAGGTGGGTTAGAAAATGAAGCTCTAAATGCATATTTGTATTTTTGAGCACTACCATCATAACCATTTAATTCAAATGTAGTAAGCTTAACAATGATGAAGTCAAGAGTTACCTTAGTTTTATCAATAGACTTTAGCTCCTGGATGGTTGCAACTCGGATAGCGTAGACTGGTAGAAGGGTTCTGATGGGGTTTACCCAGCCTGCTCAACACTTCCTTAGTTGATGTTGCTCAATTCCACCAACTCACCAAGCCTAGTTGCTTCTAGGCTTCCAATTCCCTCTCACTCTCTTATAGGGCTTGGTTCTTGTCCCTTCTAGGGTGTTTTCTTCAAGTGTTTTGGTTAGGAACCCTATCAGTTTCACTGTGCTTCTCTAGTGCTCAATTTTAGCCTCTTAGCCTCAACTTGTCATATTTTCCCCCAATTGACATGAGATGTTGTAGAGGTGTATTAGGTTATTTTCACATGTTTTTGATGCATATGGAGTCCTTTGGTAGTTTTCAATCTTAAAATTTCCTACCGGTTTCACAATCTTGCCTGAAAAAGGGCTACAAGGAATTAGGCCTAATTAGACCTCCTAGACCATTTTTTTAGGGCTTGGAGGAAAATGACTCAAAGAACCCCACAAATTTTTTTTATTTCCCTTAATGATATACCCATGCCCAATATATTTTTGTGGTTTTAGGCTCTGGTTTGACCGTACGAGGTATGAACCCTAAAATTGAGGGTTTGTAGGATTTTCAAGGGCTTACACCGATAGTGAGTAGGCAATTCAAGGTCTTGCTATGAAATGGACTCTTCAAGGCTCCTCCTTGTTCATAAAATTTTTTCCCAACCCCATGAACTCTTTCAAATTCAAAAATGGTGCTTTTGCTTTCACCTCTGCATTATTCAGCACTTCTCCACCTCTTCTCCTCTAATCGGGTTGCTCCTGGACTCACCTAGGAAGAGGTGTCAGTCATGATAAAACACTTTTCCAACACTTGAAATTGCATATTTACACTATACAAAAGGTTTCCAACCATACCCCAACTAGCCATGATGGCAGCATGTGTAGGATTCATGGGGCAACCATATTTACAAAGAAAAGACTATTTACAAGCCAAAACTGGCTATTTGTGAATCAAATCACTTAAATAGTAGTAAAAACTAATTAAAATGATTTAAAATGAAAATAATACTCTGCAAAAAACTATTGAATCTCAATCCATCATTGGATTCATGGATTCAATCCATTAAGCTTTCACAAGAATGCAAAATTGACAAAAACAATGTAAAAGTGCACTCCAAAATCTTATGTTTTTATTATTGCTTTCAAAATACAAGTACACCAGCCTTGAAAAATGTGTAGGAGGGGGTTTATATATTTTTTCCACATGTGGAATCCTTCCATGGCATTGAGCAATCCCTAAATCCACCTCTAACCAATTTCAGGACAAAAGTTGTCATGACAACTTTTTGCAACTTTTGCAACTTTAAGTTTTTTACACTTTTGATCTCTCCAACCTAAGAGACCTATACCGAGTCATCACATATGAAATATTAAACATTTCTAAGGCTTACTTAACCCCCTCTAAGGCTTTTGTCAACTTTTGATACTTTTGACCAACAAAAAGGTCAAAACTACTCAAAACACACTATCTACACAAAAAAATGCAAACCTAGATAAAATGAAATCCACCTAGACCTACCTTGCCAAAATAATCACTCTTGGACCCTCCTAGAGTCCTTATTCACCACTAACTTGGCTAAGTTCAGTACAAGCCAAAATTTGCAAAAATAAAGAAATTAGGACCTAAGTGCTCCTGCACCATTCTCCCTAACAAAAGGAGATCATGTCACCTCTTGAGGAATCAATGTTGGATCAATGCGAAGCTTCTATAACTATAACTCCATCACCCATGTAGCCTCAGCTTCATCCATTCCCTGCCACTTAATGAGGTGCTCCCAATAGGCTTGATGCCTAGTCTTCTTAGCAATTCTTGAACTTAACACCTTCTCAGCCTTAGGGTTAGGCTTGGCCGGTAACTAAAGGTTATTTATATCATCTAAAACCTCTATAGTACTGAATTCCACACCTTGGAATGGCCCCTTGTATGCTACCAAGTCTACTACATTAAAAATTGGTGACAAGCCTATGTCACTAGGAAGATCCACCTTGTATGGATTTTCACCATACTTAGCTAAAATGGCACATGGACCTATCCTCCTCATCTGCAACTTGTTTGGCACACCTTGTTGTAGCCTTGCTTTGTTCAAGTGCACTGTAACAAGATCCCCCACTTGAAATTGTATATTTCTCCTCTTTTCATCAATGTTTTGTTTGATTTTGCTTGTGTTCTCCTTCAAAGCTTGCCTAACTAATTCATGGACCTCCTTCATGGACTGAGAAAAGTCCTCTACATATCCACTTTTGATTTCTGCACTTCCTAAATCTCTCAACTTAAAAATGCCTCTTGGGTGCACTCCATAGAATATTTCAAAAGGGCTCTTACTGGTAGTCCTATTTATGGTGTCATTGTATGCATATTCAGGTTGAGCAAGTACTTGATCCCATGTCTGCCCATACTCCTTGGTAAGGCACCTCAATAAGTTTCCTAAACTTCTATTTACCACCTTGGTCTACTCATCTGTTTGAGGATGGTAGGCCGATCCAAAAGAGAGGTTTGTGCCAAGCTTTTGCTATAATGTTTTCCAAAAATGACTCATAAATTTGGAGTCCCTATCTAAAACTATACTCAATGGTAAACCATGTATCCTTACTATTTCCTTAAAGAACAAATGAGCTATGTGGCATGCAACATGAGTGGTCTTACAAGGCACAAAGTGAGCCATTTTGCTAAATTTGTCCACAATGACATAAATACTGTCATATCCTTGCTTATTCTTTGGCAAACCTACCACAAAATCCATGCTAATGCATTCCCAAGGTCTACTTGGAATGGGAAGAGGTTGATACAAACCAACATTTGTTGAAGTACCCTTAGATTTTTGACAAACTATGCAAGTCTCCACATACCTCTTCACATCTTTATTCATCCTTGGCCAATAATAGAATCTCTAAACCAATTCTTGAGTCTTATTGACTCCAAAATGACCACTAAGGCTGCCATTGTGTTTCTCTTGTATTAGATTTTCCCTCATTGGGCCTCTAGGCACACAAAGTTGTCCACCTTTAAATAATAGCCCATTTTGCAAAGTGAAATCTGAGTATTCACTATGGAAATGATTTTGATACTCCTTTCATACTTGGTAGGCACTTGTGAAGTCTTCATCCTCTGCATACAAATCCTTAAAAATGTCCACACCTATGCTTCTCAACTGAATTTCTTGGATTGTCAAGAGCCTCCTACTGAGTGCATCAACTACTTGGTTTTTCTGTCGTTTCTTGTGCTTAATGGTGAAAGTATAGGCTTGCATATACTCCACCCACTTCATGTGTTTGTGACTGAGTTTTTCTTGGGAATTTAGAAGACTCAATGCTTGGTTATTTGTGTACACCATATATTCTTTAGGTAGGAGATAGTGTCTCCATTTTCTCAATGCTTGCACCAAAGCATACAACTCAAGATCATAAGAGGAGTATTTCCTCTTGGCATCACTTAGTTTCTCACTATGGAAGGCTACTGGTCTTCCCTCTTGACTTAGGACAACACCTACTATAGCATTTGGTATCACACTCTACAATAAATAGTTTCTCAAAACTAGGCAATACTAGTATCGGTTGGGTAGCTATTTTCTCCTTCAAGGTATCAAAACCTTTGTTTTCTGCTTCATTCCACTGAAACTTGACCTTCATGCCACCTCTAATGGTTTCTAGCATTGGGGCACATATTGCATTGAACTGCCTAATAAACTTCCTATAGTATTGGGCTAATCCATGGAAGCTTCTCACCGCTGTTGTTGATCTAGGAGTGGGCCAATTTACAATGGCTTCAACTTTTCTTGGGTCTTGAGATAACACAAACCCAAGGTAAACCAATTCCTTCTTAACAAACTCACATTTCTCCAAATTCATGGTTAGCTTTTCATCATATAATCTTTGTAATACATCTTGCAAATGACTCATATGTGCTGCTCTATCCTTACTGAAAATGAGAATATCATCAAGATATACTACCACAAATTTACCTATGAAGTCCTTCATCACCTCATTCATGAGTCTCATGAAGGTTCTTGGAGCATTGGATAAGCCAAATGGCATTACAAGCCACTCATAAAGACCTTCAGTATTCTTAAATGCAGTCTTCCATTCCTCACCCTCCTTGATTCTTATTTGATGATAGCCACTCTTAAGGTCAATCTTGGTAAAGTACTTGGCTTCCCCTAAACAATCCATTAGGTCTTCTATTCTAGGAATAGGGAACCTATATCTGATGGTGATCCTATTTATGGCTCTAGAATCAGTACACAACCTCCAAGTACCACCTTTTTTTGGTGCCAACACAGTAGGGACAGCACAAGGGCTAATACTCTTCCTAATTAGGCCTTGGTCTAAGAGCTCTTGGATTTGCTTGGGAATTTCAATATTTTGTTGAGGAGTCATTTTATAGGCTGCCTTATTAGGCAAGGATTCTCTTGGAATGAAATGTATTTGATGGCTTATGGTCCCTTTAGGAGGTAAGGTGGTTGGTTGTCCTTCACTTACTATACCCCTGAATTTCTTCAACAATTCTTGCACCTCTATTGATAAATCTTGTTGTTCTTTCTTGTCCTCTTCTTTGGGCTTCATCACAAGTGCAAACCCTATGCCTTCACCTTCCTTAAGTGTCTTCAAGAACTGCTTTTTGCTCACCAAAAGAGCATTAGGACCTGCTGCCTTTTTTTCACCTTCCTCAAGGATAGACTGAATCTTGAAAGTGACTCCATCCTTCTTGAATGAGTATGCATTCTTGGCTCCATCATGGATAGCTTTTCTATCAAATTTCCATGGTCTTCCTAAGAGAATATGGCATGCATCCATGGGTAGGACATCACATAACACCTTGTCCTTATACTTCCCAATGGTGAAATCCACCCATGCTTGCTCATTAACAAGAACATGTTGTCCTTTTTTCAACCAAGTGACTCTTAAAGGGTTATTGTGAGGAATCCTTTGCAATATGAGCTTGCTCACTGCCTCTTCTGACACTATGTTGCTTGTAGACCCTGAATCAATAATCACTTTGCACACTTTATCCAAAATCTTGCACTTGATCCTAAACAAGGACCTTCTTTGGCTAGGCTCTTCTCTGACCGATTCTTTGATCAAAGTTATCCTTATCATCAAGTTGTCACCTACTTCTGACTCTAAGGAAACTTCTGAAGTCTTGCTGCTTGAAGACTCTTCTTGGAGGTAGCTCACTCTTCTTTCACCATCATGTGATGATATTGCCTTCTCCGGACACCTATATGTTGGACGACCAAGTTGGTTACAATGATAACATTTCATTGTTGCAAAGTATGAGGAACCTCTACCTTGGTTACTATACCTTCCTTTGGAACCACTATTTGATCCCCTTCCTCTATTGAATCCTCCTCTACTACTACCACTATCTTGTTGTTCAGTGAGTTTAGACTCTCCTTGTGTTCTTTGTTTAGAACTTATTCCACCAAAGCCTCCTATATGGCCTCTATTGTCTTTTCCTTTGCCTCTGCCCCTATTGTTGCTTGAGTCATGTCTCCTTTTTAGTTTTTTCTCCACCTTAAGGGCAAGTTGAAAAGTTTGATGGATTGTTTTTGGGCTCATTAAACTGATTTCCTCTTGGATGTTCCACCGTAGGCCATTTAGGTACCTAGCAACCTTGAGACTCTCCTCTTATACCATATGAGATCTAAGGCTAAGTTTGTGAAACTCTTCGGTGTAGCTACTAACATCAAGATATTTCTATGAATTAATTTTTGCCTCTTCCTATGAATTTGCACTTCATAGTCATCAGGGAGATAGACTTCTTTGATTTTAACTAACATCCCTTTCCAAGAAGAGATGGGTGCTTTCCCATTTGCTTCCTCTCATCTTGCACAATCTGCCACCATGTGAGTGTAGGGCCTCTCATCCTAGACTTGGCTACTCTAACTCTCTGGGCTTCAATTATGTATTCACACTTAAAGTGATTCTCCATACCTTCTATCCATTCTAGGACCACTTTTGCCTCCATCTTGCTAGTGAACAATGACAATCCTTCTAGTGACTTGCCACTCAAGGCCTTTAATGCCCTCAAGAAAGGTTCTTTCTCTAAGATAGGATCAGGTTCAGGTATCTTGTCTACCTCTACCACTTCTTTACCCTTTCCTTCTACTCCTTCCACTTTTACATACACTTCTTCTACCTTGGTCTCAATATCACCAAGCTTGCTTTCCAATCTTTCCAACTTTTCCTTCAGGAGTCTATTCTCCTCCTCTTGATCTTCCACTTTCCTTGTCAATTCAGCATTGGTCACCATGTTGTCTCCAAATGACTCTCCTGACAACAAGGACATCAACCTTACTAGCCCAAATCTTGTAGGCTTTGATACCAATTTGATGGGGTTTACTTAGCCTGCTCAACACTTGCTTAGTTGATGTTGCTCAATTCCACCAACTCACCAAGCCTAGTTGCTTCTAGGACTCCAAGTCCCTCTCACTCTCTTCTAGGGCTTGGTTCTTGTCCCTTTTAGGGTGTTTGCTTCAGGTGTTTTGGTTAGGAACCCTATCAATTTCACTATGCTTCTCTAGCGCTCAATTTTAGCCTCTTAGCCTCAACTTGTCATATTGGCTCCCAATTGACATGAGATGTTGCAAAGGTGTATTAGGGTCTTTTAACATGTTTTTGATTCATATGGATTCCTTTGGTAGTTTTCAATCTTAATATTTCCTACTAGTTTCACAATCTTGCCCGGAAAAGGGCTACAAGAAATTAGGCCTAAGTAGGCCTCCTAGATCGGTTTTTTAGTGCTTGGAGGAAAACGACTCAAAGAACCCCCAAACAAGTTTTTCTTTCCCTCAATGATATACCCATGCCCAATAGATTTTTTTGGTTTTAGGCAATTCAGGGTTTTTTTATGACATGGACTCTTCAAGGCTCCTCCTTGCTCATATAAGTCTGTCCCAACCCCATGAACTCCATCAAATTCAGAAATGGTTCTTTTGCTTTCACCTCTGCATTATTCAGCACTTCTTCACCTCTTCTCCTCTAACTGGGTTTCTCCTGGACTCACCTAGGAAGACGTGTCAGTCATGATCAAACATGTCCAAAACTTGAACCTGCATATTTACACTATATAGAAGGTTTCCAACCATACCCCAACTAGCCATGATGGCAGCACGTGTGGGATTCATGGGGCAACCATATTTACAAAGAAAATACTTTACAAGCCAAAACTGGCTATTTGTGAATCAAATCACTTCAACAGTAGTAAAAAATAATTACAATGCTTCAAAATGAAAAGCCTACTCTACAACACACTATTGAATCTCAATCCATCATTGGATTCATGGATTCAATCCATTAAGCTTTCACAAGAATGCAAAATTGACAAAAACAATGTAAAAGTGTAGTCCAAAATCTTGTGTTGTTATTGTTGCTTTCAAAATCCAAGTACACCAACCTTGAAAAATGTGTAGGAGGGGGTTTCTATATTTTTTCCATGTGTGGAATCCTTCCATGGAATTGAGCAATCCCTAAATCCACCGCTAACCAATTTCAGGACAAAAGTTGTGATGACAACTTTTTGTAACTTTTGCAACTTTAAGTTTTTTACACTTTTGATCTCTCCAACCTAAGAGACCTATACCCACTCATCACATATGACATCTTAAACATTTCGAAGGCTTACTTAACCCCCTCTAAGGATTTTGTCAACCTTTGACACTTTTGACCAATAAAAAGGTCAAAACTACTCAAAACACACTATCTACACAAAAAAATGCAAACCTAGATAAAATGAACTCCACCTAGACCTACCTTGCCAAAATAATCACTCTTGGACCCTCTCGGAGTCCTTATTCACCACTGACTTGGCTAAGGTTAGTACAAGCCAAAATTTACAAAAACAAGGAAATTAGGACCTAGGTGCTCTTGCACTAGGTTCTCAACACCTTACTAACAATTGTGGCATCCTCCACTTGACCACCAACACTCTTGATCTCACCAACTATCTCCTTGATCGTCTGAACATACTATTGAATATTCTCACCTTCAGCTATCCGCAGGTCATCAAATTTACCTCTCAGACTCTCTTCTTTGGCAATTTTCACATGCTCATCACCGCTATAGATTTCCTCAAGTTTCTTTCACACCTCATTAGTGGTCTCCAGAACATGGACATCAACATACTCTAAATCAGACAAAGAATTGATAATGGCCTCCAATGCTTGATTATTTTCTTGTTTCTCTTTCTTTTGATCATCAAACATAGTCCCTCTAGGTGCAACATATTGAGTAACATCGTGTTCCCAGTATTGACTTCCTAGAATCTTGATATAGATTTTCATTCTATCACTCCATATTCTGTAGTTTTCCCTATTAAACTTTAGACCTTCTTTCTTCATCATGTTCTTCTATATCTTTACCTCAAGTTGTTAGGCTTAAACACTAGAGGACCTAAAATTCTTTGATACCAACTGATTGTATGATGAATCAATAAGGATCAGGTCAACTACTAAGATGGGGGGGGTGAATCAGTAGATAGAAAAATGATACAACTTTCACCAAACTCAAAAAAACCTCTCAAGTCAAACTCAGAACTGACTGGTTCAAACACTGAACTACAAATTGCAATATCATTGACAAGTACACCGGTTGACTATCATAACATAATAATAGTAGAACAACTCTGAAACTCTCAAACCATTTGACCAAAACATCCAAATACTTTATTGACAAAAGTAAAAGCACATTTCATATTGTTGTCAGTCATCATATCATATCTACGTGAGTTTAATAGTTAAGAAAATTAACCTTAGCATACATAACCATAAAAAATTCACCACTTGACATAATGATTTTGATGTGGAAACCCAAATGGGAAAAACCATAGTAGGGATGAATACCCACAAGTATTTTGAACTCTTCTGAAGTTTTCCTTGTTAGGAGCCAAGCTTATTAAAGCTTTTACAAAAGTCCTATTAAGAACAGATCCTGTTAGGGACCACTCAGTTAAGGGATTGACTATAATGCCCTATTAGAAGCAATACCCTATTAGGAGTAACCTCAGTACAGGATTTGAAATCCAAGCTAGTGGATCACCTGGTTAGAGGATTTAGATAACACTAAGCCTATTAGAGCTTACCCGATTAGGGGATTTGACTGTTGTAATTGTTAGAGAACAATAGGGGTTTTTTGATCTGGTGAATATCACTACTCTCCTTGATCAAATCCTTTTCATGCTCCTATCTATCTTTACACATACTGTAGAAACATATCCTGGTTCGGCAACCAATCACTCTTACATTCAACCAAAATTGCCAACACTACAACAAAACAACTTATTGACCTTATAAGCAAAACAACAGGTCGATAACACATCACAAACCTAAGATCTCATAGAGATTAAAAATAAATCAGTTCAAGTATGACCATTGGATTACATATCAATCATTACACATCATTCAAAATAACCTCGACCGCTCCTTGATCACCACTTCATCGATCCTTGTAACTCATCATGTGATTTCTACTTCATGCAATTTACTTGCTCATTCCCAAGATAAAACCATTATCTCTATGCGCCAAAAACCATTTGAAACTCTTCACATACAACATGCATATGTGGCATAATCATTACGGTTCATCATTTGATCACAAACCAATACAATTGATTCACCAATTCCATCGGTTAGGGTTACCGGTTGATCTCACTTCTTCTCAAGTAATACCGGTTTCCATCACTAGCTCTCCTACCAGTTGCAAAACAACATTATTACCGGTTATAATTGACATCAATGATAACATAATAGATCATCAATGCAATCTTCATGCAAATTCCAATAGAACACTGAGTCAGCCCCCCCCCCACTCTTAGTGTTCCTTGATTCCAACAGTAGGCACACTAGGAATAGATGCAGTCATAGGAACTGTGCTATGCTCAAAGATACCATTGCTAAATAGGAAATAAGGACAATCACAAAATCCTTAACTATCTAAGCAATTCAAACATAAAAACAATGAAATAATGCAATTAAGAAATAGGAATTAAAATCATTCAATAAAACTCCCTATCCCAAGATGGCATATCACTTCCATTGCTCTTCTCCTCTTCATGGTATGATGGCTCTCAAATATTGCGTTGGTAATCTACAAGTGACACAAAGATTCAAAGTTCGTGATTCCGAGTCAAGATTCAGGAGGATTGAAAATGGAGATTGGATGCTCAATTTATAGAAAATTGGAGAAGATTTATTGAAAGGTGGAATAGAATGATCAAGAGGTGTGAATTGAGGTGAGCTCAAATGCAAGTTGATAGTTGAATTGCTGATTGTAGGAGTGAAACTCAATAGATTGAATAGATTAATTGAGTCAATTGATTGAGAAAAGCTGACTGAAGGAAGAAAAAGGATGATTGGTGGAAATAAAAAACATGACACAGAGAGCTTAATTTAGAAAAAGCTAATTGGAAGATGGAAATAGAAGTTGAAGAGATAAATGATTTAATTAATTAATTGATTGAATTAATTAATTTAGTATGTGCTTGCATTTAGATTTAGATTATTAATTTAATCTTTGCATGAGATATTATTCAAATACTTGAATTTATTAATTCAATTTAGCATTTGAATATATTTAGAACTTGACTTTGATTTTCAATTTGGTTTTTGAAATCATGCACATGTATTTGAATTTGGAGATTTGGAAATGGAAGAATTAATTAGCTAATTAAATAATTTAAAGAAACTATTTAATTGTTTAGAAATGAAATTTAATTAAATAATAAAGATTATCTGAATTAAAGGAATTGAATCATAATTAATTAAATAATAAATATTTAATTAATATTTAGAAGAGGGTTGAAATGATTAAATGACTGGAGATAGAAATTGAGAATTAATTAGTAATTTATTTAAATAATGAAGATTATTTAAATTGGGGATTTAATCATAATTAATTAAATAACAAATATTTAATTAACATTTAGAAAATGATTAAAATGATTAAATGATGATAGAATAAGAAATAGAATAATTAGTTTATTTAAATAATAAAGATTATTTAAATTGAGGCATTAACCATAATTAATTAAATAATAAATATTTAATTAACATTTAGAAAATGGTTAAAATGATTAAATGATGATAGGATAAGAAAATAGAATAATTAGTGAAATGATGAAGAAATATGAAATTAGAAGAATGAGATTAATTAACTTAATTAAATAATTATAGAATTATTTAATCAATTAGAGGAATAATTAGTACATGATCAATGAGACATTTTTAGGTGTCTACATTTGCCGCTCTTTGAGACAATGTCGAAACGACAATGTTTCAAAGAAAACAAAAAATTTCTTGCTCCAGTATGCCCCGATGATACTTAGGGTGTAATGCCCCCTCGAGAGATTGTTTGTGCATTAAGACATGAATGATCACTCGAAAAAAGAAGAATGTTAGATGAAAGAATAGTTAGAATGGTTAGTTGATTAGAGATAGAGATAGGTGATGTGAAGATGATATTGAGATATAATATGAGAGAATAGATTGATGAAAGAAATAGAACAATGTTAGATGAGAATTAGAAGCAATTGAAGATGATTGATATGAGATGATGAGAGAAGAATCAACAAACTAGCAATAAGAAAATGAGATGAAATGACAATTGAATGAATGAATCAGGAACCTGTGTCACATATTTATTGCGCCAATATATATTCATCACTGAGCCTTATTATTGAACAATGGAGCTTAGCACATTAGGGTATAAGGAACAAAGATGTAAAGATATCTCATTGAAGAAACAAACACGTAGCAGACAAGCAGCAAACAAAGAAAAAGATAATGCCCATCCTGACTCCTCTAGTCACTTGTGGACATCCTTGAGTAGCATAGGAACAATATTTATCGCAAAATGATAAAAAGATAAAGACTGACTCGGACAAAATTCAACAACTATACTGACCTTTTGCCTTCATTCTCAGTTGTTTGATGTGATGATTGATAATGTCTGATCTCAGAAAGTTGCGGACCCTGTTTAAGACTGACCTGTCTGATTTGAAGTGTATCCTCTTCTGTTTAAGACAAGATAATGATCACGTTGATATGGATATGATATGATTTATAAGACAGTTTGATCAGTTAATTGCAGATGTTTGACTAGATAGTCGTATCCTTTGTTAACTTCATGCGAAGTGTTTGTTGGATATTTGCTAGGGTATTTGTTTCTCACAACACAGTTTATTGCAAGTTTTTCTGATTGATTGATTTTCGATTTTTAGTTCTTTTCCAAGAGCTTTTTTGATGTTTTTGGATTATGTAGATTGATATTTGAATGTTTTTGGTTGATTTTTTCAGGATCGTATTTGAATGTTTTTGGATAATTTTTTCAAGACTTTATATGGATGTTTTTGGATGATTTTTTTAGGATCGTATATGAATGTTTTGCAGATGTATTTGGTATTTTTTCAAGACATTATATGGATGTTTTTGGTATTTTTTCAAGACATTATATGGATGTTTTTGGATTTTAAGTTTTTCAATGTTTTTTGGATTTTGAGTTTTTCAATGTTTTTTTGGATGTTTTCAGGACATTATATGATTTTTAGGATTTTTTTAGGACTTTACCTATTTTTTTTAGGATTTTTTTCAGGACTTTATATGATTTTTAGGATTTTTTCAGTTATGCCCCTAGTGTGCAGACCTGTATGACATGATGATCTGTAGAATGCATATGGAGACAAATGAATTTTTGACATGACCTATGTGAATGCAATATGCAAGATGAAGATGCATTTCGTATTCGAACAAGGTTGACCGTGTTTATTTTTGTATTTGAATACACCAATTGAAATGGAGGTACAAAACATTTCATAGATAAGCGGTCAATCGATCTCTAAGGCCCTTCAGAACATTCATCTCAACACACTTAGTGAATAGGATTTACAAATGGAGACACGGAAAACTTCCCCATTGGTTCTTGAAACTTTGATCTTCTTTTGCCCATGTGTGTGCAGATGCGTTAATTCCTGCTCTTGTGTTCACTAAAGATCCTTAGCATCCTATATGACTAGCTACATGGATTATTCTAACTTCAAAAGCATCCCGAATAGAGCCTCGCTGCCAGCAAGCCTTGAGAGCTCCGACGAGGTTATAGATTGTAATTTCTCAATATTGCTCCATTGTCGGTAGGCATTCATAGCCCTGATGGAGTTACTTGCATGTTCCCATAGTCAAGCTTTTTATCACATTTGTATACATGATATTTCAGTTATATATCCTTGCTCTTTTTGCCTTTAGATGGATATTTGGCATAGCTCTTTTTATTTTTATTTTCTTGCCTTGGCTTGTAAGTAATGAAACCTACTTGGGTGTGACAATTACAATGACGCTGAAGTAGAATTTTAGATTTTTCACTAGTCATATGATCAACTAGGTGTCTCAAGTGAATTAGAGATCTTCATAATGTGTGAGATATAGCAATTGATAGATTGTGGGTTAACAAGTCTCAAATAGTGAAACCACTACCCAACCATAAGTAAAGCGTCGTCATAGGGTAATGTTGAGAATGAATGACCTTAGAATATCAAAGACTTCATGTCTGAATATCTAAGAAAGGAGATGACCCTTGTTTTCTTTAGATGCCAACAAATGATAAATTCGAACAGTTGCCTTGTTTTATTTGATGCTTCTATATAAGAATGCAGAACTTTAAGAATGCAATTTCTGAATATGATGTGCTTAGAAAGATACTATATGTGATGCAATGTTTTGTATAAAATGATATGCAATGTAGAAAGTAAAACCTAAACTAACCTAGCCCTTAGGTATAATATTTGTGTAGGTAGTTCATTGGCCTTTGTTTGAAGAGTCGGATAAAGATGTGTTTTCCAATAGGATATAAGGACTTAACTGGGTGTACATGTTTAGCATATCGAATGTTGATTTTCTTATTTTTTTGATTCTGTGGATCATCAGATGGAAATCTAGTTCTAGAACCCATGAATTCAAGTATAGCCTTATCATTTTCAAAGAAATCCAATTGTGGTAGATTCTCTTGCCCCTGGTCTTTCAAGTGCAGGTGTATGAGACAAATTGGTTTCGAAGTTATGACATGAGTGGGTGTTATGCCTATTTTTATTGATGCACTTGAAGAGGATGATGAAATAAGGACAATCATGAAATCCTTAACTATCTAAGCAATTTAAACATAAAACCAATGAAATGATGCAATTAAGAAATAAGAATTAAAATCATTCAATAAAACTCCCTATCCCAAGATGGCATATCGCTTCCATTGCTCCTCTCCTCTTCATGGTATGATGGCTCTCAGATATTGCGCTGGTAACCTGCAAGTGACACAAAGATTTGAAGTTCGTGATTCTAAGTAATTATTCCAGATTGAGGAGATTGGATGCTCAATTTATAGAAAATTGGAGAAGATTGATTGAAAGGTGGAACAAAATGATCAAGAGGTGTGAACTCAGGTGAGCTCAAATGCAAGTTGATAGTTGAACTACTGATTGTAGGAGGTGAAACAGAATAGATTGAATAGATTAATTGAGTCAACTGATTGAGAAAAAGCTGACTGAAGGAAGAAAAAGGATGATTGGTGGAAATAAAGAAGATGACACAGAGAGCTTAATTTAGAAAAAGCTAACTGGAAGATGGAAATAGAAGTTGAAGAGATAAATGATTTAATTAATTAATTAATTGAATTAATTACTTTAGCATGTGCTTGCATTTAGATTTAGATTATTAATTTAATCTTTGCATGAGATATTATTCAAATACTTGAATTTATTAATTCAATTTAGTATTTGAATATATTTAGAACTTGACTTTGATTTTCAATTTGGTTTTTGAAATCATGCACATGTATTTGAATTTGGAAGAAATTAGAAGAAATAAGAAATTAGAATTTGGGGATTTGGAAATGGAAGAATTAATTAGCTAATTAAATAATTTAAAGAAACTATTTAATTATTTAGAAATGAAATTTAATTAAATATAAAAAAGATTATTTGAATTAAAGGAATTAAATCATAATTAATTAAATAATAAATATTTAATTAATATTTAGAAGAGGGTTAAAATGATTAAATGATTGGAGATAGAAACTGAGAATTAATTAGTAATTTATTTAAATAATGAAGATTATTTAAATTGGGGATTTAATCATAATTAATTAAATAACAAATATTTAATTAACATTTAGAAAATGATTAAAATGATTAAATGATGATAGAATAAGAAATAGAATAATTAGTTTATTTAAATAATAAAGATTATTTAAATTGAGGCATTAACCATAATTAATTAAATAATAAATATTTAATTAACATTTAGAAAATGGTTAAAATGATTAAATGATGATAGGATAAAAAACTAGAATAATTAGTGAAATGATGAGGAAATATGAAATTAGAAGAATGAGATTAATTAACTTAATTAAATAATTATAGAATTATTTAATCAATTAGAGGAATAATTAGTACATGATCAATGAGACATTTTTAGGTGTCTACATGTGCCCCTCTTTGAGACAATGTCGAAATGACAATGTTTCAGAGAAAATGAAAAATTTCCTGCCCCAGTATGCCCCGGTGATACTTAGGGTGTAATGCCCCCTCGAGAGATTGTTTGTGCATTAAGACATGAATGATCGCTCGAAAAAAGAAGAATGTTAGATGAAAGAATAGTTAAAATGGTTAGTTGATTAGACATAGAGATAGGTGATGTGAAGATGGTATTGAGATATAATATGAGAGAACAGATTGATGAAAGAAATAGAACAATGTTAGATCAGAATTAGAAGCAATTGAAGTTGATTGATATGAGATGATGAGAGAAGAATCAACAAACTAGCAATAAGAAAATGAGATGAAATGACAATTGAATGAATGAATCACGAACCTGTGTCACATATTTATTGTGCCAATATATATTCATCACTAAGCCTTATTATTGAACAATGGAGCTTAGCACATCAGGGTATAAGGAACCAAGATGTAAATATATCTCATTGAAGAAACAAACATGTAGCAGACAAGCAGCAAACAAAGAAAAAGATAATGCCCATCCCGGCTCCTCTAGTCACTTGTGGACATCCTTGAGTAGCATAGGAACAATATCTATCACAAAATGATAAAAAGATAAAGACTGGCCCAGACAAAATTCAACAGCTATACTGACCTTGTGCCTTCGTTCTCAGTTGTTTGATGTGATGATTGATAATGTTTGATCTCAGAAAGTTGCGGACCTTGTTTAAGACTGACCTGTCTGATTTCGAGTGTATCCTCTTCTGTTTAAGACAAGATAATGATCACATTGATATGGATATGATACGATTTAAAAGACAGTTTGATCAGTTAATTGCAGATGTTTGACTAGATAGTCGTATCCTTTGTTAACATCGTGCGAAGTGTTTGCTGGATATCTACTAGGGTATTTGTTTCTCACAAGACATTTTATTGCAAGTTTTTCTGATTGATTGATTTTCGATTTTTAGTTCTTTTCCAAGAGCTTTTTGGATGTTTTTGGATTATGTAGATCGATATTTGAATGTTTTTGGTTGATTTTTTCAGGATTGTATTTGAATGTTTTTGGATAATTTTTTCAGGACTTTATATGGATGTTTTTTGATTTTAAGTTTTTTTCATGTTTTTGAATTTTGAGTTTTTCAAGTTTTTTGAATTTTGAGATTTTCAATGTTTTTGAATTTTGAGTTTTTTCATGTTTTTGGATTTTTTCATGACTTTATACGATTTATAGGATTTTTTCAGAACTTTATCTGATTTTTAGGATTTTTTTAGGACTTTATTTGATTTTAAATATTTTTTCAAGACTTTATCTAATTTTTAGGATTTTTTCAGTTATGCCCCCAGTGTGTAGACCTGTATGACATGATGAATTGTAGAATGCATATGGAGACAAATAAATTTTTGACATGACCTATGTGAATGCAACGTGCAGGATGAAGATGCATTTCTTATTCAAACAAGGTTGACTGTGTTTGTTTTTGTATTTGAATACACCAATTGAAATGGAGGTGCAAAACATTTCATAGATAAGCGGTCAATCGATCTCTAGGGCCCTTCGAAACATTCATCTCAACACACTTAGAGACTAGGATTTATAAATAGAGATGCTTGCATTCACTAAAGATCCTTAGCATCCTATATGACTAGCTACATGGATTATTCTAACTTCAAAAGCATCCTGAATAGAGCCTCGCTGCTAGCAAGCCTTGAGAGCTCCGATGAGGTTATAGACTGTAATTTCTCAAATATTGCTCCATTGCCAGTAGGCGTTTATAGCCCTGATGGAGTTACTTGCATGTTCCCATAGTCAAGCTTTTTATTGCATTTGTATACATGATATTTCAGTTATATATCATTGCTCTTTTTGCCTTTAGATGGATATTTGGCATAGCTCTTTTTATTTTTATTTTCTTGCCTTGACTTGTAAGTAATGAAACCTACTTGGGTGTGACAATTACAGTGGCGCTGAAGTAGAATTTTAGATTTTTCACTAGTCATATGATCAACTAGGTGTCTAGAATGAATTAGAGATCTTCTTAATGTGTGAGATATAGCCATTGATAGATTGTGGGTTAACAAGTCTCAAATAGGGAAATTGCTACCCAACCATAAGTAAAGCATCGTCACAAGGTAATGTTGAGAATGAATGACCTTAGAACCTCAAAGACTTCATGTCTGAATATCTAAGAAAGGAAATGACCCTTGTTTCTTTGAATGCAAACAAATGATAAACTTGGATAGTTGCCTTATTTTATTGATGTTGCTATATGTAAATGTATAAACTTTGAGAATGCCATGATTTTTAAAAAAAGAAACCATATGTAATGTAGATGTTTTAAATGATATGATATGCAATGCGGAAAATAAAATGTAAACTAAACAGCCCTTAGGTATAATATTTGTGTAGGTAGTTCATTGGTCTTTGTTTGAAGAGTCGGATAAAGATGTGTTTTCCAATAGGATATAAGGACTTAGCTGGGTGTACATGTTCAGCATATCGAATGTTGATTTTCTTTTTTTTTTGATTTTGTGGATCATCAAATGGAAATCTAGCTCTAGAACCTATGAATTCATGTATAGCCTTATCATTTCCAAAGAAATCCAATCATGGTAGGTTCTCTTGCCCCCAGTCTATCAAGTGTGGGTGTATGAGACAAATTGGTTTCGAAGTTATGACATGAGCAGGTGTTATGCTTGTTTTTATTGATGCACTTGAAGAGGATGATGAAATCAAATAGGTGTTGATCTCATTAACTAGTGTTATGATTGTGCTTGAACAAGATGATGAAATAATTATTTACAAGTTGTCCTATGTAGTATGATCTGGATTGGTGATTTCATTGATAAGGGGTTCATGAACAACTTGTGTATAGGGATTGGGATCATGAGGAGAAATGACAAGTTTATTTGAGAGGAGATCTTGTGAAGAACATGGAGGATTATGACATGAAGATGAAGGGATGGAGAGATCTGGATCAGGATTTGGAGAAATAATGGGATCTTGTTTAGGACATGAAGGTAAAGGTATGCTTTGATCTTGGTTCGTAAAGAGATTATCAAGAAGGATGGAAGGGATGTCTTGATCTTGTTTAGGAGGTGGATGTTGGATGGGACTTGGAAGGACACTTTGTTCTTGAGATGAAAGGGTGTCATTATGAATGGAACAGAAAAGAGCAAGGGGATCATCATAAGATTCTTGGTCAGTGGGATCTTGATAAAAAATTGGGTAGGATGGAAGTGGTTGTTCTTGATCTTTATTTGTTTCAGGACTCATTTCTTCTGATTTTGGATCATCATCTTGACACGGGGAAGGAGTTTGGATATTCATGGGATATTCTTGGAATGTTTCAACCTTTTGACTTGATGAGAAAGGATTTTGAATGAGACTCTCTAAATCATGACTTGGATTGGATTGGTTTTGTGCTATGGATACCCCTTGGGAGGTTGTGTTATTAGATAGAGATGGCATGGATTGGTCTTGCTTGACTTCAGGGGATGATGAAATGGTGGATAGATATGGTTGATTTAGGCTTTGGTTGAAAGGGATTTGATTTTGGGTGAAAGATGTTTGATTTTGGGTGAAAGTTGTTTGATTTTGGTTAAATGAATTTTGATTTGGACTTTGGTTGAAAGGGATTTGATTTTGGTTGAAAGGAGTATGATTTTGGGTGAAAGAGGTTTGATTTTGGTTGAAAAAGGTTTGATTTTGGTTGAATGAATTTTGATTTGGACTTTGGTTGAAATGGGTTTGATTTTGGTTGAAAGAGGTTTGAATGTGGTTGAATGAATTTTGATTTCGAATTTGGTTGAATGTGGTTTGATTATGGTTGAAAGGGGTTTGAATGTTAGGTTGGTATGAATTGTGATTTGGACTTTGGTTGAATAGGGTTTGATTTTGGTTGAAAGGGGTTTGAATGTTGGGTTGGTATGAATTTTGATTTGGAATTTGGTTGAATGTGGTTTGATTTTGGTTGAACAAGGTTTGAATGTTGTTGTTGAAGAATGAAGGTTGACATGTTTGATTTTGGTTGAACGAGGTTTGAACAATTTTGTTGAAGAATGAAGGTTGACATGTTTGAATGGTCTCACAAGAAGAAGAAGGTTGGTCTGATACTGATCCCCTCGTGGTCATCACTTCTCTCATCATGTTTTCTAATCAGCCCCTATGGTTGTCAGGACTAGCCATGTTTGTCACTTGTTGTTGCAAAGTTTTGATTTGTTGAGCTAATATTTATATGGATGGCGATGGAATAGGAATGGAAGGGATGAATCCTCCACCTTCCCTAAGAAATGTATAATTCCAATCCATGATGTTTACTTGTTTGGTTTGGACCTAGGATCACAACATGTAAGATATTCTCTCCATTTCTCTAAATGTGACAATGTTTGATTGAACTTGACCAACTTGTTTGAGTTGAGGTTGAGTTTGATTGATCCTTTGATTGTGTTTTGGACATTTGGGGTATGACTTTCTAGGATGATTATGCAAATGATGATGAACTAAGATAGATGTATATGAGGTCTAGATGAAGATGTATATGAGGATGATAATGCGGATGTAAGTGGGGACTATGCAAGGACTTGGGACGATAATGAGGACATAGGTGGGGACTTACGCAAGGACTTATGATGATAATGAGGATGTAAGTGGGACTATGCATAAGACTTAGGATGATAATGAGGACGTAAGTGGAACTATGCAAAAGATGTAGAATGATAATGAGGATGTAAGTGGGACTATGCAAAAGATGTGGGATGATAATGAGGATGTAAGTGGGACTATGCAAAAGATGTAGGATGTTTTGAGAACGTAAGTGGGACTATGCAAAAGACGTAGGACATTTTGAGAATTAGTTTCAAAATGGACTTTGTTTTTGGTAACCTCATGTGTTGGACAATATTTTGCAGTTTTCCAAATCTGAGAACAATGGTTGGTAGGTATGTATAGCTGACTGACTCAAATTTCATACAATCTCAGAAAATTCAAAGATACGTGGGATAGGGCCTGAAATAGTCCAAGGGACTGAATCAATACTGGTCTATCACAACAATACATAAAAAAGCACAGAATACAATCTTAGGCTGGATAGTGGAAACCATTCAGTGAGGCCCCCACAGCAAAATACCGAAACAAGATGGATAGATAGAGAGTCTGGCAACACTGGCTCCACTCCACGACACACACTTCTCAGGCATGCTAGTCTATCTTACCCTGAAGATCCGAAGATCTTATCACCGAGGGATTTTTGTCTCATAATGTAAGGTACATGAGGGGTATCTATGGGGTACGATCCGCACTCCTAGAACCACTGAATGTAGGATTTTTGGCAACTAAATTGGTTCTTAGTATTAGGTTTCGAGGAATCCCGATCCAACGATGGATTCTTAGAGAAATCCACTTAAGGATTTAGTTGAGCTTATTGATGCAGGGAAGGCCCCCACATACATTGAATTCACTCAACACTCTAGCCACCTGACCAGTATATTTATATAGTGGCTCCAAAAACCCGCTCAAGAGTACGTTGGGAGAGATAATATCCCCAACGCATCCAAATTTGAAGTACCTCTGTGGGGTGGTGAAATCCCCACTCAAAAATACCCCTCACTACGTAGAATAAAAGAAAATTTGGATGTCGTTGTCACCTCCCTTCTTTCTCCCTTAGGCCCGATGGCGGGTAGAAAGTTAGTTAGTGCAACAGTAGGTCCACCCCAGACACAATGAAAAGTTCATTTCCCTTAATAAAATGAAAAAATGATTTAATCTAATGCAACCTGATTCACGTTCTTTTTATAGCCCAAATTTAGGTGTTCGATCTACATGTGCATGTCAATTTTAAACACCAAATCCAAGAATGAAGGCATACATGTCAATTTTAACCATTTGTTTAATTTTTAAGCAACAAAAACCAAGTGTGAGATACACACATGTCAATTTTAGCCCATGTTCATTTTAAGCACCAACAACAAAGTGTGAGATCATCCATGCATGTCAATTTTAACTGTTGTTGATTTTAAGCACTAAAAATTGAAGTGTGTGTTGGCAATATTGCAGACAATGAAAGATTGTTGGCATTTCATAAGGATATTGAGAAGGTTGTTGATGATTATGGATATAACTGATTAAAGATGTTTTACTATCATGATATTATTATTTTGTCATCAATGTCAAGAAATTGATTTTCTAATTCAGTATGATGTTGCCATATCTTGAGAAGTATGATATGAAGATTATAAAGATGTCGGTAAAAGACACAGGAAATAATATGATGAATAAGGGGATGAATAAGGTATTCAATGGGCAACTACTACCAAGTTAGACAATGATGAGATCATGATGTTTTAGATTGTTTTAACATCATACATATGTTGTAAATTGTAAAGGTTAATACTATACTATGTTATCAAGCAAAGAACCTAGTCGGTAAACCCTAAGGTTATCACTATCGGTTAATGAAGGCAGGATGTCTACCAAGTGAAGTTTAGTATTCACCGAGTTGTAACTGAGCTATAACAGAATGCATTAAATGTTTACATGCGGTATTTAATGAAGGAAGCTGATGAGCTGGAGCGGATCAAATGATTGGTGAGTCATGGAAGAACTTTGTTAATGAATCTAAGGCAATGGAAAGTCGGCATGAAGATCTACAACTCAGATTGAACCACAATACCCTGGCACAAGTTCCAAGACTATTATGCAACTTCCAAGGCAGGGTAAAATGTTTTCAGATCGAAAGATGCATTGAACTTGGACAAGATTGAAGATCTGATGGCTATGATTGATCATGGGAAATGTGATCAAGGAGATTAAGCGGTTACCTAATTTTTTATAAATAGGAAATTGTTGATAAACAATGTATGTGGGCAAGTGTATGTACAGGGATGCTACATAGTGATTACCGAGCATAGAAGCTTGAAGATCTGTTAGAATAACAGAGTATAGAAGCCCAATAGATAGACAAGATTAGTTCTATGTCTAGATTGTATTGAATAAATAGGAATCTGCTTTAGCATTTCAGATGTGAAGTTGTAGATAGATTTTATTACTATTGTTTTATGAAAGTGACAGAAAATCTCTTAACTGAGTGGACTTAACAGTCTTATATGTAAACCCTCTAACAAGGTAACATTCTGATTAAGTGTTTGAAATCATTTAACAAGGTCACTTCTAACAAAGTGAATATCCTAACAGATCTAAGGGAAATCCCTTAACCAGGTCACATCTAGCAATGTGTTTGTAATCTTTAATAGGATTTGCTTTTAATTGAGCATACTCTAGAAGAGTATATTTCTTAGTGGGTCCTAAATCCCACAGTGGTTTTTCCCTATTTGGGTTTCCACGTTAAATCTGGTGTTATGAGGTTTATATTGTTCATATGCTTTTAAGTTTGCATGTTTAACAGTTTTGGTTATATTACTGATATATATGTTACCGAGGTTGAATCTGATGTTTTTATGGATGATTAAGTTTGTATGATTCACCCCCCCCCTTCATCTTGTTGGCTATTGGATCTATACTTATATTAAGTATCAGAACTATCAGTGTGAGATTTATCCATGCATGTCCTTTTTAACTGTTGTTGATTTTAGGCACTAAAAATTGAAGTGTGAGATTTATCCATGCATGTCAATTTTAACTATTGTGAGATGTGCATGCAAAATGACTAATCTAATCCTCTCTACGAATCCACCACAGGCTGTAAATAGAAGATTAGCATAGGCTATAAATAGAAGATTAGTAGCAAAATAAACCAACAGAAAATAGAAACTAAGAACTTGACAGAAGCGATTGCGTAATACTACCTGAGCGAATGCATGATACTTACTAAGCGAATGCATGAATCTGACAGAGCGAATGCGTAATTATGACAGAGCAAATTTGTGACTTTATCTACTTGATTGCATAGTACTATCAAGTTGATTGCGTGACAAAATACAGACAACAACAAAAATTAGAAAAAAAACATGAAAACTAAACCCGATCAGGAACCTGCGAAACCAATTGTGAAGCCCTAGCCAAATCCCTCATCATCCATTCAATATTGATTAGATCATATTTAACTGTATAAGAAAGAACTAGGCTATTATATCTATCTAAGGCCAATTGTTCTTCTGAATCCTGTATCAATTTTTCTGCTTGGAGAAATTTTTGATATCGTTTAGCTTCCCTCCTTTGTTGCTTCGTCCTTCTCGCGCCTGAAATTTTGAACTGAACTTTTCTTTCCATAAACTTTGTTAATCAAATCCTGAAATAAAAAAGTAATTTTGATCCTTGATTAACCAAATTTAAGACAAAATTATACAGAATTAATAATAGATAGAAGAAAAATAAAACAATAATTAACCCTATGGATGTGTGACCTAGAAAGGGCGATTGCGTGATCCAGACAGGGCGATTGCATGACCTTGTCTTGACGAATGCGTGACCCCAAAGGGTCAAATGCGTGATTCTATCTATGTAATTACATGACGGAAAATATTTTCTTGAAATTTGTGCAACCTGCAAAAAAATAAAAAATCCGCACAATCTGCAAAAATCACACAAAACACAGAAAAAGATTAAATTGCTATTAGATTCACGTCGGGTTCACCAAAATGTTGCTATGCTCAAAGATACCATTGCTAAATAGGAAATAAGGAAAATCATGAAATCCTTAACTATCTAAGCAATTCAAACATAAAACCAACGATATAATGCAATTAAGAAATAGGAATTAAAATCATTCAATAAAACTCCCTATCCCAAGATGGCATATCACTTCCATTGCTCTTCTCCTCTTTGTGGTATGATGGCTCTCAGATATTGCGTTGGTAACCTGCAAGTGACACAAAGATTCAAAGTTTGTGATTCTAAGTCAAGATTGAGGAGGATTGAAAATGGAGATTGGATGCTCAATTTGTTGAAAAGTGGAGAAGATTGATTGAAAGGTGGAACAAAATGATCAAGAGGTGTGAACTGAGGTGAGCTCAAATGCAACTTGATAGTTGAATTGCTAATTGTAGGAGTGAAACTCAATAGATTGAATAGATTAATTGAGTCAACTGATTGAGAAAAAGCTGACTGAAGGAAGAAAAAGGATGATTGGTGGAAATAAAGAAGATGACACAGAGAGCTTAATTTAGAAAAAGCTAACTAGAAGATGGAAATAGAAGCTGAAGAGATAAATGATTTAATTAATTAATTGATTGAATTAATTAATTAATTTAGCATGTGCTTGCATTTAGATTTAGATTATTAATTTAATCTTTGTATGAGATATTATTCAAATACTTGAATTTATTAATTCAATTTAGTATTTGAATATATTTAGAACTTGACTTTGATTTTCAATTTGGTTTTTGAAATCATGCACATGTATTTGAATTTGGAAGAAATTAGAATTTGGGGATTTGGAAATGGAAGAATTAATTAGCTAATTAAATAATTTAAAGAAACTATTTAATTATTTAGAAATGAAATTTAATTAAATAATAAAGATTATTTGAATTAAAGGAATTAAATCATAATTAATTAAATAATAAATATTTAATTAATATTTAGAAGAGGGTTGAAATGATTAAATGATTGGAGATAGAAATTGAGAATTAATTAGTAATTTATTTAAATAATGAAGATTATTTAAATTGGGGATTTAATCATAATTAATTAAATAAAAAATATTTAATTAACATTTAGAAAATGATTAAAATGATTAAATGATGATAGAATAAGAAATAGAATAATTAGTTTATTTAAATAATAAAGATTATTTAAATTGAGGCATTAACCATAATTAATTAAATAATAAATATTTAATTAATATTTAGAAAATGATTAAAATGATTAAATGATGAAAGGATAAGAAATAGAATAATTAGTAAGATGATGAGGAAATATGAAATTATAAGAATAATATTAATTAAATTAATTAAATAATTAAGGAATTATTTAATCAATTAGAGGAATAATTAGTGCATGATCAGTGAGACATTTTTAGGTGTCTATGGGAATAGAATGATTAACTTGAATAAGAGCTTGAGTATAACCAAGGACTTCAACACAATTTTTCGTAGACATGATATTATTGTCAACAATATGAGAAAGGCTTCACAACAAATCAACACCAACTTTATCACTTTGAACCATACTCTTTAATCCTTCAATCAATGGGATTGCCTCACTTTCTGGGTATTGTTGAGTCATCCATTGTTGAAGATTTTCAAATTTATTGTCAACCTTCTCCAATTGATCAATAGAAACCCTATTTAGTGATTTACCATCATGGTAAGAATTATTATTATGCCTGAATGTCATGAATGTATTAAGCTAATTAGAAAATAAGAATGAATCACCAATTCTCAACTAATTAACAAACATCAAACATAATCAATGAAAATCAATACAAAACAAGAAATGACTTCAAATAAAGACTCCCTCATTCTGCATCTTTGCTTCCATTGTTCTTCTCTAGTTTGAGTGGTTTGTGGCTCTCAAGTATTGCACCAATTTTATGCATAAGATAAGAAACAATATTGAAGACTGTGATTCTAGACTAAATTGAGTAAAGACGTTGAATTTATAGATTTTCAACACAAAGGGGGTGAGAAATAGAACTCAAGTGTTGATTGATAGATAACTAAAATTGATTGATCAGTGAACTCAATTGATTGATTTTTTAACTCATTTGATTGAGTAATCAACTGGATTGATTGAAGAGTGAATTGAATAGATGAATTAGTCATAAAAAGCTGATTGAGAGTTAAAAAGGATGATTGATGAATTAACTGAGTTAATGTTGGCATTATGTGAACTGGCGTGAAGACATAATGATATTGTATGTTGTCATTGATGTCAATATGAGACATAGTGTGAATCAGCAAATGTGATAAGTGAAGAGAGAGAGGAACTGACATTTGTATGAACTGGTTTATATGCCAAAGTGAAGCGGCATATTTGTTTAAGGTGAACCGCCATGTAGTTATGGGAACCAACACATGGAAGCATTGTTTGACTATCGGTTGGTAGGTAGCTTCCACTTCAGGATTTCCAGTTGGAGTACCTCAAGTTTGTGTGACTCAATCAGTGATCTCTGTGTGATGAGTTAGCAGTATGATGGAGGATAGATCATGTTGCCACGTAAGCTCTATGTACGTGAAGGATCTTGCATGAAGATGACTATTCCTATCTACCTTGGGAATGTGCAAAGTCTGTCAAACGGTGATAATGCGTGATGGGTTATCAGCCACCATGAAATCGATGGATAATGGATGATGGAGAATGACTTGAGATCGATTCAAGATTGTTGCATTTAATGTAGTATGATTATGATAGTTCTGATACTTAATATAAGTACAGATCCAATAGCCAACAAGATGAGAGGGGGGGTTGAATCATACAAACTTAATCATCTATAAAAACATCAGATTCAACCTCTGTAACATATATATCAGTCATATAACCAAAAAACTGTCAAACATGCAAACTCAAAAGCATATGAACAATATAAACCTCATAACACTAGATTTAACGTGGAAACCCAAATAGGGAAAAACAATTGTGGGATTTGGGACCCACTAAGAAATATACTCTTCTAGAGTATGCTCGGCTAAAAGCAAATCCTGTTAAAGATTGCAAACACATTGCTAGATGTGACCCGGTTAAGGGATTTCCCTTAGATCTGTTAGGATCTTCACTTTGTTAGAAGTGACCTTGTCAAAGGATTTCAAACACTCAATCAGAATGTCACCTTGTTAGAGGATTTACATATAAGACTGTTAAGTCCACTCAGCTAAGAGATTTCCTGTCACTTTCACAACATAACAGTAATAAAAATCTATCTGCAACTTCACATCTAATATGCTAAAGCAGATTCCTATTTGTTCAATACAATCTAGACATAGAACTAATCTTGTCTATCTGCTGGGCATCAATACTCTATTATACTAACAGGTCTTCAAGCTTCTGTGCTCGATAATCACTATGTAGCATCCCTATGCATACATTTGCCCACATGCATTGTTTATCAATAGTTTCCTATTTATAAACAATCTTCTAACCACTTAATCTCCTTGATCACATTTCCCATGATCAATCATAGCCATTAGATCTTCAATCTTGTCTAGGTTCATTGTATCTTTCTATCTGAAAATGTTTTACCCTACCTTGGAACTTGCACATTCACCTTGGAACTTGTGTTAGGGTAATGCAGTTCAATCTGAGCTATAAATCTTCATGCCGACTTTCCATTGCCTTAGATTCGTTAACAAACTTCTTCTATGGCTTACCAATCATTGATCCGCTCCAGCTCATCAGCTTCTTTCATTAAATATCACATGTAAACATTTAATGCATCCTGTTATAGCTCGGTTACAACTTGGTGAATACTAAACTTCACTCGGTAGACATTCTGCCTTTATTAACCGACAACGATAACCTTAGGGTTTACTGACTAGGTTTTTTGCCTGATATCATAGTGTAGTATTAAACTTTACATTTTACAACATATGTATGATGTTAAAACAATCTAAAACATCAAGATCTCATCATTGTCTGACTCGGTAGAGTTGCCCATTGAATAACTTATCCCCTTATTCATCATATTCTTTCCTATGTCTTTACCGACTTCTTTATAATCTTCATATCAAACTTCTCAAGATATGGCAACATCATACTGAATTAGAAAATAAATTTCTTGACATCAATGACAAAATAATAATATCAAGATAGTAAAACATCTTTAATCAGTTATGTCCATAATCATCAACAACCTTCTCAATATCCTTATTGAAATGTCAACAATCTTTCATTGTCTGTAATAATGTAATATTGCCAACAATCTCACCCTTTGGCATTGATGGCAAAACCAATTGATTTGACGTTAATAGATTCAGATTGCTGTGATTCTAAAATGCTGAAATGCTCTCCCCCATACATTAGACTTCTCTTCTGTTTTCAGTCTTTATTTCAATCTGTAGTCTTCTCTCAGTCTTCTCCCATATATTTTTAGTCTTCTCAGGTCTTCTCCTCCTTTGGTAGGTCTTCTCCCCCTTTGGTAGGTCTTCTCCCCCTTTGACAACAATGCCAAAAAAGAATAGAACTAAAACATAATTTCTTTTTGTAAGAAGTTATTTCCTGATGTTGTGTATCAACTGAGTCTCAGTCAGAGCATTTGTCTTCAATTCCTGTTCCCTGTATCATTCTCTATATTATTCTAGTATTACTTCTAGTACACTTTTTAGAAAAACATTCTAAAGTGTATCACTCCAGCATCAACTCCCCAAAAGATATTCAATAGAGTCATCGAAGTGATGCTTTCATCGAACTTGGTTAGTGAGTAGAAGATAGGGGTAGGACCCCTAACTTACTTTTGAGATATTCAAAAGTGTCCTTTGGTAGTGGCTTGGTGAAGATATCAACTATTTGCTACTTTGTGTTAACATATTCCAACACCACTTTCTTCTCTTGAGCTTCTTCTCTAAGATAATGATATTTAATAAATATGTGCTTTGTCTTAGAGTGCATAACAAGATTCTTTGAAATATTAATGGCACTAGTATTGTCACAGAATATAGTTACTAGCTCGGTAACTTTCTCATTTATACCTTCCAACAGTTGTTTGATCCATGTAATGTTGGTGCAATTCAGTGCTGCAGCAACATATTCAGCTTCGGTTGTTAACTGAGAAACACATCCTTGTTTCTTGCTAAGCCAACTCACTAGTCTTTCTCCTAAGAAGAAAGCTCCTCCACTTGTGCTTTTCCTGTCATCAATGTTGCCTGCCCAATCAACATCAATATAAACTTTCAAATCAAAATCATTTCTTTTCTAATATACTAAGCCATAATCTTCAGTGCCTTTCAAGTATCTAAAAATTCTTTTGATTGTTGTAATGTGTATTTCCTTAGGATCTGCAAAGAATCTCGCAACAATACCTACTGCATGTGCTATATCTAGATTGCTTTGAACAACACATTGTAGTTTTCCAATCATGGATCGGTAGAGTGTCTCATCAATAGATGCAGATTCATCATTCTTTGATAGTTTACAGTATGCAGATTCATCATTCTTTGATAGTCTACAGTTGGTAGTCATAGGAGTACTTACTAGTTTTGAATCCTCCATTCCAAATTTCTTCAAGATTTCCTTTATGTACTTGGATTGAGTAATGAAAATCTCATTTTTTATTTGCAGTATCTGTAAACCTATAAAATACTTTATCTCACCAATTAATGACATATCAAATTCTTTGCTCATTTCATTTCCAAAGTTCTTGCATAAAGAGTCATTTCCACAAAATATAATATCATCAACAAATGTGGATGAGATTAGTATTCCATTTTCATCATTCTTCATGTACATGTTCCTATTCTCACTTGTCCTTATAAAACCAATCTTAATCAAATAAGAGTGCAATCTTTCATACCATGCTCTAGGTGCTTGTTTAAGACCATATAAAGATTTGTTCGATTTACATACCTGATCTTTATTATTGTCTTCAACAAATCCTTTAGGTTGTTCAATGAAAACTTCTTCTTCTAATATTCCATTCAGAAATGCAGATTTGACATCCGTTTGATATACCTTGAAGTTTTTGAAAGTAGCATATGCCAACAATGTTCTTACTCCTTCAAGTCTAGCAATAGGTGCAAAAGTCTCACCATAATCAATTCCTTCTTCTTGGGCATCACCTTTGCAAACTAGTCTTGCTTTGTTCCGAATGACCTCACCTTTTTCATTTAGCTTGTTTCTGAAGATCCACTCTATACTGATTACATTTTTGTCCTTCGGTCTTGGGACTAGTGTCCATGTGTCATTCTTCTTGATTTTATCAATCTCTTCTGTCATAGCATTTATCCAATCTTCACTATTAAATGCCTCTTTCACTATTCTTGGTTCAAATTTAGATATCAAACATGTGTTTTGCCTCAGTTTGTTCCTTGTCATCATTGGATCATCCTTATCTCCTATAATCTGACTTGGTGCATGGTGTCTTCTGACATACTTGGCTAATACAGGCTTGGTAGGCTCTGTATGATCTTCTTCATCACTCGATAACTGGTTATCTTCTTCATTTTCTTCAACAGTTATCTCGGTAGGACTTCTCGATTGCACATAGACAAATTCATCATAGTCTTTCAGTTCTTTGGAATTCCCTTCATCAGTTCTTTCTGCAAATTCATCAATTTTCATATTTGCACTTTCTACTATTTTGTTAGATGATTTGATCAGACATTTAAATGCTTTGCTTCTAGAAGAATATCCTAGAAATGTTCCTTCCTCATTTTTCTGATCAAACTTTCCATTTCTATCATCTTTATGAACAAAGCATTTACTTCCAAAGATCTTAAAATAACTTACATTAGGTTTCTTGCCATACTAGATTTCATAAGGTGTCTTCAAAGTACCTTTCTTCAATTGAACTCGGTTCAAGGTGTAAACAGTTGTGCTTATTGCTTCTCTCCAAAATGTTTGTGGAACCTTCTTCTCAATCATCAGTGTTCTAGCACAATCCAAAATAGATCTATTTCTTCTTTCAGCTATTCCATTCTGCTATGGAGTTCTCAGTGCAGAGACTTGTCTTTTTATACCATGATCATTGCAAAATAGGTTGAACTCATCAGATGTGAACTCTCCTCCTCTATCTGATCTAAAGACATTTCAGTTGTCTTCCTGTTTCATTTTCAACTCTAGCCTTGTACCATTTAAACATTTGAAAAGCTTCTGATTTTTCTTTTAAAAATATTACTGACATCATCCTTGAATAATCATCCACAAATAATATGAAATACTTATCACCATAATAACTTTGAACTTTCATAGGACCACAAAGATCAGTGTGTACAAGATCTAAAATTCCCTTAGAAGTGTAGGACTTACTTGTAAAGCTTGATCTTGTCATCTTACCCATCTGGCATCCTCAACACATAGCATTCTCAGGTTTTTCAAGACTTGGTAGACCTCTTACTCAGATCTTCTTACTTATTTTGATCAAATTATCAAAATTAACATGACAAAACCTTTTATGCCATAACCAGGTATTATCAATCTTTGCATGCAAACACTTATTGTGAGTTGATTCAAGGTGAAATGTATTACCTTTTGTTTGTGACCCGGTAGCAGCTAACTTTCCATTCTTGTCATGAACTTTGACAATTCCTTTCTGAAATTCTATTCGGTAACCTGTATTGTTTAGTTGTGCTACACTCAACAAATTGTATTTCAAACCTTCAACCCAATAAACATCAATGAATTTTGCATTATCAAGAAGTGTTATGGATCCTTTAATTCTTACCAGACATGGTGCATCATTACCAAATCTAACATAGCCTCCATTATAATCTTCTAACATAACAAACTTGTGTTTATCTCCTGTCATATGATGTGAGCATCCACTATCTATAATCCAAGAATCATTAGTGTTTATGTGAGATATTAGGGCTTTTTCTTCATACCTTTCTTCATCTGATCCATCCTTGATAGCCACATAAACAACTTCCTTTGTATTTGTCTCATCTGATTTATCATCATTAGATTCCTCATCAGCTATTAAGCATGTCTTTCTATCTCTTCTTCTAAAGTCTTAGTAATCTCTCTTTTCAGTGAAATCTTTGTCATGACAGTTAGAAGCCATATGTCCAATCTTATCACAATTGAAACATTTCAAAGGTAGTTTTCCTTTATACTTACCTTTGCCTCTCGGTAACCTTTTGGCCAATAGTGCTTCAAACTCTTCTTGCTTTTTGATTTCTTCATATAGTTTGTGTACCTCCTCCAAGTTCTTCTGAAATCTTTCACTTGATCCACTATGATATCCTTCAGAGTAATTATACTTTATTTCATTGTAATCATTGGATTCATTCAGATGAAAAGAACTAAATGCAGATTCAACTTTATTTACCGATGACCCACTGTTATCAAAATTACTTAACTCAAATGCATGTAGCTTACCAATAGTAGCATCCAAGGAAACTAGCATATTAGGTACAGACCTCAATTCATTGATTGCAGAGACTCGGATTGCATAAGTAGGTAGAAGGGTTCTTAACAACTTACTTGTTACATCCTTTTCTTCAATAGTTCCTCTTGCTCCTTTGATTTGATTTACAATCTCCTTTAGTCTTGTACTATACTGGGTTATGTTCTCACCTTTGTTCATCCTCATAGATTCAAGTTGTCCTCTTAGACTATCTAGTTTTGCTCTTTGAACATGTTCATCTCCTCCATATACAGATATGAGCTTAGTCCACATTGCCTTTGCATCATTGGAGCCTTCTAGATCATTAAACTCTGAATCGGTCAGTGTAGATGTTATTTCAATCATTGCTTGAATATGTTCTTGCTTCACCTTTATCTCTTCCATAGTCAATGGATAGGTTCTCAGTGCAACAAAATCATTCTCTAGATAGTATATAGAATATTCTCCAACTCCTGATAGGTGTAGCTTCATCATTTTCTGCCATGTAGAGAAACTTGACTTATTCAGCTTAGGTGCATCCCTCTTATACATCTTTGGATCTTTAACTCAAGTGCCTTTAAGCTTTCCTTTCGGAGTCTAAAACTCTGATACCAATTGATAGTTCTGATACTTAATATAAGTACATATCCAATAGCCAACAAGATGAGAGGGGGGGGGTGAATCATACAAACTTAATCATCCATAAAAACATCAGATTCAACCTCGGTAACATATATATCAGTCATATAACCAAAAAACTATCAAACATGCAAACTCAAAAGCATATGAACAATATAAACCTCATAACACCAGATTTAACGTGGAAACCCAAATAGGGAAAAACCACTGTGGGATTTCAGACCCACTAAGAAATATACTCTTCTAGAGTATGCTTGGTTAAAAGCAAATCCTGTTAAAGATTACAAACACATTGCTAGATGTGACCCGGTTAAGGGATTTCCCTCAGATCTGTTAGGATCTTCACTTTGTTAGAAGTGACCTTGTCAAAGGATTTCAAACACTCAATTAGAATGTCACCTTGTTAGAGGATTTACATATAAGACTGTTAAGTCCACTTGATTAAGATATTTCCTGTCACTTTCACAACATAACAGTAATAAAAATCTATCTGCAACTTCACATCTAATATGCTAAAGCAGATTCCTATTTGTTCAATACAATCTAGAGATAGAACTAATCTTGTCCATCTACTAGGCATCAATACTCTATTATACTAACTAGTCTTCAAGCTTCTGTACTTGGTAATCACTATGTAGCATCCCTGTGCATACATTTGCCTACATGCATTGTTTATCAATAGTTTCCTATTTATAAACAATATTCTAACTGCTTAATCTCCTTGATCACATTTCCCATGATCAATCATAGTCATCAGATCTTCAATCTTGTCTAGGTTCATTGTATCTTTCAATTTGAAAATGTTTTACACTGCCTTGGAACTTGTGTTAGGATAATGCAGTTCAATCTGAGTTGTAGATTTTCATGCTGACTTTCCATTGCCTTAGATTCATTAACAAACTTCTTCCATGGCTTACCAATCATTGATCCGCTCCAGCTCATCAGCTTCTTTCATTAAATATCACATGTAAACATTTAATGCATTCTATTATAGCTCAGTTACAACTCAGTGAATACTAAACTTCACTCGGTAGACATTCTACCTTCATTAACCAACAACGATAACCTTAGGGTTTATCGACTAGGTTCCTTAGGGTTTATCGACTAGGTTCTTTGCTTGATATCATAGTGTAGTATTAACCTTTACATTTTACAACATATGTATGATGTTAAAACAATCTAAAACATCAAGATCTCATCATTTTCTGACTCGGTAGATGATGAGGAGGTAGAATAGAAGTTGGTCTTCTTTGAGGTTGGTGGGCTTTTGTTTTCAATTTGCTTCCCAAATCAATCTCTAGGCACAAATGGGATTCTTATAAACCTTTCTCCTATCTCCTCCTCTCTACTCAACACGGCTTGCACCCTATTGTATTGCATATCACTCCTCCTTAACTTCCATGCTAAGGCATTCAAATCTGAAATGAGGTCCTCTTGTGTGTCACTAAAAATGAACAAGTTTGGTTGTCCAACTGGCTGAATCTCCTCTCTTCCAGGAATGGGCAACTATTGGAGAACCATGGCTTACCTAACCTTGTTTGCACCTTTAAGGATTCCAATCATCTTAGTATGTTGGATGAGCATCTGGACAAGTTTGTAAGGTCTGATGACTATCTTCACCTTTTCAAGAGTGAAAATTTCCAAGTTGGATGCAATGAGCGTTGTTCTACTCAAGGCAATTTCTAGGTTCAAAAGGTCATCTTGATCAAATGACTTAATACCATGCTTTGGAGCTTGTATTAGGGTGCCTCAGGTCTTAACTTGTCAATTTTTATGGTTTGAAACAATCATTAACCTTTCCTTCCTTACCGATTTCATGGAATTGTCAAATTGACCCCAAAAAGGCTACTAGAATTAGCCCTAGTTTTTAGTGAAATTTGTTCACCCTGCTCAACCTGCTAAACTTCATGGAAAACCCTTGGAGATGTGGTCCATTGATGATGAAAACTCAAGGATTTTTTTTATGGCAAGTACTGTATGGACTGTTTGAGGACTGTCCCACAAAATAGGCATTTTTCAAGGGTTTTTGAAGGTTTTAGTGAGGGTTTGCAATTGAAAAGTCTTCTCCATGATACTAGACCCAATTAAATGTTTTAAACCTTACTTTGACATATGCAAAACACTCCCAAGGACTCAAAATTCATCTTAGACTACTGTCATTATGTCAAACAAATGCCATACTGCTGCCCTTACACAGAAATAGCAGTCTATAGGATTGAGATAACAACTTTTTAAGGTTTTGCATACATTTTCAACATTGATAAACCAAATAAAATGAAGTTTTATCAAATACAGATGCAACAATGATTTGATAGAGGTTGTAACACCCTGCAAAACAAATAGGAAAGGATTTCTTATGACTGTTACTCATACACCCGCCTTCACTGCACTTTAACAGTATTAAACTGATTCAACTATCTTTTCTTTGTTTTTAATAATTCTTCACTCTATCCCTAGACTACAAAAAGGTGTTAAAGGCATGATAGAAATATTCATATAGCCCCTTCAAAGATCTTGTAAGTTTGCACACTTAAAAGATGCCACAAAGTATGACAACATTATAAAACTGTGACAAAGAATACACTGTCCTAGGATCCTTATTTAGGTCCTTTACAATCAAATTGTATTCTTTTCCATCTTAACATTGAAAGAAAAAAAAAAACTTGTAAATACATTCCCATGATGCAAAAAGAGGAATTCATCATTCCATACTATCCATTGGGGGAGGTTGACAATGAGGTTTTAACAAATGAAATAGTGACACACTGTTTTACAGTCTGATTACACCTTTGCTTCTTGCTTCCAACCAAGGTATGAGAGAGACAAGGATGGTGAAATGCAATTTTATTCCTTTCCAACTTAATTCTTCTTCAACATTTCAAAGTACAGTGCTATGAACAACAAAGTACCATTCAAACAACTCTAAAAACACCCAAGCCAAGTTGTTCACTACACATACTTGTCATGGGCTTACAAACACTTGTGCATTGATAGAAAAGGAAAATAGATGTATGTTACAGTATGTACAAAGGATCCAACAAATTTCCTCAAAGCCATGGATGAAGAGACTTTGAAGAAATTAGTTGGACCATGAATGATCTTCCATTGGAACCACAAAACAATGCCTTTCTCAAGAGCACTTCAAACATAACTTGTTCCAATCCCCAAGAAAAGATCAGAGATCACTATTCAAACATAAAGAGAGATCACACCAATGAAAAACAGGAGTAGTACGGAATCATGGAGCCATGGTACGGATTGTACTCTCAAAAGTGTAGAAACTAGTTAAAAACTCACAAAAATAAGAGCAAAATAAGTATTTCTTTTACTTTTCCAACATGAACCACACATACAATGATGGGAACATGGTTTTTATACATATGCCAACTTATTGAAGCCCTTTTATGGATAGGTATAGGCTGGAACTAACCAAAACCACCAAAAATCACTTTTTTGCACTTTTTGACAACTTTTTGACAACTTTTGACAACTTTTTGTTGCTCAAAAATTGCATTTTGACTTCCGGTGAATTTGCACTCAAACCAATGAATCAAAATAATTTATAAACACTAAATAAACATGCTCCAATTCCTTTCAAGGCTTTACAACATCAAAAATTCAAAAATGCTCATTTGGACCCAAAATTGACAGTTTTTGGCCCACTGAGCAAAAAAACAAAAATCTTGGAAACTCTTAAACAAAATGAGTTCCAAACCTTATTACACCACAAAAAAAACCTATTAAAACTAATAGAAGCATAAAATAAACACACATGCTTAATTTGCAACAAAATGCTCTACCTGCTAGGATTTGAGCATTCAAGTGCTCAGGTGCTCTTGCACCATACTCCCCTAAGGACAAAGAAGTCATGTGACTCCTTTGGGCAGTAAAGAAAGAGGAATTCCAGATTTGAGAAAGTCACTTTCAGGTATCCAAGTGGATTTAGAAACTAGTTTATCCTTCCACTTGATAAGATGCTCCATGTAGGTATGGTGTCTTGTCTTTTTGATGATTCTTGAATCTAGTACCTGCTGAGGAATGGGAGTAGAAGAAGAGGGGAGAGAAAGATCGTAAAGGGAATGAGAAAGATCTGAAACTCTTTGTGAGTCTGATGGTAGCTCCCCTTTGAATGGCACCAAATCTGCAACATTGAAAACAAGAGACATAGAAACTTCATTAGGCAAATCAACTTTGTAAGCATTGTGGCCATATTTAGCCAAGATTTTGCATGGTCCTACTCTTCTCATTTGCAACTTAGTAGGAACTCCTTTCTATAACTATGACTTTTTGAGATGGACCATCACATAATCACCCACTAAAAATTGAACATCTCTTTTTGAAGCATCAACTCTCTCCTTAACTTTTTGAGTAGTTTCCTGTAAAGACTTTTGTACCCGCTCATGAATTTCTTTCATAGACTGTGCCATATCTTCTGCTATACCACTCACTTGCTGCAAATTAGTTACATCATTTAACTCAAAAAAACCTCTAGGATGCATTCCATAAACAATTTGAAATGGGCTCTTACCAGTGGATCTGTTTACACTATCATTGTATGCAAACTCTGCCTGATGGATGAGTTGATCCCAACTTTGCCCATATTCTTTGGTAAGACATCTGAGTAGGTTACCCAATGTTCTATTCACCACTTCTGTTTGGCCATCTATCTGTGGATGGTAAGCTGGGCCAAAAGACAAGTTAGTACCCAATTTCTTCCATAAAGTTTTCCAAAAATGACCCAAAAACTTAGCATCTCTATCAGATACAATACTGGATGGCAAACCATGAATTCTTACAACTTCCTTAAAGAAAAGAAAAGCAATATGACTAGCATCATTAGTAGTTTTGCAAGGTATGAAATGTGCCATTTTACTAAATCTGTCAACAACCACATAAATACTATCACACCCTGCTTTAGTTCTGGGCAAACTTACCACAAAATCCATACTGATGCAATCCCAAGGCCTAGAAGGTATGGGAAGAGGCTGATACAAACCAGCATTAGTACTAGTACCCTTGGCTTTCTGACATACCATGCATTGCTCAACATATTTTCTGACATCTGCCTGCATCTTAGGCCAAAAATAGTGCCTCTGAACCAATTCCAAAGTCTTATTAAGACCAAAGTGACCACTCAAGCAACCATTGTGCTTTTCCTGTATCGGATTCTCCCTCATTGAACCTTTTGGCACACACAGCTGTCCACCCCTGATAACAGTCCATTCTACAAAGTATAGTCAGCATATTCACTATGAAAAGTATTCTGAAAATCTTGACAAACCTTGTAAATATCAGCAAAATCAGAATCATGTGGATATAAATCCTTAAAACATTCTATACCAATACTTCTAATCTGAATTTCTTGAACAGTAAGTAACCTCCTACTCAATGCATCAGCTACTTTATTGCACTGTCCTTTCTTATGCTTCAAAGTAAAGGTATATGCTTGCAAAGACTCTAACCATTTAACATGTCTCTGACTAAACTTATCCTGTGAATTGAGAAAACTTAGTGCCTGGTTGTCAGTGTAAACCACAAATTCTTTAGGAAGAAGATAATGCCTCCATTTCCTAAGTGCTTGAACCAAAGCATACATTTCAAGATCATATGAAGAATATTTCTTCTTAGCATCATTAAGCTATTCACTGAAAAATGCAATAGGTCTATTATCCTGACTCAAAATAGCACCAATAGCAATATTACTTGCATCACACTCTAAGGTAAACAATTTGTCAAAACTAGGTAGGATCAACACTGGTTGAGTAGCAACTCTGACTTTCAGCAATTCAAATCCCTTGTTGGCTGCTTCTGTCCACTGAAATTTCACTTTCACACCACCCTTAATGGTTTCCAACATAGGTGCACATATTTCACTGAAACCTCTGATAAATTTCCTATAAAATTGAGCAAGTCCATGAAAACTCTTGACATCACTAGCATTCTTAGGGGTTGGCCAAGTAACTATGGCTTCTACCTTACTTGGATCCATCTTCAAATCACCCCCTGAAACAACAAAACCCAAATAGACCAGCTCTTGCTTAAGGAAATCAAATTTCTCTAGATTGATAGTAAGTTGTTCATCATTCAATCTTTGTAAGACAATCTGCAAATGTTCGAGGTGTTCTTCCTTGGTTTGACTGAAAATTAAGATGTCATCAAGGTACACAACTACAAACCTACCTATGAAGTCATGTAACACCTCATTCATAAATCTCATAAATGTACTAGGTGCATTTGTTAACCCAAATGGCATGACTAGCCATTCATACAATCCCTCATTTGTCTTGAAAGCTGTTTTCCATTCATCCCCCTCTTTGATGCAGATTTGATGATAACCACTTTTTAGGTCTATCTTACTGGAATATTTTGCTCCCCCTAAACAATCCATAAGATCTTCTATCCTAGGGATGGGGAATCTATACCTGATTGTGATCCTGTTTATTGCTCTTGAATCTGTACAAAGTCTCCAAGCCCCACCTTTCTTAGGTGCTAACACTGTGGGTATTGCACATGGACTAATACTTTTTGTAATCAATCCTTGGTCTAAGAGCTCTTGGATTTGTCTTGCCACTTCCTGATTTTGTTCAGGTGTCATTTTGTAAGCAGCTTTGTTTGGTAAGGATGCACCTGGGATGAAGTCTATCTGGTGGCTAATGGCTCTCTGGGGAGGTAGAGAGGTTGGTTGACCATCATTAACAATTGACTTAAACTGATATAGAAGTTGCTGCACCTCATATGGGATTTCTACCTTCTTTTCTTTCTTTTCATCAACTGGTTTAGTTACCAATGCAAAACCTATGCCATCACCTTCTTTTAAGGTATGAATGAACTCCTTTTCACCAACTAAAAAAGTTTTGGGAACTTGTGGTTTGCTGCCCTCACTTTCTTCATTAAGGGACTGAATTTTATAGTTGATACCATTCTTGAAAAATGAGTATGAGTTCTTTTCACCATCATATTGTACTTTCCTGCCAAACTGCCAAGGTCTTCCTAAAAGCAAAGGACAAGCATCCATAGGTAGTATATCACACAAAATCTTATCTTGGTACTCACCTATGTTAAACTCTACCCATGTTTGTTCACTCACCAATACATGCTGCCCTTTTTTCAACCATGTGACCTTGTAGGGCTCATTGTGTTGTATTCTAGGTAGGTGAAGTTTTGTAGCAGCTTCTTCTGATATGATGTTATTAGTTGATCCTGAGTCAATGATAACTTTGCACACCTTTCCTTGGATCTTACATTTGATCTTGAAAAGAGCTTTCCTTTGAGACATATCTTTCTGAGATGGCTCTTTCATGAGGATCCTCCTGATCATGAGGTTTTCCCCTTCTTCTGATGGTAGACACCTTTGATTTGGTGTGGTTTCCTCTTGCACAAAATGGACTCTCTTATCACCTCCTTGAGATGAGCTTGGCTTTTCTGGGCATCTATATGCTGGATGGCCTAATTTCTGATAGTTGTAACACTTCATCGTGGAGAAGTATGAACCTCTTCCAGGTCCATTAGATCTACCCCTTCCTGGGTTGCCTGATCCCCTACCCCTATAGTTGGGTCTGCTTTGAGAATCCCCGCTTTGCTCAATAAGCTTAGACTCTCCCTGGGACCTATGATCCGTGTTTCTTCCCCCAAAACTACCTCTATGACTGCCTCTGTTTCCTCTGCCTCTGCCTCTACCATTCTGTTCTTGTTTCTTCTTGTTTCTCTCTTCTACCTTCAGTGCTAGTTGATAACACTTCTGTAATGTGTTGGGACACCATAGGCTTAACTCTTCTTGAATATTCCATCTTAACCCATTGAGATACCTAGCTACTCTGACATTTTCATCTTCTTGTACCTTAGATCTAAGGCAAAGTTTTTGGAATTCTTAAGTGTAACTACTGACATCTAGGTCTTTTTGTCTCAAGTTTTGTCTCTTCTTATGTAACTGGATTTCATAATCTTCAGGAATGTAGGTGTCTTTAATTTTAGTTACCATCGTCTTCCAGGTGGCTATGGGTTTCTTTCCCTCTTTCACCCTTTGCTCTTGGATGAACTTCCACCAAGTTAAGGCTGCCCCTCTCATTCTGGATTTGGTTACCTTCACTTTCTGTGCTTCAGTAATTCCATCACATTCAAATTGATTCTCTAGACCTTCTATCCACTCCATTATTGCTTCTAGTTCCATCTTACCACTGAAAAGGGACACTCCATCTAGGGCCTTTCCAGTCAAAGCTTTCAAAGCTTGTAAAAAGGTTTCTTGTTCTCTATCCAAGATTGGATTTGGTTCTGGGACTTCTTCCTCTAAGGTTTCCTTCTTATCTTCAACATTTTCTACTCTCTCACTGACTTCTTCAGTCTTGAATTCTACTTGGTTCAACTTTTTTTCAAGTTGTTGTAATCTTTCCCTAAGGAGTCTATTTTCTTCAACTTGATCCTCCATCTTCTTTGCTAACTCTGCATTGGTCACCATGTTGTTGGTGTTGTCTCCCACTGACTCACTACTTGACATGTCCTAATCTCTCAACCCAAATCTAAATTGGCTCTGATACCACTATGATGAGGAGGTAGAATAGAAGTTGGTCTTCTTTGAGGTTGGTGGGCTTTTGTTTTCAATTTGCTTTGCAAATCAATCTCTAGGCACAAATGGGATTCTTCTAAACCTTTCTCCTATCTCCTCCTCTCTACTCAACACTTCTTGCACCCTATTGTATTGCATATCACTCCTCCTTACCTTCCATGCTAAGGCATTCAAATCTGAAATGAGGTCCTCTTGTGTGTCACTAAAAATGAACAAGTTTGGTAGTCCAACTAGCTGAATCTCCTCTCTTCCAGGAATGGGCAACTGTTGGAGAACCATGGCTTACCTAACCTTTTTTGCACCTTTAAGGATTCCAATCATCTTAGTATGTTGGATGAGCATCTGGACAAGTTTGTAAGGTCTGATGACTGTCTTCACCTTTTCAAGAGTGAAAATTTCCAAGTTGGATGCAATGAGCGTTGTTCTACTCAAGGCAATTTCTAGGTTCAAAAGGTCATCTTGATCAAATGACTTAATACCATGCTTTGGAGCTTGTATTAGGGTGCCTCAGGTCTTAACTTGTCAATTTTTATGGTTTGAAACAATCATTAACCTTTCCTTCCTTACCGATTTCATGGAATTGTCAAATTGACCCCAAAAAGGCTACTAGAATTAGCCCTAGTTTTTAGTGAAATTTGTTCACCCTGCTCAACCTGCTAAACTTCATGGAAAACCATTGGAGATGTGGTCCATTGATGATGAAAACTCAAGGATTTTTTCTATGGCAAGTACTGTACAGACTGTTTGAGGACTGTCCCACAAAATAGGCATTTTTCAAGGGTTTTTGAAGGTTTTAGTGAGGGTTTGCAATTTAAAAGTCTTCTCCATGATACTAGACCCAATTAAATGTTTTAAACCTTGCTTTGACATATGCCAAACACTCCCAAGGACTCAAACTTCATCTTAGAGTGCTGTCATTATGTCAAACAAATGCCATACTGCTGCCCTTACACAGAAATAGTAGTCTAGAGGATTGAGACATCAACTTTTTAAGGTTTTTGCATACATTTTCAACATTGATAAACCAAATAAAATGAAGTTTTATCAAATACAGATGCAACAATGATATGATAGAGGTTGTAACACCCTACAAAACAAATAGGAAAGGATTTCTTATGACTGTTACTCATACACCCACCTTCACTACACTTTAACAATATTAAACTGATTCAACTGTCTTTTCTTTGTTTTTAATAATTCTTCACTCTGTCCCTGGCCTGCAAAAAGGTGTTAAAGGCATGATAGAAATATTCATATATCCCCTTCAAAGATCTTGTAAGTTTGCACACTTAAAAGATGCCACAAAGTATGACAACATTATAAAACTGTGACAGAGAATACACTGTCCTAGGATCCTTATTTAGGTCCTTTACAATCAAATTGTATTCTTTGCCTTCTTAACATTGAAAAAAAACAAAAAAACTTGTAAATACATTCCCATGATGCAAAAAGAGGAATCCATCATTCCATACTATCCATTGGGGGAGGTTGACAATGAGGTTTTAACAAATGAAACAGTGACACATTGTTTTACAGTCTGATTACACCTTTGCTTCTTGCTTCCAACCAAGTCATGAGAGAGACAAGGATGGTGAAATGTAATGTTAGTCCTTGCCAACTTAATTCTTCTTCAACATTTCAAAGTACAGTGCTATGAACAACAAAGTACCATTCAAACAACTCTAAAAACACCCAAGCCAAGTTGTTCACTACACATACTTGCCATGGGCTTACAAACACTTGTGCATTGCTAGAAAAGGAAAATAGATGTATGTTACCATATGTACAAAGGATCTGACAAATTTCCTCAAAGCCATGGATGAAGAGACTTTGAAGAAATTAGTTGGACCATGAATGATCTTCCATTGGAACCACAAAACAATGCCTTTCTCAAGAGAACTTCAAACAAAACTTGTTCCAATCCCGAAGAAAAGATCAGAGATCACTATTCAAACATCAAGAGAGATCACACCAATGAAAAACACGAGTAGTACAGACTCATGGAGCCATGGTACGGACTGTACTCTCAAAACTGCAGAAACTAGTTAAAAACTCATAAAAATAAGAGCAAAATAAGTATTTCTTTTACTTTTCCAACATGAACCACACATAAAATGATGGGAACATGGTTTTTATACATGTGCCAACTTATTGAAGGCCTTGTATGGATAGGTATAGGCTGGAACTAACCAAAACCACCAAAAATCACTTTTTTGCACTTTTTGACAACTTTTTGACAACTTTTGACAACTTTTTGTTGCTCAAAAATTGCATTTTGACTTCCGGTGACTTGACACTGAAACCAATGACTCAACATCATTTAGAAACACTAAATAAACATTCTCCAATTCCTTTCAAGGCTTTACAACATCAAAAATTTAAAAATGCTCATTTGGACCCAAAATTGACAGTTTTTGGCCCAGTGAGCAAAAAAACAAAAATCTTGGAAACTCTTAAACAAAATGAGTTCCAAACCTTATTACACCACAAAACAAACCTATTAAACCTACTAGAAGCATAAAATAAACACACATGCTTAATTTGCAACAAAATCCTATACCTACTAGGATTTGAGCATTCAGGTGCTTAGGTGCTCCTACACCAGTAGAGTTGCCCATTGAGTAACTTATCCCCTTATTCATCATATTCTTTCCTGTGTCTTTACCGACTTCTTTATAATCTTCATATCATACTTCTCAAGATATGGAAACATCATATTGAATAAGAAAATCAATTTATTGACATCAATGACAAAATAATAATGTCGAGATAGTAAAACATCTTTATTCAATTACGTCCATAATCATCAACAACCTTCTCAATATCCTTATTGAAATGTCAACAATCTTTCATTGTCTGTAATAATGTAATATTGCCAACAAATTCAATGGTCAGGATCAAACCTTTTGAATTGCTTAACCTAACAGGTTTAGGGTTTAGATTTTTGGCTACCGACCTGTATGTTTCCTATAAGGTCGATGTTTAGTTTCTTTGTAAGGTTTTTGGCAAAAGTTGTGAGTGTGTATCCAAGGGAAGTGATATGCAATTCTTGCTAGACCAAAGGAGAGAAGAGATACCTGCAAAGTGAATGTGCAGAAGGAAAAGAGGAGCCTAAATGGATCTGCATTAGCATTAAGTGTTGTTAATAGATCATTGTAATTCCTGTTGATCTCTAAACACTTGAACAGTTGTAAAATCCCTTAACAGGGTAGCCTTAACTGGCTTGACTCAAAATCCCTTAAATCGGGTGGTCCTAACAGGCTTGATTCAAATCCCTTAACTAGGTAACTTGAGGCTAATGACTTCTGAGAAGCTATAGAGCTTAGGAGATCCTTTCAGCTATTGAGTTCTTGAAATCCTCTAACAAGGTGACCCTACTATGTTTAACCCTTAACCAGGTATCCCTTAACTGGGTGATCCCTAACAGGATCGATTCCTAGTAGAACCTATTGTAATGTCTTTAACCGGACAAGACTCCTAACAGAGCGGACTTCTAAAGAGTTCAAAAAGCATCTTGTGGGTATTCATCCCCACCATGGTTTTTCCCAGTTGGGTTTCCATATGAAAAATATGTGTGTCATGTGAAATGCGTTTGTCTTATGATGCCTTGTTTTACCTGTTAAGCATATGAAGGTTCTATGTTTTATGCCTATCTATAAAACATATTGAACTCACTATTGTGAATATTTGATGGTTAAGTTTACTTGTTTATGCATGAGAATATAATGATATTGTAGTATTGAGCTAATAGGGTAGCTTATTGAGTGCCAGTTCATGACTGATTGCGCTGTATTGGATGTTACCAGTTGCACTCTATTTTACCGGTATCCTTGTTTGTCAGTCATTTGGTGTATTTGTTGTCAAACCGGTTTTGGATTGTATTTGTGTTTGTACTGATTCACCCCCCCTCTCAGTACTAGTTTGGTACTCGTGGTTCATCATTGAGTTATCAACTGGTATTAGAGCACTCCAGGTCCTCTGCGTTGTAAGATTAACCGCTTGAGGAAAAGATCCTAGTCAAATGATAAAGAGGGAAGGTCCAAAGTTTAACAAGGAAAATTTTGGTATATGGAAAGACAGGATGAAGATATTCATCAAAAGCATGGGTGTTCAACACTGGAGTTATGTTGAAAATGTATATGTTGTTCCTACTGGTACTCTCACTGATGACCAAAAGAGAGAGATACAAGAAAATGGGCAAGTCATGGAAGCCCTCATCAGTAGTCTATCTGACATTGAGTTTATTGATGTTAAAGATAAGGAAAATCCCAAAGAGGTATGGGATGCTCTTGAAAATATCTATGGTGGTGATGAGCATATAAAATAGGCTAAGGAAGAAAGCCTGAGAGGGAAGCTTGAAATCATGCGGATGGTTGAAGGAGAGACCATTCAGCAGTATGGAATAAGAATCAAAATAGTTGGAGAAATAAAGAGTGCAGGTGGAAAAATAGAAGATTCCACTGTGGTAAGTAAAGTCCTGAGATCCCTATTACCAGTCTATGCAATAAGGGTCGCTGCTATTCAGGAGCTGAGATCAATAGACAAGTCTAAGGTGTCCTTGGACTCCATCATAGCCAAGTTGACAGCCTATGAACTGAATAGTTTTGATGGCAGTGTTCAAAAGACAGAATCAGCTTTTAAAGCCTCTGCTATACCATCCAGAAAAGGAAAAGAGGCTAGCACTAGTGGGGAACCTAATCATAATAGAGAAATGAAGGATGAAGAGTTTCTGATGGAATTTGAAGCTCTTCCTACCAGGAGATTTCCCAAAGGAATTGGTAAATACAAAGGTAAGCTCCCTTTGAAATGTTTCTCTTGTAACTAGATAGGACATATTGCTATGAACTGTCCCAATAGTGACAACAAGGATAAACTAGAAAGGTTCAAGAAATTCAAAGGAGGAAACCAGAGAAACTATTTTGTAGTAGTTGATGAAGGTGTCATAGATGAGGAATCAGAAGATGAAGAGAATGAAGACATTGTGTTTGTTGCTGTAAAGGAAGATGTAGCAGACAAGAAGGCTCTTGTCTCCCGGTTTGATAATTCCAATGAGTGGATCATTGACAGTGGCTATTCTCACCATATGACTGGTGACCGGAGCAAGTTTCTATCCTTAGAGGAGAATGATGGTGGTGTGGTTTGCTTTGGCAATGATGCACCATGCATGGTAAAAGGCAGAGGGTCCATCTCTTTGAATGGAAAGAGAAGTGCTGACAATGTGTACTAGGTTGATGGTCTCAGACACAACCTTCTAAGTGTTGCCCAGCTAAATAATAGTGGCCTCACTCTGAAATTCAAGAATGGAGCTTGCAGAATCAAGGGAAAAGATGGTAAATTGGTGGCCACCGGCATGCAGATGAAAGGTAACTTATTTCATCTAAATGAAAATATAAGTACATGTCTTATGGCTAAGCTTGATGATAGCTGGATATGGCATAGGAGACTCTGCCATGTAAACTTTGATAACATTGTAAAGGCTAGTAAGATCAAGGCAGTTAGAGGGTTGCCAGTGTTGAGCAAACCAGACAATACCTTATGTAGAGAGTGTCAATTGGGGGAAATGTCTTCCTCAACCTTTAAAGGTAAATCTTTCACTACTGACAACTTGCTTGATCTTGTGCATACTGATTTATGTGGTCCTATGAAAACTAGAAGTGTGCAGGGTGATAGGTACTTCATGATTCTCATTGATGACTGCTCAAGAATGATGCAGGTCACATTCTTGGAAGACAAGTCTAAAGCCTTTGTGAAATTCAAATCTTTCAGAGAATTAGTGGAGAAGGAAAGTGACAAAAGGATCAAGTGTCTTAGAACTGATCAAGGAGGGGAATTCACTTTCGGTGGATTCAACAAGTATTGTGAATAATTTGGCATCAAGAGACAACTGTCTACCCCTCGGACTCCACAATAGAATGGCCTAGTAGAGAGGAATAACTGGATGGTGGTTGCAGTAGCTAGAACCATGTTGATTCAAGGAAAGGTAGCTCACACCTTTTGGAGAGAAGTGGTAAGCACTGCAGTCTACACTATGAACCAGGTACTCATCAAAAAGGGTAAGGACAAAACTCCTTATGAGTATTGGACCGGTAAGACACCTATGGTTAACTACTTTAAGGTATTTGGTAGCAAATGTTACATCAAGAGGAGTGAACATTAGGGCAAATTTGAAGCTAAATGTGATGAGGGAATATTTCTAGGATATTCCACCAAGAATAAAGCTTTCAAGTGCTACAACAATAGGACTCAGAGAATTATGGAAAGCATCAATGTAAGAGTTGATGAATCCTCTGAGAAGACTAAGGAAACCGATAGTGAGCAAGCTGTAAATGAACTGGTTGCAACCTTCTGGGAACCAGTTATCAGTCAACCGAGTACCAGTAACAGTGTTCCTGAACCGGTGAATGTTGATATTGATGAAGATGAGGATGAAGAAGAAAAGCAAGAAGAACTAGTTAAGACCATTCCTTGGTATATCAAGTTGAATCATGATCCCAAGCAGATCATAGGTGATAAGGATGCAGGAATCCTTACTAGAAGAAAGATCAAAGAAAACTCATGTATGATCTTTGAATTTGAGCCTAAGTCATTCAAAGAGGCTAATAAAGATGAAGACTGGATCAAGGCAATGGAAGAAGAACTTGACTAGATAGAGAAAAATGGTACATGGTCCTTGGTACCCAGACCAGAGCATAAAAATGTCCTTGGCACCAAATGGGTGTTCAGAAATAAGTTGAATGAGGATGGCACAATGATTAGGAATAAAGACAGATTGGTATGCAAAGGATATGCTTAAGAAGAAGGAGAAGACTATGGGGAAACCTTTGCTCCTATAGCCAGATTGGAAGGAGTTCGTATGCTTCTTGCATATGCAACTTTTAAGAGGTTCAAGGTATATCAAATGGATGTAAAATCTACATTCCTAAATGGTGTACTTGAAGAGGAGGTGTATATTGAGAAACCAGATGGGTTTGCCCTATCTGAAGACAATGACATGGTATGTAGGCTACATAAAGCATTATATGGTCTAAAGCAAGCACCTAGGGCATGGTATGAGCGCCTACATTCCCATCTTGTGAAGATTGGATTTGAGAGAACAAGTGAAGATAGCAATATCTACTTGAAGTCTGAAGGAGATCAGATCCTGATCTGTGAAGTTTTTGTTGATGACATCATCTTTGATGGAGATGACAAGATGAGTCATGAGTTTTCTGATGAGATGAAGAAAGAGTTTGAGATGTCACTCATAGGGGAGATTAAGTTCTTCATTGGACTATAGATCTAGCAGATGGAAGATGGAATCTTCATCACTCAGTCCAAATATGTCAAAGAGGTGTTGAAGACTTTGGCATGGAAGATAGCAAACCGGTTGGTACATCGATGGTGACCGGTTGCAGTATGATGGAGGATAGATCATGTTGAAACGTAAGCTCTGTGTGCGTGAAGGATCTTGCATGAAGATGACTATTCCTATCTACCTTGGGAATGTGTGAAGTCTATCAAATGGTGATAACGCATGATGGGTTATCAGCCACCATGAAATTGGTGGATATTGGACAATGGAGAATGACTTGAGATTGATTCAAGATTGTTGCATTTAATGTAGTATGATTCAATGGTCAGGATCAAACCATTTGAATTGCTTAACCTAACAGGTTTAGGGTTTAGGGTTTTTGCTTCCGACCTGTATGTTTCATATAAGGTCGATGTTGTGTTTGTTTCTAAGGTTATTGGCAAAAGTTGTGAGTGTGTATCCAAGGGAAGTGATACGTAATTCTTGCCAGACCAAAGGAGAGAAGAGATACCTACAAAGTGAATGTGCAAAAGGAAAAGAGGAGCCTAAATGGATCTAAATTAGCATTGAGTGTTGTTAATAGATCATTGTAATTCCTGTTGATCTCTAACCACTTCAATAGTTGTAAAATCCCCTAACAGGGTAGCCTTAATTGGCTTGATTCAAAATCCCTTAAATCGGGTGGTCCTAACAGGCTTGATTCAAATCCCTTAACCGGGTAACTCAAGGATAATGAGTTTTGAGAAGCTATAGAGCTTAGGAGATCCTTTTAGTTATTGAGTTCTTGAAATCCTCTAACAAGGTGACCCTATTGGGTTTAACCATTAACCGGGTATCCCTTAACCAGGTGATCCCTAACAGGATCAGTTCCTAGCAGAACCTATTGTAATGTCTCTAACCGGACAAGGCTCCTAATAGAGAGGACTTCTAAAGAGTTCAAAAAGAAGCTTGTGGGTATTCATCCCCACCATGGTTTTTCCCAGTTGGGTTTCCACGTGAAAAATATGTATGTCATGTGAAATGCTTTTGTCTTGTGATGCTTTGTTTTACCTGTTAAGCATATGAAGGTTCTATGTTTTATGCCTGTCTATAAAACATATTGAACTCACTGTTGTGAAGATCTGATGGTTAACTTTACATGTTTATGCATGAGAATATAGTGATACTGTAGTATTGAGCTAAGAGGGTAGCTTATTGAGTGACCGATTCATGACTGATTGAGTTGTACTGGATGTTATTGGTTGCACTCTATTTTACCAGTATCCCTGTTTGTCAGTCATTTGGTGTATTTGTTGTCAAACCGGTTTTGGACTGTACTTGTGTTTGTACTGATTCACCCCCCCTCCTCTCAGTACCGGTTTGGTACTCATGGTTCATCATTGAGTTATCAGTTAACTGATTAGACAACTGATTTGATCAATCAGTTTTGATTTTAGCATGTGTTGTAGGAATTTGAAATTGAATTTGATTTTCATTTTCAATTTGGATTTGAATTTGGTCATTGGAATGTTGAAATGCACATGAAATTAATTGAAATTCAGATTTGTGAAAAATGTGAATTTGGAAATGTGAAATTAGATGAAATGTTGTGAAATGAAATTAGATGGAATTATGTTGGAATTATAATTTGGGGAATTGAAAGAATTAGTTAATTAATTAAATAATAAAGATTATTTAACTAAGGAATAAATCATAATTAATTAAATAATTGATATTTAATTAATAATTGAGATATGGTTAACTGATTAAAATGATTTGAGAATAGAAATAGAATAATTAGAAGTGTTGAAGGGCAATGATTTAGAAGAAATAGTTAGTTTAATCAACTAATTAAAGAATTACTTAATTAATTAGATGAATAATTAGTGTAGAATTAATGAACCACCAACATTCTCATGAAACAAACTATCCAAATTCGGCTCCATGTCCTTAGTAATTAAACCTTGCGAAGCCTTAATTCGACAAGTTATTCTCATGGGAATATTATAGGTGGGACTAATGGTAGTAAAACTCATGCGCAAATGAGGAAAAATTGAAACTATGATTAAACAATGCAAAATTATGTGAAGATGATTTACTAACCAATTAATTAACCAATTTGATTTGTGCATTTGAAAGATAAGTGCATCTAGATCATATCATAATATATCATAAACTTTGGATCTGAAAATTGATTTGAAAAATTATGCCACTCATGTAAATTTGAGAATTATAAATTAGGGTTTCTATAAATTCAACGAATAAATTTTTGTAAATCAATTTAAAAATAAGATCTAGGAGGGAAATTTTGAATTTTAAATTAAATGAGTAATCAGATCTGAAGTAATAAATCCAAATTTGACAACCCTCAAACTCAATTTTACAATTAAATTATCCTCTAATTTTTGAAATTCAATTGAAAATTAAACTTGTAAATATGAATTTGATGTTGGCATTTGACGAACCGGTATTTTGGCACATGATGATATGATAATAATGTATGTTGTCATTGATGTCAATAAGTATAGGTTAATTGGTATGAAGATTGGAAGTAGTTGTTATTTGATGATCAAGTTGAAGAACCGGTATGAAGAGATGTAGTGAATCGGTGTCGGGGTTTCACTAAGTGTGACTACCAGTTGGTAGTATCAGCTCTAGGGTTTCTGGTTTGGCAATCTAGCTTGTACAATGTAACTGATGATATTCTGTGATGAGCTAGCTAAGAAATGAGGATAAGATCATGATGCCACGTCATTTTGTGCACTTGAAGGATTTCCTTGAGGATCTTGCATGTGAAGGATCGACTGCATTAAATGTCTACCTCAGGAATGAACATTTTTCTTAGTGGTATGAGAAGAAAGCGTGATGGGTTATTGATTTCTATGTGTGGTAAAGAATGGATGATGTAGAATGACTTGTGATCTATTTGAGATTTTTTCATTCTATATAAAATGTTTGAACAGTCAGGATTGGACCACTTGTAATTGTAAACCTAAATGACTAGGGTTTAGGGTTTATGCTACCGACCTAATTGTTGTCTATAAGGTCAATGTTGTTTTTTATTGTAAGTTGTTGGCAAAAGTTGTGTATGTATCCAAGTTATGAGATACTTGCCAGACCAGTGAGAGAAAATTATAGAGTGTGATTGTAGAGTAGAGGAACTGAAAAGGATTTGCCTTAGCATATAGTGTTGTTATCAGATCAGAGTTTTACATGTTGTCTTCTAACCATTTCAATAGAAGGAAAATCCCTTTGTCGGGTAGTTTTAATAGGCTTACTGCAAATCCTCTAAGTAGGTGACTCAAATTCATTGAGTTCTTTAAATCCTCTAGCAAGGTAACCTTTAACAGGGTATATAGCCACCCCTTAAATGAGTGATCTTTAACAAGATCAATTCCTAGCAGAACCTTATTGTAAAGTCTTTAACCGGATTAGGATCTTAATAGAGTGAGCTTCAAAAAAGTTCAAAAAAAGCTTGAGGGTTTTCATCCCCACCATGTTTTTTCCCTTTTGGGTTTCCACCTAAAAAAGTCTGTGTCATGAGTTCTGCATTTTCATGTGATGATTAAGTATTCTTTGTTTAAGTGATTATGCATGCAGAGCTAATGGTTATGGTATTGTTGATATACCATATGCATATGTTTATGGGTGAAGTAGTTATCAAGAATTGAATGTACTTGAAGTATTCAGTTTTACCTATTTATATTGTCTAAAGTCTTACTGTGTTTAACCAGTATTGCCATGGTTAAGTTCAATAATCAAGACAACCGATTAAGATTGTTTTAACTTGATAAGTTGTGGAGAAAAGTTTTTGTATGTATTGATTCACCCCCCCTCTAAGTACTAGTTAGGGTATATGTTTTTCATCATTATTCATTGATTGGTATCAGAGCAACTCCATGTCCTCAATGATATAAGCTTAACCACTTGAGGAAAAAGATCCTACCTTAATGATGAAGAGGGAAGGTCCTAAGTTCAATAGAGATAACTTCAAAATATGGAAGGACATAATGAAGATCTATATCAAGAGTTTGGGTGCTCAACACTGGAGCTATGTGGAGAATGTCTATGTAATCCCCACTGGCACTTTAACCAATGATTAGAAAAGAGAGATTCAAGAAAATGGGCATGTTATGGAAGCTCTTATTAGCAGTTTGTCCGATATTGAGTTCATTGATGTACAAGATAAGGACACTCCTAAGGATGTATGGGACACTTTGGAAACTATTTATGGTGGTGATGAGCATGTCAAGAAAGCTAAGGAAGAGAGCCTTAGAGGAAAATTTGAAGACATGAGGATGGTTGAAGGTGAAACCATTCAACAATATGGCATAAGGATCAAGATTGTTGTTGGAGATACCAAGAGCACTAGTGGAACAATTGATGATGCCACCATTGTCAATAAAGTTTTGAGATCATTATTACCGATCTATGCAATCAGAGTTGGTGTTGTTCAGGTACTAAGGTCTATTGACAAAACTAAGGTATCCTTAGAATCTATCATTGCAAAGTTGACTGCATATGAGTTGAATAGCTATGATGACAGTGTTCAGAAGACTGAGTTAGCTTTCAGAGCATCTATTGCACCAACCAAAAAAGGAAAAGAAGTAAGTACCAGTTATGAATGCAAAGCAGAGGTATGGATGATGAAGAGATTCTGATGGAGTTTGAAGCTCTTCTTGCCAAGAGACTTCCAAAAGGCACTAGAAAATATAGAGGTAAGCTTCCTTTAAAATATTTTTCCTGCAATAAGATAGGACATATAGTTGTTAACTGTCCTAACAATGACAATAAGAATAAACCAGAGAGGTTTAGAAAGTATAAAGGAGGAAATAGAAGAAATTGTCTTGTTGTAGTGGATGAAGGTGTTACTGATGAAGAATATAAGAATGAAGAGAATGAGGACATAGTGTTTGTAGCTGTAAAGGAAGAAGTGTCTAACAAGAAAGCACTTGTCTCTTGCATTGACAAATCTAATGAGTGGATTATTGATAGTGGTTGTTCTCACCACATGACTTGTGATTGGGGAAAGTTTTTGTCTCTAGAAGAATATGATGGAGGTATTGTTAGATTTGGAAATGATGCACCATGCCTGGTAAAAGGAAAATGATCCATCTCACTGAATGGAAAGAGCAGTGCAGATGATGTCTACTGGGTAGAAGGTCTTAAGCATTGTAAGGAAGTTAAGTAGCGGAAACAACTTCCTACACTAACCTTGAGAGGAGGGTAATGCAAAACTTTTTCAGATCATTACAACAGTTATAGAAAATAGAAATAGATATAATAGCATTCATACCACAACAAAATGATTTACGTGGGGAAAACCCTTTCGGGAGAAAAACCCCACCCTCCAAAAGCAGCTCAATATTTTATTCAGCAATCAAAACAGATTACAAAATACTTGCAGAGCAAGCTCTTCATAGGAGTACCACTAATCAGAGATTCAGAGGCAACTCAATAGCCATAAGACTCTTACACACAACCTCTATCTCACACACCTCATAAATAGGAGATACAATACAAGAAACCGTAAACGGTATTACAAAACCATGGGCTAAAACCACCCAATAAGGTGTAGCCGACCCTATCTCCCTTCTATGACATGTTAAAGCACACATCAACATGTGTCGCTCCCTTTTACAGCTCATTTATGTATCCGATACAAATTATTTTTCCTATTTCAGGAGTACAAACTTCCGGAGGCCATAACTTGAGAACCGGGTGTCCGATTGACGAACCATTTGAAGCGCCGGAAAGCTCGCGAAGTGCTCTATCACCTCGTAACCTGCTTCGCCGGTTACGGCCACTTTTTAGGGCATTTCGGAGCCTCTAAAGTCCCCAAAATTAAGTTTAAACATTTTATTGCACCCCTCCAAGATGAAAACTTTAATATCTTCAAAACTAGCTGTGACCTTGCGACGAAACTTTACCAGAATGCTTATCTAGCCAACTAGAAGCTTCAGGGAGAGTTTCGCACTATTTCGTGCTCAAATGAAAACTTACTATAAATAGTAACCTCACATAAATGCAAGGTTGAGACACCATTTTTCCCAACAAGCATAACCTATTGAGTGTTCCATAGCTAAATGATAAAGGATTCATTTTGGAGTTCAAGGGTGGAGTCTGCAGTACAATTGGAAAGAGTGGTGAATGTATTGCCACTGGTAAGCAGACCAAAGGTAACTTATTTCAGCTGAATGCCAAGATAAGTTTATGTTTGATGGCGAAGTTTGATGACAGTTGGATATGGCATAGAAGACTTTGTCATATGAACATTGATAATATTGTAAAGGAGAGTAAGATCAAGGCAGTAAGAGGATTGCCTTTGCTGAACAGACCAAAGAATGCTTTATGCAGAGAATGTCAACTTGGGAAGATGTCTTCCTCAACTTTCAAAGGTAAGTCTTTTTCAGCAGAAAACATACTTGATCTTGTACATACTAATTTGTGTGGTCCTATGAAAACTAGAAGTATTCAGGGAGAAAGGTATTTCATGATTCTTACTGATGACTGCTCAAGAATGATGTGGGTCACATTCTTGAGAGACAAGTCTAAGGTGTTTGGAAAGTTCAAAGCCTTTAGAGCATTAGTAGAGAAGGAAAGTGGTCAAAAGATAAAATGCCTAAGAACTGATCAAGGAGGTGAATTCACTTCTGATGAATTCAACAAGTATTGTGAAGATAGCGATTTCAAGAGGCAATTGTCTACCCCAAGGACACCACAATAGAATGGCATAGCAAAAAGGAATAACAGGACTGTAGTTGAAGCAGCCAAAACAATGCTGATCCAAGGAAAGATTGCTCACACTGCAGTCTATACTATGAACCGAGTACTCATCAAGAAAGGTAGAGTTAAAACCCCTTATGAGTATTAGACCAGGAAGACTCCCACTGTGAGTTATTTTAAAGTATTTGGTAGTAAGTGTTACATCAAGAAAGGTGAGCATCTGAGCAAGTTTGATGCTAAATGTGATGAAGGAATATTTCTAGGGTATTCCACTAAGAGTAAAGCTCTCAAGTGCTACAACAATAGAACACAGAAAACTGTTGAGAGTATCAATGTCAGGGTTGATGAATCCCCTAAGGAACCTGTAGCAAGGAAGTGGAAGATGAACTAGGTCTAGCCTTCTGGGAACCGGCTAAGAAAGAAACAAGTAAAGATCTCAGTGTTCTTGTATCGGTAGAAGCTGTAGTAGGTGAAGAAGAAGAAGTAAGCGAAGAAGAAGAGGAAAAGAAAGAAGAACTAGCTAGAGTCATTCCTAGATATGTGAAACTACATCATGATCTGAAGCAGATCATAGGAGATAGAGATGCAGGGATACTCATAAGAAGAAAGGTGAAAGAAAACTCTTGCATGATTTTTGAATTGGAGCCCAAGACTTCCAAAGAAGCACTTACAGATGAAGACTGGATTAAGGCAATGGAAGAGGAGCTAGACCAGATAGAAAAGAATGTGACATGGTCCTTGGTACCCGGACCGGAACATAAGAATGTCATAGGTACCAAATGGATTTTCAAGAATAAGCTAAATGAAGAAGGCACAATTGTAACAAACAAGGCAATACTTGTATGCAAGGGATACACTCAAGAAGAGGGAGAAGACTATGGAGAAACCTTTTCTCCTATGGCTAGACTGGAAGGTGTACGAATGCTAATTGCATTTGCAGCATTCAAGGTATTTAAGGTATACCAGATGGATGTGAGGTTTACATTCTTAAATGGAATCCTAGAAGAGGAAGTGTATATTGAGCAACCGGATGGGTTTTCCTTATCATAAGATAGTAACATGGTGTGTAGATTACACATAGCCCTGTATGGATTGAAACAAACACCTAGGGCATAGTATGAATGATTACACTCTCATCTTGTGAAAATAGGATTTCAGATAACAAGTGAGGATTGCAACATCTACTTGAAATCTGAAGGTGATTAGATTCTAATATGTGAAGTATTTGTAGATGACATAATCTTTGGAGGAGATGATGAAATGAGCCATGCATTTGCAGATGAAATGAAGAAAAAGTTTGAAATGTCTCTAATTGGGGAGATAAAGTTATTCATTGGTTTTTAGATTCAACAAATGAAAGAGGGTATCTTCATTACTCAGTCCAAGTATATCAAAGAGGTATTGAAGACCTTTGGCATGGAGGAGAGAAAATCAGTTGGTACACTGATAGTGACCGGCTCTAAACTGACTAAGGAAGATGATTTAGAATTATTAAATGAGAAGGAGTATCAGTCAATGATTGGTAAGTTGCATTATGTGGTGCACAATAGACCAGATATTGCTCATGTAGTGGGCATTGTAGCTCATTTTCAGAAAAGTCTGAGAGAATCCCACTTGGTAGCAGTCAAGAGGATTCTTAGATACCTAAAAGGGATTGTTGACTATGGATTGTGGTATCCATACAATTTTGATTTTAATCTCAAGGTATTTACCAATGCAGATTGGGGAGGTAATGTGGATGATCGAAAAAGCACAACTAGTGGAGCATTTTTTCTTGGTGGAAGACTAGTCTCATGGACAAGTAAGAAGCAGAGTTGTACTTCTTAGTTTACAGCTGAAGCGAAGTATGTGGCAACATTTATGAACTGCACTTAGGCAATCTAGATGAAACATGTATTAGATGGTTTCAAAGTACCTATATCTGAACCGGTGAGTATATTTTGTGACAATACTAGTGCAATCAATATTTCCAATAATATGGTATTGCATGCTAGAACTAAGCACATTGAACTCGAGTATCATTTCTTGATAGAGAAGGTTCAAAATAGAGAGGTTTTATTACAACATGTTTCCAGTAAGGAGCAGCTAGCAGACATATTCACTAAGCCCATACCAAAGACTACATTTACCTATTTGAGAGGTGAATTAGGGGTTTTTCCCCTTCATGAAGTCAACTAAAGATGTGTTGTCCACATCAGTCAGGTATTACAGTGACAAATTTGTCAGGATTGATGTGCTGAATAATGCTACTTCATAGGGGGAGAAGCATAGTGGAGTATAGGAGCTTGTGCCTCCACTTTGGCATTGTTGTCAAAGGGGAAGAAGATATATAATATGTTAGGTCCCAGAGACAATAGAGAGGGGGGGGATTGAATCAGTTATCAAATAAATTCAAACCAAAAACAACTTAACCAACTTAATGCTTAATACCAGTAAACCAGTTTAATATGTCGGTAGACAGTTTTAACAGTTAATTGCTATACCAGTAAGGATTAGTGCATGAAACATAAAGAAAAAGTCATCCACAACACATAACACCAATATTTGTACATGGAAACCCTATAAGGGGTAAAACCATGGTGGGAAACCTTACCCACAATTAGATGATACTACTGCAGATAGTAAGTGTACATAAATGAGGTCTGCACATGTAGAAAGGCCAAGCGCCTAGAGCTCATTGCTCAATCATAAAATGGGAGTCACACTGACTACAATTGGATGATTAAATCCAATAAGAATGTACTGCACAAAATAGCATCTTCATATGCCAGATTCAATACCGGTGTAGTTCTGATTGTCTTCACAAAAAATCTTCCTTCAATCTTCAAATGCTGTCTGTGTGTATAGTTCTTCTTATTCTCACATATACCTTCACACAATCCTTTTTCACATTCCACATTTGGTCTTATAAAGAAGATCTTACATTTATACCATAACCTAAGACCAATTTTAGTAGGTCAGCTCTACATGATATTACAATGAAAACATTTTACAAACAATATAATATCCGAAGCAATAACCGATTGAACACATCAGCTTAATGCATTTACAATAATAATTAATCATCTCCATAGCATTCCGTGCTAATCTGGAAAAGATAAACCTGCCGATGTAACCCTAGACCTATTTGCCAGTAACAACAAATATGCAAATATGAATATACCAATAAATAAAACTACAAAACAAAGTGTCCACACAATGTCTTCGACATAACCAAGTGTTTTCCATATCATTCCAAGTGCCGATGATCATTATATCTTGTCGGTGTACCAGATACCGGTGACTATGCATGAGTCACTTGCTTGTCGGTGAATGTTGTTGATTCTCCAAAGTGCCAGAGTTGATAAGTGTTTAGTAGGTGTTGACATCAATGACAAAACCATACCAAAATACCAACATAATAAGGAGAGAAGATATGAGATAGGGGAGAAGATATTGGCTGTATGATATCTGATGAAGACATTTTTATTCACACTGGTATATGATGTTTCTTGTTGCAATGCTATGCTACGTAAGTATTGCCATCAATGCCAAAGGGGGAGATTGTTGGCATTTGATGAATTAGTATTTTGGCACATGATGATATGATAATATGATAATAATCTATGTTGTCATTGGTGTCAATAAAGATAGGTCAACTAGTATGAAGATTGGAAGGATTTGTTATTTGATGATCAAGTTGAAGAACTAGTATGAAGAGATGTAGTAAAACGGTGTCGGGGTTTCACTAAGTGTGACTACCAGTTGGTAGTCTCAACTCTAGGGTTTCCAGTTTGGCAATCTATCTTATAGGATGCAACCGATGATATTATGTGATGAGTTAGCTAAGAAATGAGGATGAGATCGTGATGCCATGTTAGTTTTGCGCATGTGAAGGATTTCCTTGAGGATCTCGCATGTGAAGGATTTCCTTGAGGATCTCGCATGTGAAGGATCAACTGCATTAAATGTCTACCTCGGGAATGAACATTTTTCTTAGTGGTATGAGAAGAAAGCGTGATGGGTTACTAATTTCTATGTGTGGTAAAGAATGGATGATGCAGAATGACTTGTGATCTGTTTGAGATTGTTTCATTTTATATAAAATGTTTGAACGGTCAGGATTGGACCACCTGTAATTGTAAACCTAAATGATTAGGGTTTAGGGTTTATGCTATCAACTTAATTGTTGTCTATAAGGTCGATGTTGTTTGTTATTGTAAGTTGTTGGAAAAAGTTGTGTATGTATCTGAGTGATGAGATACTTTCTAGACCAGTGAGAGAAAACTACAGAGTGTCATTGCAGAGTAGAGGAACTAAAAAGGATCTGCCTTAGCATATAGTGTTGTTATCAGATCAAAGTTTTACCTGTTGTCTTCTAATCATTTCAACAAAAGGAAAATCCCTTTGTCGGGTAGCTTTAACAAGCTTACTATAAATCCTCTAACCAGGTGACTCAAGTTCATTGAGTTCTTTAAATCCTCTAGCAAGGTAACCTGGTGATCTTTAACAAGATCAGTTCCTAGCAGAATCTTATTGTAAATACGTTGTAAAGTATTTAACCGGACTAGGCTCCTAACAAGCAAGCTTCAAAAGAATTCAAAACAAGCTTGTGGGTATTCATCCCCACCGTGGTTTTTCCCATTTGGGTTTCCATGTGAAAAAATCTATGTGTCATGAGTTGTGCATTTTCATGTGATGATTAAGTATTCTTTGTTTAAGTGGTTATGCATGCAGAGCTAATGGTTATGGTATTGCTGATATACCACATGCATATGTTTATGGGTGAAGTAGTTATCAAGTATTAAATGTATTTGAAGTATTCATTTTTGCCTATTTATATTGTTTGAAGTCTTATTGTGTTTATCCGATATTGCCATGGTTAAGTTCAGTAATGAAGGCAATCGGTTAAGATTGTTTTAACTTGATAAGTTGCAAAGAGAAGTTTTTGTATGTACTGATTCACCCCCCCTCCCTCTCAGTACCAGTTAGGGTATCTGTTGTTCATCATTATTCATAATTTGAATTTGAAATGCATTTAACACTTAGATATGATAATATAAATTAGAAAATGAAAGTGTAAGATGTTGAGTTCATCAAAATGTAATGGTGAAAATATTAGGGTTTCCACAATTACATGTATGAAAACCGCTAATATTTAGACTTAGGGACCATTACATTAAAAGAGGGGCAAACCTAATAGATCTAGCCTCAAACAAGAAAGGATAGGGCTGAGAGTTCTTATTAAATTCACCTTGGGGGTGGTTGTTTATCCTCTTTTAAATTGAATGCTGAAATTAGGGTAAATGTGCTAGAATTAAAGTGAAAACACATGAACAATGAGCTACAGTCATTGAATTGAGCCATGAACCTGGATTTGAGCAATGTAAGAGTTTTCTGATCTATTCCTAGAAGGAGCTTCTAAAATGTTAGGGCTTGAATTCGCATCCCTCTTGTCTTCTACACTTTTCACCATCCAAAGAGGAACCTATTTGTCTCTATAAATAAAGCCAATTCTGAAGATCACAACTCTGCACATGTTCTTGTACACACTAGAGAAGGTAAATAGGTTGGGAATATGGGTTTGCCTTAAGTCAAACCCTACTTTTGGAACTAACCATGAAATAGAAATGAAATGTAATTGAATTGCGTTAATAGAAATGATCTCCTTTTGAGGGAAATGCATAATAGTGTCTGAAACACTAATGTTGTACCTTTTAATGGAGTTTCGTTTGCCTCCACAAGGAATTAGGATTTCATGAAGTCTTCATAAACATAGAACATGAATGTCAACTCCAATGCTTGAATCTTGATGTTACTTCTTCTCCAATGCTTGAAAGAAGACTGATTTCTTTCTCACTTGAATTGGAATGCTTGATTGTTTGAATTGATTGATTGAACATGCTTGTTGATTATTCAAATGAGAGGGGTGGATCTCCTTTTATACATGCTTGTCAAAAAACAATTTAATTTTCCAACATGAGTCGACATGGGATCAGGATTCCCACTTTAATAATGTTACTATTGAGGGGCCTCAAATGGGCCTTGATTGGAAGGACTAGAGTGTTGGGCACTCTGGGTCATGCATTGACATTGAATCAATTTCATGGATTTAGATAAATAATGGACAAATAAACACAAATAAGGCCAACTCATAAATTTTGCATTCACATTGAATCAATTTCATGGATCTAGACAATCCACATTGAAGTCATCCCAATATAGCAAATGAGTTGTATGTACTCAAAAATTACATAACTCATAGCCTTAAATAATGAAACACACAAACTCATCATCATATAAAAAACCTACACACTAAGATATCAAAGGAAATAATATTATAGACCTCAAGATTGAAACATCAAATCAATCATAGATTTGATTTTCTAAACAAGTGCACAAAGGAGTAACCATGGTCAAGGAACTGAAAAAGAATATAAGATATAAGAACAACCTCCTAAAACTATTAAACCACACCACCACAAATCAACCACATGCGTGATCATGCCATGCTAATTTTCAAATGCATTTGTATATCCGTGACACCATAATCATAATCATCACTATACCTATCCTTAAGTCCTACTCAAATGAGCCCACTAGTCTCACATGCATATCAAACATGTCCTCAAACTAAAGACATCTTGTGTACTTATCATCATCAAAGTACAAACTCTAAAAATTCCTACAAACTTGTATCAAGAAGTACCAAATTTGAAAACTTATTATACCATGATGGTCACATAACAAGATGCCCTTCTCGAAGTTTGTGTCCAAAGAATCATCTAAATACTCATACAATTACACCTTGAATCTCAAGCTCAAGTGTTCAAACAAGTACCAAAATCTTTTTTACTTACCAAATTGAAAATATGCATGATTCATTATGTAGTACATTACAAATTTTTCTCTAACACCTCTTTGAAATTAAAAAATTAATTTTGCATGCAAAAATTATGACCATTTAACCATCTAAGAGAAATGGCTTGGCTTTAGACACCAAATCTAATGACTACACCTATACCATTATGTTAAATTTAACATTAATATTAACAAAAAATCTAATAGAAAATTCCTTGTGATTTGATGCAGTAACCTAAGGTCTTCAGATTAATATTAACCCTAAACATAAATCAACTAGGTTATATCCTCTGTAGCCATGCCCAAGTGAACTAAGCAATTAGTTTGAATGCATTACTTATAGGACTTTCACCATGTGTCTCTCAACTACTAAATTACTTAGGCATGGGAAACATGTTGAATTGGGCTTAAATATAAGGGGCAACTTTGCATTTTTCCATAATGGCTGAAATAGGATAAATTTTATGTCAATATTCATTTCTTTGACCTCTTGGATCCAATAATGAAGTTCCTTTTGTCTCAACGGGTCATTTATAAAATTTCCCCTATAAAAATCTCATATGAAGCATATCCAAAAAAATCCTTATTACTAAAGTGTTTTTTAAACACCAAGTTTGCAATAAACCCAACAAATCTACAAAACAACCTCCTAAAAAAAAATATCATACCTCAAAATGTCTAAAATATTTCTTGAATTTCCATATAGTTAAATTTCTATTGAATCTACTCAAACAAGAGTTATACAAAACCTAGGAGCTCATATCTCCCTCAAACATGAATAAAGATCTAATATTTCTTCTTAAAAAAAAAATTTATAATACCTAGAATGATCAATCCATCTCTTACATAACTTCATGATAGAAAATTATGCATACAAGCTTACAAAATAATCCTAATGCAAAGATCAAATAGACAAGCCATAAGATAACACAAGATACACCTTGAGAAAAACTAATAAATAAAATATTATAGCCCCTAAAATCATCCACAGTCAAGGTATTATTCAACAATAAAGCATAACAATGTATTTATGGAGCTTCCATGAATTATTTTAATACATCAAGCTCCTCTAATGTACTCTTTATTTGTCCAAAAATTTAACCACGCATATCATGCCATGCTTCACATATGCACCTACAAGAGAAACTCAATACAATGAACCCACTCACCTAGTCAATCTTACCCACTAAATATGTGTTTTCTTTTATAGATTCAGCCTCATACAAATACAACCAAGTGGTAAGATAAAACCATGTGCTTCAAAACTATGAGTACATAAAACCATTGACCCCTCATTTACTTTTTGATTCTAAGTTTTCACATTATTAAATATTTCTTTCATATAATAATTATTATTTTGTCTCTAACGCATAAAATAATTAACCCAATGTTACATACAACTATACAAGTAGACAAAAATAAATATTAAATCTGGTTAAACACATCACTTAGATGCACCACAAATAATATTTATTTTACATACTTAAAATATTTTATTTTTGTGCAAGGTGTACATCATCCTTTTCCCAATGCCTTGAAAACCATATTTTTTAACATTTTTTAATTTATGTCAATTATATGTAACAAATGATTAAGCATTTAAGGATGATGTAAACTTATGTGTTGTGGCATTCTTTTATGTATATTTAAGTTGTAATTGTCTTGAATGTTTTGAAGGGATTTTCATTTTTTAATAATTTTTTACTTTCTTCTATTATTTTTTATTGAGTGACATTATTTCATATTGTATAACTCAATAAATATGAAAAATTCCAATGGTTTCTTGCAATTAGATCACTAACTATATTGTCTAGTTTATACATTTTTTAAGTTATTAATTTTTGAAAAAGTACTAACATTTTTTTTAGTTAATGTTACCATATAAGTTGAAGTTGAAAATTTCTTTTTACATTTGAATAAGGATATCCATGTGAAGTATAGTGCATTTTTAAAAATATTTTTAATAATATTTATTATTTTTCTGGTGACTTGAATAGAGATCATTACTTTTTCTTAATGGTTCTATGTCCATTATACAATTAAACAATGTAGTACTAAACAAATATAAACATGCCATAATTTTTAGAAAGATGTCACTAAGGACTACATATTTACAAAACAACAATTTCAAATGACTTCATTTGATCCCCCAAAAGGTGAAGTAAATTGTTTTCTTGTTAGCATTATTATAAATTCACATGAGACTCGAAAGGGAGTTTGATTTTTACCTAGGGGGAATCTATCCAAGTAGGACTAATCTAACATCTTTAATTAAAACCCCTTACATGGAACCCCTCAAGGCTTAATTCATGTATTTTTCTAAAAAGCACATTACTCCAAACAAAAATTAGGATGTCCCACAAGTGAGACACACTATTATGTGATCACTTGACTAAACAAGATGTAAAATCACATGAAAAAGGGAACAAAAAATATGACTAAACAATAATAAAAGATTTTGAAACCTATTTACCATTTGTTGTAAAATATAATTTGGGGGTCATGCTAAAACATGCCATTAGTGTTTAATTGATATCTTGAATATGAGATTCAATATCAAGCCCTAAAATATATGTAGGAGAAATCCTAAAGATGAAGACTTTCAAAAAGACCATGTATTGAGTAAGAATTTTCTTAGAATGATTTTATTGTCAATGAAATATTGTAATGTATTTTTGAATGTTTCTTATGTTTCTTTAGATATTTTTTAACTAAAAGAGGGGTACAAGTTTATTCAATCAAAGAAATAGATATAAATGAAGAAGGGCCACATGCCTAAGAAAGAAAAATTACACAACTCTATCAACATCCACTAAAGTATCCAACAAATGAGACATTTACGAAGATAATTTCCCCTATCCACTATATTCCATCCTTGACTATGATCAGAAGCCCATTAGGCCAAACAATCAACAACTCCATTCCACTCCCTAGGAATATGACAAAAATTAACAGATTCCAAGGAGTTGCACAACCAAAGAATTCGCCTAATCACCATAGCTAAATGCCAGCTAACCTCATCTAACCGACTCTCATTATGCAAAGTCACCACCACCTGAGAATCTAACTCACAAATAATCTGATTCTAACTAAGAACACAACTATGCTCCATCACATGAAAAATGGCAAGATCCATGATGAGATTATTGGTATTGAAACCCTTATAGATTGAGAAAATAAATTGAATATCTCCAGAGCTATCACAACCAACCCCACCAATGCATGCATGGCCAGGGTTCCCTCGAGAAGAACCATCAGTGTTAAGTTTCAAGACTCCCTAAGGAGGAGTGGACCAACGATCGGTCCTATTAACTCTCCACAAAGGATGGTGACATATATTTATCAAGATTTTCCCAGTATATTTCCCCTAGAAGAAGGAATACCCCCCTAAAAAGAAAAATTGAATAGATTACATATATCAACATCCATAGGATCTACATCCACAACAAAGTCACACTTAGCCAAGACAATCTCTCGAAGAGAATGAATAATTCTCCACTACAAATGTTGAACAACCATCCTGACACCATGAGAAATCCTACGATTCATTTTCAACTAAATATGCCAAATAATAAAAGAGGGACCAATAACCCAAGCAACCTGGAGAAAATAAGTCTTAATAGGAGGCTTACCCAAGCAGGCCCAAAATTTAGCCAAGGAAGAAACATGCCAGCAAGCCTAATTCCAAAGTCACCACCAGAGGTGCTAGATTGTTTGTATTTTGGTATGGTTTTTTCATTGATGTCAACACCTACTAAAAACAAGCACCTTGGAGATCCAACAACATTCACCAGCAAGCAAACAACTATTACAACAGTTACTGGTATATGGTTCACCGATAGGATATAATGTTCACCGGTACCTGGAATGATATGAAAGACACTTGGTAATATCGAAGACATCATGTGGACACTTTGTTTTGAAGAATTAATCATTGGTATATTCATATTTGCATATTTGCTTTTATCGACAAATAGGTCCAAGGTTATCTAGGGTTACACCGGCAGGTTTATCTTTTCCAGATCAACATGCCATGCTATGGAGATGATTTATTATTGATGTAAATGCATTAAGCCAACATGTTTAATCGGTTATTGCATCGAATATTATATTGTATGTAAAATGTTTTATTGTAATATCTTGTAGAGCCGACCTACTAAAAATAGTCTTAGGTTATGATATAAATGTAAGATCTTATTTGTAAGATCAAGTATGGAATGTGGAATGCGGAAAAGAATTGAGTGAAGGTATATGCAAGATTAAGTAGAGGAATACACAAAGACATCATTTGAAGGTGAAGCTAGTGTAAAGCGGAAATATCGAACCCTAGTTGCTCTCCCCTCTTCCAACTCCAAGGAGAGAGAAGGGAGGTTACTAGGATTGACGGTTTTCACTTAGGGGAGACTTTACATTCAAAAGAGGGGTTGAAACCCACAAGATCCAATCCCACACAATGCAAGATTGGATTCTAAATGAGTTTCAAGGGTTAAGACAGCAAGGCTACCCTCTTTTGTAAAGAATGTGGATAGAATGATCAAGCTAGGAATGCATAGAAAGTGAGAAAGATTCACTTATAAACTGAGATAGGGATATAGGATGAAGCTGCAGACCTGGAATTAGCAGTAAAATGTTGATACGACACTGTCCTGCAAATTTGAGCAAAAGTTGACAGGACGATGGCGCCCGGCGTGCACATGGTCCTCCGAAAAATCCGTGAAATGAAGGGGGATCTGTTCGTCTCTACACAAGGATTCCAGATCTTCAATTTCAGCCGCATACCTACAACCTACACACAGAAAAGTGAAGATGATTGGGGGGTTAGGGATTAGGGGTTTGCCCTTAGGTCAAACCCCAGTTTTGGAATTAACCAAGAAATGAGAAATGCTGTAAATGTAAATGATTGTAGTGCAAAACAAGTACTAGTACCTTGTTGTAAGAATGTTTGTATTCTTACATGCGAAGGTGTAGATGTTGTTGTATGTTGTATGTTGTAGTATGTGATCTCCTCTTCAATGGTTGAATCCTTGTCTTGAATGCAACACTTAGCCTTGAATGGAGACTTGGAATGATCAATTGCTTGAAGGAATGCTTGAATGCTTGAATGCTTGAATGTTTGAATGTTTGAGTATCGTTTCCACGCCTTTTCTGTCTTACCAAAATGAGAGAGGAAAAGTAGTTTATATACTTGCCAATTAGGGTTGATAGACTGATTTTCCTGACCTTAGGCCGACCAGGAAATGTTATTTTCCAAATTGCAAACAAAAAGACCCGAAGCCCCATAGGAGACCGGGCCCAAAATAGGGCCAGGGACCAGGGTGCTGGGTGCCATGGTCCTGGGGGAACAGGGGGCTAGGCATCCTGGTCCTAAAGGACCAGGGCGCTGGGTGCTTTGGTCCCACCTCCCGGGACAGTAGGGTGCAAGGAGGGATCAGGCAGGGTGCTAGAAAAATGCAGTTTTTGGTGTCGTGAGCAAGTTTCGGGGTCTCCATTCAGGTTCCGTGTTGCGTCGCCATCGTGAAGACCCAAATGCAGTCAAAATTGCAAGTGTCACAATTTTAGGATGCTACATTTAGCCCCCACTTTAGCGGGAGTATAGGCATACGCTCATACTTCTGGTAAAGTACAAGGAAACAACATTGAAAGGCTTTCACCACGTCAAGGAGGCAAGACACACCAAGCCCCCAGTGGACTAAGGATCTTACGACTTCGATTGACAAAGTAAAAGGGAAGATCACAAGGGAGAACCATGACTGTCAGTAGTAAGGCTCCCTCACTATGAGTCATGCAAGAGAAATACCAAAAATTTTCAAGGCAAAGCTAAGTTCGCCAAGAAATTTTCAAGTATCCTGAAGGGATAGACGGGGTGTATGCCCCCTACATTAAAGCGATCGCACACACCTCAACGGGGGTGATTGCTTTAAGGTAGTGATACACATAAGAAATGAGAAGGGAAAGGAGCACGTTATCACAAAGATTTAGCCCCCAAGTGTGAGATAAACCCAAGGATAATAGACACAAAACACAAAGCACAAGGTGACTTCGCTTTCCTCGGGGTCAGTATGCTATATGATAATTCATGTATATATATCATATGTATGTATGCATAATTGTTCTTCATTCCCCAATCAAGGAAGGTCACCTAGAAGAAGGGAACACATGTGTCTTTTGAGTCAACATGAGAGAGACCAAAAGAGATCTCAATGCTTTGCATCGTCCTCAAGTAGACAACACTAAGGACAACAAATAGAAGAATGAGAATAACACATAGAAGAAGTAACAAAAGAGAGGAGGAGAGAATCTGCTATGCTAATGAAACTAGTCTAGCACGTCATCTACCCCCTGATCTTGCTGATCAATGTTTCAGGAAGGCAGGGAACATGCTAGAGGAAGAACATCCAACACAGCAGATGGAGCTATCACAAGATCCAAACAAGGGCTATGTTCATGTTCCAAGCCACGTTGTTTTTGTCTAGGAGCTAGGATAAGTGCTTTAGAAAATTCATTAGATAAATGGTTATCAATATCAACAAGTTCATATTCACTATCAGAAGCAAGAGGAGTAACATTTTCATCTATATCATCATCAAGATTTATGAAAATAGGATCTTTAACTCACACAGGATCAAGATCATCATGCATCTTATGTTTAGGAGATTTTGGAGAAAATGGAATAATGCTTGTTGAAGGTGTTTTTGGAGATTGCAAAGTTTGAGAAGCAGCTGCCTGAGCTCTAATACGACGCTTTCGTCGGCGTTCATGTGCAGAATGATTTCGTCTAGTCTTAGTAGGAAGTTGAGGAGATTGAGGAGGAGGAATGTTCTCATCCTTATCACTTGGGTGTTTAGGTTGTGGTCTCTTAGGCTGGATAATAGGAGAAGAGGAAGGTCTCTTCTCTCCATAAAAAGAAGGAGGAGGAACTGCTCCATATAAAGGAGGAATTTTTGGTTTAGGAAGGAGACCAAGTCCATCATGATGAGGAGGTATAGGTCTGCTTTTAGAAAGTTTATTAGGCATAGACATAGTCACATCCATAGGAATGGGTTGGGAATCTTCTTGAGGAAAGACATTAGTTTTATCTTTCAAAGGAAGAACTTCCTTCTCAAGAACAATAGGAATATCAAGTTTGGGTGTTCTAGGTTCACTTAGAGATAGGATCATATCTGTTTTCCACTTTTGATAAGGTTTAAAAAGATGATCACTTCATGGTGGAAGCGATTGGAACTGTTTAGGCCAAAAATAATCAATAGGGACACTAGAAGTTCTTTCAGCTGGTTTAAAGAGACTATGATTGACAGTAACAACTTCACCATTATGGGGAAATTTCAAACATTTGTGAAATGGAGAAGCAATAGCTTTCATGGAAGATAGCCAAGGATAGCCAAGCTTCACACAAAATTGTTCGGATGAAGGAATAATAGCAAAGTTCACATCAAGGGATTTGTTATGGACCTCAATAGGTAATGTAATAGAACCAATTGCAGGAGAAGAAAATGCATCAAATAACTTCACAATCACATCTATTTTGTCATAGATCACTTGATTCAATTGCAAAGTAAAAAGAAATTCTTCAGTAATAACATTAACCATGCACGAAGGATCAATAAGCACTCCACGACAAGGTGTATTCTTGACTTTTGCAACTATGTATAAAGGACCATCAGGTGCCCTGATAGTTTCACTAGAATCAAATGTGACAGAAGGTTCTTTAGGGTTTTCTTGCTACTCTACAAAGTTAATCACATTCGGAGTCATAGACACAAGACCATCAGATGAGAAAGAGGAATCATTAGTCTCAATCGCATTAGAGGTATGAGAAGGTAATGGATCAGTAAAAATCTAAAGATTTTGGTTAGGAGGAGCTACAGACGTGTTGCCTTTATCATTCACTCCAGAAACAAAGATAGTATTATTATCAATCAAATCTTGAATTTTACCCTTTAAAGAAAAATATTTTTCAATATCATGCCCAGGTTGACGATGAAATTGACAAAAAGATTTGTTATCAAAATAGGGTGAATTAATCTTTGTAGGATCTATTTGCCTTATAGGAGGAAGAGTAAGCACATTTTGTTCCAATAACTTATTCATAATACTATGCAATGATTCATTCAAAGGAGTATACTTTCTTTCTTTCTTGAAAAACTTAGAAATAGGAGGCACACCTGATGCTGCATTCACATTGTTGTTGATGATGTTTTCATTGAATTTGATGGAATCTCTGTTTGGTTTAAACTTTCCAAATGGTTGTTGACTGCTATCACCCTTATCACTCGGAGCCATAGGATGTGATTGTTCCATTTGACTCACAGTCAGTTGATAATTGTGAAGAGTTGCACACAACTGCTGGAAAGAAGTAAACTCAGAAAACAGAAGTTTGTCTCGAATATCTTTTTGTAAATTAGAAATAAAGATTCTTTGAATATCATTGTCAGGCACTGGAAAAGAAATTTGAGCATACAAATGCTTATATCTACCAATGAAATCAGTCACTTTTTCTTTAACACCTTGTTTACAATGCATTAAATCAATCAAAGTAACTTTAGGACTTATATTGTTTTGAAATTGTTGAATGAAAGCATTTGCAAGTTGTTCGAAAGAAGTAATAGAATAAGAAGGCAACGAGCAATACCATTGTAGGGCTTTGTCTCTTAATGTTCTAGTAAATAGTTTTGCAAGCAACCTTTGGTCATAAGCAAAATCAGTACATATTGTTTGAAAAGTCTTAACATGTGTTAGAGGATCACCTTTACCATTATAAAGTTCCAAATGCGGGATTTCAACATGTTTAGGAGGGATAGCTCAGACAATGTCAAGAGAAAGTGGGCTCGCAACATCAAATGTGGGCACACTAAACTTAGATTGATTCATAGAGGCAATTTGTTGCTGTAAAGAAGAGACAGTTTGTGCAAGATTGTTAATGGTCGCTTCAGTCGAAGAATTCATATTAGATGTGTTAGATTGAGATGGAGGTGTTATGTTATTGAAAGAAGGTAAAGAGTAAGGTGGTGGGACACTATGATAGTTAGTCATAGGAGAGGATTGGAAAGGAGGAACACTACAGGGAGGAATGGAATGGTTGAATGAATTGCCCCCTTGCGTCATGTTCATTTGTGGAGATGTAATAGGGACACTCATTGAAGGAATGAGTGAAGAAGTTGGATTAAATGAAGGAAGAGGATTAATTGAAGAGGAAGGATTGCCCCCATGACTGGTAATCATAGGCGGAATGTCTTGTATAGAAGTAGTCATTATGTTTGATGTAAAGGTAGGTATGCTAGCAATAGTTGTCGTCAAAGGAATAGAATGATTGACTTGAGTGGGAGGTTGTGTATAACCTAAATTTTCAGCACAACTCTTCATAGGCATCACATTCAAATCCACAATGTGTGCAATACCACGCAAAATATCAATTCCATTCTTATCACTTTGAAGCATATGTTTTAGACCCTCAATTAAAGGAAGAGCTTGACTATCGGGGTATTCTTGAGACATCCATTGTCGAAAATTGTCAAATTGGTTATCCAATTTCGCAAGTTGTTCCACAGAAACCTCATGGAGAGCTTCTTCATCATTAGGAGGATTAGAGGAATTACCCATGTCCTCGTTAAAAAGGCCATTCAAATTAGGTTCCATCTCCTCAGTAATTAAACCTTGGAAAGACTTAATTCTACGGCTTCGTCTAACGGGGATAGTGTAAGTAGGGCTTATTGTTGTAAAACTCATGCACTAGAGAGGGAGAAGATTTTGAATTTTAGAGGTAGAAAATTTTAGTAAAATCAGCCAATCTTCTAGATTTAAGCTGTTAAATGCAATCACGACAATCTCCCGAAATTTCGGAAAAAATGTCAGGGACCGTGGCACTCGGAGTGCACACGGTCCTCGCAACTTTTTTCGAAATTTGCAGGGATGAAAGTTATGATGATTTAAAGCTAATCTGAAAAAATTGAGTGATTTTACGATCTGTAGATAGGCCAAATTAAAGTTGCAATCTCAAAATTGAACCCTACCAAGATTGTCGAAAAATGCAAAATTTGAATTTTGAAAAAGAGAGGGAAACTAAAATTTTGAATTTTATGATTTTAGAGGGAATACCAAAAGCAATGCAAGTTTTGAAATTTAAAAGTTGACTCAATTTCATGCAAAATTCAATTTTGAAAGCGGAAATCAAAGTTGTTGTAATTAAGCACTTAATTTCAAAAGTCACAAATTGCAAGAATTTGAATAAAGCACTGAAATTTCGAATGAATGCAAACACACTTTTCAGATTTAGGATAGTAAGAACACAATTTTGACACAAAATTTCAATTTCAACAATTTTTGAATGATTAGGAGCCTTAATCCAAGCAATCACTAGACCAACTTTGACTTTAATTTTGAAAGTGTTATAATTGATAAAATCAGCCAAAATTCTGGATTTTAGTAGAAAAATACAGTAAGATCTAGCTCCTGAAATTTCAGAAAAAATGTCGGGGACAATGGCGCTTGGAGTGCACACGGTCCTCGCAACTTTTTTCCAAATTTTCAGGGATGAAATATATTATGATTTTGTTGCGGAATCCAAAGTTACAGCTGATTTGGAGATGTTTTGATCAGTGAAATTGTCAGACAAAGGTTGAATCAAGAGGGTTTCAAAAATTAGGGTTTTGACACTTAACCACTTAATTTTCAGAATTAAAGTACAAATATGAATTGATAATTTGTAATAGAAGGGTAGATCTGAAACAAGCATTAACAATTAAACATTTCGCAAGCTTAATTACTAAAAAGAAAATTTAGGGTTTTCATACAATTAACCTCTAAAATTTGCAAAAGATCAAACATGGAAATGTAATCAAGGAATCCAATTTTCAAATCTAACCATGAATAATCAGAAAGCATGTTCACGTCGGGTTCACCAAAATGTAAAGCGGAAAAATCAAACCCTAGTTGCTCTCCCCTCTTCCAACTCCAAGGAGAGAGAAGGGAGGTTACTAGGATTGACTTTTTTCACTTAGGGGAGACTTTACATTCAAAAGAGGGGTTGAAACCCACAAGATCCAATCCCACACAATGCAAGATTGGATTCTAAATGAGTTTCAAGGGTTAAGACAGCAAGGCTACCCTCTTTTGTAAAGAATGTGGATAGAATGATCAAGCTAGGAATGCATAGAAAGTGAGAAAGATTCACTTATAAACTGAGATAGGGATATAGGATGAAGCTACGGACCTGGAATTAGTAGTAAAATGTTGATATGGCACTGTCCTGCAAATTTGAGCAAAAGTTGATGGGACGATGGCGCCCGGCGTGCACACGGTCCTCCGAAAAATCCGCGAAACGAAGGGGGATCTGTTCGTCTCTGCACAAGGATTCCAGATCTTCAATTTCAGCCGCGTACCTGCAACCTACACATAGAAAAGTGAAGACAATTGGGGGGTTAGGGATTAGGGGTTTGCCCTTAGGTCAAACCCCAGTTTTGGAATTAACCAAGAAATGAGAAATGTTGTAAATGTAAATGTTTGTAGTGCAAAACAAGTACTAGTACCTTGTTGTAAGAATGTTTGTATTCTTACATGCGAAGGTGTAGATGTTGTTGTATGTTGTATGTTGTATGTTGTATGTTGTAGTATGTGATCTCCTCTTCAATGGTTGAATCCTTGTCTTGAATGCAACACTTAGCCTTGAATGGAGACTTGGAATGATCAATTGCTTGAAGGAATGCTTGAATGCTTGAATGCTTGAATGTTTGAATGTTTGAGTATCGTTTCCATGCCTTTTCCATCTTACCAAAATGAGAGAGGAAAATTAGCTTATATACTTGCCAATTAGGGTTGCCGACCAGGAAATGTTATTTTCCAAATTGCAAACAAAAAGACCCGAAGCCCCATAGGAGACCGGGCCCAAAATAGGGCCAGGGACCAGGGCACTGGGCGCCATGGTCTTGGGGGACTAGGGTGCTAGGTGCCCTGGTCCTTAAGGACTAGGGTGCTGGGTGCTCTGGTCCCACCTCCTGGGACAGCAGGGTGCAAGGAGGGATCAGGCAGGGTGCTGGAAAAATGCAGTTTTTGGTGTCGTGAGCAAGTTTCGGGGTCTCCATTCAGGTTCTATGTTGCGTCGCCATCGTGAAGACCCAAATGCAGTCAAAATTGCAAGTGTTGCAATTTTAGGATGCTACAAATAGGTTTTTGTATAAGCATATCAACATTACACTGGTATTGAATCCAGCATATGAAAATGCTATTTTGTGCAGTACATTCTTATTGGATTTAACTATCCAACTATAGTCAGTGTGACTCCCATTTTGTGATTGAGTAGTGAGCTCTAGGCTGTTGGCCTTTCTGCATGTGTAGACCCCATTTATGTACACTTACTATCTGTAGTAGTATCATCTGATTGTGGGTAAGGTTTCCCATCATGGTTTTTCCCCTTACAGGGTTTCCATGTACAAATATTGGTGTTATGTGTTGTGGATGACTTTATGTTTATGTTTCATGCATTAATACTTACCGGTATAGCAATTTACTGTTAACACTGTCTACCAGCATACTTAACTGGTTTACTGGTATTAAGCATTAAGTTGGTTAATTGGTTTTTGGTTTGAATTTATTAGACAATTGATTCACCCCCCCCCCCCCTCTCAGTTGTCTCCAGGACCTAACAATTGGTATCAGAGCTTAGTCCTTTTTACAGAAGTTTAACAACTTGAGGAGATCCAATGTCTACTAATTACTTTAGGAAGGACAGTCCTAAACTTGATGGAACCAACTATGGGATATGGAAGATCAGGATGGAGACACATCTGGGAAGTTACTAAGAATGGTTATACTACTATTGTAGCTGGTCATACTACTCCAACTACTTTAGCCAAAGATGAAGAGAATGATTGCAAAGCGAGAGAAGCACTTTTGAGCGCATTATCAAATCAACAAATCATGGGATTATCAGATAGGTCTACTACTAAAGCTATTTGGGATCATTTGGAAACACTAAATGAAGGAGATTCCATAGTTAAGATTGCAAAACTTGAAAGCTTTTGAGTTAGGTATGAACATCTGAAAATGGAAGAAGATGAAAGGATTTCTGCTTTTATGGAAAGAGTAAATGAAATTGTTTTGGGTATTAAATGTTGTGGAGGAACCTTGAGTGAGGATGAAATTATTTCAAAAATCTTAAGAGGATTGCCACTAGCATATAAAATTAAGGTTACTGCTATAAATGAGTTAATAACAATGCCTAATACATCAGTAACTAGGGATACATTGATTGGAAAACTTTTAGCCTTTGAGATTGAGGAATTTGGTCCTGTTGCTACTATAAAAACTGATTTGGCCTTTAAAGCATCAACATCATCTACTCCATCATTTGACAAATCAGACTGGAGAAACTTTTATGCAAGAGAACTTGAAGAAACCAGGAAGGAGAATGAAGAGCTTGAAGAACTTGAAGCACTATTTGCAAGAAAAATGCCAAAAGGTCCAATTGGAAGTAAGTATGAAGGTAAAGCACCCTTTAAATATTTTAACTACAATAAGATTGGTCATATGGCTTCAAGATGCCCTGATAGACATGCTAGACTAAGAGAAGAAGCTAGAAGAACATACAAGCCTAATCCTGAATATCAGAGATATAGATTTAAGAAGAAAAAAGACAAATCTTGTTACATTTCTGATGAAAGTGTGACTAATGATTCTGATGAGGATCTAGCAGACAACGGATGGGTTTTTGTTGCTATAACAGAGGATCAACTTGCACCTACTACTCAACCAGTAGAACAAGCCCTAGCAGCTAAAGTTGAAACAAAGGATGAATGGATCATTGACTCAGGATGCTCACATCACATGACTGGAGACAAAGGTAAATTCTTGAACTTTTAAGAATACAATGGAGGTTTAGTAAGATTTGGAGATGACAAATCCTGTTCAATCAAAGGTAAGGGTTCAATATCTCTTGATGGTAAGCATAACACTGACAATGTCTACTATGTTGAAGGATTAAATCATAATCTTTTAAGTGTTGATCAATTAGTTGAGAAAGGAATTCAGTTACAATTTAAAAATGGAAAATGCAAAATCATGAATAGAATTGGTTTGGAAATTGCAACCGGTAGTCAGACTAGAGGTAATATCTTTCATTTTAATAACAGTGAAAAGGCATGCTTGATTGCACATATAGATGAAAGTTGGTTATGGCATAAGAGACCGTTGTCATGTAAACTTTGATTGCATGGTAAAAATCAGTACTTCTAAGGCAGTTAGAGATCTACCTAAAATTGTGAAACCTCAGAATACAATTTGTAAGGAATGTCAATTTGGAAAACAAGCTAGAGCTAGTTTCAAAAGTATTCTAGAAAAATCCAATAATTATCTTGATTTAGTTCACACTGATTTATGTGGTCCAGCTAGAACTAAAATCTTACAAGGTGATAGATATTTCATGCTAATTATTGATGATTATTCTAGAATGTGTTGGGTTACTTTTCTCGGAGAAAAATCAGAAGCACTTGGGAAGTTCAAATTGTTCAAAGCAATGGTTGAGAATGAAACCGGTAAGAAAATCAAATGTTTAAGATCAGATCAAGGAGGAGAATTCACATCTAAGGACTTTAACACATTCTATGAAGTGAATGGAATAAGAAAATAGTTATTAGCACCTTGGACACCACAACAGAATGGAGTTGTTGAAAGGAAAAATAGAACTATCTTGGATGCAGCAAGAAGTATGTTATTAGAAGCAAATCTACCACATGTGTATTGGAGAGAGGCAGTTAGCACTGTTGTCTATACATTCAACAAAGTTCACATCAAAGGTGAAACCGGTAAGACCCCTCATGAACTATGGTTTGGTAATACTCCTACTGTTAAGTATTTTAGAATTTTTGGAAGTAAATGTTATATCAGAAGAGATGAGTATATTGGCAAATTTGATCCTAGAAGTGATGAAGGAATATTTCTTGGTTATTCATCTAAGAGAAAGGCATATAGGTGTTTTAATAAGAGATTGCAGAAAATTATTGAGAGTACAAATGTAAAGATTGATGAACAATTCAGAGGAACTTCAAGGTATATAGACTCTGAACCGGCAACAGAAATTATGACAAATGAATCTACACTGAATCCACCAGTGCAGAATGAAGATCTAGTTACCCTAGTATCATCAGAGGATTCCACAGTAATTGAAGAACAACAACAAACTAAGACACCTTGGTATGTAAGATTGAATCGTTCTGAAGATCAGATAATTGGAAACAAATTTAAAGGAGTTATGACAAGAGGAAGATTGGCAAATGAAGAGGTATGTCTTATTTCTCAAATTGAACCATCATCTATCAATGAGGCATGTGAAGATAAATTTTGGATTACAACTACGGAAGAAGAATTAGGACAAATTGAGAAAAATAATACTTGGACATTAGTTCCCCATCCTAAAGATAAAAATGTAATTGGAACCAAATGGGTATTTAGAAACAAACTTAATGAAGATGGTCAGGTTGTCAGAAATAAAGCAAGACTAGTGTGTAAGGGATATTCTCAGAAAGAAGGAGTTGATTACAATGAAACCTTTGCACCGGTAGCCAGAATTGAGGCAGTTAGATTGTTCTTGGCTTTTGTAGCTAACAAGGACTACAAAGTTTATCAAATGGATATTAAATGTTCTTTTTTGAATGGAGATCTTGAAGAGGAAGTATATATTGAATAGCCTGATGGATTTTCTTTGACAGATGACAATGATATCATTTGTAGGTTAAGAAAAGCTCTGTATGGATTGAAACAAGCTCCAAGAGCTTGGTATGCAAGGTTGGATAAGTATCTTTTAAATATTGGTTTTACTAAAGGAAATCCAGATAGCAATTTATATTACAAAATAGCTAATGATGACATCTTGATTATTGAAGTCTTTGTTGGTGATATAATCTTTGGAGGAGAAGATGGATTATGTAAGGAATTTTCTATTAAAATGCAGCAAGAATTTGAAATGTCTATGATTGGAGTGATAAAATTCTTTTTAGGATTGCAGATTTCATAGACTGATAAAGGTATATTTTTGAGTCAATCCAAGTACTTGAAAGAATTGCTAAGGAAATTTGGGATGGAGAACTCTAAACTGGTAAGAACACCTATGACTACAAATGACAAATTATCTCAAAGGGATGAATCTACACTTGTTAATCCAACTAGATACAAATCTATGATAGGAGGTTTACTGTATTTGACACAAACCAAACCTGATATTATGAATGCAGTATGTATTGTTTCTAGATTTCAGAGTAATCCTAGGGAAAATCATGAATCAGTAGTAAAAAGGATTTTTCAGTACTTACAAGGCACAACAAATCTTGGATTATGGTATCCTAGAGATGAAAATTTTGATCTATGTGCATAAACAGATACAAATTGGGTAGGAGATGTGGATGATAGAAAGAGCACCACTGGAGGAGCATTCTTTCTTGGAAAGAGATTAGTTTCTTGGTTGAGTAAGAAATAGAGTTGTCCATCTTTATCAACAGCAGAATCTGAATATGTTGCAACAACAACTAACTGTACACAAGTACTATGGCTTAAGAAAATGTTGAAAGACATAAAGGTAAAATGCAAAGAACCTATTACTATATATTGTGATAACACTGCAGCAATTGATATATCTAAGAATCTGTTATTACATTCCAAAACTAAACATGTTTCTATCAAACTAAATTTTCTAAGGGAAAAAGTTGAAGAAAAGGAGATAAAACTAGTTTATGTGAATACTAAATAATAGCTTGCAAATATTTTTACAAAACCTTTGCCTAAGGAGACTTTTGAATATCTCAGAGATCAGCTTGGAGTCATACCACCACTAGTAGAAACTTAGACAGTTGATGATTGTCATCAACCGACAGAATTAAAAAGACAAATCTTTATTCCGATGTTTGATGAGGAAGCTACTTCTCAAGGGGAGTAGTTGGTATTTTGTATAAAATTAATTTTTGTAGCTTTGGCATTTGATGTCAAAGGGGGAGAGATATTTATGGAAAAACACATTATCTTTTTGAGGAGAAATTGGTATTGAAAATAAATCTTTGGATAAACTCATTTTGCTCCCAGGGGGAGAAATTGAGATTGTTGGTTTTTGGTATTTGGCATTTCTGTTTTGGCTCTTTGATGGTTTTTCCATCTTGTGTTGCCATCAATGCAAAAGGGGGAGATTGTTGGTATTTTGGTATGGTTTTTTCATTGATGTCAACACCTACTAAAACCAAGCACCTTGGAGATCCAGCAACATTCACCGACAAGCAAATAACTATTGCAACAGTTACTGGTATATGGTTCACCGGTAGGATATAATGTTCACCGGTACCTGGAATGATATGAAAGACACTTGGTAATATCAAAGACATCATGTCGACACTTTGTTTTGAAGAATTAATCATTGGTATATTCATATTTGCATATTTGCTTTTATTGGCAAATAGGTCTAGGGTTATCTAGGGTTACACCGACAGGTTTATCTTTTCTAGATCAGCATGGCATGCTATGGAGATGATTTATTATTGATGTAAATGCATTAAGCCGACATGTTTAATAGGTTATTGCATCGGATATTATATTGTATGTAAAATTTTTTATTGTAATATCTTGTAGAGCTGACCTACTAAAATTGGTCTTAGGTTATGATATAAATGTAAGATCTCATTTGTAAGATCAAGTATGGAATGTGGAATGCAAAAAAGAATTGAGTGAAGGTATATGCAAGATTAAGCGGAGGAATACATGAAGACATCATTTGAAGGTGAAGCTAGGTTTTTGTATAAGCATATCAGCATTACACCGGTACTGAATCCAGCATATGAAGATGCTATTTTGTGTAGTACATTATTATTGGATTTAACCATCCAACTGTAGTCAGTGTGACTCCCATTTTGTGATTGAGCAATGAGCTCTATGCTATTGGCCTTTCTACATGTGCAGACCCCATTTATGTACACTTACTATCTATAGTAGTATCATCTGATTGTGGGTAAGGTTTCCCATCGTGGCTTTTCCCCTTACAGGGTTTCCACATACAAATATTGGTGTTATGTGTTGTGGATGACTTTATGTTTATGTTTCATGCATTAATACTTACCGATATAGCAATTTACTATTAACACTGTCTACAGGCATACTTAACTGGTTTACCGGTATTAAGCATTAAGTTGGTTAATTGGTTTTTGGTTTGAATTTATTAGACAACTGATTCACCCCCACCCTCTCAGTTGTCTCCGAGACCTAAAACAGATTGCCCTGGAGAAGAAACATTGAAAGAAGAGTTAAGAAACACATTAGTCACTATTACATCAAAGATAACATATATTGGGACCTTGGAAACCACATTTTCATAGATTATCCCAAGTAAGACATCAACTTTGGACAACTAGCCACATAAAAAAATTCCATTTAGGCCAAGAGAATTTACTCCACACATGTTTCCATCAAGGAACCTCCTCCCCTCCAAAAAGTTATTAAATGAGTTCCAGGTAACCCCAACAATAGAACACCTACAAGAGAAATCTTTGTCCTAGGCCATAAAATCACACCCCACCAAGGAATTACACTCCTGTGAAGAAATAATCTAAGAAATCTCCTTACGAGCCTCATCAGATCCTTCTAGCGGCTATTCATGGGGTCCTTCCAAACGCAACCAACATCCACCCCTAAATTTTGAACAACCTTTTAATGCTCTACTTTATCCCAAACCATAGCAAAAAAAAATCACAAAGAGCTTGGAGTTGCAGATACATAGAAAGGATAGGAAGATTACCATCCCAAGAATCGAACCAAAAGAGATCTTTAGAGCCCTTATTACATATCTAGAATAAGCCTCTCTTAACTAGTTGAGCCCCAATTTTTAAAGTATGCCAAATCAGAGAACCCTTCCTTCCAAACTATATTGGGGAACATCCCCAAAATTTAACTTCTTTAAGATACTTATGTGTAAGAATACGAGCCCAAAATGGGTTTTGATAGGTACACCAATGCCAGTATAGTTTGGTAGCTAGAGCTTGCCCACTCAAGGTAGTAGAATGCAGACCAAGACCCCCCTCCTTCTTTGCTTTACACTTTGAATCTCACTTAGCAAGGCTTGATTTATAAATATTCAAGTTACCACTCCACAAGAATTGTTGAGAAAGAGCATCAAATTCCTTAAGAAACAAAAAATGTTTCGTCAAAACAAAGCACTTGTAAATAGGAAGATCCTAGATCACTGATTGAAGAAGAGTCATCCTAGAAGTAGTGGATAAGTATCTATGAGTCTAGTGCTTAACCTTGTGATTCAACTTATCTAACAATTTCTACCAATATAGTCTAGGTTTCCTACCAAAAGAAAGAGGGATACCTAGGTAGACCAAGGGAAGAGAGCCAGATTGAAACCTTAAAATATTGGTGATCCTTCTTTGAATAGCCTCGAGAGTATTGAAAAAATAGATAGAATATTTATTCTCATTGACTTTCTGACTTGAAGTAGCCAAATAAATATCTAAAGTCTATTTAAAAGATTCATCTTCCTAAAGATGAGAAACCCCCATGAGAGAAGTATCATCCACAAACTAAAGATGAGAAAGCGTAGGCGACCCATGACCCCACCTCCAACCATGAATCAGACCATGAGAATCTTGATACTTAATAAATCTACCTAGACCCTCCTCTATAAGAATAAACAAATAAGGATAAAAATAATCCCCTTGGCCAAGACCTCTGGAAGATCTAAATAACTTAGACAACTCACCATTGATAATAACATAGAAGGAAGATGAAGTAACATAGCTCATCATCCATCTAACCCACTCCTAACTACAACCAAAAGAGATGAGAAGTTTTTCCAAGAAGTGGCACTTAAATCTATCATAAGCTTTGGCCATATCTAGTTTGATAAACATAGACTTTTCCTTAGACACCACCATAGAATGAATGGCTTCAGAAGCAATCACAACCCCATCTAAAATTTGTCTCCCTACCACAAAACCCCCTTGCTCATCTGAGATCAAATTTGGAAGCCAAATTTTGAGCCTCTTAGTAATCAATTTATTAATAATTTTATAGATCACATTACACAGAGAAATGGGTCTAAAAAACTCCAACAGGTTATCACCTTCCTTTTTAGGAATAAGAATAAGGAAAGCAGAATTCAAGACTTGAAGCATTTGATTACTACCATAAGATTCATGGACCACTTCCAGCAAATCCAAATCAATAATATCCCAAAATTCCTTAAAAAATTCAACAAGAAACCCATTCGGACCTAGGGCTTTACCCTTACGCATCCCAAACACATCCTCTTCTAATCCAAACAAATAAACAAAATGCATGACAAACTCATTCATCACATTGGAAACTAAAGAGAGAATACAAGAAAGGATCATATTCTCCTCATCCTCAACTAAAGGTGAGTCTTCATAAAAGAGAGTATGATAGTACTGAGAAGCCCCATGAGATATAGCTTGAAGGGATGTCAATTGAATACCATCCAAATTCACCAAGGAGGAGATACAACACTTATTATGATGAGCTTGCATTGATTTATGAAAAAAGGTTGTATTCCTATCACCTTCCTAAAGACAATCAATCTGAGCCTTTTGCTTCCAAAAAATCTCCTCCCAAAGTTTCCACTCCTCTAATTCCCTCACAACTTGGAACTCTACCCTACCCAAATCCTTCAAGAAACCATGGTCCCAAATTTAGCAAGTAATAACTATTGACAAGAGGCATTGCACTGAAAGAGATAAGTGCTTGAGGATTCTTTGGGTATTTTCATTGATGGCAACTCAGGTCAGAATCTTCATCTGGAATATGCAAAATCATTCTACTGAGGGTTTGAAGTCTACTTTCCTTAAGTCTGGAAGGTCAAACACAATGTTAGAGTACATTGAGTAGAACTCAATTTTGGGTGCACATTTTTCTTTGCAGTGGAAGAGGTAGTTGATTAGATGATTGGAATTTCTTAGTCCACAATCCTAGCCTTTAGTATTAATTCTCTTGCAAGATTGGAGATCTAGTATCTGACATTTTAGGAATAATGGGGTTATTTGGGTGATTAGTGGTGTAGCATGTTATGCAAAATATTCAGGACGATTTGGTTGATTAGTTTCAACTTTGAGGTTGTCAAACTGACTTATGTGAATTATATAGGCAATTTTTTTTGGTCCGCATGTGCATTTGTAATCGAATCAAGCTGACTTATTGTTACACATTTCATATCTAATAGATTTTTTTTGAGCTGACATGTTGGATGACCTAAAACAAGTGATGCAGATATATAAGACTGATCTACATGATCATTTTTGTGGATCAATGTTTGTGTGTGAAGATTGTATGAGCATCTATGCATAGTTTCATGTGTGCTATCTTTGGATTTATGCTCTGGTGTATGATAGAACAACAGAATAGAGCATTGTGCCAGAACAGTGGAAGTGAGATACTTTGTGCTTAACTGGAATTACACTTTGGCATTTGTGGATGCTATTCATCAGTTCAGACATTCAGTTATTGTTTGTAAACATTTGTAGGACAATGAGTCCTCTGGCGGTTGTATCCCTCTCTTGTAATTAAGCAGTGAGCTCTAGGAAGTGTGCCTAAACATATGTGCATTCCCCTTGTAATATTATTATACTCCTAATCATAGTATTTTAATATTGTGGGTCTCAATCCCACCTCAGTTTTTCCCTTTCTGGGTTTCCACATAAAAAATTCCCATGCTATGGTTGTGTGCTTGTTTGTATTGAGTTTATACATTTTACTTTCATTCATTTGCATCAAGTGGTTTAAGAATTAGTTCAAGAAAGTTATAAATTACAAAACATTGATTCACCCCCCCCTCTTAGTGTTCATTGATTCCAACAATTGGTATCAGAGCTTAGTTCATGGGAGGAAGCCTAACAACTTGAGGAAGATCTAGGATAGTGAATCAATGGACTCTGATTTACAAAAACAACTCACTATGGCACTTAGAGATCTAGATACAACAAGAAAAGAAGCAAATAGCCTAAAAAGAAATCTGAGCTGAAGACTTTATTGAGTCTTTGAAGGAAAAATTGAACACATCTAGAGAAAAGAGAAAGGAGCTTATGGACAAACTCAAGGAGAAAGAAGACCAAAGCAGTGACAACCAAGCCTTAAAAGATAAGATAGATGAATGTGAAAAACTTGCTAGAGATAATGCAGTCTTGAAGAATAAAATGCAATCTATTGTGTGTTGGCATTATGAGAACCGGTATGTGGACATAATGACATTGTATGTTGTCATTGATGTCAATATGTTGCAAAGGTGTGAACCGGCATATGAGAGAATTGGTATAAATTGTGAACTAGCATTTGTGCCAAAGTGAAGCAGTGTGCTTGTTCAAAGGTGAACTGGCATATGGTTACGGGAACTAGTGCATGGAAGCGTTGAATGACTACTAGTTTGTAGTCTCAACCTTAGGGTTTCCAATTGAAGTGCTTCAAGCCTGTGTGGCTCAACTGGTGACTTTGTGCGATGAGTTAGCATGACAACAAGAAGAAGATCATGTCGCCACATAAGCCTTGGGTGCATGAAGAAGATCTTGCCTATCTACCTCGGGAATATGAGAAGACTATAAAATGGTGATAACGTGTGATGGGTTATCAGCCACCATGGAAATAGTGGAAAGAAAATCTTGCCTATCTACCTCGGGAATATGAGAAGACTATAAAACGGTGGGAAACGAATGATGGAGATTAACATAGTATGCTCAACGGTCAGGATTGAACCATTTGAATTCCTTAACCTATTAGGTTTAGGGTTTAGGGTTTATGCTTCCAACCTAACTGTTTTCTAGAAGGTTGATGTTGTGACTCTTTCTAGGGTCGTTGGCAAAAGTTGTGTGTAAGTATCCAAGAGAAAGGATATGTGTTTCTTGCCAGACCAAAAGGAGAGAAGTGATACCTACAGAATGTAAGTGCATAAGGAGAAGATGAGCTTAAGTGGATTTGCATTGGCATTAAGTGTTGTTACCAGATCATTGTAATATCTGTTGATCTCTAATCACCTCAACAGTTGGAAAATCCCTTAACAGGGTAGCCTTACCTGGCTTGCTGTAAATCCTTTAACAAGGTAACTCTAAGCTACTAAGTTTCAAGTCCTTTAGCTATTGAGTTCTTCAAATCCTCTAACAAGGTAACCTTTAACAGGGTTTAACCCTTAATTGGGTATTGTAGCCATCCCCTAACTGGGTGATCTCTAACAGGATCAGTTCCTAGCAGAACCTATTGTAATGTCTCTAATCGGACAAGGCTCCTAATAGAGCAGACTTCCAAAGAGTTCAAAAAAATCTTGTGGTTATTCATCCCCACCATGGTTTTTCCCACTTGGCTTTCCACATGAAAAATATGTGTGTCATGTGTGATGTTTTTATCTTGTGATGCTTTGCTATTGTTTGTCAAGCATATGGTGGTTCTATGTTTTATGCATGTCACTAAACATGTTGAACTAGCTGCTATTATGATTTGATGATAGATTACTTGTTTATGCATAAGGGTGAAATGGTAGTGTAGTCTCAAGTTGAGTGAAAGGCTAAGTGAGTAACCAGTTAATGCTTGTCTCAGACATTCTTAGCTTTACCTATTGCACTTTGTTTCAAACCGGTATCTCTGTCTCCCAGTCTTTTGAAGTGCTTGCAGTCAAACCGGTTTAAGATTGTGTTGGTTTGTATGTACTGATTCACCCCCACCCTCTCAGTACTGGTTTGGTACTATTTTCTCATCATTGAGTTATCAATTGGTATCAGATCATCCTCTAGGTCCTCTGTGCTATAAGCTTAACTGCTTGAGGTAAAGATCCCAGTCAAATGATGAAGAGGGAAGGTCCACAGTTTAATAGAGAAAATTTCAGTATATGGAAAGATAAGATGAAGATTTTCATCAGAAGCATGGGTGCTCAACACTCGCGCTATGTTGAGAATGTCTATGTTGCCCCTACGAGTACTCTCATTGATGACTAAAAGAGAGAGATACAAGAAAACGGGTAAGTCATGGAAGCTCTAATTAGTAGTCTATCTGACATTGAGCTTATTGATATTTAGGACAAGGTAAATCCCAAAGAGGTATGGGATGCTCTTGAAAATATCTATGGCAGTGATGAACATGTAAAATAGGCTAAGGAAGAAAGCCTGAGAGGGAAGTTTGAAGATATGCGAATGGTTGAAGGTGAGACCATTCAAATGTATGGAATAAGAATCAAAACTGTTGTTGGAGATATCAAGAGTGCAGGTGGTAAAATAGAAGATTCCATTGTGGTAAGTAAAGTCCTGAGATCCCTATTGCTGGTCTATGCAATAAGGGTTGCTACTATTCTAGAGCTGAGACCAATAGACAAGACTAAGGTATCCTTGGACTCCATCATAGAAAAGTTGACAACCGATGAGATAAATAGTTTTGATGGCAATGTTCAAAAGATTGAATTGGCTTTTAAAGCTTCTGCTATTCCATCCAAAAAAGGAAAAGAAGCTAGCACCAGTGGTGAACCAAGACAGAGCAGAGAAATGGATGATGAATAGATTCTGATGGCATTTGAAGCTCTCCTTGCTAGGAAGCTTCCTAAAGGAATCGATAAATACAAAGGTAAGCTACCTTTGAAATGCTTTTCTTGCAACCGGATAGGACATATTGCTGTAAACTGTCCTAATGGCAATAATAAGGACAAGCCAGAAAGGTTCAGAAAATTCAAAGGAGGAAACCAGAGAAAATGTTTTGTGGCAGTTGATGAAGGTGTCATAGATGAAGAATCATAGGATGAAGAAAATGAAGATATTGTGTTTGTTGTTGTCAAAGAAGAAGTTTCAGACAAGAAGGCTCTTGTCTCCTAGTTTGATAATTCCAATGAGTGGATCATTGATAGTGGTTGTTCTCACCATATGACTGGTGATTGGAGCAAGTTCCTATCCTTGGAGGAGTATGATGGTGGTGTGGTTCATTTTGGCAATGATGCACCATGCATGGTTAAAGGTAGAGGCTCCATCTCTTTGAATGCAAAGAGTAGTGTTGACAATGTGTACTAGGTTGATGGTCTCAGACACAACCTTTTGAGTGTTGCCCAGCTGAATGATAGTGGCCTTACTCTGGAATTCAAGAATGGAGTTTGCAGAATCAAAGGGAAAGATGGTGAATTGGTGGCCACCGACATTGAGACCAAAGGTAACCTATTTCATCTGAATGCAAATATAAGTACATGTCTTATGGCTAAATTTGATGATAGCTGGATATGGCATAGGAGACTTTGCCATGTAAAATTTGACAACATTGTAAAGGCCAGTAAGATCAAGATAGTTAGAGGGTTGTCGGTATTAAGCAAACCAGATAATACCTTGTGCAGAGAGTGTCAATTGGGGAAAATGTCTTCCTCAACCTTTAAAGGTAAATCTTTCACTGTTGACAACTTGCTTGATCTTGTGCATACTGATTTGTGTGGTCCTATGAAAACTAGAAGTGTGCAGGGTGATAAGTACTTCATGATTCTCACTGATGACTACTCAAGAATGATGTGGGTCACATTATTGAGAGACAAGTCTGAAGCCTTTGTAAATTTTAAAGCTTTCAGAGCATTAGTGGAGAAGGAAAGTGGTAAAAGGATTAAGTGCTTGAGAACTAATCAAGGAGGGGAATTCACTTTTGGTGAATTCAACAAGTACTATGAAGAACATGGAATCAAGAGGCAATTGTCTACCCCTCAAACTCCATAGCAGAATGGCCTAGCAAAGAGGAATAACTGAACTATGGTTGAAGTAGAAAGAACCATGTTGATTTAAGGAAAGGTAGCTCACACCTTTTGGAGAGAAGCGGTGAGCACTACAGTCTACACAATGAATCTAGGTATTCATGAAGAAAGGTAAGGATAAAACTCCTTATGAGTATTGGAGTGGTAAGACACCCATGGTTAGCTACTTTAGAATGTTTGGTAGCAAATGTTACATCAAGAGAAGTGAACACCAGAGCAAATTTGATGTGAAATGTGATGAGAGAATATTCCTAGGATATTCCACCAAGAGCAAAGCTCTCAAGTGTTTCAAAAATAGGACTCAGAGAATTGTGGAAAGCATCAATGTAAGAGTTGATGAAACCTTTGAGAAAACTAAGGAACCTGGTATTCAGCAAGCAGTAAGTGAACCAGTTGCAACCTTCAGGGAGCCGGTTGTCAGTCAATCGAATACTAGTAACAATGTTCCTACACTAGAAGATGTAGATGTTGATACTGATGGAGATGAGGATGAAGAAGAAAATCAAGAGGAATCTATCAAGACCAGTCCTTGGTATTTCAAGCTGAATCATGATCCTAAGTAGATCATAGGAGATAAGGATGCAGGAATCCTTACAAGAAGAAAAGTTAGAGAAAACTCATGCATGATCTCTGAACTTGAGCCTAAAATATTCAAAGATGCACATAAGGATGAAGACTGGATCAAGGCAATGCAAGAGGAACTTGACCAGATAGAGAAAAATGGTACATGGTCCTTGGTACCCAGGCTAGAGCACAAAAATGTCATTGGTACCAAATGGGTCTCCAGAAATAAGCTGAATGAGGATGGCACAGTGATTAGAAACAAAGCCAGATTGGTGTGCAAAGGATATGCGCAATAAGAAGGAGAAGACTATGGTGAAACCTTTGCTCCTGTAGCTAGATTGGAAGGAGTTCATATGCTTTTAGCATATGCAGCTTTTAAAGGCTTCAAAGTATATCAAATGGATGTAAAATCTACATTCCTAAATGGTGTACTTGAAGAGGAAGTGTATATAGAGCAACTAGATGGGTTTGCCCTATCTGAAGATAGTGACATGGTGTGTAGGCTACATAAAGCCTTATATGGTCTAAAACAGGCACCTAGAGCATGGTATGAATGCCTGCATTCCCATCTTGTGAAGATTGGATTTGAGAGAACAAGTGAAGATAGCAATATCTACTTGAAGTCTGAAGGAAATCAGATCCTGATCTGTGAGGTATTTTTTGATGACATTATCTTTGGTGGAGATGACAAGATGAGTCATGAGTTTGCAGATGAGATGAAGAAAGAGTTTGAGATGTCACTCATAGGGGAGATTAAGTTCTTCATTAGACTGCAGATCCAGTAGATGAGAGATGGAATCTTTATCACTCAGTCCAAGTATGTCAAAGAGGTGTTGAAGACCTTTGGCATGGAAGATAGAAAAATGGTTGGTACACCTATGGTAACTAGTTGTAAACTATTCAAAGGGGATGACTCAGCTTTGGTTGATGAGAAGGAATACCGATCAATGATTGGTAAATTGCATTATGTAGTGCATAGTAGATTGGATATTGCACATGTAGTTGGCATTATTGTAAGGTTGTAGAAAAGTCCAAGAGAATCCCACTTGGTTGCAGTCAAGCAGATTCTTAGGTATCTGAAGGGAACTGTTGACTATGGATTGTGGTATCCATATAGCAAGGACTTCAACTTGAAAGTGTTCATAGATGCTGATTGGGCTGGTAATGTAGATGATTGGAAGAGCACAACTGGTGGTGCATTCTTCCTTGGTGGTAGACTAGTCTCATGGATGAGTAAAAAGCAGAGTTGTATCTCTCAGTCTATAGCGAAAGCGGAGTATGTTGTAGCTTTCATGAACTGCACTCAGACAATTTGGGTGAAGCATTTATTGAATGGCTTCAAAGTTCTAGTATCTGAACCGGTAAGTATTTTTTGTGACAATACTAGTGCAATTAATATCTCCAAGAATCTGGTTTTACATTCTAGAACCAAGCACTTTGAGCTTAAGTATCATGTTTTGAGGGAAAAGGTTTAGAACAAATAGATTGCACTGGAGCATGTTTCCAATAAGGAGCAGTTAGCAGACATATTCACCAAGCCTCTCCCAAAGGCTACATTTACACACTTAAGAGGTGAATTAGGGGTACTACCCCTTCAGGAGGTAAACTAAAAGCATCTGCTCCACATCAGTCAGGTACTACATAGTCAATTTTTTTTGGATTGATGTGTTGAAGGATGCTACTCCTTAGGGGGAGCAACATAATGGAACAGGGAAACTTGTGCCTCTACTTTGGCATTGTTGTCAAAGGGGGAGAAGATGTGAAGTAGAGAGATATCTGTGTATATTGCCATCAATGCCAAAGGGGGAGATTGTTGGCATTATGAGACCGGTATGTGGACATAATGACATTGTATGTTGTCATTGATGTCAATATGTTGCAAAGGTGTGAACCGACATATGAGAGAATCGGTATAACATTGTGAACTGGCATCTGTGCCAAAGTGAAGCGGTGTGCTTGTTCAAAGGTGAACCGACATATGGTTATGGGAACCAGTGCATGGAAGCATTGAATGACTACTGGTTCGTAGTCTCAACCTTAGGGTTTCCAGTTGAAGTTCTTCAAGCCTATGTGGCTCAACTGTTGACTTTGTGCGATGAGTTAGCATGAAAACAAGAAGAAGATCATGTTGCCACGTAATCCTTGGGTGCATGAAGAAGATCTTGCCTATCTATCTCAGGAATATGAGTAGAGTATAAAATGGTGATAACGTGTGATGGGTTATCAACCGCCATGGAAATAGTGGAAAGAAAATCTTGCTTATCTACCTCAAGAATATGAGAAGATTGTAAAATGGCAGAAAATGAATGATGGAGATTAACGCAGTATGCTCAATGGTCAGGATTGAACCATTTGAATTCCTTAACCTATTAGGTTTAGGGTTTGGGGTTTATGCTTCAGACCTAACTATTTTCTAGCAGGTCAACATTGTGACTCTTTCTAGGATCATTGGCAAAAGTTGTGTGTAAGTATCCAAGAGAAAGGATACGTGTTTCTTGCCAGGCCAAAAGGAGAGAAGTGATACCTATAGAATGTAAGTGCAGAAGGAGAAGATGAGCTTAAGTGGATCTGCATTGGCATTGAGTGTTGTTACTAGATCATTGTAATATCTGGTGATCTCTAATCACCTCAACAGTTGGAAAATACTTTAACAGGGTAGCCTTAACCAACTTGTTGTAAATCCTTTAATAGGGTAACTCTAAGCTACTGAGTTTGAAGTCCTTTAGCTATTGAGTTCTTTAAATCCTCTAACAAGGTAACCTTTAATATGGTTTAACCCTTAATCAGGTATTGTAGCCATCCCCTAACTGGGCGATCTCTAACAGGATCGGTTCCTAGCATAACCTATTGTAATGTCTCTAACCAGACAAGGTTCCTAATAGAGCATACTTCCAAAGAGTTCAAAAATAGCTTGTGGGTATTCATCCCCACCATGGTTTTTCCCAGTTGGGTTTCCATGTGAAAAATGTGTGTCATGTGTGATGTTTTTATCTTGTGATGCTTTGCTATTGTTTGTCAAGCATATGATGGTTTTGTGTTTTATGCCTGTCAATAAAACATGTTGAACTAGCTGCTATTATGATCTAATAATAGATTACTTGTTTATGCATAAGGGTGAAATGGTAGTGTAGTCTCAAGTTGAGTGAAAGGCTAAGTGAGTAATCGGTTAATGCAAAACACTGATAGTCTAAAGACTATAATACATCATACCGGTTGGAACAAATACCAGTTGAGCTTTAACTTATACATACAAAAAGTGATCTCAAATCAAGTCTATGTCCATAATCAAAATTACTCCCCCTAAGCATATACACTATCCCTTTTGCAGAAAATACAATGTATACTACTCCTTAACAGAAATAACATGAAAGTCTACATCAAAACATTCAAAATTTATACTTCTCCCCCTTTGCCAACAATGACAAAAGTATTGTAGACTAACCCCTGTTTCATTAGTATTGAAATAATAAGTGTTTATGATAGTAAAGAGTAAAACTTGTCAAAAACTGATTTAAAGTCTTGCAAATATTGCTTCATGGATAAGGACCATGAGTCAAGTAGGGATGTAGCCACCTCTTTCTCTATCTACATCTGGGAGACCTATTCTTCCATGGCATCTATCATGCTCATCTCTTGAGTGACCGTTAGGCCATCAAGATTTAGATAGCACTTCTGGAGAATTTGCAATCTTGGCAGTAGGACCAGTTGAAGTTCCTACAAATTTTGGGTTTGGTTGCTTATCTCTGCCTCTAGTCTTGCAGACTACCGTTGAAGCTAGTGAATAGTTTTTCCATATGTGGAAAATAAATCATATGGTATCTTGAAGGTGCTAATAAATGACTGCATATCAGATTGTAGTTTGTTCTTTTGAGTAAGCACATCATCATAGAATAAATGAGGTTGGAAAATCTTGTTGAGTAGTAGATTTCCCTCATTCATTGCATCTCTAATGTCTTTTTGTGCCTTCTAGAGATCAAACCAGAGCTCTGTTAGCTTTCTCACCAGGGCAGTGTCCAGAGCCTTTTGATGTTCCTTCTTGGCATTGGCTTCTGCGACCTCTTCTAGGATTTCTACCTGGTCTTCTACAACTGAGCATAGGAGCTTCTATTATGCAAGTGAGGAATTGGTACTGGGAAGGTTCATACTGGGTATCAAACTGGTAAGTGTTTCCACTGTAGTTTGGATAACATCTTCCTCCTTTTTCCTCCTTAGAGCATCCAATCACTCTTGAGCAAGCTTAATGCTCTACAATAGCTCTAATTCATTTGTAGACTGGAGGTCAATAGGATTGGTAATTATAGCTAGTTTAGCCTAACTACCGGTTGCCATTGGAGTCTCCACCTGTGTGCTCTTTTCTGTTGCTTCCTTGTCCTTGGCTTTTTGCCGATCTTCTTGAGCCTTCCTCTGCTCCTCTTCTTCTTTCTTTCTTTTCTCTTCTTCTTTTCTCTTCTCTTCATCTTTTCACTTCTTCTCTTCTTCATCCTTCTTCTTCTTCTCCTCTTCCTTCTTCCTCTTTTCCTCTTCCTATTTCTTCTCTTCCTCTTTCCACTTCTCCTCTTCTTTCTTTTCCTCTTCCTTCTTCTTCCTCTCTTCCTCTTGTATCTTATTTTCCTCTTCTTTTCTCTTCTTCTCCTCTTCTTTTCTTTTATCCTCTTCCTCTTTCTTCTTTTTCTCCTCTTCTTTTCTTTTATCCTCTTCTTCTTTCTTCTTTTTCTCCTCTTTTCTCTTATCTACTTCCTCTTCCCTCTTTTCCTCTTCTTTTCTCTTATCCTCTTCATCTGCCTGTTTCTTCTTTTCAGCTTCCTGTTGCTTCTTTTCTTCTTCTACCTTCTTTTCTTATCATGTTCCTTCTAATGGTGTATCCTGAGTAACATTTTCACCATCTAAGGCATCAACATCAATGGGGTCCATTTGTTCTATGACCGGTTCTTCTTCACTGTCATACACCTCATCTAGTTTGCTAGTTTTCGATTCCCGCTTATCTTTTTTGTTGGCTTTAGCCACTTGATACATCTTAAGAGCTTCTTGAGCATGAGTATGTGTATCTTTGATCACTTCATTAACCTTTCCTTCTAGTAATAGGAGTCTTCTTCTTCTCATGAAGAAGAGGCCTTTGTATTTATTCATACTTTGAAAAGTTCTGAATTTGATACATCAGGAAAATGTTGAGAAAATATTTCTTCCCTCATTTCGTGTTCCTTTTCTATGGCAATGCACCATTTATTGTCTAAATAATTATACAAAGAATCTGGTGTCTCAGATCTAATTTCTAAAGGCTACCGGTCATTAACACATAAATACTTAATGATTTCCTATTGTACTTCTTCCTTTTCATCATCATTGAAGTCATCAAAACAATCAATTAAATCATTCAACACTTTTCTCCTAATATTCTTTATAGTTCTTTGACAATGTGTCAAAGGTTTATAAGAAGAAATGTCAATATTTACCAGTGCAGATGATGTCGGTTCATTCTTTGTCTTTTTCTTTGTTTGCCTAGTCTTCTTCTTAGGTGGTTCTTCTGACATAGTTTCTTCTAAGGCAGGTGTATTGCTTTTTGTCTTCCACTTCCGGTTTCTTCTTAACTGGTGACCGCTTGGTCACTTTGGGACTGGCTGCAGTAACTAGTGTTGATGCTGAAGGCATTGCCTTTCCTTTCTTTTCTGAGGGTTCTGCAACCGGTGTAACCCTTTCCAAATAGGTGTCAGTTCTCTTTACCTTAGGATCAAGGGGTGAGGTGATTATGGTGGAAGCATACCCATCCAGCATATCATTCATTACCTCATAGCCCATAGGCTCTACTTCTTCTTGTCTGGGCTCAACAACCTCCATTATGCATTCATCCACTTTGATGGTGAAGCAGATGTCTTCCTCATACTTTTTGACTAAATCACCAGATATTCTTATCCTTTGGCTCATCTTGCGTCTAAACTCATCAAATTATTTGTTCAATGCCTCCGGATAGCCAGTTCCAACTGCTTGTAGGCTCTCCTTGATTTGTTTTGTCACTGGTTGGTCGACAGACCACTGAATGTCACCTACTCCTGGAAAGTAGCCTTGAAAGTAAAAGAACAACCCAACCAGTAGTTGTCCAAACTTGAATCGTAGTGCATTGTCCTATTTGATCAACTTAATAATCAACACATGTTGTCTTTGCATACAAGTGCACAGATCAAATGATGCATCTTCTTTGATCATCCTATAAGTGGCATTTACCGCTGTAGCAGAGACAAAATTATTTCTACTAGCAGAGTACATCTAGTACCCTATCACCATGTAGGCATACTTGACCAAATCATCCTTGATTGAGTTGACGGTCATACCACGTGAGTCGCTCACTTAACTGGTGAGTTTGGACATTTTAGTCTTGCTAACCTTCCTTAGGGCTGGCACTTCCCCTGTATTGCAGAAACTAGTGATGACATGAATCGCTTCTGGTGTGATATCATGCATCCACTCTAGGTACATCTTGTCACCATGTACCCTGCTTAGAATATTGTGAACATGATCATTCGAGAATTCTTCAAGAAAGTAAACTGCATTTTGAAGTTTCTTCTTTTCCAGAATGCTGAATTCCAGTTTAATCTTCTTATCCTTTCCATAGAATAAGCTCAACTGGGAATGGATTACAAGAGACCTTAAGTCTTCGATTTTGCAGTCTATGTAATCAGAAATCCCTTCTTCTACTATAACACTAGCCAGTACTTGAGACAGGACATTATATTTCAACTTTTTCTTAATGAAGTCCATAGAGTCAATAGTTGCACTAGAACTATCATGAGATGCGGAAGCCATGATAAATGAAGAATTATGAGAAATAACTTCACAAATTGAAATTTAGGGCTTCACAATTTGAACTTCGCTTCACACTCCTTTGATTGCAGAGATACCACTTTGCGTTCTACACTCCTCCAACAGATGTTTGCTTCAGATTCTTCTTCGAGAATTTGATAAATTCTTTGATTCACAGTGTAAATCGCTTTCCTTCGCTCTGTACTTGAAAAACTTCTTCGCTTGAAAAATGATAAGTGAGAAATGATTTGAAAATTCCTTTTAAATAGGTTCTCCACCTACCATAATAAATTCTCCAATATTAGGGCATAAACCCTAGTTTTCCTTTTACCATTTCCAGTCTTCTGCCGACTGACAGGTATCTCATACCTGTTAAGGTCTTTTACTAGTGTAAACTGGGGGTTTGAAGTATTTCACCGTTTGCTCCCCCTAAGATTTTCTGATGTTTAGTTTTCCAGTTCTTTGATTTCCACACTAGGTGCAGAAACCGGTTCTTTTTGCAACACTCCTAGTTTCTTTTTCTAGGTTTTGTTCATATCCGCTTGAATAGTGTCAATATCAATCTTTCCTTCTGGAGTGACCGGTATGTCATCTGATATGTTCTTTCTTGTTTTGCAGAATATGGCAATGTGACCCGATTTGTTGCAATGATAACAAACCATTCTAGGTTCTCTTCAAGGTCCATTATTCATGTTACCATTCTTCCTCTTGCATGTTGCAGTAGTGTGACTATGACAATGACAGATCAAACAGTTTTCTCTCCATCCAGTTGCTTCTTGATAGCCACTGCTTCTTGATAGCCACTGCTTCCTGACTAATGATTAAAGACATTAAATCGGTTGTGATTCTGGTTCACAAAAGGTTTTGGACCAACTCCTTGAGTCCTCTGAGGATATCTTCTAGTGTTGTTCATAACAGACCTGCTTTCAGATGCTCTATGCCCAAACTTGTTGCATGCATAACAATTACCATTGAACTTATTGGATCTAGGTACATTGTTTACAAAGGAAAATTATTGTAGGCTTTGCTCCTACATACATTGGTAGTATGTCCTTCTTTAAGGCAGTTAAAGCAAACAGGTTTAAACTTTTGCTTACCTTTATCCTTTGATGTCGGTTGTTTCTTTGATGCTTCAGCATTTGCACCAAAGATCTCACCTTCGTCATGACCAGAATAACCAAGTCCATTAGTATTCTTGACGGGTTTGGCAAATTCAAGCTTTTGCTCTAGCTTAACAGTACTCTTGTTGAACTTAGCAAGTATTTCCTTTGACTCAGAGAGTTCTTTGGAAATAGCAGCATTTGTTTCCATCAAGTTTGCATTCTTGGAGATGGCCATGTTTAGTTCTCCTTGCATGTCTTCCTTTTCCACTTTCCTCACATAGAGTTGAGCAGTTAGGGCACTGATCTCTTGCTTCAACTTGGAGATTTCATGATCTTTGTCTTTTACCAGATCTTTAGCTTTCCTCTGGTTCTCAAGCTCTTGGCACATTTGAATAGTCAGTCCTTCCAACTCTTTTCTCAGGTTGGAATTGGATTCATTCAGCTTTTCTACTTCTTGAATCAGGGCTTCCATGTCCGCTTCATTAGAAGTACTATTTTCAGATAGCTCCATCAGTTTTTCAGCATGTTCTCTCCTTTTTGCCTGAGAGGCCTTATATTTTACCATAAGATCATCATAGGCTTGCTCAAGCTGAGTGACCTAATGAGTAAGTTCCCTCATGGTGTATTCCCCCATATCTCTTTCCAAGTGGTTAGACTTATAGAAAGGTTGGCTCTGATACCAATTGATGAATACTAAGAGGGTGGGTGAATTAGTATGCCAAAAATTACTATACTTAAACAGTTTACTAGACTCCCAGTAAACCAGTAAAATAGTTTAGCAAACAAATTGGTTAGCACACATGCAAACTAAATAGCAAATAATGCATTCACCCATAGAAGCACAAACACCATAACATGAGAGATTTTGATGTGGAAACCCAAATGGGAAAAACCACAGTGAGATAAAACTCACAAGTAACTATCTATAGAATAGGAACCAGACCAGTTAAGGTCAGACTGGTTAAGGTCATACAATGTTCTTTACCAGAACAAATCCTATTAGAAATCTCAATCTCTGTTAGGAGATAAGTCCGATTAAAGACTACCTTGCTAGAGGATTTTAGATCCACATATGTGAACCACCTTGTTAGAGGATTTACAAAAGGCTTTTGGACCTACCCGTTTAAGGGCTTCAGACTTGTCGAAGATGTGAGTAATCAACAAGTGAGTGATCTAGCAAATAGCACAGATTGCTTGGTTAGATCCTTGATACCTCATTCCTAATGCATTCTAGTATTACTTCAGTCTTCAACACATTCACACTCTACTTTCTCTCATAGACCTAAACTTCTCTTCTATGCTTTTTCTTACAAGAACTCTTCAACCACCTTAAACCCTAGCAACAACCTTAAACCCTAGACATGATGTCCTTATAACGGAGTCTGATTTCATGTCGGTCCAATAGGATTACATTACAATTTCCTAGGTTCAATGCATGTAGACATATTTTGTAACACAACACAAAAAGCACCATTAAAGTATCAGCACCGCCAAACAATCGATGGATGGTAACTCATCACAAAATGTCAGTTGGTAACTCATCACAGAGTATTACCGGTTTATACAAAATACTAGTTAAAGAAAAATACCGGTTGCTGGTTTGACAAAATGAAGACTGGGAAATATGAGTTGTGCTGCTTCATTCCTTTGTACCGCTTGAGATCCTCAAACTGCTTGGGGTCTTCATACCGCTTCAGATCGGTAAACACTTCCTGCAAAACACCGATAGTCTAAAGACTATAATACATCATACCGGTTGGAAAAAATACTAGTTGAGCTTTAACTTATACATACAAAAAGTGATCTCAAATCAAGTGTATGTCCATCAATGACAATCATATCATCAATCATCAAAAATGCCAATAGAAACTGGTTCCAAACATGATGGGAGATCGATAAAAATTAGTGACATTGTTGAATATGATGTTAGGTTTTCATCCATGGTGATGGGCTACAAGGTCTACCAATCTGGCAAATACAACTCAGTATCTGGTATGGCCATTTACACTACGTATCAAACTCTCAAATAAGATAAGTTGTATGATCTATGTGGCGTTCTATAGAGTGAACTCATGAACAATCTAAAGAAGATAAAGTGGGAAAAAAAGCATGTATTTAAATTTTGTACCCTGATTATCTACTTATACTTCTATTTCATGAATGAGGTCCCCGGTGTTCGCAAAGTTCAATGGACCTATGATAGGCCGGTGGCAATGAAAATAAAGGAAACTCTAGAAGGTTTAGGAGATGCACAAGCTCAAAAAGCTATCCTATGGGGATACTTCAAAACTTTCCAAAGCATGATGCAGAGCAAGGAAATAATCCCTAAGGAAATTGTGGAAAAGTATGAAGACTACATATGATTTATGGTAGACACTGATCAATGCTTAATATAATTGTTGAACCCGGGACAACATGGATCATGCCCATGGGGTATGAGGTTGATGGTGATACTCTTAATGTGTATGCTCAACACCTCTTGAGAAAACTGGTAGACAAATCAGAGGAAAGATTTGGGACATATAAGGAGAAAATATTGAGCCTTCACTCCCAATTCACCAAACCTAGAATGCAAATAAGAGTGAGGAAGGAAGTGGAGCAACTAGTAGAGGTTATGGGAATTAAAAAGGAGGAATTTTGAAGAGCCTAAGAGAGAAACATCTTGAAAGATGAAGATATGGTCAAACCAAAGAAGACCAAACCAAAAACTCCTTCACCGAGGGCAAGGCAAACAAGGAAATCAACACCTTCTTTTGGTGCTCAAAAGATTATTTCACCACTTAAGCCTCAATCCAAACCATCCAATGGAGTTGAGAAGAGGAAGATAGGGAAACCAAGAAGATTTTATGTGGTAGCCACTGCGGAAGAGGAGATTGAATCAGATGAAGTAGTGAGAGAAGTCAAGAAGAGTGCTACTGTTGCCAGGGTTGTTAAGATGCAACCTTCCAGAGAAGGTCAACCTAACAAGAATCTCAGAGTTGAAGCTGAACAATCTAGCATAACTCATAAGCAAGTGAAGGAAGTAAAAATAGAACAAGGTAATCTCAAATTGCTTTCTCAATTTTATGATCAATTAGATGAGAAAGGGAAGAGATCACTAGAAGAAGCTACAATTGTATATATGAAAAGTATAGCAGAGTGCTTATAGAGATTGCATCTGAAGTTCCTAAAATTTGTATGATATTTTAGATTTGAGAAAAAAAATGACTAGAATAGAAGAAGAGAGAATAAGGGAATATGAGCTAGTGCAACTTTGTCCAGTAATTACCAAGATAGAAGTTGATAGAATTCTTAAGGAAAATAAAGAAATATTTAGAAGTAAAACCAAAGTAAATAAAATAATGATTGGGAAGAATGAGGATGTACACAAGGAGACTTGAGAAATTTTGAGGAAAATACTTTAAAAGTATGAGTATGATGTAGTTCCTGAGAAATCTCAAGAAAGTGTTCAAAAGTCTATTACGGAAGTCCTTGGGATGCCACCCATAGGAGATGAATCAAAAATTGCAAAACCAAATGAACAGACAACTGAACAAGCTGATGTTGCAGATGATATTGATGATAGTTAGAAGATTGCAGACTTTGATGAAGCAACTAAGAATCCTCCTATGATAACTACTGAATCAGAGAAGAAAGATGAGGAGGTTGGTAATCAGAAGGGAGAGGATACAAAGAAGGAAGAGAAGGAGAAGAATGAAGCCAAGGTTGAATAGGTTCTGGTGGCTGAAGACACTGTGGAATATGAAAAGGGAAAGTAAATAATAAGCAACACAGATCTCATCCAAGGACCTATCAATCTTAATTCCTTATATCTTGTGCAAGAACTCAAATTTGCGACAATGACCCAAGCTAAAGCTAGTGAAGACTTACTGAAATCCCACACTGAAAAATGTATTTTTCATCATGTACTAATTATTCATCCTAATTAATTAAGTAATTCTTTAATTACTTAATTAAGTTAATTATTCTTCTAAACCGACTCAACCATCATTCTTCATCTTCTTAATTATTCAATTTCTATTCCTTAATTAATTAATCATTTAACCCCCTTTCTCCAATATTATTTAAATATTAATTATTTAATTAATTACAATTAATTTCCTTAATTAAATAGTATTTATTATTTAATTAATTATATTTCTAATGTTTAAATAATTTGATTTAAATTATTTAAATTAATTAACTTCTTCCTCCAATTCCCCAAATTCGAATTTCAAATAATTCCATCTAATTTCATTTCTCTCAAATTCATATTTCCCCAAATGTGAATTTTAGTTAATTTCATCTAATTTCAAATCATCAAATTCACATTTCACCAAATCTGAATTTCAATTAATTTCATGTGCATTTGACCATTCGAAAGTCCAAATTCAAATCCAAATTGAAAATTCAAATCAAATTCAATTTCAAAATCCTACATCACATGTTGAAATCATAACTGATTGATCAAATTAGTTGACTAATTAGTTAACTTAGTTAACTCCTCAATCACCCTTTTCACTCCAAATCACCATTTCTAACTAATCAACCAATCCATTTATCTCTCCAATTCATTTTGTCATTTGATCAATCAATCTAGTCAACTGATAGTTATGATACTTAATGTTAAGTACAGATGCCAAGCTAATAAGATGAGAGGGGGGGGGTGAATCATACAAACTTAATCTTCCATAAAAACATCAGATTCAACCTCGGTAACATATACTTCAGTAATATAACCAAAACTGCTAAACATGCAAACTCAAAAGCATATAAACATCATAACACTCATAACACCAGATTTAACGTGGAAACCCAAATAGGGAAAAACCACTGTGAGATTTCGGACCCATTAAGAAATATACTCTTCTAGAGTATGCTTGGTTGAAAGCAAATCATGTTAAAGATTACAAACACATTGCTAGATGTGACCCGGTTAAGGGATTTCCCTCAGATCTGTTAGGATCTTTACCTTGTTAGAGGTGGCCTTGTTAAAGGATTTCAAACACTCAATCAGAATGTCACCTTGCTAGAGGGTTTTACAAATAAGACTGTTAAGTCCACTCAGTTAAGAGATTTTCTGTCACTTCACAAAATAATAGTAATAAAAATCTATCTGCAACTTCACATCTAAAATGCTAAAGCAGATTCTTATTTGCTCAATACAATCTAGATATAGAACTAATCTTGTCCATTTGCTGGGCTCTATACTCTGTTATTCAAACAGGTTTTCAAGCTTCTGTGCTCGGTAATCACTATGTAGCATCCCTGTGCATACACTTGCTCGCATACATTGTTTATCAACAATTCCTTATTTATAAACAATTTGCCAAACACTTAATCTCTTTGATCACATTTCCCATGATCAATCATAGCCATCAGATCTTCAAACTTGACCAGGTTCAATGTATCCTTGGAACTGAAAAATGTTTTACCCTGCCTTGGAACTTGCATACATTTCTTGGAACTTGTGCTAGGGTAATGTGGTTCAATCTGAGCCATAGATCTTCCTACCGATTTTCCTTTGCCATAGATTCTTTAACAAACTTCATTCATGGCATACCAATCATTTAATCATAGCCAACTCATCAACTTCCTTCATTAAATAATGCATGTAATCATTTAATGCATTTTGTTATTACGTGGTTGCAACTCGGTAAATACTAAACTTCACTCAGTAGACATTTTGTCTTCATTAACCAATTAGCGATAACCTTAGGGTTTACCGACTAGGTTCTTTGCTCGGTAACATAGTATAGTATTAACCTTACAATCAATAACATATGTATAATATCAAAACAATCTAAACATAATGATCTCACCATTGTCTAACTCGATAATAGTTGCCCATTGAATAACATATTCATCCCCTTACTCATCATATTCTTTTTGTGTCTTTTACCGACATCTTTATACTCATCAAATCATACTTCTTAAGATATGGCAACATCATACTAAATTAGAAAATCAAATTCTTGACATCAATGACAAAATAATAATATTAAGACAGTAGACATCCTTAAGCAGTTATATCCATAATCATCAACAACCTTCTCAATATCGTTATTGAAATGGAAACAATCTCCCTTATCTATTATAATGCCAACAATCTCCCCCTTTGGCATTGATGGCAAAACCAATTGATTTGAGCTAAATGATTCAGATTTAGATTGTTGTGATTTTGAGATGCTGAAATGCTCTCTTCCCTATCATCAGTCTTCTCCCCCATACATTAATCTTCTCCTCTTTCCTTCAGTCTTTCTTTTCTAACTTTTCTCCAGTCTTCTTCAGTCTTCTCCCCCTTTGACAACAATGCCAAAAAGTAAAGAGCTAAAACATAATTTCTTCCTATATGAAGTGAATTCCTGCAGTTATGTATCAACTTAGTCTTGGTCAGAGCATTTATGTCTTCAATTCCTGTTTCCTGTATTGTTTCCTACACACCTTCAGAAAACCTCCTAAAGTGTGTAAATCAACATCAACTCTTAAAATATATTCTGTAGAGTTATCGAATTGATGCGTTCACCGAACTCGGACAGTGAATAGAAGATAGGGGTAGGACCCCTAGCTTACTTCGGAGATACTCAAAAGTGTCCCTTAGCAATGGCTTAGTGAAGATATCTGCTATTTGCTCCTTTGTGCTAACATATTCCAACACCACTAGTATTGTCACATAATATAGTTACTGGCTCAGTAACTTTCTCATTTATACCATCCAATAGTTGTTTGATCCATGCTATGTTGGTACAATTCAATGTTGTAGCAACATATTCAGCTTCTGTTGTTGACTGTGAAACACATCCTTGTTTCTTTCTAGGCCAACTCACTAGTCTTTCTCCTAAAAAGAAAACTCCTCCACTTGTGCTTTTCCTATCATCAATGTTGCCTACCCAATTAGCATTAGTATAAAATTTTAAATCAAAGTCATTTCCTTTCTGATATACTAAGCCATAATCCTCAGTGCCTTTCAAGTATCTAAATTTTTTTTTGATTGCTGTCATGTGTGTTTCCTTGGGATCTGCAAAGAATCTTGCAACTATACCTACTGCATGTGCTATATCTGGCCTATTGTGAACAACATATTGTAGTTTTCCAATCATGGTTTGGTAAAGTGTCTCATCAATAGATGCAAATTCATCATTCTTTGATAATTTACAGTTGGTAGTCATAGGAGTACTTACTGGTTTTGAATCCTCCTTTCCAAATTTCTTCAAGATTTCCTTTATGTACTTGGATTGAGTAATGAAAATCTCATTTTTCATTTGCAGTATCTGTAAACCTATAAAATAATTTATATCATTGATTAATGACATCTCAAATTCTTTGCTAATTTCATTTCCAAAGTTCTTGCATAGAGAGTCATTTCCACAAAATATAATATCATCAACAAATATGGCTGAGATCAGTATTCCATTTTCATCATTCTTCATGTACATATTATTGTTCTCACTTTTCCTTATAAAACCAATCTTAATCAAATAAGAGTGCAATCTTTCATACCATACTCTAGGTGCTTATTTTAGACCATATAAAGCTTTGTTTAATTTACATACCTGATCTTTACTCTTGTCTTCAACAAATCCTTTAGGTTGTTCAATAAAAACTTCTTCTTCTAATATACCATTCAGAAATGCAGATTTGACATCCATTTGATATACCTTGAAATTTTTGAAAGCAGCATATGCCAACAATGTTCTTACTCCTTCAAGTCTAACCATAGGTGCAAAAGTTGCACCGTAATCAATTCCTTCTTCTTGAGCATAACCTTTGCAAACTAGTCTAGCTTTATTTCGAATGACCTCACCTTTTTCATTCAGCTTGTTTCTAAAAATCCACTTTGTACCGATTACATTTTTGTCCTTTGGTCATGGGATTAGAGTCCATGTGTCATTCTTCTTGATTTGATAAATCTCTTCTATCATAGCATTTATCCAATCTTCACTGTTAAATGCCTCTTTCACTATCCTTGGCTCAAATTCAGATATTAGACATGTGTTATGTCTCAATTTGTTCCTTGTCATCACTGGATCATCCTTATCTCCTATAATCTGACTTGATGCATGATGTCTTTTGACCTACTTGGCTAATACAGGCTCGGTAGGCTCTGTATGATCTTCTTCATCACTCGGTAACTGAATATTCTCTTCATTTCTTTCAATAGTTTTCTTGTAAGACTTGTCAGTTGAACATAGACAAATTCATCATAGTCTTCTAGTTCCTTGGAATTTCCTTCATCATTTCTTTCTGCAAATTCATCAATTTTCATATTTGCACTTTCTACTATTTTGTTAGATGATTTGATCAGACATTTAAATGCTTTACTTCTAGAAGAATAACCAAGAAATGTTCCTTCTTCACTATTATGCTCAAACTTGCCATTTCTATCATCTTTGTGTACATAACATCTACTTCCAAAGATTTTAAAATAACTTACATTAGGTTTCTTATCATACCAGATTTCATATGGTGTCTTCAAAGTTCCTTTCTTCAGTTGTACTTGGTTCAGGGTGTAAACTGTTGTGCTTATTGCTTCTCTCCAAAATGTTTGTGGCACTTTCTTTTCAATCATCAAGGTTCTGGCACAATCCACAATAGATCTATTTCTTCTCTTAGTAATTCCATTTTGTTGTGGATTTCTTGGTGCAGAGACTTGTCTTTTAATACCATGATCATTGTAGAATAAGTTGAACTCATTAGATGTGAACTCTCCTCCTCTATTTGATCTAAGACATTTCAGTTGTCTTCCTGTTTCATTTTAAACTCTTGCCTTGTACCATTTAAACATTTGAAAAGCTTCCGATTTTTCTTTTAAAAACATTACTGACATCATCCTTGAATACTCATCCACAAATAATATGAAATATTTATCACCATAATAACTTTGAACTTTCATAGGACCACAAAGATCAGTGTGCACAAGATCAAAAATTCCCTTTGAAGTGTAAGACTTTCTTGTAAAGCTTGATCTTGTCATTTTACCCATCTGGCATCCTCGGCACATAGCATTCTCAAGCTTTTCAACACTCAGTAGACCTCTTACTCGGTGCTTCTTGCTTATTTTGATCAGATTATCAAAATTTACATGACAAAACCTTTTATGCCATAACCAGGTATCATCTATCTTTGCATACAGACACTTATTCTGAGTTGAGTCAAGGTGAAATGTATTACCTTTTGTTTGTGTCCCAGTGGTAGCTAACTTTCCATTCTTATCATGAACTTTGACAATTTCTTTTTGAAATTCTATTCGGTAACCTGTGTTGTTTAGCTGTGCTACACTCAACAAATTGTATTTCAAACCTTCAACCCAATAAACATCATTACATTTAGCATTGTCAAGAAGTGTTATAGATCCTTTACCTTTCACCGGACATGGTGCATCATTACCAAATCTTACATAACCTCCATCATAATCTTCTAATATAACAAACTTGTGTTTATCACCTGTCATGTGATGTGAGCATCCACTATCTATGATCCAAGAATCATTAGTATTTATGTGAGATATTAGGGATTTTTCTTCATACCTTTCTTCATCTGATCCATCTTTGATAGCCACATAAACTACTTCTTGTGTATCAGTTTCATCTGATTTATCATCATTGGATTCCTCATCAGCTATTAAGCATGTCTTTCTATCTCTTCCTCTGAAGTCTCGGTGTCCTCTGTAATGATTATCTTTCTGTCTATCATCTTGGTAATCTCTCTTTTCAGTAGATTATTTTTCAGGATAGTTAGAAGCCATATATCCTATCTTATCACAATTGAAACATTTCAAAAGTACTTTTCCTTTATACTTACCTTTGCCTCTTGGTAACCTTCTGTCTAATAGTACTTCAAACTCTTCCTGCTTTCTGATTTCCTCATACAGTTTGTGTACTTCTTCCATGTTCTTATGAAATCTTTCACTTGGTCCACTGTGATCTCCTTCAGAGTACTTATACTTTCTTTCATTGTAATCATTAGATTCATCAAGATGAAAAGAACTAAATGCAGATTCAACTTTATTTACCGAAGACCCACTGTTATCAAAATTACTTAACTCAAATGCATGTAGCTTACCAATAGTAGCATCTAAAGAAACTGGCATATTGGGTACAAACCTTAATTCATTGATTGCAGAGACTCAGATTGCATAAGCTAGTAGAAGGGTTCTTAATAACTTACTTGTTATGTCCTTTTCTTCAATGGTTCCAACTGCTCCTTTGATTTGATTGACAATCTCCTTTAGTCTTGTACTGTACTGGGTTATGTTTTCACCTTCATTCATCCTCATAGATTCAAGTTGCCCTCTTAGACTATCCACTTTTGCTCTTTGAACATGTTCATCTCCTCCATACACTGATATGAGCTTGTCCCACATAGCCTTTGCATCATTGTAGCCTTCTAGATCATTAAACTCTCAATCGGTCAATGCAGATGTTATTTCAATCATTACTTGGATATGTTCTTGCTTTGCCTTTATCTCTTCCATTGCCAATTGATAGGTGCTCGGTGTAATGAAATAATTCTCCAGATAATATACAACATATTCTCCAACTCCTAATAGGTGCAACTTCATCCTTTTCTGCCATGTAGAGAAACTTGACTTGTTCAGCTTCGGTGCATCCCTCTTATACATTTTTGGATCTTTGCCTCAAGTACCTTTAAAATTTTCTTCTGGAGTCCAAAGCTCTAATACCAATTGATAGTTCTGATACTTAATGTTAAGTACAAATGCCAAGCTAATAAGATGAAAGGGGGGGGGGGGTGTGAATCATACAAACTTAATCTTCCATAAAAACATTAGATTCAACCTCGGTAACATATACTTCAGTAATATAACCAAAACTGCTAAACATGCAAACTCAAAAGCATATAAACATCATAACACTCATAACACCAAATTTAACATGGAAACCCAAATAGGGAAAAACCACTATGGGATTTTGGACCCACTAAGAAATATACTCTTCTAGAGTATGCTCGGTTAAAAGCAAATCTTGTTAAAGATTACAAACACATTGCTAGATGTGACCCGGTTAAGGGATTTCCCTTAGATCTATTAGGATCTTCACCTTGCTAAAGGATTTCAAACACTCAATCAGAATGTCACCTTGCTAGAAGGTTTTACAAATAAGACTGTTAAGTCCACTCGGTTAAGAGATTTTCTGTCACTTCACAAAATAACAGTAATAAAAATCTATCTGCAACTTCACATCTAGAATGCTAAAGAAAGTTCTTATTTTCTCAATACAATCTAGACATAGAACTAATCTTGTCCATCTGCTGGGCTCTAAACTCTGTTATTCAAACAGTTCTTCAAGCTTCTATGCTTGGTAATCACTATGTAGCATCCCTGTGCATAAACTTGCCCGCATATATTGTTTATCAACAGTTCCTTATTTATAAACAATTTGCCAACCACTTAATCTCCTTGATCACATTTCCCATGATCAATCATAGCCATCAGATCTTCAAACTTGACTAGGTTTAATGTATCCTTCTATCTGAAAAGTGTTTTACCCCACCTTGGAACTTGCATACATTTCTTGGAACTTGTGCTAGGGTAATGCGGTTCAATCTGAGCTGTAGATCTTCCTGCCAATTTTCCTTTGCCATAGATTTTTTAACAAACTTCATTCACGGCATACCAATCATTTAATCATAGCCAGCTCATCAACTTCCTTCATTAAATAATGCATGTAATCATTTAATGCATTCTGTTATTACTTGATTGCAACTTGATAAATACTAAACTTCACTCGGTAGACATTCTATCTTCATTAACTAATTAGTGATAACCTTAGGGTTTACCGACTAGGTTCTTTGCTCGTTAACATAGTATAGTATTAACCTTACAATCAATAACATATGTATGATATCAAAACAATCTAAAAACCATGATCTCATCATTGTCTAACTCGGTAATAGTTGCCCATTGAATAACATATTCATCCCCTTATTCATCATAATCTTTCTGTGTCTTTTATCGACATCTTTATACTCATCAAATCATACTTCTTAAGATATGGCAACATCATACTGAATTAGAAAATCAATTTCTTGACATCAATGACAAAATAATAATATTAAGACAGTAGACATCCTTAAGCAGTTATATTCATAATCATCAACAACCTTCTCAATATCCTTATTGAAATGCCAATAATCTCCCTTGTCTGTTATAATGCCAACATCACATGTTGAAATCATAACTGATTGATCAAATTAGTTAACTAATTAGTTAACTTAGTTAACTCCTCAATCACCCTTTTCACTCCAAATCACCATTTCTGACTAATCAACCAATCCACTTATCTCTCCAATTCATTCGGTCATTTGATCAATCAATCTAGTCAATTATTCAATCTATTCAGTTCACTATTCAATCTGTTCAGTTGACTACTCAATAAAATGAGTTAACAAATCAATCAAATCTATTAACTGATCAATCTAAATTAGTTCACTATCAATAAGGATTTGAGTTCAAAATCCCTCCCCAATCTATCTCAAAAATCTATAAATTCAACCTTATTTCACATCAATTTTCCTAGAATCCAGAATCACAGAATCTAGAATCATAGTCTTCGAAATAGTTGCTAATCTATGCATGAAATCAGTTTAATACCTGAGAGCCAATTCAACTACAACTAAGGATAAGAGCAATGGAAGCCTTGTTAATTATAATTTAGGAGTGATTTTATTAGACTAGAGTTGGTGATTCGCTCTTATAATCTGATTAATTATGATGATTTTAACATTGAATACAAATGGTGAACCCAAAGTGAATCAAATAGATCTAACCTTCGTTCCCTTATTTCTTTGATTTTGTTGGTCTATACAAACCCAAAAATTGCAGGTTTGCAATTGATAGTGCATAAATTCACAATTGCAAATATCAATTCGCAATTGCTTTCATAATATCTTGTAATTTCTAAAACTGCTTCGCAATTGCTAGAAGGGGTCAAAATTGATTTTTTTTTGTCATTTCTTAGTTAATTTATTTTGCACCTAACCCATAAATATCTTCTAATTATGGAAAATTCATTGTTTTGCATGAGATGTGTCTAATCTGATGACAAGATGGGTTACATTCAACATTTCAAGTGCAAGGAGGAGACCACACAAGAGGCAGCTTAAAGCATACCAGAGGATCATTAAGGCAGAAAGGGAAATTGAAGAAACCCAACAACAACAAGATACAACTTAACAATACCCAATCATGCACAAAGTCTTCAAAGGGTCCAAGATTTATGATGATGCTATAGTATAAGCTTGCATGATTAGAAGCAAAGACTTGGAAAACCAAAAATCCTTCTCTTCTGTCTTATATTTATGTCCAAATTAAATTCCAATTTCTGCCTGTTAACTAATTCACAATTGACATGTAAGTAATTCATAATTGCTTAGAGATCAGTTCACACTTGATATTACAGTAATTTGCATTTGATTAGTTATTAGGTCACAATTGAAGTTATTGTTGGCAATTTGGGGGAATTGATTATATCTTGCATTGATGTTTTGTCATTGATAGCAACACCGGTTGTTTTGGTTGTTTACCGATTTCTGATTGGTTCCTGTAGAGTGGTTGATCATGATATTGATATGGTAGGATCCGATATGCTTTGGTTTGGATCTGTCATTCATGCTATTCAGATGTGTATCACGATCAGTTGGTTTAGGATTTGATGACTCAGGAGCTAGATGGCTTCTAGATGGTTTTCATGATGTTGTTGGTTATCTTGTTCATGTTCTAGTTCATCGGTGATGTTGGATTTGGTTTATGGTGACCTATTTTGGGTCAGATGTTATCTAGGTTATGGACCAGTTTCCATAACATGTTGGAGGATGTTCCTAATGTGTTACTAGCGGGATTTAATGTTTGGTTTACATTGTTTTCAGCCTAAGCCAACTTCGTTGATCATTGGATTATGGGTTTATGTTATGAATTTATTATATTATCTTTTAGGTGGCCGACCTAATTGTTTAGGTCTCGCGTTGGTATAAAAATGATGTAAGATCTCTTTGTAGATCATGGGTCAATAAGTCAAGGTTATGAAATGATCTGTGTGTGAATAATATTGTAATCATATGCAAAAGGTTTGGTTGATCATAGGTGATCAAATTGGGCATGTAAGAGAGGTTTAAGGCCTCTGATATTGACCTCAACCGGAACTGTACTCAGGCATAGGAAATGCTATTCTTGCAGTTCACTCTTCTTTCTGGATTGTAGTCTGATGTTTATGTAGTCAGTGAGGATCCTCTTTGTAATGAGCAGTGCACTCTAGGCTATTGGCCTTCCTGCATGTGTAGGCCCCTCATATTGTAATTGCATACTTACTACAAAAGTATTATCTAACTGTGGGTAGGCTTCCCACCATGGTTTTTACCTTTACTGGGTTTTCCACATACAAATCTTGGTGTCATGTGTTATGGATGGATGGTAACTTTTCTGTGATTTATGTTTATTGTTTAAATTCTTTATCAGTCATTCTGGTATTTGGTTTATGCATTCCGGTATTAAGTTTATGTGTCCTGGTAATAAGGATTTAAATGCTTAAATTTCTTTAATCCAGTGACAACTGATTCACCCCCCCTCTCAATTGTCCTCTGGTTATCTAAGTTGTCTAACAATTGGTATCAAAGCTTGGTCCTCTCTGCAGAAGCTTAACTGCTTGAGGAAGATACTATGGTATCTAGTAGTTCAAGTTCATCTAGTTCATCTATTGTTGTTTTTCGGAGATAAATTCCTAGGCTTGATGGAACAAATTATAGGGTATGGAAGATTCGGATGGAGACTCATTTGAGATGTCTTAGCAAGGAGATTTGGGAGATCACTGAGAATGGTGTAACACCATTTAATCTGGCATCTAGCAATCTTCCTCCAGCTGGTCTGGATAAAGAGCTAGAGAAGCCCTTTTATGTACACTTTCTGATCAACAAATTATGGGACTAATTGACAAATCAACTGCAAAGGCTATATGTGACAAATTGGAGACTTTGAATGAAGGGGACCCTACTATCAAAATTGCTAAACTTGATGGTTATAGGGTAAGGTATGAAAATTTGAAGATGGAAGAAGATGAAAGGATTACTGCTTTTATGAAGAGAGTGAATGAGATTGTTTTGGGAATTCAATGTTGTGGTGGATCTCTAAGTGAAGATGAAATAGTTTATAAAGTATTGAGAGCTTTGCCACAATCTTATAACATGAAGGCTACTAAAACTAATAAGCTTAGAACTATGAAAAACACCTCTATTAATAGGGATACCTTGGTTGGGAAATTATCTAGCTTTTAAGCTTGAGGAATTTGGACCTTCTAGAGCTGTTAAATCTGAACCTGCTTTTCATGCATCTACATCATCTACTGGCAAGAGTGGTTGGAAAGCTTTATATGCAAAGGAACTAGGGGATATGAAGAAAGAAGATGAAGATTTTGACAAACTTGAAGCCTTATTTTCTAGAAGAGTACCTAAAGGACCGGCAGGAAGTAAGTATGAAGGAAAATCACCTTTTAAAGAATTTGCATGTAATAAGATAGGTCATTTTGCATCTAGATGTCCTGAAAGGAATTCAAGATTTGAAGAAAGAGCTAGAATATATTTTAGGCCTAAGCATGATTATTAGAACAAGCATAAGTACAGGAAAAACAAAGACAAATCATGCTACTATGCGAATGAGGAAGGTGTGACTGATTCTGATGATGAACCGACACAAGATTCGGCTAGTGGATCCGACAATGGAAAGGAATGGGTATTTTTTGCTATCAAGAAAGATGATCTGGTACTTGAAGAGAAGTCCCTTGCTGCTAAAATTGAAGATAGTGATGAATGGATAATTGACAATGGATGTTCACATCATATGACTGGAGATAAATGGAAGTTCTTATCTATGCAAGAATTTGATGGTGGTCTGGTTAGATTTGGAGATGACAAAGCATGTATGATCAAGGGAAAAGGAACAATATCATTGAACAGTAAGCATAACATTGATAATGTTTATTATGTTGAAGGTTTAAGGCATAATATTTTGAGTCTAGGACAATTGGTGGATAGAAGATTTCAGTTACAGTTCAAGGATGGAAAATGCAAGATTATCAATAGATCTGGTTTGGAAATTGCAACTAGTACACAAACTAAAGGTAATATCTTTCATTTGAAATCCAGTGAAAAGACATGTTTGATTGCACAAATTGATGAGAGTTGGCTATGGCATAAGCGGTTGTGTCATGTGAATTTTGATTGCATTGTGAAGATCAGTTCTACTAAGGTAGATAGAGATATACATAAGATTGTAAAGCCCTATAATCTGATATGTAAGGAATATCAAATGGGAAAGAAAGTTAGGATTTATTTTAAGAGTATACAAGAAAAATCTAATGATGTTCTTCATCTTATTCATACTGATTTGTGTGGTCCTTCTAGAGTCAATTTTTTTTTAGGGTGATAGATATTTCATGCTAATCATTGATGATTATTCTAGAATGATGTGGGTTACTTTTCTAAGGGGGAAGTATGAAGCATTTGCAAAGTTTAAAATCTTTAAAGCTAAAGTTGAGATAGAGAAAGGATTGAGGATTAAATGTTTAAGGTCAAATTAGTGTGGATAATTCACATCCAGTGAATTTAGTAGTTATTATGAGAAGAATGGGATAAGGAGACAGTTGTCTGCACCTCCAACACATCCGTAGAATGGAGTTGTGGAAAGGAAGAACATAACTATCTTGGATGCAGCTAGAATCATGATGATGGAAGCTAATCCGCCTCATATCTACTAGAGAGAAGTTGTAAGTACGACAGTATACACATTCAACAGAGTTCATATCAAAGGAGATACCAGTAAGACACCTTATGAGTTATGGTTTGGTAATACACTGACAATTAAGTATTTCAGAATCTTTGGTAGTAAATGCTATTGTGTGTGTGAAAAGTGAACTTGTATCTGTATCTAGAATACACAACACTTCAATTAAGTCATTAGATGCATGGTTAGTAAATCAATAATCAATGAATAATAAACCATTACAAAGTGACCCATTGCCTTCTAGTAGATGCGAGTTTAGATTGCTCTCAGATTGCTAAGCTATCCAGTGACTAGACAACACCTAAATGAAGGATTTTTAAATCTATATGAGCATGAATATGAGTTAAATGGATGCAATATGTAAGCTAGATATGCAGGGTTAATCTAACATGATTTAAGCAATATATGAATATTTAAGATAAATGATTTAAACAATATGAAATAACTAATATGCAATATCTCAATGCAAATTCTCTATGAACCTAGAGCAAAAACAACATAATAACAATATATTCTCCAGGATTTTTGAATGAGAGATGAAGGCCTGAATTTATAGAAAATTCAGAAAGAAACCAACGACTGAGATCAAATGATGATGAGTGGTCAAGATTTTCCAAGAGGAAGCACAATCCAGATGAATTGATGTGATTGGATGCTTTTCTCAGTTTTAAAGGAAATTGAACTAAAATTAAGATAAAATCAAGAAAAAACTAATTTATTCTCTATTTCATTCAATTTTAATATTTAATTATTTTGATTGCTTTCTTTGAGATTATCTATCAATTTTTAATTTGTTTTTTCAAGATTATCTCCAATTGATTTCTTTTCTCAATTTTAAATTCTTTTTTTGTCAATTAATTCCTTTGTCAATTAATTCCTTTTTTGAAGATTTGTGCTCATAATTTCCAATTCCTCTTTCTTGATTTGTTTCCTTTTTTGAAGATTTATGGCAATTATTATTTATTTTTCAAATTAATTCCTCTTTTTTGATGATTTAATGGCAAATTGATTTATTTAATTTAATATGAAAAAGATATTTAATTAAAATAAATAAGATAATTATTTAAAATAATTTACTTGGAATGATTTAATTAATTAAATAAATATTTAATTAATATTGGGTTATTGATTTGCCATGTGACATTTGATGATTAAAGAATTAATTGTGTACTCAAGAATTATTTAATTGCCTTTGGTTAGGACCTTGGTGACGTTGTTAAGATAAGCAGTTCATGGTTTAGATGACCATTTTTAGGGTATTGCATTTGCCCCTCTTTGAATTAATGTGCGAGCAACGCATTGGTTCAAAGAAAATTTGATGTCTAGGAGATACTAGTTCTTAACTTGATTGATCACGAACTAGATGAAGAGTGAGGTATTCATCTTGTTTTGAAGTGATGAAACTAATCCCAAACTTGATTGAACTAGGACTGATGAAGAGCAAAGATACCAAACTTGAACTTGATTGATCAAGAAGCGGATCTTACTAATCTAGAACTTGATTGAACTAGACACAATGAGCGAAGATAAAATTGATCTTGAACTTGATTGATTAAGATATGATGAGCAAAGATAAACTATCTAGCTTGATTTGATGCGATGAAACTGAACACCTGCTTAGATTGAGCGTGTGATCAAAGATATTCTTTAAACCCTTGATTGAGTTTAAACGAATAATCAGCTTGATGAAAAGCGATAAAACTGATTAATGTTAAGAGACTGATTCAAACAAAGGCAATGTCAACTTGATTTGAAGTGATGAAACTGATATGCCCCTAGAGATTGATTTGATGAAGCTTAGCTGCTCTAAGATTTGAAATTTTTCTCAACATTTGAAGAAGTGAGGTCATAAGGTCACGAGTATGACCCCTCAGGAGTGAAATCGAAAGATAGCGAGGGTTGCATAGTGATTGTAGGCAAAAAAAAATTGTAGCGATGATAAGTTATTTGAGTACAAAGATTAATATTGAAGATTAAAATCAGAGTTAATGTGAGAATCAAATTGAGATTTAGCGTTGATTAACAAGAAATTGAGTGCAAATTGAAGAAGAGAATGAGCAGCTGATGAAAGTGCTAAGTGGTCAACGTCATGAAATTTTGATGAGAGAATTGACGTCAGATTTTGATTTCGATCCCGAAAATGGACTCAGGACAGCCGATTTACGAGCTCTTGATTTGATTTCATCATACTTGTATTGATTGATTATGAGATGTTATTCTATATGCCTTATTCTATATGTATGCATATCTTTTCAGTATAGATGAATGAATGCAAATGGAATATGGATGTTTATTTTTATTTATTTTTATGCAAATAAATGATGATGCAAATAAATGAGGAGAATGAGTAACTAGTAATGCAAACATTTATTTTTCTTCATGCAATAATATGAATGCAAATAAGTGTAAAATGAAATGTATGGATCTATATAAGATGCTCATGTATGCAGCTAACATCTCAATACACAATTACTTGATCAAAGAAATGATGATGAAAAAGAGACCACTTCATTGAGAAATGACGAAGTTTCAGACTCTCATTTAAAAGATAAAGAGATCATTGTTATCATGCCAAAATCACTTGAAATGCATAAAATTTAGAATGAATGCAACCTAAACCTAGTCATTGGATTTGGAATGCTTAATTTTCATCACTGGGCATTTTACAAACACATCAAGCAGAATAGAGTTCATTTCTTTGTATATGCAATATTAACTATCTTGTCTGCAATGACCCTTTGTTCGTTCATATCCTTGGACAGATTACACATGCATCCAGATTGCACATTTAAGAAATTCACTCAAAAAAGACAAAGAACTCCCTGTAGCATACAAATAAGAAGAGTCGAGGTATGTGTGGCAATTTCACCTTGGTGTAAGGCACTTATCATAGACACCCAACTAATTAGATGTTTCTAGATCATCGGAATCATTCCTACAAGCAGAAAATAAAGAAAATATTATGCCCCCAATCCTTGCTTCTCTTAGTCAAGATGGACTTCCTTGAGTTACTCAGAGGGATAATAATCAAAAACCAATATAAAAGACAACACACAAAGTAAATTTTCATGCATACCTCAAATTGTTTAGTGATTGTTTTCAGTAATGTTGTTTTGCTTGTGTACTCAGTGAGAAAACTCTACAATAGTTAGGAGATAGGTGACTAACTCAGAGTGGATGACCGGGTACCATTGATTGAAAGATGACTTGGTTGATACTACTTAGGACATGTAAATTGCTTAGCTGATTACCCTAAGAGTAGGATAGTGATCGGTTTCAAGCCATGAGGGTCCCAAAAGAGCCAGGATGTCGTGAAAGTGACTAAAAGATATGTACAAGCTAAAGCAAAGATGTAGCATTTCAGTACAAGAGATAAGACTACCCTGGTAAAAATCTAGCAGCCATACTGATCTATGTCATTGTTTTGATTTGTGTGATCATTGATATGAATTTCTAGTTTCAAAGAGTAAGTACCCCGTATCAGATCGATTTGTCTAGTTTCGAGTGTACCCTTCCTTGTATAAGACATGTTGATGTTTGATAGATTTTGATAGATAGATTAACAAGACATGAGATAAGTTTGATTGCAGACTTTGAGAGGTTGTCTATGCTTTCTTGCTTTGATTTTGTCAGTTTTTTTTTTATTTAGTGAGTTTTTTATTTATTTTTAGGATTTTTTTCAGGACATTTTAGGATTTTTAGGAGTTTGTTCAAGACATTTTATGATTTTTTAGGATTTTGTTCAGGACTTTTTATGATTTTTAGGATTTTGTTCAAGACTTTTTATGATTTTTTATGATTTTTTAATGTTTGCCCCTAGTGTCTAGCAAGGCAAAAGGGATTTTGAGTACATGAATGGATAAGAAAATGATGGTGGATGCTTTTAAGGACTATCTCACAATGTTAATCCAGCACAGAGACCAGATATAGCAATGTACAACAAGGATTTTATCGATGTAAAGAAAGGATTTTAGTGATGTAAAGCAAGGATATAGTGTAATGAAGCCATATGGTCCAAAGAAGTGGCTATGTCAAGAGGTTTGTGGAAAACATGTTTTTGCATTTTGTCCACAGTGTTGATCAAGATCAAGGGATAGATTTGGATAGGAGGCAGATATGATAAGCAAGATCAAAAGGGAGTAATGAAGGATGTAAGCGAGCAATGGAGAGGAGCTAAAGGGTCTAGATCAAGTGTAATAGATAGGACATGTGAAGTCTGGAAAGATCCTTAACCTTGTCAAGATCAAAGGTGGAAAAGGGATATGAACGTAGATAGAGTAGATGAGGGATAATGGAGGATGAAGAATAATGGAGGAAGAAGGATAATAGATGGATCTACATGGATGGAACTTGCCCCCAGTGTAAAGTGAAAAAGGATAATGGATTATGCATGATGCCTCTTTTCCAGGTTTTCATCATGGTACTTGCCCAAGGTGCCACATGAAGTGGTTTTCACACAAGGACGAATTTATTTCTTTACTTTTTTTTCTGATTTTTTTTTCACTTTTTCATCATTTTTTTTTTTTTTTGGAAGATAATGGAGGCATGATAGGGGATGGAAGAAGGACCCCAACGTCTCACTACTTTGGATGGTACCCTTTGAATATGAGTTGCAATAGACCATGGCTATGAAGGTATGCTCAAAGATGACGACAGGATAATGAAATGAAATGAAGGCAAGGACTTATGCAAAGGATTGGATAAGAGGGATGGAAGGGTGGAAAAGAGGTGTTGGATATTGGATGGGATGTTGGAAGTATTGTGTATGGCTAGATGGAAATTTTGGAAAGATCAACATTGGCACACACCTTGAGGGATGGTGGGCATATGGAAGAGAATTGAATCTCATATTTTGAGATTTGGATGCAGGAAAGGTTATAGATTTTAGGGCATAAGAACCCAAAATGGATGAAGGAGGTGATGGAGGAATAGACTCAGAAGGTTTGGATGGAGGAACAATAATTTTAGATGCCAATTTTGATTTTTCTTTAGACTTTTGTGCTTCAAGTAGTCGCTTAGGGATCTGCATGGCTTTTGATTTTTGATTCTTTTGTAGTTCCTTAGAGTACATTGCATGTACAAGTGCCTTAGGAACCCATATAAATTTTGACTTTTCTTCTTTCTTTGTGGGCTTTTGTGGCATTTTGTATTTTTCTTTGTTTTGACATGTCGATTAGATGGGACATGTTGATCCTTGAATACATGTGGATTACTTGACTTATGAATTTTATGCTTGGCATCCAAATTGCTTGGAGGGAGATGTGTGGATATATAGGAATGATATGGAGGTCTTTTAGATGGATGGAAGGTACTCAAAGATGTGTACCTTTATTGATCCTGCATAAGGGATGAAGGGATATAGGGACCTATAATGGATGGAAGTGATGATGGGGAAAGCGTATATTTGGATTTAACTAGAGAAATATAGGATTTATGAGGGATACCAACATCTTGAGAGTGAGAAATGTAGCCATTATAATCAAGATTTTCTTTTATAGCAAGGGGTTCTAATATACCTTGTCCATGAATGTCTAACCCTTTTCTTTGAATGCTTTGAAAGATATTTTTAACAAAGGCTTTCTTCTTACTTTTGATGCTAGAGGCAAGTCCATTTTGAGGTAGAGGTGTCTTGTAAGGAACGATAGGATCGTGAGAGGGATTTATGGGCATGATGGACTCTTGAGGTGAACATGGAGGATTATGACAAGGAGATGAAGGGATACTTTGATCTTGACATGGAAGAGGACCATTGGATAGAGTAGGAAGGGTGTTTGACTCTTCATTTTGAATAGGATTATTTGAAAAGGTGGAAGAGGCATCATGATCTTTCTTAGGAAGTAGACTAGGAATGGGATTTGGAAGGATGGTTTTCTCTTGAGATGGAAGGGGATCATCTTGGAAGAAATGGAAAGGTATAAGGGGAACATAATGGGATTCTAGTGAAATAGGATATTTTTTAATCATTAGATGGGATTGAGGAGTTTTGGTGTCTTGATCTTGATTTATGATAGGACTTGTTTCTTCATTTTTCAGGTTATCCTCTTGACATGGAGTCACTTCTAAGGAAGGCATAGGATTTTTCATAGGCGTAGGGAATTCTTGGAAGGTATCCATATTTTGACATGATGGGGAAGCATTTTGGAAAGGGCCTGTTAGAGTGGGTATGATTGGAATTGGAGTGCATGATGGCATAGGATCTGGGATTTTTAAATCATGTGAGGAACTTGTATCAATATTGGCATTAACTTGGATTTACATAGGAGATAGCCCTTGAAGGTAAACATGAGAAGTTTCATTGTTTGAAGGAGATGGTATGGATTGTTGCTAAGAAGTCTTAGGAGATGAAGGCATCATGGAAGGTATGAAGGCCACATATGGAGCCTTGCTAGACATAGGTTCATGATTTTGATCGTGCTTAGAAGTAGTTCCTTCTTTTTCTTTAGGTGAGTCATTAGGATCTTCAATTTTAATGACACCATTATCAATGAGATCTTGAATCTTATATTTTAATTCCATACACATTGAATTCTTATGTTTGGTATGCCTATGAAATGAACAGTACTCAAAACTTCACATCCCCATGTGGTCGTTTTAGGCAATATGATAAAATTGTTCTTAAGAATCTCTTCCAAAGTTGACTCAATAGATTTCCCCAAAGGTGTAAACTGTCTATCTAGGGAATAGATGTCTTTTTGTCTTGGTGAAGGTGTTTTGTGATCTTGTATGATATTTGGTCTTTGATTGTCAATTATTTGTTGTTCCATCTTATGTAACTATTTTAGCATTTCTTGAAGTCTAGTGTTCTTAATATCATGAATTTTCATCTCAAGAGGAGTCATTGAATCTTTTCATTGAGCTTGAATGTCATATATTTCTCTCTTGAGATCTTGAATTCGTTGAGCAAGGTAGCCATGGGCTTCTTACTTTTGTCAAAAAATTTAGAAGAGTTTCTTCTTTGAATAGGCATTTACAACTGACGGGACTGAGAGCTAGATGTGTTGCAGAAGTCAAGATCAAATTGTAGCTAGTTGTTCATTTAATGTAGTGATTGAGTGAAGTAACTAAGATCTAGTCTAGTTTCAGGAATGATCTATCCTGTGTAAGACATTATCTAAGTTAACTTAGGTTTGATAAGATATTGATTGAACTCACTGAGAGATGATTGACAAAATTGTGCAACGCAACGGCAGGGGTACACTATCAAGACTGCTTATGCTCAGGAGGATGATAACTAGTTTTATGCTCCTTGTAGACTGATCTAGGTAGGTTTGACTATTTTGAACTGACAAAATCAGAGATTCTTACGATAGGTTTTACATGACCAGACGATAGTGTAATAGCTTCAGGATAGTGACAATAGTATTTTGTACGAGTTGCTGCCTAGTATCGTACAAGAAGTGGATAAGTCTGAAATGACAAACTGATCAATACAATGGTTTATCATACAACATAGGATGTAGGTTCAAATGATAGTTTCCTAAATAGGATGATAGATAATCAGGTATCATACGACACAAAATGAAAGCTCAAATGACAGACTGTTAGGATTGATGGAATTTCGTATGAAAGTATGTATGTAGCAGGATGATAGATCAGAAGATTTGCACAACAATTTACTGCACAGAGGCTAAATTCTGAGTTTTCAATGACTGAGTATGACCAGTTTTGAGGCAGACTAAGTTTTCACTGACTAACGATGACCAGTTTAGACGTGGAATGAGTTTTTGATAGCTAAGGTATACCAGTTTGTGACATGGACAAAGTTTTGATCATTGAGTTTGTTTGTTTGTTTTCTCCAGTTTTAGTATTTCAGTTTCAGGGGTTAAAACACATAAAACACACAAGATGTATAATAATTAAATCATAGCATGCTAACCCTATAGAAGTTGGCTTAGAGAAGAAAATATTTGCTTGCTGACTTAGGTACACACCCAATAGCTAATCAGAATACAATCATTGAGTCTCACACAATGGATTCTCAACATCGTATTAGTCGACTCCAAACACTAATCAGGGCACGATATGACAAGTGTCTTGGGAGAGTTACTATCTCTCTTGCACAAAGATTATCCCCCTTTTGGAGGTGAATCAGGTAGTTTCTATCTTATAGTTCTTAGTCACGAATTTCATTTGCAAATACCTCTTGAAGTCATGCAAGCTTGATTGAGGCCTATAGCCCGACAAGGTACCGAAACAAGCTATAGTCACGTAAACATGATTGAGACCGTGAGGCCCTACAAAATGCTCTATATGAGAGATCTCAAAGAGAAAACTTAAATAATCCCATCCTCTAAGACTTTAATCACCAGAGGCCTATTTATTATAGTGAGTTGGAATGTTTGGGTCCAGCTATACTCACTTGGGTCATTCTCACAAGGTGATTACTTTTTCTCATTGTGACAGGCCCACTAAAGGTACACAAATCTCAAAACTTAGAAAAAAGCTTCAAGGGTCTAGATTTTTGATTGTCTGTAAAAGACAAGAGCATACTCTCCTACCTCTCAGATTTTTCTGAAAACACAAAAGCCAAATTTGTTCTTTAACCAAATAGCAATTTAAGTGCCTAAAAATTAATTTAAGGATTACACGATGTTTGGTCGATTCTCTTTAGGCAATCTACAAAACCAACGCATCAGTAGTCATGTTGTTTTTTTATTCTTTGACAGGCGTATTTTTTATTGATAAATTCTTTGTAAAGCGCACCTAAAAAAATTAAAAGCCCAAAATTAGTTTCCAAAATAACATAAAAAAAACCATCAAAAGAAAATTCTAGCATGCAAACTATAAATTAAACTAATCTAACAAGAATTTCCATTTTTTATGACTATCCTAGTTATGACAGTTTTGATACTACTAAACTCTCTCATTTATAACTTTTCAACCAAAGCTAATTCAAAAAATCACTTTGGTGGAAATTTAGACAACTTTGTTTTACAGAATATATTAAAATTTTGTTTAGATCCAACGGTTCAATAAAGTCTTATGCCCTTCGAACAGAGACCATTTTTTACTGTCACAGAAGAATAAGTAAAATGATAGTACTGCACTCTGTCATTCCTAACTTTCAAACCCAAAATTATTAGGAAAATCTCTTCTATGAAACTGTACAAAACTTGGTTTGCAACAACATATCAAAAATTGGTTGAGATCCAACAGTTCAATAAAAAGTTATGCCCTCCAACCAGAGACCATTTTTTACTGTCAAAGAAGAACAAGCAAAAAGAAAGATTTTTATTTGCAAATTTAACACATGTTTATTAGTTATAAAAACCAAACAATAAATTTTTTCAAGAAACATTAGAAATCTTTTAGTCATGGGTTCAATCCCCATGGTGGGTGCCAAAGATGTGTGTGTGAAAAGTGAACTTGTATCTGTATCTAGAATACACAACACTTTAATTAAGTCATTAGATGCATGGTTAGTAAATCAATAATTAATGAATAATAAACCATTACAAAGTGACCCATTGCCTTCTAGTAGATGCGAGTTTAGATTTCTCTTAGATTGCTAAGCTATCCAGTGACTAGACAACACCTAAACAAAGGATTTTAAAATCTATATGAGCATGAATATGAGTTAAATGGATGCAATATGTAAGATATGTTAGTTAAGATGAGAGGGGGGTGTGAATCATAAAAAAATTTCACAATACAATGTATTCAACAGATTCAACCTTGGTAGCCTTTGCTGATATGCAACTATGACTATAAATCATAAATACCCATAAACAGATACACTTAAAACATCATAACACATTTAATGCCAGATTTAACGTGGAAACCCAAATAGGGAAAAACCACTGTGGGATTTCGGACCCACTAAGAAATATACCCTTCTAGAGTATGCTTGGTTAAAAGCTAATCCTGTTAAAGATTACAAACACATTGCTAGATGTGACTTGGTTAAGGGATTTCCCTCAGACTTGTTAAAGTCTTGCACTTTGTTAGAAGTGACATTGTCAAAGGATTTCAAACACTCATTTAGAATGTTACCTTGCTAGAGGGTTTACAAATAAGACTGTTAGGTCCACTCGGTTAAGACATTTCCTGTCACTTACAAAATAAATAACAGTAATAAAATATATCTGCAACTTCACATCTAAAATGCTAAAGCATATTCTATGTGCTCAAAACAATCTTGTCATAAGACTTATCTTGTCCCTTGTTGGGCTTGTTGGGCTTCTTAATCTGTTCTTCAATCATATCTTCAAGCTTATGTGCTCGATAAACATTACTGTAGCATCATTGTGCATACATTTGCCCGCATGCATTGTTCATCAACAGTTTCTTATTTATAAACAATTTCTAACCGCTTAATCTCCTTGATCGCATTTCCCATGATCAATCTTAGCCATCAGATCATAAAACTTGACTAGGTTCAATGTATCCTTCGATCTAAAAAATGTTTTACCTCGCCTTAGAACTTGTGCTAGGTTATTGTGGTTCAATCTGTGTTGTAGATCTTCCTCTTGATTTTCCATTGTCATAGATCCTCAACAAACTTCTTGCACGACATACCAATCATTTATTCATCTCCAGCTCATTAGCATCCTTCATTAAATAATTCTTTTATTCATCCAATGCGATCTATTATACCTCGGTTGTTACTTGGTTAATACTAAACTTCACCTGATAGACATTTTGTCTTCTTTAATTGATATCGATAACCTTAGGGTTTACCGACTAGGTACCTTAGGGTTTACAGACTAGATTCTTTGCTCGATGACATAGTACATTATTAAACTTATAATCAACAACATATGTAGGATATCAAAACAATCAAAACAACATGATCTTATCATTGTGTAACTCAGTAATAGTTGCCCACTGAATAACTTATTATTCCCCTTTATTATCACATTCTTTCTGTGTCACTTATCAACCTCTTAATATTCATCAAAACATACTTCTCAAGATATGGCAACATCATACTGAATCAGAAATTCAATTTCTTGACATCAATGACAAAATAATATTATTAAGACAGTAATCATCCTTCTTCAGTTATATCAATAATCTCCAACAACCTTCTCAATATCCTTATTGAAATGCCAACAAGCTAGATATGCAAGATTAATCTAACATGATTTAAGCAATATATGAATATTTAAGATAAATGATTTAAACAATATGAAATAACTAATATGCAATATCTCAATGCAAATTCTCAATGAACCTAGAGCAAAAACAACATAATAACAATATATTCTCCAGGATTTTTGAATGAGAGATGAAGGCCTAAATTTATAGAAAATTCAGAAAGAAACCAACGGTTGAGATCAAATCATGATGAGCAGTCAAGATTTTCCAAGAGGAAGCACAATCTAGGTGAATTGATGTGATTGGATGTTTTTCTCAGTTTTAAAGGAAATCGAACTAAAATTAAGATAAAATCCAGAAAAAACTGATTTATTCTATCTTTCATTCAATTTTAATATTTAATTGTTTTAATTGTTTTCTTTGAGATTATCTATCAATTTTTAATTTTTTTTTCAAGATTATCTCCAATTGATTTTTTTTTCTCAATTTTTAATTCTTTTTTTGGTCAATTAATTCCTTTTTTTATTTGTTTCCTTTTTTGAAGATTTATGGCAATTTTTATTTATTTTTCTAATTAATTCCTCTTTTTTGATGATTTAATGGCAAATTGATTTATTTAATTAAATATGCAAAAGATATTTAATTAAAATAAATAAGATAATTGTTTAAAATGATTTACTTGGAATGATTTAATTAATTAAAGAAATATTTAATTAATATTAAGTTATTGATTTGCCATGTGACTTTTGCTGATTTTAGAAATTAATTGTGTGCTCAAGATTGATTTAATTGCCTTTGGTTAGGACCTTGGTGATTTTGTCAAGATTAGGGGCTCATGGTTTAGATGATCATTTTTAAGGTATTATAGCTATATCAAAAGAGATGATTCCATTGGAAAGTTTCATCCTAGATGCGATGAAGGAATATTTCTTTGTTATTCTAATGAAATCAAAGCATATAGATGTTATAACAAAAGATTGCAGAGAATTATGGAGAGCACAAATGTCAAAGTGGATGAGCATAACAGAAGTCAAATCAGAACTTATGAGAGAGAACCGGTAGTGGAAATGATCATAATTGAACTGGAAGCACCTATACAAGAATAGAATGTTGAACCAGTTACTCCAGCAATATCAGATAATTCAACAGTAACTGAAGATTAGGATAGAGGAACAAAAAATTAGAAGACTCCTAGGTATGTAAGGTTGAATCATTCTGAAGATCAGATCATTGGAGACAAAAGCAAAGGAGTGATGACAAGAAGAAGGTTGGCAGTTGATGAGGTATGTTTTATTTCTTAAGTTGAACCGACATCAATAATTGAATCTTGTAAAGATGAATATTGGATGAAAGCTACGAAAGAAGAATTCGATCAGATATAAAAGAATAACGCGTGGACTTTAGTTCCCCGACCTATAAATAATAATGTTATTGGAACTAAATGGGTTTTCAGGAATAAATTGAATGAGGATGGACAAGTTGTGAGGAATAAAGCTAGATTGGTTTGTAAAGGATATTCTCAAAAGGAAAGAATTGATTATGGTGAAACCTTTGCACCGCTAGCTAGGATTGAAGTTGTGAGATTATTTCTTGCTTATGGTGCTCATAAGAATTACAATGTTTATCATATGGATGTTAAGTGTGCATTTCTGAATGGATATCTTGAAGAGTAAGTTTATATTGAGCAAACTAATGGATTTTCACTTTCAAATGACAAAAACATGGTTTGTAGGTTAAGGAAAGATTTATATGGATTGAAACAAGCCCCTAGAGATTGGTATGAAAGACTGGATAAATATATTTTGAAGCTTGATTTCACTAAAGGTAATGCTAACAATAATTTATATTATAAGATCACTAATGATGACATATTGATTATTGAGGTCTTTGTTGATGATATCATTTTTGGAGGTGAAGATAAGTTGTGTATGGAATTCTCTAAGAATAGGAAGAATGAATTTGAGATGTCTATGTTTGGGGAGATGGGATTTTTCTTAGGTTTACAGATTACTCAAACTGATAAAGGTATTTTCATCTATCAAACAAAGTATGCTAGGGAGTTGTTGAATAAATTTGGTATGGAAAATTGTAATTGGTTAGTACTCCTATGGTTACAAGTGAGAAATTGACAAAGAAAGATGCATCTACATTGGTAAATCCTACTAGGTACAAATCTATGATTGGTGGTTTGTTATATCTGACTTAGACTAGACTGGATATAATGAATGCAGTTTTTATTGTATCAAGATATCTGAGTGATCCTAGAGAAAATTATGAGTGTGGTGAAAAGGATTTTTAGTTATTTGCAGGGAACAACTGAATATGGTTTGTGGTATCCTAAAAATGATGACTTTACATTATTTGCATATACAGATGCAGATTGGGCTAGAGATGTTGATGATCAGAAGAGCACATCTAGTGGAGCTTTCTTTCTTGGAAATAAATTTGTTTCATGGATCAGCAAGAAGCAGTCATTCACTTCTTTATCTACTATTGAAGCTGAGTATGTTGTTGTTGCTACTAACTGTACAATAGTTCTATGGATGAAGTGAATGTTGAAGGATATAAAGGTGAATTGTAATGAATGGGTAGTTATTCACTGTGATAACTTTGCTGCTATTGATATATCAAAGAATCTAGTATTTCATTCTAAGACAAAGCACATATCTATCAAGTATAACTTTTTAAGGAGAAGGTGGAAGCTAATGAAGTCAAACTAGTTTATATGAACACTAAAGAGCAGATTGCATACATTTTCACTAAACCTTTGCCAAAAGAATCATTTCAGTATTTCAGAGACAGATTGGGGGTTTCTACCCCTCTGGTAGAGACCTGGGTGATGTTGATTGGCATCAGTCTAGTATGCATTATCGAAGTTATTACTCATTCTAGATTGATGTGGTGATGCTACTACTTAGGGAGAGTAGTCAGTTGTATGTTTCAGAGGATTTATGATTTTTATTTGATGTTTTATGCCAGATCTTTGGCATTGATGTCAATTGGGGAGAGATATATGGGAAAAATAGAGCTTAACAGAATATCAGTCATAAGTGAGTTTGGTTTAGAACTTCATTTCTATATCATTTTGTGGGAGATTGTTGGCTATCTTCCATTGGGAGAGACCTATTTGGCATTTCTTGGCACTTTGATGTTTTTTCACATCTAGTGTTGCCATTAATGCCAAAGGGGGAGATTGTTGGCAATTTAGAGGATTAATTATGTGTTGCGTTAACGTTTTGTCATTGATGGCAACACCAATTTTTTTGGTTGTTTACCGGTTTTTGATTGGTTCTGGTAGAGTGGTTGATCATGATATTGATTCGGTAGGATCTGGTATGATTTGGTTTGTGGAATTAGTTTGGATCTATCATTCATGCTATTCAAATGTGTATCACAATTAGTTGTTTCGGGATTTGATGACTCAGGAGATATCACTTGTTCTAGTAAGCCTTTTGGTCATCAGTAAGGGTTTTGCTGGCAGAGCTTTGTTGAAGATCTTTTGATGCACGTGATAAGTGGTGTTGGTGCAGCTTCTATATGGCTTTCAGGATGCTATTAGTTATCTTGTTTGTGTTCCAATTCATCAGTGGTGTTGGATTTGGTCTATGGTGACCTATTTTGGGTCTGGTGTTATCTAGGTTATGGACCAGTTTCCATAACATGTTAGAGGATGTTCCTAATGCATTATCAGTGGGATTTAATGATTGGTTTACATTTTTTTTCAGCCTAAGACAACTTGGTTGATCATTGGATTATGGGTTTATGTTATGAATTTATTGTATTATCTTTTAGGTGGCCAACCTAATTGTTTAGATCTCGGGTTGGTATAAATATGATGTAAGATATTTTTGTAGATCATGGGTCGATAAGTCAAGGTTATGAAATGATCTATGTGCGAATAATGTTTTAATCATATGCAAAAGGTTTGGTTGATCATAGGTGATCGAATTGGGTTTGTAAGAGACATTTAAGGCCTCTGATATTGAGATCAACTGGAACTGTACTCAGGCATAGGAGATGCTATACTTGTAGTTCACTCTTCTTTCTGGATTGTAGTCTAATGTTTATGTAGTCAATGAGGCTTCTTTTTGTGATGGGTAGTGTGCTCTAGGCCACTAGCCTTCCTGCATGTGCAAGCCCCTCATATTGTAATCACATACTTACTACAGAATTATTATCTGACTGTGGGTAGGCTTCCTACCATGGTGTTTCCCTTTACTGGGTTTTCCATGTACAAATATTGGTATCATGTGTTATGGATGGATGGTAACTGTTCTATGATTTATGTTTATGTTTAAATGCTTTATCATTCATTCTGGTATTAAGTTTACGTGTTTCGGTAATAAGGATTTAAATGCTTAAATTTCTTTAATCCAGTGACAACTGATTTGCCCCCCCTCTCAGTTGTCCTCTTGTTATCTGAGTTGTCTAATAGTTATATCAGTTCACAACTGATTAGATAGTAATTCGTATTTGTAGGAATAGGGTAAAATGCCTCTATTTTAGTTGATCTATTTTCTTTGTCAGTAATTGCTTTTGTTTCTGAAAATAGAGAGGTTAAATTTGTAACCAACTTTGAAGAGTCATAACATTTCACTTCGAACTTGAAATTGCAAACCGCTTACACCATTAGAAAGATCTCTAAGAGCTCTAGATTTAGTCTTTTTGGACTGACCTACGACAATGCCCATAAGGAATGTTCAAAGTTATGAGGGCTAAAAATGTTGTAATCCAAGAACACTGAGAGGGGGGATGAGTCTGTGTTCTACTGGATTGTTCAATTTTAACCTTATTATAACATGCATTCACCAATCGGTAAACTGGTACATATATAATTGAAATAAGTAAAGAAATCAATAATCCAATAACACAAATGAATACTATAACACATAGAATTATATGTGGAAAACCTCAAAGAGGAAAAAGATATTAAATAGTATGAGGGCCTACACATGCACATGCAGGAAGGCTTACATCCTAGAGCACACTGCTCAACACAAAAGAGTCTCACTAACTATAGTCACTTTGAATAATAAAAAATAAGACTGAACTCTTTTAATGCATCTTCTATGTGTGATAGAGTTTCGGTTCAATCTCAAACTGTTCCGGTTCTAAAAACCCTAAACCCTTACCAGAATAACCTTTGCATTACAACATCCTTAATTACAATCATTACCAACATATCCTATATATCTCTTATTACACAAAATGATCTAATCAACTGACCTATATACCCTTACAATTCTTCATGACTCATGTCGGCTTACATAGATAATTACAAAATGATTATATATGTCGGCCTAATACATATATACATAAATATCAAAATGAATTGCCAATTGTCAGATCTCCCAATGATGTTGGCCTCCTATGTACATACCCTATTTGTAAGTCATGTTAACCTTCAATGTTGGTACCCATAGAATCCTTCCTATCGGTGAAGATACATGTCGGTGCTGGTGAAGTGTCTGTCGATGAAGAACCAAACCAAGGAATGAAGTCAGAACATGTTGACATCAATGACAACATATGAAACCAATCAAATGAGTATCAATCGCCAACAATCTCCCCCTTTGGCATTGATGGAAACACTCATGTAAAAAATGATAATGGTTTCCATCTATTGGTTTCACCCTAAGACTGCTCCCCTTGAGCTGAATATTCATCTGTGATCATGATCTATACAAATACTCCATTTATAATTCATATCTCTTGATTTCAAGGATATTATTTTCACCTATACCTCCCCCTTTGACATCAATGCCAAAAAAACACCAAAAAATGGGACGAAGAATGAAATATTGTACAAAGAATGTGTCCCAAAACACCTTACCAAAGCTAAATATACTTGAAAATTTTTGAATAGGCTTTCTCAAAAGGCTCTAGATAAGTGTCCCAACTAGATTTGAATGTGTCAGAAACTGATACAAGTCCATTAAGCATGTGAGCATAGGAATCTTTCTCCTTAAGCTCTATCGGTATGGGCTTACCAACCATATCAATTCATTCCTTCTTATGTACACTTAAAGAGTCTAGCCAAGGGCTCACCAAACCTCTGAGCCCTTTATCTCTCCTAATAATTCTGTCTTTATCCATTTCAAGAGCTGAAATTTTAGCTTCTAATACCGAAGTATGTCCATAAATAGATGTAGTCAAAGAATTGGAGCCATAAAAAGAATTGACTATACCTACAATTTTGTCTTGTGAATCCTTAATCCCTTTATCTATATCTATGGTAAGTAATCCAGTGTTATAGAATACTCTATAAATATTAGTACATTGCCTTATAGAATTATCAATTAACTTTAGTTTGTCAGTAATCTCTTTCTTCTTTGATTCAATCATCTGATCAAAGTAGCTCTCTTAGCTTGTGTGAATCTCTCCAATGCCTGTCAGTTAGATATTTGCTGCAATGATTGAAAATCCTTAGAAATGTGCCCAATAATTATTTTGAGCTTATCGAATGGGCTTTCTCCTTTGTCAAAATGGCACTCTGGGACAAGTCTGTGCAAAATTGGGATTGATTGATCAATTATTTCTTTGTCCACTAATCCTTCCTTTATCATCTTCTGAGTAGCCATCATCATGAGCTTAGTAGAACTCATCTCAGTTATTCTCTTTTTCTCTACCAGTGAGGTGTGAATTTACAACAATGATGTGCTCGCTACTGGTTTTGATGAATACTAAGAGGGGGGGTGAATTAGTATACCAAAAAATACTGAACTTAAACACTTAAACAGTTTAGCAATAAACCGGTATAACCGTTTTACTAACAAACCAGTTAACACAAATGCAAACCAAACTGCAAATAAGGCATTCACCCACAGAAGCACAATCATCATAACACAATAGATTTTGACATGGAAACCCAAATGGGAAAAACCACAGTGAGATGAAACTCACAAGTAACTATCTGTAGAATAGTAACTAGACCGGTTAAGGTCATACAATGTTTTTTACCATAACAGATCCTGTTAGGAATCTCAATCTCTGTTAGGAGATAAGTCCAATTAAAGACTACCTTGTGAGAGGATTTCAGATCCACATTTGTGAACCACCTTTTTAGAGGATTTACAAAGGTTTTTCTAGGCCTACTCGATTAAGGTTTCAGAGTTGTCGAATATGTGAGTAATCAACAAGTGAATGATCTAGCAAATAGCACAGTCGGCTTGATTAGATCAATGATAGCTCATTTCTAATGCATTTCAGCATTACTTCAGTCTTCAGTAAATCCACACTTTGTTACTGCACACAGACTTGATCTTCTCTTTTAAGATCGCACATACAAAAACTTCATCAACCGCACAAAACCCTAACACTCTTTAAAACCCTAGACATGATATCCTTATAAAGGAATCTAATTTCATGTGGGTCCAATAGGATTACATTGCAAGTTCCTAGGTTCAGTGTATCTAGACACATTTGGTAACACGACACAGGAATCACCACCAAAGTGTTGGTGGATGATAACTCATCACAAAAATAATACCGGTTGGTAACTCATCATAGAGTAATACCAGTTCATACATTTACCTATTACTGGTTCACATATTTTACCGATTACTGGTTCACACATTTTACCAATTGCTGGTTTGCCAAAATGAAGACTGGGAAAAATGATAACAACCACTTTGTTTCTTCATATTGCTTTGGGATACTCTAACCGCTTGAGGTCTTCATACCACTTGGGATCGATAAACACTTTCTGCAAAACACCGATAGTCTAAAGACTATAATACATGATACCAGTTGGGACAAATACCGGTTGAGCATAACTCATACATACAAAAAGTTATCTCAAAGCAAGTGTGTGTCCATCAATGACAATCACAACAACATCATCAAAAATGCCAACAATCTCCCCCTTTGGCATTGATGGTAACACTTAGAAAAAAAAATTGACATCTAACTATTTACAACAAAAAATATGCCATGATCAAAATTACTCCCCCTAAGCATATACGCTATCCCTTTTGTAGAAAATACAATGTATACTACTCCCTTACAGAGATAAACATGAAAGTATACATAACATGCATCAAAATTTTAAATACAGAATACTACTCCCCCTTTGCCAACAATGACAAAGTATAGTTGAATAACCCCTATTTCCATTATCATTAAAATCATAAGTGTTTATGACAATAAAGAGTGAAACTTGTCAAAAACTGATTTAAAGTCCTACATAAATGTCTTCATGGATAAAGACCTTGACTCAATCAATGAGGTAGCAACCTCACTTTTTGTTTGCATCAGGAAAACCTGTTCCTCCATGGCATCTAAGGTACTCATCTCTTGAGTGACCATTAAGGCATCCAGATTGAGATAGCATTTCTAAAGTATTTGTAGCCTTGGTAGTAGAACCAGTTGAAGTTCCTGCAAATCTAGTGTCCGGTTGCTGATCTCTAACTCTATTCTTGCAATTTGAAGTTGAAACTGGTGAACGGTTTGCCCATATGTGGTGAAGGAATCATAGGGCATCTTGAAGGTGCTCATGTATGTCTGCAAAGCAAATTGTAGTTTGTCTTTCTAAGCAAGCATATCATCACAGAATAGATGGGGTAGGCATATCTTACTGAGCAGTCGATTCCCCTCATCCATAGCATCTCTTATGTCCTTTTGTGCCTTCTGAAGTTCAGACTGGAGCTCATTTAACTTCTTCACTAAGGCAATGTTTAGTGTCTTTTGATACTTCTTTTGAGCATTGGCTTCTGCAACATCTTCCAGGCATTTCACTTGGTCCTCTACAACTATGCATAAGAGTTTCAATTGAGCTAGAGAGGAATCGGTACTTGGGAGGTTGGTACCAGGAATCAAACTGGTAAGAGTTTCCACTGCAATTTGAATAACATCTTGCTCCTTCTTCCTTCTTAGCACTTCCAGTCGCTCTTGGGAAAGCTTAATTCTTTGTAGTAGCTCCATTTGATTTGTAGATTTGAGGTCAGTGGGACTGGTAATACCAGCCGGTTTGGCTTGACTACCGGTTGCCTTTGGGGTCTCCACTTGTACGCTCTTTGTCGCTTCCTCCTTGTCCTTATCTTTTTTCTTTTCTTCTTCTACCTTCTTTTTCTCCTCTTCTTCTTTCTTTCTTTTCTCTTCTTCCTTCTTCCTTTCTTCTTCTTTTTGCTTCTCTTCTTCTTTCTTCTCCTCTTCCTTCTTCTTCTTCTCCTCTTCCTGTTTCTTCTTCTCCTCTTCCTGCTTCCTCTTCTCCTCTTCTTTCTCTTCTCCTCTTCTTTCTCTTCTCCTCTTCCTATTTCTTTTCTTCTTCCTTCTTCTTCTTCTCCTCTTCCTATTTCCTCTTCTCCTCTTCTTTTCTCTTCTCCTCTTCTTGTTTCTTTTCTTCTTCTTTTCTCTTCTCCTCTTCTATTTGTTTCCTCTTCCCTTCCTTTTTTCTCTTTTCCTCCTCTTGTTTCTTTTTCTCATTCTCCGCTTGCTCTTTGTCAGCCTTTTCTTTGTCTTGTTTCTCTTGGTCCACTTTCTCTTTGTCATCTTTGTCCTTTGCTATATCCGGGGTGACATTTTTACCATCCAAAGCATCAACGTCAATAGGGTCCATTTTTTCAGTCACCGGTTGTCTTGCACTATCATACACCTCATCCGGTTTTTCAATTTCTGATTCTTGTTCAACTTTCTTGTTGGCTTTGGACACTTGGTGCAACCTCAAAGCGGCTTTGGCATGAGAGTGGGTATCTTTTACCACTTCAGGGACTTTCCCTTCTAGAAACAAGAGTCTCCTTCTTTTCATGAATAAGAGGCCTTTATATTTTTCCATAACTTCATAAAGTTTTGAATTAGACACATCAAGAAAATATTGAGCAAATATTTCCTCTCTTATTTCCTGTTCCTTTTCTATGGCAATGCACCATTTGTTATCTAAATAATTGTATAAAGAATCCAGTGTCACAGATTTAATTTTTGATGGCGACTAGTCATTAATACATATATTTTGAATGACTTCTTGTTCTACTTCCTCTTTCTCATTGTCATTGAAATCATCAAAATAATCTACTAAATCACTCAACACTTTTCTCCTAATATTCCTGATAGCTCTTTAACAATGTGTCATAGGTTTGTAAGAGAAAATATCAATATTTACCGGTGTTGATGATGTTGGTTCATTGCTGGTTGTCTTTGTCTTCTTCCTCGTTTACCTAGTCTTCTTAGGTTGTTCTTCAGATTCTGTGTCCTCTCAGTCCAGTGTGTTGCCTTTTGTCTTCCGCTTCCTCTCAAATACCTTGGCGGGTGCAACTTCTGGTTTCTTCTTTGTCCATGACCGCTTGGTCACTTTAGGACTTGCTGGAGTAATTGGTGATGATACAGATGGCACTACCTTTCCCTTCTTTACTTAAGGATCTTCAACTGGTGTAATCCTTTCTAGATAGGTGCCAATTCTATTCTTCTTAGGATAAAGCAGTGAGGCAAGTAGGGTAGAATCATACCCATCTAACATATCATACATTACCCCATATCCCATAGGCTCCACCTTTTCTTTTCTAGGCTCAATCGTCTCCATTATACACTCATCTACTCTGATGGTGAAGCAAATGTCCTCTTAATACTTCTTGACAATATCACCAGATATTCTCACCCTTTAGCTCATCTTGCATCTGAACTCATCAAAGTATTTGTTTAGGACTTCAGGATAATCGGTTCCAACCACTTGAAGACTCTCTCTGATTTGCTTGGTAACCAGTTGGTCAGCAGACCACTGAATATCACCGACTCCTCGGAATAGCCTTGGAAGTAGAAGAACAATCCAACCAATAGTTGTCCAAACTTAAATTTCAAGGCATTGTCTTGTTTAATTAACTTCAGATTCACTAGAAGTTGCCTTTGCATACAGGTGCATAAATCAAATGAGGCATCTTCCATGATCATCCTATAGGTGGCATTTACCGCTGTAGCAGAGATAGAGTTAATTCTACTAGCATGGAATGTTCGGTAACCTATCACCATGCAAGCATCTTTGACTAGATTGTCCTTGATGGTTTTGACAGTCATTCCCCGTTGGTCACTCACAGAAGTGGTGAGCTTGGTCATTTCCATCTTAATGACTTTCCTTAGGGCTGGCACATGTCCAACGTTACAGAAACTAGTGATGACATGAATCACTTCCAGTGTGATGTCATGTGTTTGCTCTAAATAAATTTTGTCACCATGCACTCTGCTTAGAATGATGCGGATGTGATCATCTATAAATTCTTCAAGGAAATAGACCACATTATGAAGCTTCCTCTTTTCCAAGATGTTGTATTCCAGTTTGATCTTCTTGTCCTTCCCACATAATAAGCTTAACTGAGAATGGATCACTAAAGATCCTAGGTCTTCAATTTTACAGTCAATATAATCTAAAATACCTTCCTCAACTATAACACCAGTAGGTATTTGGGACAGGGTATTATATTTTTCCTTCTGTTGGATGAAATCTACTAAATCAACGGGTGCACTAGAACTAAAGTGTGATGCATAAGCCATGATAGACAGAGAAACTCAAAAAATACCTTCGCAAGTCAAGATTTAGGGCTTGCAAATTCCGCTTCACCACACACTACTTTGGTTGTTGGATTACCGCTTTGAGTTCTACACTTGACCGATTGATATTATCTTCTAATTCTTCTTCAAAGTTTTGAAATCTCTCTGAATCGCAAGACAAATCACCTTTTGTTTCTCTACGCTTGAAAACTTCTTTGCTTGCAAATTGATAAGTGAAAATGACTTGAAAATCCCTTTTAAATGAATTCTTCACCTACCATAATAAATGCTCCACCATTAGGGCGTAAACCCTAATTTTCCTTTTACCATTTATACTCTTCTGCCAGTTGACAGGTATCACATACCAATTAAGGTCTTTTACCGGTGTAAACTGGGGTTTTGAAACATTTCACCGATTTGTTTCCCCCTAAGCTTTTTTATATGACATTGAACAAATGGACCCTATTGATGTTGAAATTGACAAGAATGGGTCATTAAGGCCTTGATGTCCTGGGATACTTGTTCAACAAATTTGTTGGCCTTGCCTTGCTATTTATCCCTCTTCTTCTAATTGAATTCTGTTTGGACCTCTTGCTTCCTTTTTTTTGTAGTACCAAATGATTTTTTAGTCTCATGAATAGGAGCATAAATCAACATCTTAGCATAAGCATCCAAAATCTCAGCATCAACCTCATATCGCATCTCCTTTGTCCATATATTTCAGGGTTTAACTGCTTCCATTAAGGTTTCATCCTTTTTTACCATAAAGTAGATCTTGGTTGAGTATTTCTCAATAATTTGTTTAGGAACCCTCTCTCTATATTTCAATGCCTTCTGGAATGCCTTGAAATAACCCCAAACCTTATCATCTTGTTGACTACCCAAACTAGCAATAGATTGTTTTAGTTGTCTGCCTACCAAGATATCAAATGCCCATTGTCTCTTTCCAAAATCGAGAGTTTCATTAAGGAAAAATAGTATCAAGTAGACAATAAGATTCCCATATTGAAATACCCCTTTTTCTCTCCTTTGATCTTCCCAAGGTTAATTAACAACTCATCTAACATCCATCCACAGAGATATATCTTCTCATTTTCCCTCATAATCTTATGTGGGGCATTTATGTAGGACCTAGAAATAAAATTGAGATGATTGGATTGAATTACCTTATACCCAATGATCATGCTGCCAAATCTGATGTCTCTATCAGTGATGGTGCTAACCCTCATCGATCATCGGTCCAAAGTTGCGTTGGTGAGTTTGTTAACCTGATCATTTGAAACCTTTTTCTTCAAACACTGACCAATCTATGGCAAACTGGTGATGGCCCTAATGGCCTCCTTCATGATCTTATAAGGTTTGTCCAACCAAATGAACTCCCCATGAACTCTGCTCAGTGCATATTTGATGATCTCATCTTTAAATTTAGGGATATCAAGAATGCTAGTAAACCCTAAATCCTCAATGTGCTTATACTTGGGATTGATCTTTCCAGAGTCTCACATCAAATCACTCATATACATGCTCTTGATGTCACTGGTACCCAGATCCTCAATGTGGCAATGAATGTATTTTGTGACATTTTCCACATAAACAACTCCTTCTGGAACACAAGAAAATGTGCCAACTGAATCATCCAATGTGGCAATATGCAAGCATTTCTTGAAAATTGGCCTGGGACAATCCTTAACCTTGACAATAGTTGGATTTGCAATGAAAGTAGGTGCTAAAGATTATCCCTCTTCCATGATGAAAGATGAATTTTATAAGTACCTGAGAAGTGGTTGCCACTGAAACCCTAGAGAGCTCTTCCAATCGTTGATGGAATCGCTAAAGAAGATATCTGATCACACTGAGTCACCTTAGACTCTCTCTGTATCGCTCTTAATCTCTCTGAATGAAAGGTAATAAAAAAAGAAGTGGATTCAACCTTTTTAACCTTTAAGAAACCCTAATCCATCATTGATATGAATGGCTTCTGCTGGAACATATTGGATAAACCTTTCAAATGTCTGGAACATCTTCTAGATCCTCTTCTCGGGGCTTAAGAAATATTTTCATGAATTTTGCCTACCCCTAAGGCATTTGCCTTAGTTACTAGATTAGTTTCTTGCCGGTGTAGGAGTAACCTCCTCTATCAGTTGAGTAACCAGACCATTCCCATCTGCTGATTGATCATCTAACTTCCTGACCCATTTCTTGATATGATCTTGCCAAATTTCATTGACCTTTTCTTTCCCTTTATCATTTGATCCATCATTACTAACTGGTGGATTTTTGCTTCTACAAATCTTAGTTGTGTCCAATCTTATTGCATGCATAACATGTAACATTGTTGTTTTGAATTGCTTTGCTAGAATTGGTATAATTGCTTGACCTGCACTGATTTGCCATATGTCCAAATTTTCCACATGCATGACATTTAACATTCATTTTGCAATCTTCTCTCTTATGACCATACTTATTGTATTTAGAACATTGATCGGGAGTAGAATTATAGTTCCGTCTCTATTTCTACATTGCCTAGCCATGTGACCAAATTTATTACAAACAAAGCATCTACCATTAAATTTGTAGGCATTAAGCTGCCTTACTAATGTCTTTTGGTTCCAATCTTCATTTGCAGTACCAAAGTTTTGACCTTGTTCAAATCCAAGTCCACTGGAATCTCCATTCTGTCTTTTGCTTTTCAATAATTCATCAAGTTGTATTGAACTAACCTTGAATTTGTCCTTGTACTCACTTGCAATAGTCAAATCATCTCTTAGGATTATCATCTATCTTTCAAGTTCTTGTTCATTTCTTTGGGATTGCACTAATTTTGTTCTCAGCATATCATTTTCATGAGCCAACCGGATGCATTCTTCAGATCTATCTTTTAGAGTTCTCCCAAGGTTTTCTTCATTCATCTTTCACTCTTTAGTCTCCTTTGACATCCTCATAGTTAGGGCTTGCATTTCATTCCTCATGACAATATTCTCTTGATTTGGCTTCTGACATTTTTTATTAAGGTCATCTTTCTCTTCATTATCCTGATTATGTAGAAGTTTCTTTCTCCTAGCTTGAACAGATGACAACCTCTCCTATAGGATAATAATGAATTCCTTGGCAGAATTCAATTCATCTTGTAACTTTAAGTTCTTCATCCTTTTAGCATCATAATCTTCAATTGCTACCTCAAGTTGCTTCTACATACTCATATCCATGGATTCTAGATTTAGGATCTCCCTCAAGCTGTAAGACTTCCTTCGAGGCACAAGTCTCTGATACCAATTGTTGGAATCCAAGAACACTAAGAAGGGGGGGGGTGAATCAGTGTTCTACCAGATTGTTCAATTTTAGCCTTATTATAACATGCATTCACCAACCAGTAAACTAGTACATATATAATTAAAAGAAGTAAAGAAATCAATAAGCCAATCACACAAATGAATACGATAACATAGAGAATTATATGTGGAAAACCCCAAAGAGGAAAAACCACGGTGGGATTTGTGACCCACAATATCAATCCACTGGCCATATGAAAAGATATTACATAGTATGGGGCCCTGCATATGCAGGAAGGCTAACAGCCTAGAGCACACTACTCAACACAAAAGAATCTCACTGACTACAGTCACTTTGAATAATAAAACATAAGACTGAACTCATTTAATGCATCTACTGTGCCTGATAGAGTTCCGATTCAAGCTCTGACTGTTCTGATTTTGAAAACCCTAGACCCTTACTGGAATAACCTTCACATTACAACATCCTCAATTGCAGTCATTACCATCATATCATATATATCTCTCATTACACAAAATGATCTAATCAACTGACTTATATACCCTTACAATCCTTCATGACTCATGTTGGCTTACATAGATAATTACAAAATGATTATACATGTCATCTTAATACATATATACATAAATATCAAAAAGAATTGTTGATTTTTGGATCTCCCAATGATATCGGCCTCCTATGCTGGTACCCTGTTTGTAAGTCATGTCGGCCTTCAATGTCAGTACCCATAGAATCCTTCCTACCAGTGAAGATACCTGTTAGTGCCGGTGAAGTGTTTGTTGGTGAAGAACCAAACCAAGGAATGAAGCCAGAATATGTTGACATTAATGACAACATATGAAACCAATCAAATGAGTGTCAATTGCCAACAAAAAATGCTCTGAAGACCTCTGAAAATGCAGTTTACTAACATGTAGAAAATACCAAAAATTATATTTTTCGATATTTTTTAAATTTGTAACCGAAAAAGGAAAAAAAATAGGTTGGAGAACCCATGAAGGATTACAAAAAAGAATGTTGTTTGTGGTTAATTTTATTTGCAAATAAAATAAACCACAAACAACATTCTTTTTTTGGCTTCACAATTGCTATGAAGGATAAAATGAACACCATGTTTTCATGGAGCAACATCTCCATTTAGACTAGAAAACTTTGCAATTTGGAGTTAAAAAGAATCTTGTTTTCTGTGTTTATGAGGTGATAGGTATATGCTCTCCCCTTCAAATGGTTGATCAAAAATCCAAACCCACCTCTTTATGCTTTATTTCATTTTTTGCATTAGGATAAAACCTTTAGAAGAAGGCCTACCTTCCAAGTAGCCCATAAGGCCAAGTGAAAGGGAATGAACTAATAGGTAATGGCTAAAGTCAAGTATTCTAAACCACTATAAAATAATTGTGTTTGCAATGAAAATTGTAAGTAACAAGTGATACATGTTTTCATAATGGCGTTATGTCTCCATTAGTATCTTTGGCATGTAAAAACATGAAGAGAACAACCTCTTCATACTAGGAGACCTCCTTAACGGAGTGTAACACATTACTGATTATGACCACCTGAACAAGCTTGATTAAAAACTTTAGGATTTAGAGGTCAAATCGAGTTAGTAACCAGACACTTGAATTATCACAATGCAAGGGGCAAGAATCCACCCCCAGGACACTCACCATATATCTCCTAGGATAACAAGCCAATTGAGGAGCAATTTTCTTTGGTCCAATTTTCGGACAAAGGCAAAAAAATGGGCACACCTTAGGGTGTGACAGGGTTGTTTGAGCTGAGGGAGTATCAAGATGTGAGTTATGGTAATCCTTGTGACCTTTTAACTTTAGGAGAGTCTTCCTAATGTACTATCAAATTACCCAAATACTATCAAAAACAAAATAGGGTTTTGAAAAAGATCTCAACATTCATGAGTATTTGAAAAAGTCCTTTAAACAAGTGCTTTCTTTTCTTAGTTTAAATTATTTTCTTTGCTTGTTGTTGTGTCTTTGCAACACCAACTTCAACAAGATCAAACCCCATTCAACCAAATTCCAAATCAAAATTCACACCAACCCAACATTCAAACCTCTTTTAACAACAATCAAACCCCTTTCAACCAGAACCAAACCCCATTCAACTAAAGTCCAAATCAAAATTCACACCAACCCCACATTCAAACCTCTTTCAACCAAAATCAAACCGCGTTCAACCAAAATCAAACCCCATTCAATCAAAATTTATTCAACCAAAATCAAACCTCTTTCACCCAAAATCATACCCTTTCAACCAAAATCAAACACCATTCAACCAAAGTCCAAATAAATCATGGCTATCCACTATTTCATCATCCCTTGAAGTCACACAAGAGAAATCCACACCATCTCTACCCAATAACACAATCTCCCAAAGGCCATCCATATTACAAATCCAATCTAATCCAAGTCATGATTCTAATGATATCCATGCTTTAGAAATTCAAGATCCAATGCCTCCATATATTCCATTTCCAAGAAAACCCATTTCGGAGAGTCTCATTCAAAATTCTTTCTTATCAGGCCAAAGTGTTGAAACCTTCCAAAAATCTCCCATTCATATCCAAACTCCTTCCTTATGTCAAAAGAATAAGCCAAAATCAGAAGAAATGAGTCATGAAATAAATCAACATCAAGGACAAATCCTTTCATCTTACCCAATTTTCGATCAAGATCCCACCGATCAAGAGTCTTATGATGATCCCCTTATTCTATTCTATTCCACTCATAATGACCCCTTTCTATCTCAAGAGAAAATTATTCTTTCAAGTCCCATCCAACATCTGCCTCCTAAGCAAGATCAGGGTAGCCCTTCTATCCTTCATAATAATCCCTCTCCAAGCCAAGATCAAAGCATACCTTTACCTTCATGTCCTAAACAAGATTTCATTATTTCTCCAGATTCTTGTCAAGATCCATCCATCCCATCATTTCCATGTCATAATCCTCCATGTCTCTTACAAGATTCCATCTCACCAAATGAATCTACCATATCTCCTAGTCTCCCTCATGACCTCAATGTCTCTATACAAGTTTTTCATGAACCCCTTACCAATAGAATCACCAATCCAGATCATACTACACAAGACAACTTGTCAACAATTGTACATGCACCATTATCACATGCTAATGTGGTGACAGAAACAAGCATGGCACCAGCTAATGAAATCAACACCCAAATTGTTACATCTTCTTCTTCAAGCACAAGCATAACACCAGCGAATGAGATCAACACCTAGTTGGCTTCATCATCCTCTTCAAGTGCATCAATAGAAACAAGAATAGCACCCGCTCATGTCACAACTTCGAAGCTAAAATTTATTTACCTCATACACCCACACTTGAAAGACTATGGGCAAGAAGGTCTACCACAACTTGATTGGTTTGAAAATAAGGAGGCTATAAAAAAAACTATACATGAAAGACTCCCAGGTGAATATCCTATTGAAAAAGAAAGGTTCATCCAACTCTTCAAACAAAGACCAATGAACTATCTACATTAAATTTATACAAACTCAATAACAACATGAACCTAAAAAGATATTACATCTAAGGGTGGGTTCATTTCAATTTTTAGTACTGCATTTGCATATTTCTTTATTGCATTGCATATCTTTATTTCACAGTACATCATAGTTGCTTGCATATCACCATTGCACAACATACAGTTCCATATCATTATTGCTTTCTCATATAGTGGCATCAATAAATCAAGGAGATTGTCTAAGTCATTCACCTAGATGCATTGAAGGGAGAGAAAGTGGTCTCATTTCCTAAATACTTGTTCATGAAGATTTTAGGAGGTCTTAAGTCATTCATATTCAACATCATCTTGTGATTGAGCTTTATCCATGGTTGAGTGGAGTTTTCACTGTTGAGCCTTGTTACCCAAAATCTATCAATTGTTATATATCACACATTAATCAATAGCTCTAAGTCATTACAGATACCTAGTTGGTCATGTGGCTAGTGAAAAATCCAATATTCTGCTTCAGTGCCGTTGTAATTGTCATACCCAAGAAACTTTCATTACTTACAAGTCAAGGCAAGAAAATAAAAGAAAAAAGTGTTATGTCAATATCCAACTCAAAGCAAATATATCATGCATACAAGTGCGATAATAAAAGCTTCACTATGGGAACATGCTAATAACTCCATCAGGGCTATGGATGCATGCTGGCAATGCTGCAATTTGAGAGATTATAGTGCATAACCTCGTCGGAGCCCTAAAAGATTGCTGGCAGCAAGGCTCTATCCAGGATACTTTTGAAGTCAGAATAACTCACGTAGCTAGCCACATAGGAGTACAAGGGTCTTTGATGGTTATAAGAGTCTAAATAAACTCAAATACACACACATGGGCAAAAGAAGATCAAAGTTTCAATAATTGCTGGGGAAGTTTTTCATACCTCCATTCATAAATCTTGGTTACATGGTGTGTTAGGTTGGATGGTCTAAAATAATTTGAGAATAGATTGAACTCCTATCTCTAAAATGTTTTGTACCTTTAATCCAATTAGTGCATTTTAGAATGAAAGACGCACACACTCATCCTTGTTCGAATAGGAACTACATTTTTGTCATGCATCCTACATTAGCATAACTCATATGAAAAATTCATTGTATCCATATGCATCATCATGTTATAATCATAGGTCTACACACTTCGAGGCATAACTAAAAAAATCATAAAAAGTCCTAAAAAAATCCTACAAATCATAAAAAGTCCTGAAAAAATCCTTAAAAATCATCAAAGGTCCTGAAAAAATCATAAAAATAATGAAATGTCATGAAAAAATTCAAAAAATGTCCTAAAAAAATCAAAAATCAAAAATCAAAGCAAGAAATCATGGGCCATCAATCAAATCAAATCAACAATAGACAAACTCTCAAAGTCTACAATCAAACTGATCACATGTCCTATTAATCAATCTATCAATCAAACTTTATCAAACATCAACATGTCTTATACAAGGAAGGGTACACTCAAAACCAGACAGATCGGTCTTATACGAGGTACTCACTCTTTGAATCCAAACATTCCTAGCAATGATCACACAACTCAAAATAATGACATAGATCAGTATGACCACTGGATTTTGTCCAAGTTAGTCTTATCTTAATCAATTAATGACAGTTCATGTTTCATCTTGACAAAACCCTAAAAATAGGAAAACAACAAAATCAACCAAAAACATCCAAATACGATCCTCAAAATCACAACAAAAACATTCACATATGATCCTGGAAAAAAAAGCACAAAAACATTGAGAAAATACCAAAAACCCTAAACATCGAAAAGCTCTTCAAAAACAAACTGAAAATCGAAAAACATCAAAAACTTGCAATAACATGTCTCGCAAGAATCAAATATCCTAGCAGCTATCCAAAAAACACTTCGCATGAAGTTCACAAAGGATATAACTATCTTAAACCAAACATCTGCAATCAAACTGAACAAGTCTTATCAATTCTATCAATTATCCATATCAACATGATCATTATGTTGTCTTAAACAGAAGAGGATACACTTGAAACCAGATAGGTTAATCTTAAACGGGGTCCACAACTTTCTGAAACCAAACATTATCAACTATCACATCAAGCAATCACACGAAGACACATATCAGTATGACTGCTAGATTTTGTCCTAGTTAGTTTTTATCTTTTATCATTTGGCAATAGATTATGTTACTATGCTACTCAAGGATGTCCACAAGTGACTAGAGGAGCCATGATGGGCATGATTTTTTTCTTTGTTTGTTGTTTGTGGTGTGAGCCAATGAAGTTTTGGGGCAATAGTTTCAGTGGGTGTCTATGATTGGTACATTCATTTGGCAAGTATCCCATGAAGGATAACTATACTTGTGACTACCACACATACCTCGACCCCTGTTGTTATTCCTAGAATGGAGGGTTCACTCCTTCTCTGCTACATGTTTGTTTCTTTGCAATGAGATATCTTTACATCTTGGTTCTTCATACCCTGATGTACAAAGCTTAATTGTTACATAATAAGGCTTAGTGATGAAAATGTTGCACTATGAATAAAGACAAAAAGACTATTCATCATCATCATATCATTTCATTTTTTTTAATGTCATCATGTCGATTGTATCAATCAAGATCACTCTCTCATCAAGAATCTTTTCTTGAATCAACCTTTTCAATTCTTCCAATCATTCTAACATGATCTCTCTCATCACTAAATTCCAATCTTTTCATCTATAATATTTTCATTTTCTCATATCAACTATTCTATCTATCAATCATTTCTTCTTCACTTTCATCATATTTTATTTTTCATCCAATTTTGATATATATTTGTATTATATAGGATTAGACCTTCCTGAAACCAGGCACAATCATCTCTCATTTGTCTTATACAAGATGTATCCTTCCTAAAACCAGATGTTTTGATCATCTTTTTCTTATACAGGATGTGTCCTTTCCTGAAACCCAACTTTATCAATCAGATCAATCCCATCAATCCTATTAATCTTATCATTCAGTCAATCTTCAAATCATTCTGGCCATTTCTTCTATCCAATTAAAACCATTCATGTCATCAAGTTAACTATTCTTTCATCTTTCATATTAACATTATTTTTTCTTTCGAGAGATCATTCATGCCTTCAATGCACAATCTCTCGAGGGGGCATCCTACATCCATTTACCGAGGCATACTGGGGCAAAAAATTTTATTTTTTTTGAAACAACGTCGTCTTGACATTGTGTCAAAGAGGGGGCAAATGTAGACAGTGAAAAATGTCTTTTTCATCATGTACTAATTATTCATCATAATTAATTAAGTAATTCTTTAATTATTTAATTAAGTTGATTATTCTTCTAAGCTGACTCAACCATCATTCTTCATCTTATTAATTATTCAATTTCTATTTCTTAATTAATGAATCATTTAACCCCCTTTCTCCAATACTAATTATTTAATTAATTACGATTAATTCCCTTAATTAAATAATCTTTATTATTTAATTAATTCTATTTCTAATGTTTAAATTATTTCATTTAAATTATTTAAATTAATTAACTTATTCCTTCAATTCCCCAAATTTGAATTTCAAATAATTCTCTCTAATTTCATTTCTCTCAAATTCATATTTCCCCAAATGTGAATTTCAGTTAATTTTATCTAATTTCAAATAATCAAATTCACATTTCACCAAATCTGAATTTCAATTAATTCCTCAATCACCCCTTTTCACTCCAAATCACCTTTTCTGACTAATCAATCAATCCACTTATCTCTCCAATACATTCAGTCATCTGATCAATCAATCCAGTCAATCTAGTCAACTATTTAATCTATTCAGTTCAGTATTCAATATGTTCAATTGACTACTCAATCAAATGAGTTAACAAATCAATCAACTCTATTAACTGGTCAATCTAAATCAGTTCACTATCAATCAAGACTTGAGTTCAAAATCCCTCCCCAATCTATCTCAAAAATCTATAAATTCAACCTCATTTCACATCAATTTTCCTAGAATCCAGGATCACAGAATCTAGAATCACAATCTTCGAAATAGTTGCTAATCTATGCATGAAATCAGTGCAATACCTGAGAGCCAATTCAACAACAACTAAGGAGAAGAGAAATGGAATCCTTGTTAAATCAATTGAGGGAGTTTTAAATTAGATTTCAATTCATTTCATAATTCAATTGATATTAGCATTATTTCATTGTAATTTAGGAGTAATTTGATTAAATTTGAGTTTGCGATTCGCTCTGATAATCTAATTATGTTACTTACACTTAATTTACCCCTGAAAACAATATCCTTAGCTACAAGTGTTCTTGAAATTTTTTTGCCATCTTTCAAGAAAGTCACACTTGACTCACCCTCTGGCAAGATGAGAAGTATGTGTAAGTCAGTGGACTCCCATTTTGAATCCCTAGATAAAGCTACTGATGTAAAAGTACTGAACCATTTCAATTACATGTCGTTAAAGAAAGTTTTGAGAATGGTTGAAGGTGATAGGATCAGTTTGATTACCAGTGTAAAGGGCATTTAGGAGGCATTGAACGAAGGAGGAAAAATCTACAAGTCATGTCTTTTATTGCCAAAGTTCACTATAGAACTTGATAAGAAGATCAAAGAGTGTGAAGGTTAACTGGCCGGTATATCTCAGTCCTATGCCCCCTAGGATGTCTTTGCTAATCACTATGAATCTCAGGTGATGGTTTTGCTAGATAAAATCAAGAGCCTAAATCAAGAGAAAGATAGAATAGTTGGTAGAGTGGGAGAGCTGAGGAACCTAATCACTCCCCAGTTGGATACTCTACTTAGCAGTCAGCAAGATTCCATGAATTCACTGAATAAGAGTTTACCTTTAGACCTTAGAGGAGAAGAAATGCATGCATATCTTTTTAGTTCTCTCATCAACCTTTTGGAGAACCTGAAGAAAGGCTGAGATGATCACTTGCAGTCATTGAAGACTATTTTTGCAGACATCTTCAAATTTTTGTAAGTTGTTGTGTATACCCTTGTACATGTAATTTTGAGCAGATGCCTACCTTTTCCATTGCTGTCAAAGGGGGAGAGAGAAGTGAAAAATATTGTATATTCTCAGGGGGGCTATTAGAATCTTGCATTTTTGAAATTTTGCAGTGTATGACATTTTTGGCTTAACACTATCATTTTTCACTATGTTGCCATCAATGCCAAAGGGGGAGATTGTTGGCAAGAGACATTGTACCAAAAGAGATAAGTGTTTGAGGATTTTTTGGGTGTTGTCATTGATGGCAACTTAGATCAGAAGCTTCATCTAGAATATGCAGAATCATTCTACCGGAAGTTCGAAGTATACTTTGTTTAAGTCTAGAAGGTGGAACATAGTGTTTGAGTACGTTAAGTAGAACTCAATTTTGGGTGCACATTTTTATTTGCAATGGAAGAGGTAGTTGATTAGATGATTGGAATTTATTAGTCCACAATCCTAGCCTTTGTTATTGATTCTTGTGCAAGATTGGAGATCTAATATTTGACATTTCAAGAAGAACAGGGTTATTTGGGTGATTAGTAGAATCTTCGGGATGACTTTGTTGATTAGTTCCGATTTCGAGGTTGTTGAGCCGACATATGTGAAGCATATAAGGAATTTGTTTTGGTCTGCATGTGCATTTGTAATCAGATTGAGCCAATTTCTTGTTACATGTTTCATGTTTTGTAGATGTTTTTGGAGCTGACATGTTGATGACCTAAAACAAGTAATGCAGATATATAAGACCGATCTATATGATCATTTTTGTGGATCGATGTTGGTGTGCAAAGATTGTATTGGCATCTATGCACAGTTTTACATGTGCTATCTTTGGATTTATGCTCTGATGTATGATAAAACAATACAACAAAGCAGTGTGCCAGAATAGTGGAAGTAAGATACTTTGTGCTTAATCAGAACTTCACTTTGGCATTTATGGATGCTATTCGCCAATTCAGACATTCAATTATTATTTATAAACATTTGTAGGATAGTGATTCCTTCAGGGGTTGTAGCCCTCTCTTGTAATTGAGCAGTGAGCTCTAGGAAGTGTGTTTGAAAGCTAGTGAATTCCCCTTGTAATATTATTATACTCGTGATCATAGTATTTTATTATTGTGGGTCTCAGTCCCATCGTGGTTTTTCCCTTTCTGGGTTTCCATGTAAAATTTCTTGTGTTATGGTTGTGTGCTTGTTTGTATTGATTTTATGCACTTTACTTTCATTCATTTGCATCAAGTGGTTTTAGAATCAGTTGAAGAAAGTTATAAATTGAAGAACACTTATTCACCCCCCCTCTTAGAGTTCATTGATTCCAACAATAACATCCAAACAATCTTGAGCATTCCTCTTCATAGCATGAGGGTTACCAAAGAACAATCCATTCCATCTCTTAATTAAGAATTTGACAAATTGCAATTTATTAACAATAGCAGTACCATAGGTAGGGCCACCATCTGTCCACCACTAATTCATTAAATAATGAAGGGAAGAGTCATGAAGTCACATAGCTGAAACTTGAAAGGAAGATTTTTATGAACTGAAATGGAGGTAGATGAAAATTTTAGTGGCCAATGATGAGAAACTCTCCAATCAAAAATTTCAGAAGTAGTAATTAAGCTACTGCCAATGCAAAAATAGGAAACAAGAAACCTATCCAATCATTCAAATATAGCTTCATCTCCACACCAACAATTGTTCCAAGTGAAGATCCCATTAGAGGGTTTAATATCAATTAAATTCAGGAAGTCCACATTCTCATGAAAAATATCACTAGAAGGACTCAATTGAGCCAACCCACCCCTTTTTTCCTCTAGATTTAACATTGAATTGAAATCCCCAACTAAAACCCAAGAAAGGAAAGGAGCACATGATCTAACAAACCAAATATGAGACCAAAGAAAAATTTTGCCTTGAAAATCAATCGGAGCATAGACATTAGTAACCAAAATAAGCTCTCCAAATTCCAAACTAGAGGCAACCACCAAAAGAGCAGTGTGACTATAGGTCCACTAGAGTGGAGCAATCTTTCTCAAATACGAAAAGAGAGCCAGACCTCTAGAACAACCCAAAGAACCAATGCATTGACACTAACTAAAACACAAAATACTAGAAGCACACTAAATCATGGATTCAACTGAAAGATTAGTCACTTGAACATAAAAGATGTTCAAAGAATGAACTACAACCAACTCATGAATAGACTTTTACCAAGGGATGCTATTCGATCCCCTATCATTTCAAGAGAGAATAATCATGAGAGAGATGGGGAGAAGTGAGCCTCAATGGGCTTTACAGATCTAGATTTTACCAACAATTCCCAAGCTAATTTAATCTTCTCCCAATCCTTTTTATGACCAAATTTGGAAGAAGTGTCAAAAAAACCCTTCTTAAGAGGTTTTTGCTACAAAACCAAAGCCTAAGAAGACCCTCTTCCTTTACTAGAAGCCATCACCTCCTTGGCCAAATCGGCCAAAACAATATCATCCTACAAAACTACAGAGTCGCCTGGATCTCCCAAATTAGGAACACTAGGGGACACACTAGGCCTACTGCAACACAACAACTAGACCAAGAGTAGTATTACCCTACTCCTACACAAAATCCATACCCATACCAGTATCCCTAGAAGAAACATCCATTGGAATCCCTTCCTCTAGGGCTAAAGTGTTTAGTTCCTCAAACTTGTTAAAGCCCTCATCATTTTGACTATCCCTGTAGGACCTCTTATGTCCTCTTCCCTTAGTACGAGGCTTATAAAGCATAGAATTATCCTTATTAGGGCCACCATTTATCATAGGGGCTTTTCCTTTTCCCCCATTATCTCCCTTTGTAACCAAAGAAGAAGGAGAACTACTAGCCGCCTTATTAATCCTAGGACATTGGTGTTCAAGATGTCCATACTCATGTCACATACAACACAGAAAAGGAAGAGATTCATAATCTAGCTATATAATGAAGAGCCTACATATATTTCCAAAGAATCTAGGAATAGATTATTCAAATCAATCTCAACTAAAATATGAGAAAAATAAATTACCTTCTTTTCAAGGGTTTGTTGAGCAATTACGACCGGATTCCCTAGAAGATCAGCAAACCATTGCAAAATATCCTCCCTCCAAAACTCCAAAGGAAGTTGTCTACTCCAACTATAATAATAATAACTCTAATTGAAATCTCAACCCGAAGTTTAGACATTCATCTAGTAAAGTTACTATTTTCATGGCTAGTGTTCATTTAGTTATCAACCCAGGGATGTAAAACTTGAAATGGGTCTGCACTATATATGCACTAAGCTCCTTCAATGGCTATTTTGCATTGCTGTAGTAACTAACATTATGCAGAAAGGAAAGGCAAGAATTGAAATTATAGAAGGCTAGAGGAAAGCTTATAAAAACAATGCTGGAATGATCTAATATAAATAACAAAAATCACTCTGTCCTAGCTTAGCTGCAGAAATAGTTAGTGGATCTATTTCCAGTGGCTCCAGGAATAGTCAGTGGATCTATTTCAAGTGGCTACAGGAACAGTCAAGGCATGAACTTCTACTGCAACTAAAGAAGAACTAATTTCAATGAGCATGAACACAGGATCACTCACCAAGTGGGCCCCCTTGGATGAGTGATATCAAGCTTCCAGATAAATACTTTTAGCAGATCAGAACAACATATCTTTTATTCATTACTTCCTGAAAATGATTACATGTTTTAAAAGAAAAAATCTAGAATGTTTATCAAAATTCTCTTCTCTATTCCTTTCTATTCTATCTAAACTCTAAGAAAAAAGGAAGATCTTATTAAAAAGAAAAGATAAACTACAATGGACAACCCAAATCATGCCCAGAAGAAGAGGCGGATGATTGACTGATGAAGAAGATAACTAGAGCTTGGCTGCAGGAAATGTGGATCTAGACTGAACCATAGTATTTACACGTTGTAATGATATTTTGTGAATTCAATGTCCACTAGAGTTAAACTTTTGTAGTACTACTTGGCTGCTCTGCTCATGTCATACCTTGCGCTTGCTCGGCTCCTCTTCAGCTTGATCTCTAGTTATTTCTTACGTCATTCTTCCTTCTTCAGGTGGGAAAGGAGAATATCCACTGCGACATCATTTATTATCTGCACTACAACAAAAACAACATACAAGGACATTCATACGTATTTTATTTAATTAATACATTCATTAATTCACATATGATATTACCCTAAATAATCCACATAGCAATAGGAATAAATGATATGGCTACAGGAATAGATCGGCAAAGTTCAAACATGATTTCATAAGTTCAAGTTTAACTCATGGAATACATATAGTCAATTTACAATACTTCACTACTACCATGCAAACCAAAAGATGTCAAAAACCTAAGAGTTTTGATGATAAAAACATGACAAAGTCTCAACTTATCATGCCCCCCAACTTTAAGAGTTTGTTGATCCTACAACAAAAGGAAAATTTCTCACTCTTGTTGTAACTCTTAAATCACCTACAGTACCCTAACCTATCCCCCTTGAAGCCAAGTTCCAATAAAATTCTTTCATTTTTTCCAGCCTGGACCATCTAGTTGTTTCTTCTGTGACTGCATCATAGTTCTTCTCTATAGGCTAACATGCCAAAAGTAGCCACATAAGGATTGGGGGTTGAAAGATCAATGGTAGCCAGTTGTTGGCTTTCTCCCTGCCTAATTGTATGTATCTGGGGGCTCTTTGCATGGCTGCATGAAAATTTTGTAGTGAATAAGGTTCTCCCTATTTTAACTGTTCCGGTAGGTTATTCCAGCACTGAGTTAACCCTTCTATTGTAGTTGTCCTGTCAGTCTGAATCAAATGCTCATATGCTTGATAGACTTTTTCTCTCATTGGAGGCACTAATTTTCTAACATCATCTCTTACCAGTAACTTCTACCAATCATAATAAAGAACTCTTGGTGCTTTTGATTCCCTTCTTAATGGTAATGGATAGTCAAGCTCTAATTTTTCATACTCCTTGGCTTGTGCCCCCATGATAATCTCATTTTGGATCCATGACATTAAAGCTTTGATATGGATATCCCCAATATACAATAAAGGGTTCCACTCCCTATATGAGGGTACAACATAGTTATGTAATTATAATTCACATAGCAAATTCTTCACAACAGGTGGAGAGGTTTGGTAAGCATAAAAGAATTCTTCAGATGTTTCTAAAGAGGGGTTAAGGTCCCTAACAATGCGGTTTAGTTTGAACTTCAGATACCGTTCTTTCAAATGTACTGCATAAACTCTTGGAGGTGCCCTACACTGCATCAACTCAGGAACCATGCCAAAAATTATTTCTACCTTAGCCTCTAATTCCTCAATTCTCTTATCTCTCTTTTCAATTTCTGTTTGTTGTTTATCAATAATCCCCTGCAACCTAGCCTTCTCTATTTCCTATTGTCTATAAAATGTTAAAGCAATAGATAAATTACTTAGGGATGAAGGAGGTCTAATAGGTACTACCTTAGACTATAGGATTTCCTCAATAAACTCCTCAATATGAGCTGGCATCTCTCCAATATTTTCATCAGGTTGCTGTAGAATATCTTCAATAGTTTCTTCAAATTGTTGTGCCATAGAAGAAAGATTTGCTAGTTTATCCTCAACAACATTTTCTTGGATTTCATCCTCTATAGGGATTCCTTCTTCTGAAGTTTCTACTGTAATAACCTTTGCCAGATTACCCCTAGGATGAATCTTTTGTGTCTTGCTACATGTTCTTCTTACATAAACTTTTGGAATGGCTGCAGGAGTTGCTTCAATTGCTGCAGGAGTTTTTATTTTTGTCGTATGCCTAATGGCTATAGGAGGAATATGAGTTACCTATGGCTGGGTCATAAGTTCTTCATCTATTTCATCCCTTTCCATCTCTTTCCCTTTCCTTGGTAGAATTGGTGAATCTCTTCGAAGAGAAGTAGAGGGTTGTTCATCACTTGATTCCATTGTCTTTTCTTCCATAATAACCGTGGCTCCTTCAGCAACAAGCAAACCTTCATCTGCAGCAACTATGGGGGAAGAGGGTTCTGCAACATTTTCTTCCTCAACTGGCAAGTTATCTGCAATAGGGACATCTTCAACCCTAAATTGTTGTGTATCCTCAAATACACCCCATTCCATTTGTGAAACATCTCTCAGGGATCGCTGTACAAGTAGCTTAACCAATCCATGATGGCTAACAGAGCGATTTCCATTTTTTTGCATCTCCTTAGCACTTGTAGAAATGAGGTGGTATAAGAAATTAGGAACATTCACTCATCGGCCATGCCTCAGATGACTAAGTAATTTAAAATGAGGTGAATGTAGATTTGAATATCACCCTTTACATGTAATGTATTTCATAACATACAAAGCTACTTGAGGCCAATGTGCGAGTAGAGAAACCCTTCTAGTTCCTTGTTTGTCCACCATTAAAGGTTCATCCGTTGGAATTGTGAACTCTTCCCTGGCACTCCTTGCATCTTTTGATTCTAGAAAGAGTTCTCCTTCCTACGGAAACCCCATTACTTCTGCTATTCGCTGCTTCGTAGCAATAACCCTCAAACCTTTAACTGTAGCCTCTCCTTCATTAAAGGAATGCATAAATTTTGCAGCAATTTCTTCATTATAATCCTTGATTTTCAAGAAATAATCCAACCAACCATGGTGTCTGAAATAATGCTCACAAAGAGCATCTTGCAGCAACATTTCATGAACTGTCGGCTAATGACGAATTGGATCACCACCCATCTCTTACTCTACTATTTTTCTATCTCTACAGCTGAACCAAAATATCAGATAGTCTTGCTAAATTGAAATTCCCTTACATATCTCAATTCTAGTGGCAGAGTTTATTATTCACTTGCGTGAAATAATAACATAATAAGTAATGATGGGAAAAAATCAATTCAGAGTACCAAAAAGGACTGTTAACTAATCACTTTGGAAACCGAACCATGAATCACCCCCCAACTTAACCTAGCACATGTCTGCACAAGCTAACAAGATTTTGGGTAGTGGAGTGGATTTAAATAGGATATAATCATAATGAATGAATAAATGCATAATTAAAATAAAACACAATATACATGTACCTTCAATTGTACAAAAAATGATGGAGAAATGAAATGAAATGACAGATAAGAACATGGGATGGAATGTCGTGGATGGGATTTTATGTGCAAAGAATAATATTCCCATATAATATGGAAATATTTTATTATGAAGTGGCAAATATGTTCATTACAGAAGTTGCAGGAACTTTACCTTTATTACCTTTCTCCACTGCAACAAGGAGCTAATGAGTTGTTGCAGGCTCATTGTCAGTTGTTGTAGGAACCTTGTCAGTTGCTGCAAGAACCTTTATGTCACTTTGTGGAGTAAACTGCTGCAAGAACTCTTGTTTAGTAGTCGGTTTATGATATAGACATAGTCGGTGACCATTTACTAAGAGTTTAAATTGAACAGTATCAATTGTGGACAAACGAGCAACTCCATTCTAGAAAACTTCTTATATCTCATATAGACCTAACCACCTAGTTTTAAGCTTTCCCATAGCATCTTTATATCTGGAATCATATAGTAGAGCCCAGTCACCAAATTTGAATTTCTTTTCCTTGATATATTTATCATGCCATTTTGCTCTTTGATTTTGAATCAATTCTGTCTGTTGAACAGCTATCTTTCTCCATTCATCTAGAGCATTTAATTGTTGAATGCATTCTTTCTATGCTTCAGACAATGTCATATTTAATTGCAAAGCTGTCCTTGAGGTTTTATGCTCAAATTCAATAGGCATCATTGTTGTTTTTCCATAAACCATCTCAAAAGGTGTGAAACCAATTGGTGTTTTCCAAGTTGTTCTATATGCCCAAATTGCTTCTGAAATCCAGTGAGACCAATCTTTCTTGTGAACAAACACTATTTTTGTGAGAATAGCCTCAAGCTCTCTATTTGTAACTTCTACTTGTCTATTAGCTTGTGGATGATATGGAGTAGATTTTATGTGCCTTATATTGTATTCATTGACCAAAGCTTTTATCAATATTGAAGTAAATTGAGGTCCCTAGTCTGAGACAATTTCCCTTGGTACTTCATATCTTGTAAATATCTCTTCATAAAGAAACTCAGCTACCTTATTAACTCTTGCATGTGTCATGGCACGAGCTTCTACCCATTTTATTACATAGTCTGTACATACCAAGATATAAGATCTGCCATTAGAAGGTGGATCAATTGGGCCAACAAAATCTAATCCCCACTTGTCAAATGGTGCAACTGATATTTGAGGATATAGTGGCATCTCATTAGATTTTGTAGGTCTTCCCATTCACCGACATCTATCATATTTACATGTGTACTGCCTTGCATCCTTATGTAGTGTGGGCCAATAGTATCATGTATTGAGTATTTTCAGTGTTGTTCTTTTGGCAGAAAAATGACCTCCACATGGCTCATCATGACATGCATGAAGGATGTCATATGTTTCATCTTCTCTGACACATCTTCACATGACTTGGTCAGGTCTAGTATAAAATAGACAATCAGCAATCCATGAGAAGTTAAAAAATTTTTCAACTAGCAACCTTCTTTCCTTAGGAGAGAAATAAATTGGCATCTTAGCTGCAGCTAAATAGTTGGCAATATCAGCATACCAAGGAGTGTAAGCTTGAATGAGAAACAAATGTTCATCTCAAAAAGTGTCATTGATTATTGTAGAATCTTCTTGCAATTGAAGACATGAAAGGTAATTTGCAACCACATTAGACTTCTCTGGTTTATCAACAACTGTGATATCAAATTCCTGCATCAACAATAACCAACGAGCTAATCTACCAGTGATTGATGGCTTATTCATGAGATATCTAATTGTAGTATGATCTGTATGCACAAATATGGGATATCCTATGATATAGTGTCTAAATTTGCTAAGTGCATATATGACAACTAGCATTTCCTTTTCAGTAACTGTGTAATTCAATTCAGGTCCCTGCAAATTCTTGCTAATATAATATATTGCATTTTCCAATTTGTCAATTCTCTGTCCTAGCACTGCTCCTATTGCATAATCAGATGCATCTGTATGGATTTGGAATGGTAGAGACCAATTTGGCCCTTTACGAACTGGTGCTTGAGTCAAAGCATTCTTAAGCTTTAAGAAAGCTTCATTACATGCTGGGGTCCATTTAAATTTTGCATCTTTAGTAAGCAGTGAATATAAGGGACTTGCAATTTTACTGAAATCTTTGATAAATTGTATGTAGTATCCAACATGACCAAGAAAACTTCTTACATCTTTTTGCTTCACAAGGTCATTAATATGTTGAATGACCTCCATCTTTGATGGATCCACCTGGATGCCTTGTACAGATATATGATGGCCAAGGACTATTCCTTCTTCCATCATGATGAAACACTTTTCACTGTTTAAGGACAAATTGTAGTCTTCACATTGTTGCAAAAATTTCTTCAGATTACCCAATGCTTGATCAAATTCAGAACCATAAGTTGTAAAGTCATCCATGTAAATTTTCATAATATCTTGAGAAATATCATAAAAGATACTGATCACTGCTCTTTTAAAAGTGGTTGGAGCATTACACAACCCAAAAGGAAGAATAGAATATGCATACATGCCCCATGGGTAAGTAAATGTTGTCTTCTCTTGATCCTTAGGGGCTATCTGGATTTGATTGTAGCCACTAAATCTATCAAGGAATGAAAAATATCTCTTACCAGCTAGAGAATCTAATACCTGATCCACAAATGGCAATGGAAAATGGTCTTTTCTTGTTGCTAAGTTTAGAGCTCTATAATCAACACATACCCTCCATTTCCCTCCTTTTTTAGGGACTATCACTAGAGGTGATATCCATTGACTGTCAAAGATAGGATAGATTAACCTAGCTTTAAACAATTTCTATAATTCTTCTTTAACTATCTCCTTCAAAGCAAGATTGATTCTTCTTTGAGGTTGTCTGAGTGGGCAACACTCGTCCTTTATATAAATATAGTGGGTACAAACTATTGGATCAATCCCATTCATATCCTTGTAGTCCCATGCAAAAGCATTTTTATGAGGTTTCAATAAGTCCACAAGGCCCTCTTTTTGAGTATCTGATAGATCTCTATTGATATTCAAATATTTATTCCATTCTACCATTATCTTAATAGTAAGACCAATCTAGTTTATATCAGCAAAATGAGAAGAAGATAATTCCTATGGCAACAGAGTATGCAATATATCAGTGGCTGCAGGAAAGTGCAAACCTGCAATATTTAGGACCAATTCCTAAAATTTTTGCTCTTCTATAAATTCATTTATCAAGATTCTATAAAGAATTGATTCCACATCATATAACTGCATGAGTGGTCCTCGATTAATCATCATAAGGTGATTAATAGAGTCAATTTCTTCAGATTCTTCTCCCAAGATAGGCCAAACAACTTCTTGTTGTTCAAGTTGGGGTTGTGTTGGAGAATACAAGGCTAATGTTTTTTGTATAACTCTCATTTGAAATAGTCATATCCCCTGATCTACACCCAATATATGCATCATTTGTGGCAAGCCAAGGTCTACCCAAAATGATCGGATATCCTCCTAATGTTGCCTTTGGAGATAAAATCATAAAGCCTACAGGATATTCCCAGGAATATAGAATAACCACTACATCCTCTATGATACCATCAGGTCTCACAGTAGAGCCATCAGCAAGCTTTAGAACTATCAGTGTAGGCCTTAAACTATTGATCTCAAGATGTTTCATTACTTGCCTTGTCATTACATTAATGGCTGCCCCTAAATCAATGAAAACATTTTTTATTTGACTGCCATTAATGACTATGCTCACAACAGGACTACCTAGATCAGAATACTTTGGGATGGCAATCTTACCTAACATAATATCAGCCAGTTGACCCATAACATGCACTATTTGTGGATCCTTTTTCTTCCTGCCAGGTTTTTTTAGACATGCTTCTCTCAATGCCTTACCATATATGGGAACATCCTTTATTGCTTGCAATAATGGAATTTTAACACAAATGTGCTTCATTTGATCAATAATATCAAAGCTTTATTATTGTTCAGTGGGCACTTCTTTCTCTTGCAATCTATGAGGAAATGGTGGCAATATTTGGTTCTGGGGTATTGTATTTGTTGGATTAGAGATTTCTTGCTCCTTCTATACCTCAGTGATAACTGGATGAGAGGGATTAGGTAAAGTTGTTCCAGATTGGAAGTGAATATCATCTAGTGATAAAGAATAGGCTGGGTACTGATTAACATCAGCTGAATAAGCTTGTTGTTGTTGCTGAGACTTGATATTTGGATTTGGCAACGGTTGAGTAGACAACTATGTTGGTTTAGGTGGTGCAGCAGTAGCTGCAGGAGGAGGCATTAAAGCAGGAGGTTGTGGCTACTGAATAGGCGGCTAATAACTAGAAGATTGAGTTGGCCATGGTTGGCTTCCCCTCCATTGAGAAGTAGGTTGCCAATTCCCTTGAAACTGGTTTCCTTGGCCCTGTGGTGTGTACCAGTTCCCCTGTGGTTGTTGCTACTATGGCACTTGATTAGCAAAATGTTGCCCTTGGCCTTGTGAACCATACCAATTTTGGTAGTTACCAAGATTTTGAGAATACTGTGGTTGCCATTGGTTACTTGGTGCATAAGAATTTCCACTATAACCAGAAAAAGAAAGTGGATCGGGTGGCATACCTTGTCTTTGAAAATTTGGTCTTATTTGAGCAAGATAAAAGACTTGCTCATCCTCACCTTCAATTGGCTTGAAGTCAGGTACCTCCACGTTTGCAACCATCTTACATCTGCAATCTTTTTTTTGATGTTTACAATGAGGACATAATTTTGCAAGGAATGCATCAACTTCCTCATGCTTCTTCTTAGCTACCAGTGTATCCAACTGGGTAGCCATATTGTTTATAATGTCCTCCTTGAAATCATTTAATAGATGACTAAGTTCCATTCTAGAAACTTTAGTTCTAGATGTTGATAATGGTGCCCCTGGTTTAAATCTCCTATTCTTCTTAGAAGTAGATCTAGAATACTTCTTGCAAATTTGTCCTATTTCATCCCAAGTGGATTGTGTAATGTCACCTCCTCCCATAAGATCCAAGGAATTAGTGCATTCATCACTGATTCCCCTCAAAAATATCAATTTGAGGGAATTTTCATTGAGAGTGCTATGCTTGGACTTTTTGACACTAAACAAAAACCTTTCCAAGTAATCTTCAAGACTCTCATCTTCAGTTTGTGTCATTCTAAAGATATCATCCTGATGATGATCAGTACCTCTACAATAATCTTTGTATTTTGCAAGAAACAACTATTTCATCTCATCCCATGTATTGATTATGCTACTACCCAAGCTCATAACCCATCTCAAGGATGACTCCTTCAAAGTGGAAGGAAAAATTTTGAGTCTATGGGCATCTGTAGTATAGTCAAAACTCCTACAGAGAACATCAAACTCAAATAGAAATGTGTTCGGATCCTCTGTCACCAATCCATAGAATTTAGGGAGTGAAGATGTTGGAATGTTCTTGAGATTACCATTATCATGTTGATCAGAGATGGGAAACTCAAACATTGGACCTGGTGGTGGTGGTGGATTATTCCCACCAGGAGGAGGGATCCCCTACATTAGACTTGTGGGGGTTGTTATAATAGGAAATTCTTCTTCTTGAAGACCAAAAAGGAACTAAAGACTACCTTCTAGAAATTTAGATTCAGGGTGATTCAAATTATGTGGGGCTTGATAAAGTTCAGCAAAAGGATTTATATCTGACAAATTATCTTCTGCATGACTAGGATTAGTGGGCAGAAATCTACCTCTGGGGTCTCTTCTTCTTCTATGTATGCAAATTCATGAAATTTTCAAACAATAAAGAATCTCAAAAATAATTAACTCAAAACAATAATAACCATAAAAGGTTTTTAGTTTGACACCATCCTGGGCAACGACACCAAAAATGTCTACTCCAACTATAATAATAATAACTCTAATTAAAATCTCAACCCGAAGTTTGGACATTCATCTGGTATAGTTACTATTTTCATGGCTAGTGTTCATTTAGTTATCAACCTAGGGACATAAAACTTGAAATGGGCCTGCACTATATATGCACTAAGCTCCTTCAATGGCTATTTTGCATTGTTGTAGTAACTAACATTATGCGAAAAGGAAAGGCAAGAATTGAAATTATAGAAGGTTACAGGAAAGCTTATAAAAACAATGTTGGAATGATCTAATATAAATAACAAAAATCACTATGTTCTGGCTTGGCCGCAGGAACAGTCAATGGATCTATTTCCAGTGGTTGCAGGAACAGTCAAGGCACGAACTTCTACTACAACTAAAGAAGAACCAATTTCAATGAGCATAAACATAGGATCACTCACCAAGTGGGCCCCTTAGATGAGTGATATCAAGCTTCCAAATAAATACTTTTAGCAGATCAGAACATATCTTTTATTCATTGCTTCCTAAAAATGATTACATGTTTTAAAAGAAAAACTCCAGAATGCTTATCAAAATTCTCTGCTCTATTCCTTTCTATTTTGTCTAACCTATATAAAAAAAGAAAGAGCTTATTAAAAAGCAAAGATCAATTACAATGGACAACTCAAATCACGCCCAGAAGAAGAGGTGGATGATTGACTAATGAAGAAGATAACTAGAGCTTGGCTACAGAAAATGTGGATCTAGACCGAACCATAGTCTTTGCATGTCGTAGTGATATTTTGCGAATTTAATGCCAACTAGAGTTAAAATTTTGTAGTGCTACTTGGCTGCTCTGCTCATGTTGTACCTTTCACTCGCTCGACTCCTCTTCAGCTTGATCTCTAGTTATTTCTTACGTGATTCTTCCTTCTTCAAATGAGAAAGGAGAATATCCACTACGGCATCATTTATTATTTGCACTACAACAAAGACAACATACAAGGACATGCATACATATTTTATTTAATTAATACATTCATTAATTCACATATGATATTACCCTAAATAATCTGCATAGCAACAAGAACAAATCATTTGGCTACAGGAATAAATGACATGGTTGCAGGAATAGACTGGCAAAGTTCAAACATGATTTCATAAGTTCAGGTTTAACTCATGGAATACATATAGTCAATTTACAATACTTCACTACTACCATGCAAACCAAAAGATGTCAAAAACCTAAGAGTTTTGATGATAAAAACATGACAAAGTCTCAACTTATCAAAAGCCATGGCAAATGAACCCAGATAGGAACCCATGAGGGTAATTAATCAACTGAGTTGAAACTTGCATGCTAGGGTTTAATGAACAAACCCATATGATTTTAAAAGTATCCCCCCCCCTCAAAAACACGATCCTGGTCAGACATGCTAGAAAAAACAACCATGAAATAGTTGTTCACAACCAGCATAATCTCCATATCCCTCTCAACCTACCAGAATGATGAATCCAAGATTCCAACGCCAATAGAGAAATATGAATCCCAAGAAATTTATAGATCAAAGCATGTTTACTCCAATAAGAGACATCATTCGAAACTGATTCAAGAGGAAATAACCATAACCAATGATCCTGACTCCTCGACAGACAACCATTAACTTTCTTGGTCTCAAAAAAAACACCCAAGTTCACCTGCAATCTATCTATGAAATAGCCAATCTCAATCAATGAAAAGATTCAGGGCTTGGACAACATAACATAGGATCCTAATGATCCTCCTACACTTCAGGTTCTGCAAGACCTAGGGGGGACACCCTTTGATGCACAAAGTACAACTAGTTACAAACATATGGAATCAATAAAAGTAGATTAATCTAACAAGGCTCAACAACAAGGAGGTTACTGGAGATGGGATAGATCTACATTGATATCTCAACAAGATTGGAGCATGAGATAGATGGAACATCTAAGCTACAAACATAAAAGCAAATGGATACTTGATATTTTAAAACCTCTAAGAATCCCCATAATCTGCAAGACCAGTGCCTTATCCAAGGGCATGGAGTCATACATCAAACTGAAAATGAAAACCTCTATTGCAAATCTAATTTATAAAGAAATATATCCATGTATCAATTCCTGACATTAATACATTCTAAACTCAAGTGGAGGATCATACATATCCAGACATTATCTTGAATCCAAAATGATTGCTTGTAGAATTTAAACTCTTCCTTGAAAAGTACCTAAGAAAATTCCTAGAGACAATCCGATAAACTGTATATATGCCTTACATATATGTGACCTGCAATAGAAAACATTTACAGCAAGAAGATACTCTATTACTTGAAAAGGGACATTGTATTACAAATTTTGCCAAAGTTCAAAATTGGAAAACGAGCTTATGGATCCTTGCTCACAAAAATTGAGAACCCTTACAAAATGAGAAGACTCTTGAATAACAAGGCAAGGGAAGACAAAATTACATCTCATCCTCTAACAATAGCAACTACCCTATCCTTTAGCAATAACTTCCCACACAACATGTCCTACAGAACATCCAATCTCTTTGACTAAAAATCCAATCTGATATCCTAAGGTAACTGCCCTAAAAATATTTTCCATGTGCTACACTTGACTGCAGAATTGGATTCCTTGGATCCAAAGCTTTCCAACAATATATAACACATATATCGAGCAAAAATAATCCCTTACGTGCATTGATCCCTCTATAGGTCAATCGTTTAATTTTCTACCTGCTCACCATAGTCAAAAATCACATTTAAATCTTTGGATTTTGCCGCACAAGCATTTGTCGTGCATCCCTGCCACACGACATTATTTGGTTCATTCTAGGGCCTCATCCTACCACCTCAACACTGAATGAAACCCTTTATTTCTTCCTTGGCTCTTCTTTTCTTTATTTCCTCCAAACTACCCTTCATCTTTACTAGGCCCCACCACTTGGTCGCCAAGTCACAGCCTTTAGCCACCGAGAAACTTCATGTTGTGACTTGGCGATAACCGTTGATCTCTCTTGGATCACCATTGATTTTCCTTGACATGCCCATTCTTTACCTCGGCTGAGTGACTCCCTTTATCACTTTCTCCTTTGGCTGGCTTGACACGTGTCACAACCTGACTTTCCCCTGGATCCATCTAGACAGCCACCGCACCTACCATCTGGTTAGTCACTATGTCGCATGTGATAACCATCAGGCATTTTCACATGGCGGTATAGTGACGGCCGTAGATTTTTGCTCAAGCTACTCAAACCTTAACGCTCGGCCGCCCTCTATTTAGCGCACATGCTTTATCGCCAAGTTGCATGGGATATTTTGCGATCACTTTTAGATCATGACATGGCGACAACCATTGGATTATCTCGTCCATCCATTGATCTTCCTAAACCCACTCATCCTTTAGCTTCTTTGAATTTCTCTCGCCTATGCCACAGTATCACCACTTGGCATCTCTAGATTTTCTCTGAGATGGGACTCCACCTATCTAGTCAGGCTTGCCATTTGTCAACCTCTAGTTTGCCACCTGACCCACCTAGACCGCCAAGTCATCGCCATCGGGGCCACCACTCCTTTGGCTTGCTCGGCTTCAACCTTTCAGCCAAACTTCCTCTTTGGCTATCCATTTTTGTGTCTCATCAAAACCCCATTTTCATCAATGCCTTCACTTTTCGATGAAACTGGTTGAAATCTCCTCGATGTGCCCTTTGTCGATGGATCCAATCACTCGGTGAACTATTTTCTCATCTTATCAAAACCCAAGTTTCATTGGCACCTTCACTTGTTGATGAAACTGATGCCTTCGGTGAGTCCACTTTGAGATCTATTGAAACCAAGGTCTACTCGACATTCATATGCCATCTATTCTGCTACGTCACCACTAGACCTGTTGCATGTCACCACGCAGTACCTCATGATTTGCTCAGTGCTTACCTCGGCACCACCTAGCCTACTAGCTCATCAGTCACCAAGTCGCGATTGTTAATAGTCGAGCACTTTCACATGTTGGTATAGCGATGGTCGTGGATCTACATTCAACCTAGTCACTATTTAATTCTCCCTTTTATTGCAAAATAAGGCTGCTCTGAGATGCACGCACACACGGGGGGCACCGCTTGTTTGATCGGCCACTTGCCAAAAGCCCGTAAGCTTTGACACTTAAGATATATGTAGCCTTGCGTATAAATACTGAAATGTTCCTCCTTGTAGCCAATGTGGCATAAAAGTTTGCCTTAGCCCTTTTCCAGTGGGTCCCACCACTTAGTTGCCATGTCACGGTTGTTAACCATCGAGCACTTTCAAACTGCGGTATAGCGATAGCCGCAAGATCAACAAGAACCTACTCAATCTTTAGGAATCCCGACAGATACATAGGAAAAGACATAAGTCTTAGGCAAAGTTCAAATTTATTAGAACCCGCCCAGGCCTAGACTTACAAGGGGCCCCCTCTTGACGACACACAAATCCTTCCACCTAAGTGGAAAAATAACAAGCAAAGACCTTTAGCGAAAGAAAGGGACACATTGAACTGTGAACCTTGAACTGATTGCACATGGTTCAAAATAGACATAGTGCATTCCCACTTGCTTTAAAAACATCACAAAGCCACGACATAAGCAAGAGAAGTGATTGAACCTTGAACCTTGAAACAAAAAGGTTCAAGGGTTCAAGTTCAATATGAATTACAACAATGCACAACAAAGGTTCAATTTTTTTAAGATGCCTTCACAGAAAATCAAAAACCCTAAACCCTCAAAATTTTATAGGTCCCAATAGTGGCTTTGACTGGGGATGGTTGGACACAAGACCAACACCAAAATCTGGAAAAAACTCTGGAACGCAGACCAACAGGAACAAATGACTTCTCCTCAATTCAAAATAGGGGCTCCTTATTGAAAACCACACAACTAAAAGAAAAATGACTGTACAACAAAATTTATTTACATATGGCCCTGGGCCATCAAAATTGGGGTCAATGTTTTCCTTTTTTAAGCACATGATTCTCATTTCCATGAACTTAAAGTAAGCCTAAAATTTCCCTACCATCTATTTGATCAATCACACTTCCACTTATAATCAGCTTATCACATAAAGGATACTCAGCATGCTGGTAATCACCAAACAGTTTGAAGTCAAACAAATGTTGAGAGTTTTGATCACTATATGACATAGGAATGGCATACCCTTTATAATTATTTCTTTGCTGAAAAGAAAAGTAACCCAACTCTATCTAAAAGCTGGCAACATCAGGCCCATGCTGACCACTAGTTTGCACAAGAGGAAAACATTCATCTGCAACCTTGGCTTGCAAACTAGAAAGAAACATTCCCAAATAGAATGATTGCACTTCAATATCTTGTTGATCACAATTTCTATCAGCACTAAGTAGAAACACATGATCATCATATGTCAATGGTTGACTTACCACTTGCAAAATTGGGAAAACCACTTTAGATTTGTCTTTCTCTTTAACACCAAGATCCACACAATGCATATCAGATTCTGAGTTCATATCAACATATGAATCCACATTATCACATTTATCAACCTTATATGCATTCTCATCTTGTCCATTAATCAAATCAAATGTAGGGAAAGAAATATCATATGTATCTCTAGCATCGTAAATTGTACGCACTTGCTAGGGTGGTACAATTTCACACCTAGTTTAGCACCCGCCTTGGCGCATTTTGCATTTTGCATTACATTTCCCCTTTAGCACTTAATTAATTAAATTAATTAGGTCTAAGGTTCTATTTTATCATCTCCCATATCATAAAGTTGGGCCCTTTCATTAAAGTGTGCCCTTTTCATTTTATTCCTCCTATCCATCATTTAATCAAAAACCCTAATTAGGTCCTATTTTGAACTTGGGGGCTTGATTTTGGGGGTCAAAACATCTCGAAATCACCTGTAACTTCGGGATTCTCTCTAAAATCATCATATCCGACAGTCCTGAAAATTTGGTGAAAAGTTGTCGGGACCATGGCGCTTGGAGTGCAACATGGTCCCAGACATTTTTCCCAAAATTTTAGGAGCGCGATCCAATCATAAAATAAAGCTTAACCCCAAGAAATTGGCGGGATATTCAATCTCTAGGTCGGCCTAAAGTTGGAATTAAGACCTAGGGTTTCATATATAAGAGCTCTCTTTCTTCATTTGAAGGGATCCGATTTTTGTTTTCAGGGACCTTCTATGCAGCGAAAGAGCAGATCTTTGAAGACTTCAACAACATTCAACATCCTTCTTTCAAGCATTTATCAATTTCATTCATCCATTTAGGGCTTGGAAGACATTGAAGAATAGTAGGAGATTACCGACTGAAGATTGGCTTGTACCCCTCCCTTGGGGTTGCGTATGATTTCATGTTGTTTTCATGTCTTTGCATAAGCTTCAATATATCCTTTATTCATGCTTTAGATCACTTTGCATCTTGATTTAGAGCATTTACATTATCATTTACAAGCAATTTATGGTTTACTTTCTAGGTTGCTCTAGTTTGCTTTCTTGCATTTAAGGACCTTGCACACACACTAGGTCTGCACACACAATACATTTTACAATACAACTTGTCTATTCGTGGAGGTGGAAATCACCGAAGCGGGGGTTTGACTAAGGCAAAACCCTATATAGCCACCCACCACACCTTTTCAGATATAAGTGCAGGTTCTGGAATTCGGACGATCCCGCAAGTTATAGATCCAGAAGAAGCAGACGGAGACTGAACTTCACACCAAATCTCAGAGCAAAAGACTAGGATAGGGGCGTGGGGTGCCCTGGTCCTGCCAGGACAGGGGCGTTGGGCACCCTGGTCCCTGGGACAGGGGTGCTGGGCGCCCTGGTCCTTCTGACAACAGTTTTCAGCATTTTTGACAGCTTTGCAAAACAGCAGTTTCCGGAGCAGTTTCAAGGGCAGAATCAGGACAGTGGCGCCCGCGCCCCCATCCCGAACATTTTCAGTCAGATTTTAACTCTGGGTACGCATTTGCATTCCTATCTTGTCCTTGTGTTTACAGCTTTCCATCATTTAAGTTCAATTCTGTAATCTTGTTATTAGTTCATACTTGCACTTTGGGGTTAGGGATTGAACTTGCATCATTTCATCTTTCAATTACAACAAAGGAATAGAAATCCTAATAGGTAGCCCGTGGCTCTCTCTTCCACAAGAAGAAGTAGCCAATTGTGTGATACCTCTAGGCTCTTTCGTATTCCACAAGTGTGTGGTTGAAAGTGAGATTAGGGCATGTTTGCTTAGTGTCACTTTTTCTCCCACACATTTTGGTGAACCCGACGTGAATCTATCATTGCTTCCTCTTGCATTGCATTTGTTAGATCTAGATCAAGATGTAGTGTGTTTTCATTTCATTTTCATTAAGAAGAAAAAAAAAAAAAGTGTGTTTCTTTGCATTGTGTGTTTAAATTTTATGCAATTTCAAAATGTCATATTTTTATTTGCAAGATGTTCATATTTGTGATGATTATGAGTTAGATGAAGCTTTAGATGAATTTTTGAAACCTAAATATACCAAATCTTCATTTTACCAAAAAATCATAAACATTGTTACTATGCCATTTCGTTGTGATGAGAAAGATAAGTCGAATGATTCCTCTCAAGGGTACATTCCTATCAGCTCTTCCACTAAATCTAGTAAAATGGTTGTTTTGAATGATCCCCTCTATGAAGAGATATCTCCTTTTGAATCAAAAGATAAACCTTTTAATAGATGTGATCATGCTTTGTTAGATGATGCCCTTGATGACTTTGTGGCTCCTAAAAAATGCTCCCTTCATGAGGATCCTTTTGTGCAAGAAGATGACATTATCCCTACATTTCCTAGTGATGGCATTTCCTTTTCCAACAAAATTCCCACTAGAGATGATGAATTAATGATAAATGCTTACCCTTCTCCTAAAGTTTGTCTTACCCATAAGCATCCCTTAGAGAAAGAAGATGAAATAATAAGCAATTTCCTTAATTCTCTCTCCCCTAAAGATCATATTGAACATATTTTGAGGAAAGAGGATGAGTTTAACACATCTACTGATGCTCTCCCTCCTAAGGATGAGGAATTAATAAACAATGTTATCTCCTCTCCCGAAATTGACAATACTTCAAACATTCCTTTCAACAACCTCACTATTTGGGATGAACCATTAGAAGAAGGTATAGATTATTCTCTACCCCTAGCCAAAGGGGATGATATCAAGATTGGAAACTCCCTTGATAGTTTCTCCCCTTCCTTTAATCTCAATTATTCTCCCTCTAAAAATAAAGCATCTCCCTCTCCTCAACTTGGTTCTACTCATAAGGAAACCCTAGTTCAAAGCAAGATGGTTAACATTTCTTTCAAAGATCTCCCTCTCAAAAGTGAGACTTTAGAGAGTAGTGTTGATCCTTCTCCTAGAGAGTTTATTCCCCATGTAGACTCTTTGATGATAAAGGATGATATGACCTTTCCTAGTATTACTCTTCCTACTAGAACATCAATGCCTATCCCTTGTCTCTCTCCTAAAATTGATCTAATCTGTGATAAGATTTTAGTGCAAGAGAAGACTATCAATAATTCTTCCAACACTTTTGTTCATTCCTCTAAACCATCCTCAATCAATTTGATACATGTGAATGAAACACCTAACAAACCTCTCTTCACTGTCCAAGGTGCTTCTCCTTCTCAAAATTCTCAACCTTTAAATAAGCCAATCTTAGTAGTTCAAGGTGGTTATGCTAATGATTCTTTTTGCATGCCTAAGAAACCTATTATTACTGTGCATGGAGGTTATTCTACTAAGAGCCCTTATGAGTATGCTAAGCAATTGACTAGAGAGAGTTATCATGCGGTGGCCCATACCTATAACACAAGAAACAATACGCAACCTAATCCTCCTCCAGTTATCCCCACTTCGCTTCCTCCTTCCCAACCTATTCTTCCTCAAGCTCCTCGTATTTCACAAATGCTTAGTAAGGACTATGATCTCATAGAACAACTTAAAACTACCCCTACTAAGATATCCCTTTGGGATTTGATCCAAACTTCTTCTGCTCATCATGGAATGTTACAAGATGCCTTGAAAGATTTGAATGTTCCTCCACCTAATACATCTAGTAATATAGTGTCTTTGGTTAACTCTGTGATGAATCCTAAAGCTCAAATTGTGTTTACCCAAGATGAGTTGCCTACTAGTGAAATTCAACATCAATATGATCCCTTGATGATTGTGGTTATCATAAATGACACTGCTATAAGACGAACACTGGTAGATAATGGCTCTGGCCTTAATGTGTGTAGCATTAATCTATTGCATAAAATGAATGTGGATACATCTCTCATTGAGCCTGACTCTCATCCCATTCGAGGCTTTGATAATGTGGCTAAGACTTCATTAGGTATTATCACCTTACCCATCACAGTAGGACCTGTTACTTTGCCTACTCCTATCCATGTTATGTCGGGAAATCTAACATACAACTTGTTATTAGGGAGACCTTGGATTCAAAGTATGCAAGCTGTCCCCTCTACATTGCATAGACAAGTTAAATTTATTTATAACAATAAGACATATACCTTGATAGGTGATACTAATCTTCAGGCTTGTTTGCAAACATCTACTTCCAAAGGGAGTTCTTCTAAATCTTCCTCTTCTAATGACGACTCTTTGAACAAAATACCTATGGATGAATCATCACCCTCTGATAATCAAAATTCTTTGGATGAGTCTAAAGCTCCTAAAGAAGATCCTTCTCGACTTGAGTCTACACATGAAAAGGCTTTTGATCCTGAGAAGGTTCTCGCAGAAGACGATTGGGGATCTCTTGATTTTAATCCCACCTTTGTAGGTGAGTATAGGGTTCCTCCTAGAGCGCTTAAAGTTAAAGAGAAGGAAGAAGCTAAAAATCAGTCAATCTTACTTGAACCTATGAGTAATAATTTTGTGGCCGCTTCTCAAACTTCTTCTCCTCACACCTCTAATTATGAAGAGTTTGATTCTTTGTCTTATGAAAAACCACCTTCTCTTTCTGAAATGGCTGATCGTTATGGTCATGGTTTTCGCATTTTTTCTAAGCATGGGTATCATGGAAATGGTTGTGGCGCTCATGAACAAGGGATGAAGGTTCCTCTAGAGACTAATTTTCGCAATTATGCCTTTGGACTTGGCTATAATCCCTGCAAACGCACTAAAGAATCTAAAAGACCATCTCTCAATGTGAATGCTATATTTAGTAGTGATGATGATCTCACTTCAACTAAATCATCTTCTACTTCTATCAACTCTTATTCCTCTCATAAGGAAATCTTGGCAATGAACAAATCTCTTTATGAATCCCCTCAAATTTCTAAATCCACTTATGAATCTTTATCTCCTATTCATCATAAAGTCCTTTCCTCTAGGGATAAGGCTCTAATAAATTACACTCATCCCTCTTCTAAGATTTCTTGTGACTTTTCGTCTTCAATTTTTATCATTTTATACATGTTTTTGATCTCACTTATAGTTGAGCATTTAGCATGTCATATTCAAATACCTCATTCAATCTATCATGTCTTTAAATAACATTAATGACTGTTATGTTGCTCATCATTATGTGACATTGGTAGCTCATATACTGGGGGCTCATTGTCATTCATGATGGTACAATTTCAAGTGCAATCATATTTTTGAAGCAACATAATAGCCTAATTTTCTTGTTCCTATGGGGACAAGAGTGATTTCATACATCTCTTCTTTTTATGGTTAAAATTTCCCTTTGGGGTAATAGTGTGGAAATATTGATCATCTTTTCTTTAGAATCATCTTTTCCTAGATATGGGAGAAGATGTGTATTCTCTTTCCTATCCTACCCACTTCTTGTGAGGAGCATTTTACATACACTAATGTCTTGCTTGCATGAACTCATGTGAGTATGTAGTAAATTTTGCTTATGTCTAAATCTCTCCCTAGAAGATTGTGTAAGTCCTTCTCATTGTCCTTATCCTTGGGAGGCAATGATCTTTCCTTATTTTCATCTAAGGATCCACTTTTTCCTATTTCGTGGATGGTGTGAACTTTATTACTTGATGTTATTCCTTGTACGCATTTGTTGTTGTTTGTTCAAGGATTCTCTCTCACAAGAGGTGTAAGTCCTTGACTACAACCTCTTTTGCACTTGGTAAAATACATCCATAATGAATTCACTCTCCCGATTGGGTTAAAAAGAGCGTCATCCTTCATTAAGAATCACTTTCAACTCGCAAAAGAAGGAAGTATTGCATTCTTATTCTCTTCTTTGTCTTATTCTAGAAGATGTTATATTTGTCCTCTCGGGGATAGGTGTCTTTTTGTACAAAGATCTCTTCTCCTCTAAGGATCTCCTTTACACATATTACAAGATATCCCTTTTCAACTATCTTATCCTTGCTTAAAGAGTGCAAAACTCTCTTGCTTGGATCTATGACATTGTTGCATTTTTTGGGTATCTTCTTTTGTAATAAAGGTAGGTATCCTTGTTCTACTTTACTTATGACATAAACATTACACTTTTTGAGCAATGGGTCATTCTCGGAACCAGAGCACAGACTCTTAGAGCGAGATGTATCCATTTTTCTTTTATGCAGGGTGATTATTCTTGGAACCAGAGCACAGACTCTTAGAGCGAGATGTCACACTTTTGTACTATACATATACAGGTTGTAGCATACTCGGGCATAGACTCCTATGAGGTGCTTCCAACCTCACTTACACACACATGCACGAGGTTGAGTGGAACTAGCGGCATAAGGCTAGACTTTCTCACTCTCCTCCCTTACATGGATCACCTAGACAGACTCTAGGGGCTAGTTTTCCATGTCCTTTTCCCATGGATCACCTAGACAAGATCTAGGGGTGAGAAGTCCATGTTTTCTCTCTCACTATTCTTCTCATGGATCACCAATGTGTGTATTCATGCTTTTCTCCTTTCTTTTCTTCTCTTTGCATTTTGTTTCCATTTACATCCTTCATCTTGTGTTAGAGAACTCTCAAAACCTCACACTCTTTGTTGTGTTGGAATTGAGATTTAGTCCTCTTTCTTACCAAATGATTCTCCATTAGTTTTTGACCTCATATCAAATCTTCTTGTGAGCACTTGTCATCAATATTCTTTAACAATTCGAAGTGGTAAACATGATACCCTGTTTCAACTCACTAAAATTAGCAAGCCGAAACAGGGGGGGGCATATAGCTACCCTCAAATTTTCATCACCTTCCTTAGTAAGCATTAGGTGATTTTGTGATCTAACGTGTGTTTTGTAGGGTGCGGTTCCTAACTATGTACTGCAGATACTGTTGGGGGCTTCGTTCGACAGACTTATGGATATATCCTTTTTCAAATAATGTTTACTTTTCTGTACTTTAGCTTGCATATGCACGTAGTGTTCATATCACCGCTAAAGTGGGGGCTAAATGTAGCGTCGTAAATTGTACGCACTTGCTAGGGTGGTACAATTTCACACCTAGTTTAGCACCCGCCTTGGCGCATTTTGCATTTTGCATTACATTTCCCCTTTAGCACTTAATTAATTAAATTAATTAGGTCTAAGGTTCTATTTTATCATCTCCCATATCATAAAGTTGGGCCCTTTCATTAAAGTGTGCCCTTTTCATTTTATTCCTCCTATACATCATTTAATCAAAAACCCTAATTAGGTCCTATTTTGAACTTGGGGGCTTGATTTCGGGGGTCAAAACATCTCGAAATCACCTGTAACTTCGGGATTCTCTCTAAAATCATCATATCCGACAGTCCTGAAAATTTGGTGAAAAGTTGTCGGGACCATGGCGCCCAGAGTGCAACATGGTCCCGGACATTTTTCCCAAAATTTTAGGAGCGCGATCCAATCATAAAATAAAGCTTAACCCCAAGAAATTGGCGGGATATTCAATCTCCAGGTCGGCCTAAAGTTGGAATTAAGACCTAGGGTTTCATATATAAGACTCTCTTTCTTCATTTGAAGGGATCCGATTTTTATTTTCAGGGACCTTCTATGCAGCGAAAGAGCAGATCTTTGAAGACTTCAACAACATTCAACATCCTTCTATCAAGCATTTATCAATTTCATTCATCCATTTAGGGCTTGGAAGACATTGAAGAACAATAGGAGATTACAGACTGAAGATTGGCTTGTACCCCTCCCTTGGGGTTGGGTATGATTTCATGTTGTTTTCATGTCTTTGCATAAGCTTCAATATATCCTTTATTCATGCTTTAGATCACTTTGCATCTTGATTTAGAGCATTTACATTATCATTTACAAGCGATTAGGGTTTACTTTCTAGGTTGCTCTAGTTTGCTTTCTTGCATTTAAGGACCTTGCACACACACTAGGTCTGCACACACAATACATTTTACAATACAACTTGGCTATTCGTGGAGGTGGAAATCACCGAAGCGGGGGTTTGACTAAGGCAAAACCCTATATAGCCGCCCACCACACCTTTTCAGATATAAGTGCAGGTTCTGGAATTCGGACGATGCCGCAAGTTACAGATCCGGAAGAAGCAGACGGAGACCGAACTTCACACCAAATCTCAGAGCAAAAGACTAGGATAGGGGCGTGGGGCGCCCTGGTCCTGCCAGGACAGGGGCGCTGGGCGCCCTGGTCCTTCTGACAGCAGTTTTTAGCATTTTTGACAGCTTTGCAAAACAGCAGTTTCCGGAACAGTTTCAAGGGCAGAATCAGGACAGTGGCGCCCGCGCCCCCGTCCCGAACATTTTCAGTCATATTTTAACTCCGGGTACGCATTTGCATTCCTGTCTTGTCCTTGTGTTTACAACTTTCCATCATTTAAGTTCAATTCTGTAATCTTGTTATTAGTTCATACTTGCACTTTGGGGTTAGGGATTGAACTTACATCATTTCATCTTTCAATTACAACAAAGGAATAGAAATCCTAATAAGTAGCCCATGGCTCTCTCTTCCACAAGAAGAAGTAGCCAATTGTGTGATACCTCTAGGCTCTTTCGTATTCCACAGGTGTGTGGTTGAAAGTGAGATTAGGGCATGTTTGCTTAGTGTCAAATAATGTTTACTTTTCTATACTTTAGCTTGCATATGCACGTAGTGTTCATATGACTGCTAAAGTGGGGGCTAAATGTAGCGTCGTAAATTGTACGCACTTGCTAGGGTGGTACAATTTCACACCTAGTTTAGCACCCGCCTTGGCGCATTTTGCATTTTGCATTACATTTCCCCTTTAGCACTTAATTAATTAAATTAATTAGGTCTAAGGTTCTATTTTATCATCTCCCATATCATAAAGTTGGGCCCTTTCATTAAAGTGTGCCCTTTTCATTTTATTCCTCCTATACATCATTTAATCAAAAACCCTAATTAGGTCCTATTTTGAACTTGGGGGCTTGATTTCGGGGGTCAAAACATCTCGAAATCACCTGTAACTTCGGGATTCTCTCTAAAATCATCATATCCGACAGTCCTGAAAATTTGGTGAAAAGTTGTCGGGACCATGGCGCCCGGAGTGCAACATGGTCCCGGACATTTTTCCCAAAATTTTAGGAGCGCGATCCAATCATAAAATAAAGCTTAACCCCAAGAAATTGGCGGGATATTCAATCTCCAGGTCGGCCTAAAGTTGGAATTAAGACCTAGGGTTTCATATATAAGACTCTCTTTCTTCATTTGAAGGGATCCGATTTTTGTTTTCAGGGACCTTCTATGCAGCGAAAGAGCAGATCTTTGAAGACTTCAACAACATTCAACATCCTTCTATCAAGCATTTATCAATTTCATTCATCCATTTAGGGCTTGGAAGACATTGAAGAACAATAGGAGATTACCAACTGAAGATTGGCTTGTACCCCTCCCTTGGGGTTGGGTATGATTTCATGTTGTTTTCATGTCTTTGCATAAGCTTCAATATATCCTTTATTCATGCTTTAGATCACTTTGCATCTTGATTTAGAGCATTTACATTATCATTTACAAGCAATTAGGGTTTACTTTCTAGGTTGCTCTAGTTTGCTTTCTTGCATTTAAGGACCTTGCACACACACTAGGTCTGCACACACAATACATTTTACAATACAACTTGGCTATTCGTGGAGGTGGAAATCACCGAAGCGGGGGTTTGACTAAGGAAAAACCCTATATAGCCGCCCACCACACCTTTTCAGATATAAGTGCAGGTTCTGGAATTCGGACGACGCCACAAGTTACAGATCCTGAAGAAGCAGACGGAGACCGAACTTCACACCAAATCTCAGAGCAAAAGACTAGGACAGGGGCGTGGGGTGCCCTGGTCCTGCCAGGATAGGGGTGCTAGGCGCCCTGGTCCCTGGGACAGGGGCGCTGGGCGCCCTGGTCCTTCTGACAGCAGTTTTCAGCATTTTTGACAGCTTTGCAAAACAGCAGTTTTCGGAGCAGTTTCAAGGGCAGAATCAGGACAGTGGCACCCGCGCCCCCGTCCCAAACATTTTCAGTTAGATTTTAACTCCAGGTACACATTTGCATTCCTGTCTTGTCCTTGTGTTTACAGCTTTCCATCATTTAAGTTCAATTCTGTAATCTTGTTATTAGTTCATACTTGCACTTTGGGGTTAGGAATTGAACTTGCATCATTTCATCTGTCAATTACAACAAAGGAATAGAAATCCTAATAGGTAGCCCATGGCTCTCTCTTCCACAAGAAGAAGTAGGCAATTGTGTGATACCTCTAGGCTCTTTCGTATTCCACAAGTGTGTGGTTGAAAGTGAGATTAGGGCATGTTTGTTTAGTGTCACTTTTTCTCCCACACAGTATCATACCTTTGTTAGGAATCCCACAGATACTGAGAGGGGGGGTGAATCAGTATTTAACTATTGAATAGAATTTCTTGAATTAAAACATGCAAAACATATTATAACAATGTACTAGTATGCAAGAAATAATGCAATAAATAGAATTAAGAACATCCACATGAAAAGCACACTATAACACAAGATTTTAACAAGGAAACCCGATGTGGGAAAAACCTCAGTGGGATTTGTGACCCACAATATTCACTCACTGGCCAATAAGAGAATATTACTTACAATAGAGGCCTACACATGCAGGAAGGCCAACTGCCTAGAGCTCACTGCTCAATGGGAAGTCTCACTGACTTACAATGAGGATTATACAAATCCAATATCTTGTACTACTTTACAATAGCATCTATAATGCCTGATCCAATACCGATTGCTGCTAGCTACTTACATAAACCCCTTAACCTATATTTTGCATAATAGGTCTATCTAATATTTTTCTTTTATGCTTACATCTCCTATATCAAATGTCTACAATGATCTCTTTTATATATAAGAGTCATTTTACAATTTGCCAAGTTGGCTTACAAAGTTTTACAATAATAACCAAAATATAATATAGCAAAATCCTGTCGGCCTCTGTGCCGGTATACTTCATTTCTCTTGTGCCAGTGTCGGTGTCCTGAGTGCCGGTGTAGAGTGTGATCTGCTGATGCCGATATAATGCCTTTGTCGGTGCCATAGGATTGCAAGGTTGGCATCAATGACAAAACCTTCAATCACATACAATGTCTCATTGGAGTGTGCATATGCCAACAACCTCACACCCTCCAAAATATCATCAGTATCAAAACATATACTAATTGGGTATGAGAGGCTGGGGACATTTCTGGATGTATACCTCTTAAGATCAGTAGCTAAGAGTTCTCAGATTTGTTCACTACTTAGTGAACCTTCTCCTTCATTTTCATTTTCCTCGACTTCATCTTTAGTACTGTAAACATTGTCCCAATCTGATGCATGCATTAAATCTGTAGTGCTCATGTCTTCATGCACATTTTTTTTATCATTACAAAAACCTGCATCTACATCATGACCTTTATCATGCTGATCATAAAGTGTTACTATATGTTGTGACATGGTTTCATAACCCTAGTTGCAAACACTTTGTGGATTGAGGATAACAGTAAGGTGATCTATATTATTCATATCAGAAACCTCAATAGGCTCATGACTATTTGAACAATAACTTGTAGTTTCACAATTTTCTTCTTGCTCTGAATACACATCTGCACTGTCATGCTGTGAAAAAGAGTCACCCTTGGCATCATATGTGACATCTCCACTCACGGATTCATCTCCATCACTATATTCAATATTATGTGCATTTTCAAATTTATTCATTTCAATCTCATCAATCCATTCTTTAATATTGGCAACACTTTCTTCCCTCAAAGTTGAAGACCAACTAACTGAGTCAGGCTCATCAAGCTCTAAAAATAATTCAATCTAAACTGACTCCTTGGTTCTAAGATCAAATGGAAGCTCATTTAATGCAATAATAAATCTTTCATAAAAACATGTGATGATTCTACCTTTCTCTTCCCTACTTTCCTTCTTAACAACAAGATGCACTTTTCTTGGATCTTTTTAAGACATATTTCAATCTCCCTATCAATGTTTTCCAAATTTGACAAAGAAATTTCAGATCTAGGAACCATATCTAGATCCATCAAATTTGAAACATCTATTGAACCATTACTACGTTGATACATCTTTATTGTTTTACAAACTCCTTTCAAAACTCATGCAGTCATAATTTTCACAACCACATACTTCTCCCATCAATTAACTAAAATTTATTTCAAAACATGAAGTATGTAAAATGTAAATTTCTTTTCCTTTCTATGGTGACTTTTTCACCTTATAAGGAACAAAAGTTATCTCATGAATGGGAAATACCTGGGTATAGTTGTTGTTGTTGTTCACTTCACTTCTGACTAAAAATTTGAAGAAAACCTCCAAACCTCAAATTCATTCATATAGAGTCACCACCTCCCTGAAGAGGAACAAAATCTAACCACTAATCTTCACTCTGAAATAGCTTCAAATTTCTGGGTACTTGACCAAGCAGAGTCACATAATATTCTTTTTTTTAAGTCCTCAGCAACAAAACCTTCCAGGATATATACTTTCAAATCTTAAAAACAACTTTCAGACTTGTAAACTTCTAAGACTCTTCCCAAATGAATATTGGCCAGACTTATAGGTTTGTCTGCAATCAACAAGTTGAATAAAATGTCACTCAACCTTACTGAAAATGCAATTACAAGAGAATATTATTCCCCAACAGAGTCACCTTTTTGTTGGTCTCAAAAAAGACACCCAAGTTCACCTGCAATCTATCTATGAAATAGCCAATCTTAATTAATGAAAAGCTTCAGGGCTTGGACAACATAACATAGGATCCTAATGATCCTCCTATATTTCAGGTTCTACAAGACCTAGGGGGGACACCCTTTGATGCACAAAGTACAACCAATTAAAAACATATGGCATCAATAAAAGCAGATTAATCTCATAGGGCTCAACAACAAGGAGGTTACTACAGATGGGCTAGATCTACATTGATATCTCAACAAGATTAGAGCATGAGATAGTTGGAATATCTAAACTACAAACATAAAAGCAAATGGATACTTGGTATTTTAAAACCTCTGAGAATCCCCAGAATCTGCAAGACCAGTGCCTTATCCAAAGGCATGGAGTCATACATCAAACTAAAAATTAAAACCTTTATTGCAAATCCAATTTATTAAGAAAGATATCCTTGTATCAATGCCTGACATTAATACATTCTAAACTCAAGTGGAGGATCATACATATCCAGACATTATCTTGAATCCAAAATGATTGCTCGTAGAATTTTAACTCTTCCTTGAAAAGTACCTAAGAACGGCCATTACACTCCCACTTTGAGAGGACAAACCCAAACTCCCTTGAAGACTGGATTCATTGAAAATAAGAAAAGGCCTAGAGACAATCCAATAAACTATATACATGCCTTACATATATGTGACTTGCAATAGAAAACATTTACAGCAAGAAGATACTCTATTACTTGAAAAGGGACATTGTATTACAAATTTGGCCAAAGCTCAGAATTGGAAACTAAGATTATGGAGCCTTACTCACAAATATCTAAAACCCTTACAGAATAAGAAGGCAGGGGAAGACAAAATCAGATCTCATCCTCTTACAATAGCAACTGCCCTATCCTTCAACAATAACTACCCACACAACATGTCCTACAGAACATCCAATCTCTCTAACTAAAAATCCAATCTAATATCTTGAGGTAACTGCCCCAAAAGTATTTGTCATGGGCTACTCTTGACTGTAGAATCAGATTCCTTAGATCTAGAGCTTTCCAATGATATATAACACATATATCAGGCAAAAAATAATCCCTTAGGTGCATTGTTCCCTTTGCAGGTCAGTCGTTTAATTTTCTACCTGCTCACCACAATCAGAAATCACATTTAAATCTTAGGATTTTTCCGCACAGGCATCTGCCATGCATCCCCACCATGTGGCATTATCTAGTTCATTCTAGGGCCTCATCCTACCACCTCAGCACTGCCAGAATGAAACCCTTTGTTTCTTCCTTGTCTCTTCTTTTCTCTATTTCCTCCGGACTACCCTTCATCTTTACCATGCCCCACCACTTGTTTGCCAAGTCATGACCTTTAGCCACCAAGAAACTTCATGTTGTGACTTGGCGACAGTCATTGATCTCCCTTGGATCACCATTTATTTGCCTTGACCTGCCCATTCTTTACCTTGGCTGAGCAGCTCCCTCTATCACTTTCTCCTCTAGCTAGCCCGATACGTGTCACAACCAGACTTGCCCCTAGATCCATCTAGATAGCCACCGCACCTACCATCTAGTCAATCACTATGTCACATGTGATAACCATCAGGCACTTTCATATGGCGGTATAGCGACGGCCATAGATTTTCCCTCAAGCTGCTCAAACCTTAACGCCTGGGCCACCCTTTATTTAGCGCACATGCTTTCTCACCAAGTCACATGGGATATTTGGTGATCACTTTCAGATTGCGACATGGCGACAACCATTGAATCATCCAGCCCAGTCCTTGATCTTCCTAAACCTACTCGGCCTTTAGCTTCCTTGAATGGCTCTCACCTATGCCACGGTGTCACCACTTGGCATCTCTAGATTCAGTCTGAGATCTTCCTAGACACACCTATCCATTCAGGCCTACCACTTTTCAACCTTTGGTTTGCCACCTAACCCACCTAGACCACCAAGTCATCGCCACCGGGCCCACCACTCTGTTGGCTTGCTCAGCTTCAACCTTTCGACCAAACTTCCTCTTTGGCTATCCATTTTTGTGTATTATCAAAACCCCATTTTCATCGATGCCTTCACTTTTCAATCAAACTGGTTGAAATCTCCTCGATGTGCCCTTTGTCAATGGATCTGAGCACTCGGTGAACTATTTTCTTGTCTTATCGAAACCCAAGTTTCATCAACACCTTCACTTGTCGATAAAACTAATGCCTTTGGTGAGTCCACTTTGAGATCTATCGAAACCAAGGTCTACTTGATATTCATCTTCCATTTTTTATACTGTGTCACCACTAGACCTATTGCGTGTCACCACTCAGCACCTCATGGTTTGCTCAGTACTTACCTTGGCGCCACCTGCCTACCAGCTCATCAGTCACCAAGTCATGGCTATTAATAGTCGAGCACTTTCACATGGCGGTATAGCGATGGTCGTGGATCTGCATTCAACCTACTCATTGTTTAATTCTCCCTTTTACTGCAAAATAAGGTCGCTTTGAGATGCGTGGGGGGGGAGGGGGGGTGGGGGGGCACCGCTTGTTTGATCGGCCACTTGCCAAAAGCTCGTAAGCTTTGACACTTAAGACATATGTGACCTTGCATATAAATATTGAAATGCTCCTCCCTGTGCCCAATGTGGGATAAAAGTTTGCCTTTGCCCTTTTCCAGCAGGTCCCACCACTTAGTCGCCATGTCGTGGTTGTTAACCATTAAGCACTTTCAGACTGTGGTATAGCAATAGCCACAAGATCAACAGGAATCTGCTCAATCTTTAGGAAGCCCGACAGATACATAGGAAAAGACATAAGACTTAGGAAAAATTAAAATTTATCATAACCCGCCCAGGCCTAGACTTAAAAGGGGCCCCTCATGACGACACACAGACCCTTCCACCTAAGTGGAAAAATAACAAGAAAAGACCTTTAGCAAAATAAAGGGATACATTGAACCGTGAACCTTGAACCGATTGCAGATGGTTCAAAATAGACATAGCACATTCCCACTTGCTTTAAAAACATCACAAAGCCATGACATAAGAAAGAGAAGCGATTGAACCTTGAACCTTGAACCAAAAAGGTTCAAGGGTTCAAGTTTAATATGAATTACAACAATGTGCAACAAAGGTTCAATTTTTTAAGATGCCTTCACGGATAAGCAAAAACCCTAAACCCTCAGAATTTTATAGGTCCCAATAAACTTTGTTAAGTTTAGAACCCTCACCCACATAAAAAGAGTATGTTGACCTTGCATGGACACCCGAAGAATATCCATTAGGTGGTACAACACCAACCACCACCAATCTAGAAGACAATCACTGCTCCTCCATACCCACAAAATAAAATAAAACCACACCCAAACCCCAAATCATCACCACCAACCACCTTCCCAGAACACAAACCCCAAGCAGATCGAAATAAAACCAAAAAATGAAAGCAATGATTAGATGAGGAATAAGACCCCAAAGCCATATGTAAAAACACATGACAACAAAGAGACTACACACATCCAACAAACAAATTGAAGCACATGCATGAAATGAATGAGAAACTAGAGCAAAGACAGACCCCATCCCTATCTAGACCACCCAACAAACTTGAAAACTGCCTCCCATGAAGCTCACACATAGGAACAACAACTAAAACACAAAGGCCCTAGCCACCATAGTGACCCATGTAGACCTCTATTTTCCACCCACACTATTTAGTCAATTCTATTTTTTTTAAGATTAGTATTCTAGTCCATGTTGTTGTTATGTGAGGTTTAAATTTTATTTTATTATAATGTAATTTTTAATGACAAGGAGAATATATGGTTATTATATTTGAGACTTTGGAAGGTAAAAAATGTATATTAAGGGGTGTTATGTAGATGAGAATCCTTATGTTGTTTAAAGGGTTTGAATATCATAAGGGGATGTGAAGAGTCCCTTTTTTGAGGTTTTGTTTGATCTAGACAATAAATGAGTTACTTTGTTGATGTTAGATGTGTGTGTGCATGTGTTGCAACATTAGTATTGGTTTGTTGATTATATTTTTCATGTATAAAAATAACAAAACAATAAAGGTAAAACCAATTAACTAATTTCTAATGTAACCACCAACAAAATTTCCTACCAATATACAAATCTATCAAAAAATATGAAACTTGTAAGATTTGACTATGAAGGTAGTCACCCAAGATCTTGAGGCCAAATGGAAAGAAAAATAACAAGAAAGAAAAAAATGAAAAGAATAAATTATACCCCTATTAATAATGCAAATAGAATCAATCAACCAGATTGAATTACAATGGATCGATGGATGAAAGTACCTTAGAGTCCCTTGGTTAAATAGGCCAAGGTGAGACATATGAGTGCATAATATTATGACAAGTTTCATAATATTATGACATGAGACAAAAAAAGGATAAGCTATCTGTA